>NC_071272.1:17436037-18173537 GCF_023375685.1 Ictalurus furcatus
ACCATGTCACCTTGGTGGCGCCATGTCCAACAGTATATATACATATACACATATACATGCAGGCTGAAAAGCCTGTTTCTCAGCCTGGCTAAGGAAACAGGTCTTTACTTTGAGGTGCAGACAGAAACTAAATGTCCACTTTAGTACCCAAGGCAGGTGTCTGATCCTCTCTCTGTCTGTCTGTATGTCAGTCACCAGGTAGTTATCCATGCTCTTCACACTCTGTTCTCTTAGTAAGACAGCGTGTGAGGAGGCTCCAGATGCGGGCCCAGCAAAGTATTTCAGCTGATTGAATCGAGCACTTGAAAAACACCGTGGCAGATGGTAGCGATCAATGTATGAAAAATGCTTCTGTAGCAGATCCTCTTTGTTGCCAATCACATATGTTTATGTAATTAATTCATTAATGAATCCAGACCTTCACAATTTTACTTGAATAACTCTGGACAGGCCGTTTGACAGGTCACCTTTGACAGTTCTCTTCGGAAGTGAAGTTTTTCAAAAAAGAGAAAAGTTCTAAACTAGGGATTTGCAGAACAAATGTTCCTAAGTATATGTCCTCTTATTTTAGTAAGAGGAACACAACTTTAATGGAATATCAGTAAAATACATCAAGAAGCACTGCTGTACCTGAGGTTACTTTTTGATTGTAGAAAAATATACTTCTATAGTATCTTCTTTTCTTGTACAGGGCTTGCCACTAAATTGGCACTTCGCGGGAGGTTAGAAATTTACTGGCATTCCAAGAATTCTGATAATAATGATAACAGCTCCTTTTGTTTGGAGAACTAATTCTGCAAGATGTTCACCAAGGGAGCAGAAACAACCAATCTTATCCTCAACAGTTGTAATAACTGAGCATTCGAGACGGCGTATTTTTAGTGCATCTAAAAAATAAAAAAAAGTTTAAAAAAAACAGGTTTTGACAATCGTCTGCTAGTTGACGTGCAACACTAGCCTGATTTTTTTTGTGTGTGTTGTTTTTTTGTTTGCAGCAGCGAGGCTCTTGAGAGCTTCACTCTTGTGTAAAGCTCAAGCTTTTCAGTTGAAGCACTTTTATAGACAGAGCGGTGGCAGAGGAGCAGAGATGGAGCAAAGCTCTTTGATTTTCTTTTTTCCCCATTGCAAACTTTCTGTTTTTATCCTTCCTGTTTTGAGCAGTTTGATTTTCATCAGTGACAACAGGCAAGTGGCTTAGCCTCCCTCATTCTCACTTTTAGCTTCAGAAACCCTGCGAAAGTGAAGAGGTATGATATTAGCCATGCAGCGTGTATTGTGGTGTACCATTTCAGTCATCCCTGTACACCCTCCCTCCTCCTCCGGCTCTCAGCTCAGCTGGGGCATGCTGTCTCTGTGTTTTGTTTTATTGTAGACTTGGCAGGGCGCCAGTGTGGGCTGTCTGCCACCGCTGAGGGTACAGTATGTACAGTGAACCTTGTGCCAGTTTTTTTTTTTTTCCCCCAGCAATGTTTTGCTTTTTTTCCCCCTAATCATTGTCCAACAGCAGTGGTTATGGTGTCAGTTCAGTGAATTGCGTGAGCTGGTGTTTTGCACAAAGGGAGGACTGCGGTGGGCAATGGTTCTCACAGCAAGCAGGAAATCTTGGGTGGGGAGCAAGCCACTCCGAGGGTCTGATAATGGAATGGCGTGTGCTAATGTTTTCTCCTGAGTTTAAGCTCAACATGGTCCAGGAGCTTCAGGGCGGGTGCTAAGAGCACGCAGCAGTGAAAAAAATAGTGACTCAGCCATTTGGAGTGTTGCTGGGCTATTAGTGTTATATGAGCTCCCCTTGTGACTTCAAAGAGCTCAGTGGAAGACTTGGGTCACATCGGCCTGGCCAAGAGATATATTTAGGTCCCCCTCTTCTCTTTTTTTTTGTTCCCGGAGACAAGAGGCAGCACTTGACGGAAGGATTACAGCCATGGAACTCACGATGATTTGCTATCTGTGGTATTTTGGTTTTCCTTCTTGAGCTTGAAAGCCTTCATCCTGACCTGTCCATTGATGCAGTCTCACTTCTGCCCTTCCTAAAGAATCCTCCAGACAAACAACACGAAGTGACACAACTGGCACCAGCAAAGCAAAATGGCCCTGTTGGCTCATCCCTCGCGTTTGTGCAGACGAGATGGGATGGATTGAACCATCCGGACCCAGACGTAGACACACATGCAGACACTCTCATGGGGCCGTGTGAACACTCTCATTAGCAGGCCACAGTGTCTGGCCCAAGATGATTAAGTCGGTATGGTATTCTCTTGAGGGCCTGAGCCGTTGGACCTCACATGACTTCATTAGCTCTGAAGGCTGAGTTTGGGCCTCAGACAACAGGGCCCATCCACACCCGCATCCACCCTTCCTAGTTTAGCCCTGCAGCGGCGGCACCTTGGGGAGGCTGAATTTCTGCGACGAAATCACCTTCCCTTTTCACATTTTTGCCAAGTTTTCTACCAAGATAGAACTAGCTTAATCATTTAGTCATAGTTGTAGATTGCTAGCTAGGTATTAACTATCACATCCCCAACCTTAAAGGGCTAAGGCCAAGAACAAAAAGTTCTTCCAAGACACACAAAAGAAATCTGTAATTTTTTGGTAGACACTTTTTCATCCAGAGTCTAAGATTCTGAGCTAGGGCCGGAACTGCAATACTTTACAGAGAACCAATTATTAGTTTAAAACCTTAACTAGTGCACTACCATTGGGAACTGCCCAAGATTGGTTTGCATCAAACTGATCAATAGGATAGTGTGAGAGGCCATCTTTCCACCACCATCCTCCTCCCAAACAGTTATGTTATCTTGGACCATGGGACAATGAATGGCTTGTGGTATTACTGGAATTCAAATCAAACTCACAATCTCCTGATAATGGGCAAACACTTAAGAGCTCATAAGAGGTAGTGCTGAAGAGGTTCTATGGTGTGCTCCCTTTAGGGTACTGATTCTTGACCTCTTGTTTGTGAATTTGTGGGTTTCTCTGCTGTTTCGGATAACATGATAGTCGCTCAGTAAAGGAGTTTGTAACTTCAAATCGAAGGATTGCCAAAGAGCCATTGTGGGACTTTTTGAACAAGAGCCTCATTAATATCCTTGAATTGGATTGGTCTCACTTGAAAGTTCCTTTGGATTAAAGTGTCTTCATGATGGAATAAATGTAAATGATAGGCTGTGTATTAGCTTTGGGGTTTTTTTTTTCTTTTTTTTTTTTTTTTACTGTTGTGCCTGTGGTCTGTTCTTTAGTGCCATTATCAGTGTCATGTAAAACATTTGGGGATTCACTCCCTGGTTCATCTTTTACACTTCATGTTAGAAGAGCAGTATTATGTCCCTAAAATAACATTAGCTCGCTATGCACCTGACTGACACCTGCTGCTTGAGTGAGAGAAAGAAATGAAGGGGGAGTTCTACATGGTGAAAGCTTTAGGAATTTGGAAAATGTGAGGAATTTCTGGAGTGCAGGGAACAAGTGAAAGGGGAAAAAAGAGAATTTTCCTCAGTTTCTGTGTCCCTGACTCGCTATTCTTGCTGTCTCTTTCTTGCGCGCCCTCTTTCTCTCTTTCTCTCTGTTTCTCTCTCGCTGTCAGAACCAGTGAGCACCGTGCTCCCACAGTCTGGCCGCTTGCCAGATCTTCCCTCAGCGTGATGACATCATTGACTGCCGGCAGGTCTGGATGTTCTGCCAGCATTCCAGAGCGTTTATGATCGCTCGCAGATGTGTGGCCAGGAACATACTGTACCCAAACCAGAAATTAATGAAACTTGACTGCCTTCCAAACCACATATTCCAAAATAGAGAGCTGTGCAAGTAGGGTGGAGTGAAAAGACTGGAAGAAAGGCCTCTAAATAAAGCTGGGGGGAAAAAAATAGGAAAATGCCCCAGCGCTCTGTGCTCTCATGTAAATTCTTTGGAGCAGCTGATAAAGCCCCCGCTCGCTCGCTCTCTCGCTCTCACTCCCCTCCCTCCCCTTTCTCTTTTTCTCTGAGCATTAGTGGGGGATGACGGGCAGCATGGATAAATGGCCTGAGCTTCTGTTTGGCCGCATGCCCTAACTTCTCTCTGGTGGTTTAAACCCATAATACTTTCCCCTGACCTGTTGATGTACATTAAACCCCCATTTACAACAACGCCTGAATTATGCGAGACATAAATCTCCTCCATTATGAGGTCCAGGAAAGGCGAGATGATTAGACGTCCGGGTAATGGTGCTGTAATTGGGTAGCGAGTTTTGCCCTGATCGAAAAGCTTGAAAGAATTTATTCCCATTGACTTGGGAACGTGAAGCCGTGTTCCCTGCTCTAATGCCGGTCTCTAACCAGTGTACACAAGCTGCCTTTGATGTTTGCCATCATTGTGCATATCACTCGCCGTCTACGGCTACGGTGTATTACTCCCTGCTCTTATCTGCCTTTAATGAACCCTCCAGACTATCTGCCCTGAGCAGAATCTAAAGCAAGCCTCTTTCTAACCCTTCAACACTCTTCTACAAATGTGTGTTTCTGTTACTCTGAACTGTGCTACTATTCTTTTTAACCTAAGCCTTACAGACCCTAATAACAACCTTTTGTAGCTCTTCGTTAATAAAACACCTTCTCCAGCACTTCATTCAAGGAGCACTTTTTATTCTTGACACTTTCTCGGCATGTCCGAACAAATTCGGCAAAATCGCAAGGCTATCTGATTGGATATTTCCACTTTGGCATAAATTCATAAGCCAAACTTAACCACACCAACGTTGACACACCAGTAACATATCTAAGCGTAGATGTGATTTATTGTGGTTTCGTGGAGTAGGATCGTAAATATAATCCAGCCTACATCTCAACATTTAGAGTGCCATTATAATCACTTTAAATGTTATGTCTTTCAATTGGTAGAATTATTTGGCGTCTTTTTGTGATGATTAATGTAATTGCCAGGCTTTTCCCAAGCTCACCTTCATTTCCCAGAAGAAGAGGTGTCATATTCTTATTGTGATCGTTTTAATGTTCAGGGTTGTTTTTTTTTGTTGTTGTTGTTGCTTGTTTGTATTTTCTAGCTCTACAGTTCTTCACATTCTCATCGTGGTATTGTTAACATCTCTGATTAGAACCATGGAATACACTGTAGGACCAGCTGTAATACCCTGTAAAAGATCCCGATCTTTTTCCTTTGTTGTCGGGTATTGCAGCTTTAAATCCCTTTTGGTTGCTAAGTAGCAAGTGCCCCGGTGGGCTGATTTGGTATTCAGCTCAATGCCGGGTCTTATTTTTGTATGCGAGACAAAGTGTTTTGATGGAGGGTGATTGCAGCAGCGTCTGGAGGCTGTTTGGGAGTTTTATGGTCTGTACAGTACACCGTGTGCCTTCTAAAACAGAACACAGGCAATTGAATTTTGGATTTGCTTCATCATTTTTCTCCTCTGAGCAGCCTCTGTCAAAAAAAAAAAAAAAAAAAAGGAGGGAGCGTTGCTGGAAGGGCACGGATTAATTTGTTCTGCTGGAAAATGAGAGCGAGACAGCAGAACACACACACACATGCGTGCACTCGCCACTTGCAGGCTGAGAAATAAAGCAAAAGGCACACAGGCGTGACTCGATGGGAGAAGACATTTGTTCTGTCTGTGCCATTCCTTACTGAAGGATCGAAACGATGCCCTTGTTCTCAGAATGGTTATGTAAGAAAAGGTTCAAATGAATTGGATGCTCAAAAGGTGTTCAGTCAGCCACCTTTTGGCTGGAAAAAAAAAAAAAAAGTCCTTGACGTCAGGGGCATTGGAAGAGGTGCTTAAGCCAATCCGGTGTCTGACCTTTATTGTTTTATGAGGGTGACAAACAGTGGACGTAACCATGAAAGTGGTTTTATACTATATCTAGGTTCAGCCTTGATTGCGCAACAACATGTTTGATGGCTTTAGCTGACCAGATAGAAGCAAAACCAAGATTCTGTAACAGAGTCACAATGACTGTTGACGATTAATCCAAGTGTCCAGAAAGTAAAGCTCAGTGTTTTTCGTTCACCAGTTTTAGGGGTTTTAGGGAACATTAATTAAGGCAGCGTGGTGCAGATTCCTGGTGTTCCTTCCTTTGGCAAGCTCGCTGGAAAAAATGATGATTTGTTTGTTTATTGGGCTGCACTTGCGTCCAAAGATCGAGGCTTTGATGGCAGCTGTAAGCCAGTGGTTGAGCTGTAGTCGTGTGGTGTGTTGGTGCAGGCATGAGTGGGGGATTTGGAGAGGATGGGGCGGGTGTGAGGGCAGGCTAAATTTAAATTGTAATTGGCCGACTTCCACAAGCTTGCGGGCATTTTAATGAGTCATAATAACTTCATTTAAAACCAGCTGAGCAGAAAATAGATTGGAGAGATTGGCCTGTGGCCAGTATGGATTTGTTTTTTTGTTTGTTTTTTTAAAGGCCACACTCCTTTCATCAGCAAGACCAGTCCTCTCTGGCATGCGTGATGAGTCGCTGAGTCGACTGCCACGCTGTTTGTATTTATCATATCACTTTTCATGTCTCAACGCTTATACATCCATGTACAGTAAATGCTTTTGTCTTTCTTTTTTTTTCTTTTTCTTTTTTTCAACCAGACAACAAGGGGTGTGGTAGCAATCAGGAAGCAGTAATACCTGAAAGACTTGTTCATACAAGCTCTAAAGCCAGCCATTTGACTATTTCTGCTTAGGACAGTGACTTTTTAGAGCGTTTGTAACCACAAATTAAACGTCTTTGGTTGGAACCTTAAATCTAAGGCATGGAAGCAGACTGGAGAGTAACAACTATTTGTAGTTTATTGTTGATAAAACACCTGCTCTGGCAGTATAAGACTTTGGAAGCCTGTTTGATGAAATTTTTGCAGGTATGCCATCATAAATAATGAGATCCTTCAAACTTGTCCTACATTTAAAATCCAAAACGGCCGTTTCAGCCATTGATCACAAGCCAATAGCATGTCTAAGCACAAATCTGATAAGCTTGGACAGAAAAATGGATTGCAATGAGTGCATTAATATAAACCTCTGATTTGAATTAGAGCCAGAATTACTGTTCGAGGTGCTGTTAGAGAAAATGAATCAACACCTTCTGACCAATCAAAGGTAAAAGTTAAAACAGCATCTGAAAGCAGCCATACAGAAGGACTTGAAATAGGACAACTGAAACCACTTAAAGAAAGCACAAAATAAAATGTGATGAATTCTGATCATCATTTTACCTTCAGAAAGTCTCATATAACGGTCAGTGGAGCAAACATTGCCATACAAATGCACCGTCTTAAAAAGGTGGCATTTTAATCTAATGTATCATGTCTGGTCCTGGTTTTGACATTGGCGACAGAGGCATTATAATGGAAATTGTAGCTTTGGGTTTAATATCTTGGGCTAATTTTCGTGGCTCCTCAGTGGAAAAATAGCTAATGGTGTGCATGTAATGGCATAACAGCATCTCCAACATTACTTAGATTATTAGATTACGATTAACAGGGTCATCCATTGCTGGCACTTAAATAAGTAGAGGAATGCACTGGCAGCCGCTGTGCCAGTTCAATTCCCACACCACACACACGATATTGTTGAAGTCCTTCAGCACTTCCATCTACCACAGCCTCACCTGCCCTTTATCTGGGAGGAGACTCTGAAGATGGAGTGTGTGCTGTAGCATGATAAATGCCTCCATCCTGCTTATCCCTTTCAAACCCATCTGTTTCTGTCTGCCTCTCCCTCCACTGGGGCTGCCTTATTTCAGACCTGGATTTACACATGTACAGCATGCTCCCAGGTTTACTTCCTTGTCCTCAGAGCGGGTGCGAGAGTGACAATGGTTTTAATTAAGGATTTCAAGACTAATGGCATCCCCCCCTTCCTTTCCACTCCCCATGCCAGTGACATGATAAGCGGAACTGCTAGACATCCAGGAAATCTGTGTGCTCTGCATGTTGGTCAGTTTCTGGTCTGCATATCCATGCGTGTATGCACGGCGGGCAAAATTGGACGAAACATGATTTACTTCCCATGAAATGGCAATAAAAGTAAATGTTCTCCAAGGCACACTTTTATTGCGTTATGTAAGTTGGGACGATAGCTTTGGGAAACTTTTAGATCAATTTCTTAGCCCAGATTAAAAAGCTATGAATCCCATTTATGGCAGAGCTCCCTCGTGAAATGCTCTTTGAAACTTTTATATTTCGAATGAGGAGAGAACGAAGCGCGGAGCAAATATCTGCCGACAGTGCTTTCATGTGGGGGGGGGAAAAGGCAGGAGTGTGTGTGTATGTGTGTATGTATGTATGTATGTATGTGTGTGTGTGTGTGTGTGTGTGTGTGTGTGTATATATATATATATATATATATATATATATATATATATATATATATATATATAAATATATATATATATATATATATATATATATATAAATAAAAAGATATAAAGATAAAAGCAGTCCCAAAGCCATCTGGAAGTAGCCAGGACGCACAAGGGTTGCTTTTATGCTTCCCATTCCATTCGGAGGTGCAGCATGAATAGCAGCCGTGCATATTGTGTTATTACTGTTGCAAACACATACATGGACCTGAATACCAATATGGAGTTCTAGGTCTTAGTCCCTCTGAAAGCACCTCACTTCAAGGTGGATTTGACTTTAAAACACACCGATGTGGGCGATTAATGTTTAATGGACAGCAACTGAGCAGGTAGTGCTTTTCTATACACTCAGTACAGTTCCAGGTAAACACCAGAATCATCCAGAAGGTACTGATTAATTTTCTATAACAGCATGTCTGTGACAGTATTTCCAACTGCAAGGTAAATCACAGGTTTATATTTACGCACTTGTTCGGATACGTTATCGTTTCTGTAGTAACGACTAATTGACAGGGTATAGCAGAAACCACATAATATAAGATTATGTGAAAAAAAAAAACGAGCTGTTATTTAACAAAGAAAAACTGAATTGTTGAAATGGTTAAGGAGTCATTTATTTAACAGTGTTATTCATTTGAAGCCAATCTTATGAAAGTGTTTAAAGGCTGGCCAGGGATGATCCATGTGCATGGGACGTTTGTGCATGTTTATCTATTGGAGCATAAGAGCACGATGTTGCTTGTGTACACAGTCTCAGAGGGGCGACTCGGGGAGGAAGGGCTGGAATGTGTGTCAGGACATTGTAAAAATGGTTTTGTGAGGAAGTCGTGCGGGGTGGCGGGGGTTGCACGGGGGGGGTTTGGGTCACACTGTCCACTGTGTTTTTTTTTGTTTTTTTTTCTTTTTTCCTTTCTTTCTTTCTCGTCCCCTTCTTTTTCCCTTCCAAGGAAGGATGTCTTCTTTTTTTTTTCCATTTTAACCTGCAGGTGATTAACTTTTCTTGGACATACCTAATGGAGACATGGTGAAAAAAACAAACAAACTTGGAAACAAACGATAAACAACTATGTAAATCACTGCACCTGAGAGCAGTTAAACAGCTCTGCGTGTTTTCGGCTGTTCCTGTTTTCTTTTTCTTTTTTCTTTTTTTATTTCCCATTAACCAAGTTCTGTGATTCGCTGTGGTTGTTTGAGTTGACTCGCTAATTTGCCTTGGATGCGTGCAGATTTTTCAGCGTTGTATCCGTTATATCATTTTCATTGTTATATCGTTTTCCTTCGAAGGATGGCTTTTTGTAGGTTAGAGAAACGGTTTGTGTCAAATGTGGAAGCCAGAAACTGTTATAAATAATGGCTCCCACTGTGTTTCCTATGTCCTAGTTACTGTCCCATAGGGCATTGTATTGGCTACTGGCCCCACCCCCAGACTTCTGACCTGGGCCTTAATAAAACCAAAGACTGCCTTTGACAATGTGTGACTTGAAAGCAGGAAATAATGGGCCCTAAACGCTAAATCTTTACAGGTTATTGACCTGTGGAGAAAGCACATGTACAGAAGGCTATGCTGCCTGACTTCCTGATTGTCTGGATCATGTGCTGCTCGCTAAGTGGCTAATGCTCGAGTAAGTTCGTGAGTTCCTGGTATATATTCCTCACATATTGAACAATCTCAGGCCTAACATAAGTCTCCATATGCTTTTATTTTATTTTATTGCAGGAGTATATAATCGCTGTTGTGTATAATCATGGGCATTTTTGCTTCCTGGTCTTTGTCCATTGCTGGTTGATATCATCCCATTCAGCCATATTTCGTCATGCTACTGAGAGCGGGCAAATGAGGAAAGAGCTCGACAAGGCCTCCTGCTGCTCTGTCTTTAGCCGTAAAGACATTTACAGCACCGTAAAGGCACCTCAATTGCTGTATCCAGCGGGTTGCTGAAGTTTCAGTGGTCGTTTTGGGAAGGGTTCACCGTGTGGTCATCCTCTCAGGTTCTGCCGGGATAAATAAAAGAGAGCTTGTGGGAAGGGCTCTACTTACAGCCAACCTCACAGCTATCGATCAGGCACCAGAGCTCAGTTCTTGCTCCATTTTTTGCAGTATCAGTTCCCTAAACCTAAGGTGGCTTCATGGTGTGTCCTGCTTCAACTGATCCTGCCCAGAAATGGGTCTTTACTAAGAATTTGTCCAAAATGCTTAAAAAAAAGTTGGTTTGGAATTATCTGATTTGGTACCTGTATAGTCCACTACTTTTTGCTAGAATCACCATTCTACATATAGCCATAGTACCATTGGGATTGATCATGCTCATTGGTATAAAATGGATTAAAATGGAGGTCAACTGTGCAGAGCTGGTTGTACAGTAGAGCTATCCAGGAGGCCTGCCCTCATTTTCAGCCACTTCACACCAGTCTGGTCCTGCTGATTCCTCCCAGACTGGATCTTGTTTCCTCCACTTCTGAAAGGTCTTTGTCTTGGCACCGAGGCACAGCGAGCATAGTCCCGTGTCATAATTGAAAGAACCAAGAACCTATGTTCGAGGGGGTGAAAAAAGGAAGCAGAAAACACATGGGCCCTTTGACCTTTTGTAGCTTGGGGGCAGTAGGCTGCAGGCCAGCACACTGGTGGGATTGTACATACACTGTTTACTTTGTCCCCATGTACGGAGATCAGACTACAAGACATCAGAAGGGTCCGACACCACAGAAGTCCAGGAGTCTGCCTTGCCTTGTCTCAGGCTGTGCCTGAACTGAAATACCCTCCATACCTCAGGACCTAAGAGCTAAAATAACTGGCTTGTACTGTACAGAGGAAAGCTTTCAGGCCCTGCACCCACCCTTCCATCCTTTCTGTCTTTATTTGTCTCTCTCTTTAATCTAAGCAGGCAAAATGGATTATGAGATTTAGCATCCATAAAACAAGGGTGAACCACTGTGCCAATATTCATTTTAAGAATGTAAACTCTAAACTCATTTTGGATGTGTAAGTGTATTTGCTCTGTCAATATTTGTCTGCCTTTGGTCTGCGCTTAAACATTCTCTTTCTGGACTGTTGTCAACAGTAGCTCAAATATTTTCAATGGTTTAATCTCTTCAAATCTGAATGGACTAATTATTATTATTATTATTATTATTATTATTATTATTATTATTATTATTATTATTATTATTATTATAACCATCCTGTGTACCTGTTTGGTAAAGACTCTGACAGTTATAGTTGTGTATGCATGTATTTGGTGTATTTGCACATCTCTGTGTGTGTGTGTGTGTGTGTGTGTGTGTGTGTGTGTGTGTGTGTGTGTGTGTGTGTATAAAGGAAATCTGGAAGATCCCCAGCATTTTTGTCTTGGTTAATAAAAAAAGGTGGGGGGGCTCTGGTAAAGACTCTGCCAGTTATAGTTATGTATGTCTGTATGTGTGTGTGTGTGTGTGTGTTTATAAAGGAAATCTGGCAGATTCCCACCATTTTTGTCTTGGTTAATAAAAAAAAAGGGGGGGGGGCCTCTGGTAAAGACTCTGCCAGTTATAGTTGTGTATGCATGTATTTGGTGTATTTGTGTGTGTGTGTGTGTGTGTGTGTGTGTGTGTGTGTGTGTGTGTGTTTATAAAGGAAATCTGGCAGATTCCCAGCATTTTTGTCTTGGTTAATAAAAAATGGGCCTCTGTCTGCAGTACACATCTACTTGAGCAAGGGAACATGCAGTTCCTGGCTGTCCTTTCCAATTGGCAGCCTCCGTATTGCTGTGTGACTGATAAGAGGGTAGTGTAAATAAAACTGTACAGCACAGAGCGTTACTGCTGAAGGAAAGAGTCAGAGCATGCCGTCTGCACACATTGTTCTGACGAAGCTCTGTTTTTTTGGGGTTTTTTTATGGATTTTTTTTGCTACCAAGGGTACTGTCTTATATAAGCGATTTTGTGTAGGCTCACTGAGCTGCAAGGGTGTGTTTTTGTTTGTGCCTTATTTGTTTGCTCCTGTTCTCATCAAAGAGACAGAGTGTGCGATTAGGGCACCTGATGAGGAGTTAGTTCTACAAGTGCTTGATGGTCTCTTCATTACAGCCTTGTTTTTTTTGGTGGCACATTCTGTTTCTTTGCTCATCACAGTATGCTCTGACTCTAGATGTGTGCTGTATCTCTGTGCACTCACCACTCTGGATGTCGTCTGCATTTTACACGCTCGTGCATGAGGCCACTCTTCGGCAGCACGAGCGATTAGCACGAGTGTCCTCTTTAGAGGCAGTAAATCCCTCTCTTCCAGTTGTGCAATATTTCAGAGGGGAAGTGAAAAGGGAACAGGCTAGTGTGGCACGTGGCACCTCTCCTTTGCTTCTTGGGAACCTCAGTTGTGTAAGGGCCCATTATGTCAGGTTCGGCCCTGCTGTGGCAACTCCTATGAGGTGCGGAGGAGGAAGTGGAAGTTGTTAGAAAACAGCTCTTTTATAGCCATGGCTTTTTCTGTGCCGGAGAGCCAGTTATTTCTAGCCTTGGCCCTGTGCTCGCTTTCTGCACCACAGCCCTGAAAAAACAGAGAGGGTGGGGTGATGAAGAGGTTTAGGAGCTAAAAGACACTGTGCCAAACCTAGCTGAGGTGTTTTTCTTGTGCTTTTTTTTTCATCACCCCTACTTAACAGGAAAACACGTATTGATCAAAGGGAAAAGTTATAATTTATCACTTTAATTTTTTTTTGCAGTGGCCTAAAAGCACACCCCTGCTGGTATAGGTTGCATGCTGTATGAACCTGTTCCAGATAATGATCCACTGTTGCTTACGTCACTGATGGGATTTAAGGCTTGTAACTCTCGCAGCTATTTAATGTGATGATTTAGTGTCTACATGAAGTTGCCACAGTACCTGAACAGCACAGATGTGGGGTTGCTTTGCCCTTAGCACCGATCCTTGTGCACCAACTAAAGGCTTTTTAAAAAAAAAAAAAAAAAAAATACTTTCTTCCGTACACGCTTCTAAAGTCTTCAGACTGGACTCCATCCCTGTAACAGAAATCTGTATGTCCTGCCCACCTCTGTGGCAGTTGGCTAATAGTGGAGTAAAAGGAGGCTGTTTGATGAAAGGTTTTCATAGCAAATCTCCTAACTAAGGAATAAAACACTTTGGGGTGTGCAGTTACAGGGGAAAAAAATCCACAGTGGGGTGGTGTGATGCAGCCCAGTGTAAAGTGGAGTTATTCTTACCACCCCAAAGTTGATTATTTTGCCAAAAGTATTTTATTCCTCTTGTATACCTGCAGTTTGCCAATTGCTGCCAAATGTATGCTGATTATTTATTAAAGAATGAAACACCAAGCATTTAAACCATGTGTAGTTACGTTTAGCTTTGTAGAACTTTCTTGTTTCCTCATACAATACGGTAAGAGTTTTTCCTCACCAGACTCTCTCTTAACCCCTCCTGAAGTTAATAAGACCAAAATTGCAGCCAAGAAACTCAGTCCTCGGTCTTTCACATGTCAAAAAACGTGAAGTTCCATTTTTTTCCTCCTGACTGTTACAAAGTGATGACACTGGAGACTCATTCCAAAAAAACAGAAAGTCACCATATCAAAAATTCCATGTTTTTTAATCCATTTATGTAATGTCCACCATACAAGTCCCTGTATATGCCGCTACTTTACAAGCAATACCGCATTAGAACCAGCACGTTGATCTAAAGCTGTGCTTTTGTCTTGAAAGTGGCACTACTGCCAGAGCTGCTGTTATTGAAAATTAATCAACACCTTCTGACCAATCAGAATCAAGAATTCAACAGCGCTTCAACCAAGTGGTGGTATAAATAAAATCTCGGGACACGAGGCAGGGGACAACCTGGGCTGGGTTCCAACCAGCCTATAAGTGTGGTATTTATTTTGGATTGGCTTGAGCTGCTGTTATCTTTCACAACAATACAGTTGAGTTTCTTCAGTGTCTGTTTTTGTAGCTTGGCTGTTTGTGTAAGGTGATTCTATATCGTCTTCACAAAAAACTCCATCCTCATCTCAGTCAACGCATTCTATTATACTGTCTGACAGAGAGCAATAGCTTTCACCTATTACTACTTGCTGTTTGAGTCTCCTCCCCTTTTGTATGATGGACAGCCTGCAAATATCTAGGAAACCCCTACATAAACATTCCAGGCTAACAGAATTTCCTTTTGTCTTGTTTTTGAATTCATAAACTAGGCTTTAACCCAGCACTTCTTCTTTCTTCACTCTTCCAGTTGATTTAAGCATGTGTTTTCTTATGAATTGCAAATGTAATAACATGCTGGTTGCAAGTTGTTTTTTTTTGTTTTGTTTTTTTTGTTTTTTTTACATGCCTTTGAATGTGTTATTGCACTATTTATTCCCCTAATAAAAACTGAAAGGTGTTTCTTCCTGTCTCACGAGAGGGTACAGTATGTTTTGTAACTTCATAATGGTTGCGAAACAGGCTTTGGCTTCATCTCAATCACACTGTGTTATATTAACTACAGCTTCCTGTTTTGGTTGCTGTGGTGCTGGAAATGTAGCAAGCCTTGTTGTTGTTGTTGTTGTTGTTGTTGTTGTTATTATTATTATTATTATTATTATTATTATTATTATTATTATACTTCATTCTCTTTACCCTGCGTCACGCCTGCAATGGAGAGAATGACTGTAGTAAATAGGAGAGCTCTGACCCATAATGACCCCCTCTGATCAAACACAAGAGACAGCAGCCTAAGCACGGAGTTCCTGTGTTTGGATTCCGATTGCAACACTTTTGCACATCCACATTTTATGGCCATGACTAACACTGAGGACTTGTGCCACGGGTTGCCATGTTCTGCATTTTTGTACTGATTTTCTAAATGCTGTAAAATTTGCTTTTTGTTTACAGCTGGAGAAAAGGCCATCGTGTGTGACCAGTGTGGAGCTCAGTTCCAGAAAGAAGAAGATCTGGAAGCACACAGACAGATTCACACAGGTCGGAAATTGTCCCTTACACACTTCACAGTTAAATGGTTGTGAAACACACATGGGGCCAGTGCTTATGTGAAAAGCCCTTGGTGGTTGTCCCCTCAGCCTTGTACTGACTAAAACACTAATAGAAAATGAATTGGTAAAAGTAATTGGTTTCAGTTAGTTTCTGGGTGTTGCTAGCTAGCTGTTTAAAAGTTGTGCTACATAAGGACTACATGAATTATCTTCATTTGGTAAAACAGTGAAATGTGGTTTTTTTGGGGTTGTTTTTTTACCCTTTATAACAAATTCATTGTATTGCGACTTTTAAAACTTATCAGCTTAAGCCAGCTATCTAGCTAGTTTCTAGGATAAGAGGTGCTACATTGCATGAAGTTCCTAGCAAGAGTTTTGACAGAAAATACATGGTCAGTCTTGCAGTCTCTACAAAAGACTTTCATTTCAATCAGTGAAATGAGTATTTACCATTTTGCAACAGATTAATTATGTCTTGTTTTTGCAAACCTTACTGTGGTTCAGCTAACTAGCATTTCCAGCATAAGAGGTGTTCAGTACTAGCTAGCGATTAACCGTAGATAAACGGACAGTCCTTCTATACAGTAGACTACATGAAGTTAGGGCTGGGCGATATGACACAAAAATATCACGAAACTTGAGGACATTTCTACGATACACGATGCGTATCACAATATATAATTTAGCTAACAAGCTGTCTGCAGAACAGTAGTAAAATAAACAAAAAACTGTTGAATTGAGTTTGACAATTCTTTTCTTTAATGCCTACAATGACAGCGATTGGTTTTTCTTTAAGTAAAATGCATCACCATACCAACAATATCTCAGAAAAGTGTATTATCACAATATCGGTATTATATCAATATATTGCACAGCCCTACATGAAACACTGCTTCAATCGGTCAAACACTGAAATGGTAGTGGGGTTGATGTTTTTTTAGCAAAATAATTGTCATGATTTTCTAACCTGTAGTTTAACCTTTAGTTCAGCTAGCTAGCTAGCTCCTGTGTTGAGAGTAGTTGGAGTATATTAAGTTGTTAGCCAGTTAGTTAGCGGTAGATAAATTGAGTAGTTTCTAGAGTAAGAGGTGATATTTTACCTCATGTTTTCTGGTTGTTTATGTAGTCTACATAAATTGTTGTTTAGGTTGTTTTTTTTTGTTGTTGTTGCTGTTGTTTTGCACTTGGTATTCTGGTTTTAAAAGTGTAGGTCAAACTACAAGGTGAGTCTGGATACTAGTTGAGTCTGTAAGCATACTCAATGCTAAATTTCAGTGTAGTGCTAGTTACAAGTTAAGGACATGAGCAAGCATTAAGCAGTGTAATACAGGCTGGACCAAGTAGTTATAAACAGATAAAACTCTCAAGTCATGGTATTGTGTGTAGCGACCAGCCTGCACTCTTCCCTGGCATGTTGGCTATTAGACAAGCACTTCCTGGAAACGTTTTGGAGTGGGGGGGTGTTTATCCTGAGTTTGCTCGCTCCCTCCAGTTGTTTATGTGTTTGAAGAGGAGAATTATGGGGACAGGATAGGGCTGGGCGATAAAACGGTATCGGTATTTATTGACGGTACACCTTTATCGGTAACGATAGAAAAAATGTTCGGTATAACGCTCGATAAAATGTAAATGGACATGAAATTTACAAACGTGTGCTGTCCCTGGATCATAAACAGCCTATCATATGCCTTGATAAAGGAGTGTGCTACGAGTGATAAGCAAACAGCCAATAAGATGTTGCGTGGGGTTCGGTTGCGTCATCTCCATGTGACATCAGCACACATGAACACATACAAAAATGAGTTCAGAGCCTGCCGAGGAGATTGTGAATAAAAAAAAGGATGTGTCGATTCACAAGTGTGGCAGTTTTTTGTTTGTCTTTTTTAATTTGTTTGGGGGGTTTTTTGGTTTCTTTTTTCGTCTGACCAACCTCAGAACACCATTGTGTGTAAGCTTTGCAAAAAAAAAAAAAAAAGGAAAAAAAAGGTCCCAGCCAAGTATGGAAACACAAGCTGTGAGAGACTTGTAGTGCGCATGCGCAGTGCTCCGTACATGTACAGGGTGTGTGACTCTGAACAGCTGGCGAGGAAGAAAGGTGACATTTTGCCGCTTTTTGTGTTTTCTGTTAAAATGTGGGCTCTGGGGAGGATGGAGAGCATCCTGAGAACAGGAGCTCGACTCGTCAGACGCGGACCTCAGCACAGTGTATTCCGGAAGTAAGTGTTAACGTGGAAGGTTTCTACGAGGCTAGGCTAACTATGCTAACAGACTGAGCCCCAACCAGAGCTCCAGGAGTCCCATTCTGCACTATAATGTGATTTTGATCTCCCTCAAAGTTTGCCTTTTACATTGCACACATTTTGTAACATTTCATTTATGAAGTTCAAGAGTTTCTTTAAAACTTATATATTTAGTCTTCAAGACATGAGAAGATATTTGTTTAAATTCTATGTTCTTGACTGCTAAAACTAAAATTATTTGTTGTTTACCTTAATAAAGTGGGTAAATTCAAAATACAGTGGTTAAATTCAAACCTTTTTTTCTACTGGCCTTTGTTTAAAAAAAAAAAAAAGGACTAAAATTTATCAATAATTGTCAATACCGAATGATATGAAACATTATATCGTGATAAATGTTTTAGCTGTACCGCCCAGCCCTAGGACAGATCAAAAATAGCCTTGAACAAGTTTGGCTGGGCTGGCTTGTTTATTACCCTTCTCACAATAACATTGTTACCTGAAGGAAAACTCCCGGAAGATGCCAGCATGCGCTGTGTAACTAACCTTCTCCCCACCCCAAATGCTTGAATGGGTTGGCATCAGTATGGAATATGTGCTGACGTGATGCCATGCCAGGAATGATGACCTCCGCCAGGCCACTGAGTGTGAGAGGGGTGAGGAAAAGGATGGAAGGCGGAGGGGTTTAGATGTATTGATGCATGTGGTTCTCTGTATATTGGGATCCTGCTATGCTTGGAGTCCTCACCCTGCCGACAGGCTCGGCTATCTGCTGTGGAGAATGTTCTAGCAACCAGACGTGCATATACACACGTAGTCTAACACTCCACGGTATTTATGCTTATATAAAGCCTATTAATCCATTATAATCTGACTGATGACTCAATCAGAATAAAAAATGTTCATGTATACACCCAAGTCAGAATGGATTAAGCCAAAGGGAATTTATGTCCGACGGAATAAATCAGTTAAATGGAATAATGTAAACCAGTCATGTAAACCTTTTCTCTCTGATTACTTTCACTGTCAGGATCTGCATGTGCTTTTCTGCATATGTTTGTATGAGTCATGATGCTCATGATGCTTGTGCAATGAAATGATCGTTTAAGAAATCAAAGTCCATGGTACAGATTTTAATCCATTTCAACTGATTTATTGGTCGTACAGTACGAGCAACGGAATAGGCGTCAAACGAATAATTTGGGGCGTAAATTGACCTCAATAAAGTCGGCTCAGCATTCGAAATTTATTCAGAACATAGACATTCTGCAAAGTTATTCCCAAACAGAACGATATTAGCATTAGAAGATGACATTATGGATCCTGATAATACAGAGTGTACACTTTATGTTCTTTTCAACCAGAGCATCCTTGCTCCTGAACGTCAAGCAAATATGAAAATCCCATGTCGCAAACTCTTCTTCTCACTGTCCATTTAGTAATTACACTTGGATGAGGTTTTGAGGTTTCTGAGATGGGAGTAATTTAAAACTTGTTAAAAACACAAGCAGTGCAATTAAAAAGCTGAATGTGCTGACACTAACCCACACATGCTCCACACATGCACATATCTTTGTTTCAGATAACATAATATGCATATAAACCTCTCTAGGTTTTTAATTTGAATACACACCAAATGTCAGGAAACTTTAAAAAATATATATATATATATAATATGTATGTATGTATTTGTAAGATATATATATATATATATATATATATATATATATATATATATATATATATATATATATATATATATATATATATATATATATATATATATATATAAATAAGAGCAGGATTTGGCTGTTAATGATACTGTGAGGATCAAATGGGCAAAAGTAGCTTTGAACCAGGTTTGTATAAACATGATAAATACTGAGGATTAGAAAAAAAAATTGTAAATGTTTATCAGCATATAGCATATCACATGTGCGTCTCCTATTTTTATTTTTAAAATCATGAATCATGAATTCGATGCAATATGGAGCGATTCACACTGAAGTTATTTAAACATCGTATATGAAGCACAAAAAACCCATGGCTTGTTGACACGCAACTTCTTTAAAAATCACTCTCGCTATTCTTCATCCAATCCTCCCACACTACCTCGCCAGATCCCAGGAAGGACTAGGCTTGTCTTTACATACTGGGCCTCCAGAGGGCCTTGACCAGTATAGTCATTGTAAAGAGGGGTTAAACTGGGCTAACGATCAGAGAGGCATAACAGTGGAAAGCCTGGCTAAATATAGAACTGAAGTCTGGAGTAAAAATACGGGCAGTGAGTTTTGTCGTCCTGCCAGAGAGCTGAGCAGCGTTGAGGCCAGCCTCCTCTGTGGCTACCAGGCTTGTATTTTAAACGTTTTCTAACGCATGGCGAGTTTGATACAATGGCCCCCCACGCAACCCCAGTCCCTCAATATGCTCACCCATATGTTTGTGCACCCTTGAAGTTGCGTTATTAGCCTAGTGATTGTATAAAGCCTGCAACATGAAGAGGCATTTTTATTCATCTTTGTTTCTTCTTGCCAATATCTTCCTTTCTTTGCCATGCATAATCATCACCGTCACCCCAATCCCTTGTTTACATGCACAAACACACACACTACCCCTGTAGACACAAACACACGCGCACACATGCTCACTAGTGGATATGTAACTCGCTGTTGCACCCACTTTATAAATAGTTAATGACTGCCAGCTTGGAGATACTGTTTATGATGGCAAAAGTTTTCATGCCGTTGTAAACATCCAGGTCTCGGTTTTCAATTTGGCAGCTACTCCAGCTAAAGGCCATAGATGTGCAGGGAGCAACAGTTATTTCCTGTAACATTATCAGAGCCACTGCTGCTGAAATGGACTGGCTTCCATTGACTGGGTTATTGGAAAAGCCTTCACCATCCAAGTCGTTCGTGGAAAAGTTAACATGTTTGGCACCAGTTTAATGGCTGCCCAACAAAGTCAATAGCTAATAGCTTATTTTCAGAAATAATTACTTTCCCACTGACTTTGAAATCAGCACCATCTGCTCACGGATCATGCTCTGTGAATATTCTGTTACATCGCAGAAGTGCTAAGTAAGAAATGGCTGAATGAAAGCCATACTTGTACTTTGATGATTAGCGTGTTTCAGCAAACACCTCGCAGCAGTGTATTCTGCCAGTTTTCTGATGCCATGGACATCATCAGATGTTCAATGGACACCATTGTAGTTCCCAGCATGTGATGTTGACATCAGAGAAATCAGCGTTTGTCATACTAGAGCCTAAAGAAAGGAGCCGACCCTCAAAGGGCAACACTGATTGTCTTACTATTTATCTATGTTTTATCATATACCACAAATGTAGTCAATAAGCTAAGACACGTTTGCTTCTTTTGGTTTTCCATTTCAGTTACTCTCTCGGGGGGGAAAAAAAGAAAAAGTTATTAACCTGTATCTTTCCTTGTCACCCTCAAGGTTACATCTATTCTCTGTATCTATTACATGGTAATGTAAACGTAGCCTGCCGTTATAAATGAATTAATGTACATCACTGGATGTCTATTTTATATGTAATTATTATTTATGAGCTGACTTGTTTTTGAGTTATTGTGGTTTGGATTAAAGCCATTTGATTCAAGTGACCAGTTAAACAGATTAATAACTATAAACAACCCCTATAATAAATACAAGAGCTTTGATAATGGTGTGTCAGATTTCCACCACTGGAACTAAATTAAAAAAAAAAACTTTATCTTGGTACGGGGGGGAAAAAAAAGGTTTGAAAATACTGGATTATTGTTTTCATGAGGAAAGAACCCTGTAATGTTGCTAACACATAATGGAAGTCTCACTTCATCTTGGCAGACTCATTTGGGGTAAAGTGAAGATTGTGCAAATTAGATTTTGTTCTGAACTACTCCTTTAACTTACTGTTACTGTTCAGTCCTCCAGTAACCAGTGAGAACTGGCTTTGCAAGGGTCTAATTTCATTTCAGTAACCAAACACTGTTAAGATGACACAAATGATCAGCTGAACATATTGTAATCTGGCCAGTGGTGGAAAAGGTTTTTTTGGGTTTTTTTTTTTTTGTGACTAGCGTTCTTTGGCTAGGTGTCACTCGCTCTGACGTCTGTGTACTCTAGGCCTTTAAGACAGTGTCTAGTTAAGGCACTAAAATAGTTAGTAGTCTTTGGTGCCAGGACTTTGGGAGAAAAACATCATGTGTTCTTGTTGACACACAGCTCCAGTGCTGCACAAGTTTGACCTACTTTAAAGGGCAGAGCTCAATTTAAAGTTACTTCACTCATCTCTCTGGATTGGAATGCAATCTGTATGATAAAAAGATGCTTTTGTGTCTTTTGCTAAAGGGGTTTTAACGTCGTATTCTCAGTAAGGTGTATTGATCTCAGTCTCACTTGGGTTGGAGTCACTGTTTTAGCATCGTGCTATGATGTGAAGCAGAGAGCTCTGTTTAGCACACGCAAGCGATGAGAGGCTGCATATGATATGGGAGGAAAGTTCTAGGCTGCCTGTGGCAGCCAAGCAGCGTGGGTGGCTATGAATAGTTTTTGGAACCTCTGCGAACAATGCTGGTATGACCATGAGCAGATGGAACGGACCAGGAAACCCCTCTGTGTTTGCTAACGGGGGCCTTTTTGGTGAATCCTTCAGAACCTTGATTAATCAGTCAGCTCCATGTTTAAACTTGGGCCACAAGAGCCGATTGCCGGGCCCCTTGAACAGACACAGTTTCGAGAGAGAATCCTCTGTGTTGTTTCCAGAAAAGCTGCATAAACGGGGAGAGCACCTGACTGCATGTAAATCCAGTAATAATAGCAGCGTCTCTCCCCACCCCACCCTCTCGATTTCCCCCTCATCCTTTTTAAGCCTTGTGTTACAGGGAAAATATGCAAACCATTTTGGATAGGGAACAGTGGATTTGCTCGGTGGGAACACGGCGTGACTCCAGCGAACCAAGCCACAGAGTAAACACTTTCTTTCTCAAGCCAGGAATAGTTTTGAAGAGCAAGAGAAAAGCAAGAGGACAACACGCCTGTGTTGTGGTGCAAACAGAAAAAGCAAGGCCTCCTCCCCTTTTTTTTGTTTTTTTTGTTTCTTTCACACACACACACACACACACACACACACACACCTACCCCCAAACCCCATCTGAAAATATTCTCTAATCATGCCCCCCAGCACCCCAAATGACCCCCATCCGCTCCGTCTCCCCGCGCCTGTCGCTCACAAATTAGGTTTGTGCCACTGGTAAACAGAGGTCATGTCATACATGTCCATTATCTCAATCACACCAGAGCGAACAGGGCGTCTGTTAAGCATTTACTTAATTGTAACGTTATTAACTTGTCAGAGCACGTTAAAGTTGCACAACACAATGTGGGTGCTTGTGCAAAAGAAGAAGCTGATCTTGCAGGTTGGTTTGAAGACAAACCTGGGTATTGAAGAGCACATGGGGAAAAAATAATGCTTTGTTTGGGAAGCATTTATAAGCTGCGTTCCAGTCTGGATGCAACTACCTTAATATCTCTCGAAGGTACCTTCTCACTGGGGAAAAATTTGAACCAAAACGGAACCATGGCAAGGATTGCGTTCTGGATACCCTTCAGGGTCATCATAAAGTGCAAGTTTTACTGCACTGAACCTTTTTAAATATTATTTAGTGACTTGCATGATTAAAGAAATGACCGCTAGTTTTCAGCTAGACTACAGAAGGACAATGCTAGCTAGCTAACAGGATTGCAAGTGACCAAGCTGCGTAGTCTTTGAGATCTTTGAGATTGTGTTTTATTAGCTTGATTACTTTAATCACAAAAGGCCTACTGTGAATCTCAGAACCCCCTCCAAACACTCTGGACAATGCTCTTTAGTTACGAGAGAAACAATTTTCGGGCAGTTTGGTCTGCCACATTTATTGAAACCTTCATAGAACTCTGGTTCAATGAACAGAATTATGTCTTTGCCTACACCATCAAGGATACCTGCAATACTACCTCCGAAATCAGCTTGAAATAAGGAGTTCCATGGTGGCAGCCTTTATATCAGGAAGTCACATAATGCTGCCTAACTTTTTATCTTTTTATAAAGGAATCACAGCTCAAGAGCCGAGGGTAGAGGTAGCGGCAAAACCAGTGCCCATGTGCCGGTCAGCTGCCGATGATTAAATGACTTATTAGCCATGCCAGACTCTATCCCCATATCTCATTTTACATTCATTATCGTACAAGCTGTCCCCCACTCCAGCGGAGGACCCATCTGTCTGAGTCCCTCGCACTCTCTGCATATGGCTTTATGTTTACAGTCAGATTCCACTCTCTACTTTGGTCTCTGAAGTGGAGTTGTAATTATGGCACTCAGTGTCATCCTTTATGGGAGTCAGTAAGCTAAATATCCTCGGCGAATGCTATTTCGTTTTGTCTTCATCAAGTGGATAACAGGTGGCACGGTCCAGGCTTTCAGACCCAAATTCCTCGCCTCTGCATTTGTAGTTTGACCCAGGGCTCTCGAGCTTGATAAGCATCAATATGCACGAATATTTTGAGATGAGCTGCTGAGATTTGAATTTAAGTTGCCTGGATAATATGCAAGTGCTTTGAAGTGGTGAGTATGTGCTTCCTTACAGCAATGAAGGCTTTTATTTTGTCTTTCTTCATCCCAAAAAATAAGGAGCAGCACAAGTGCTTGGCCGCTGTATCAGTGACCAAATTAAATCAAGTGCAGGCCAGACTAGCCTCTCTCTCTCTCTCACTCTTTTTTTTTTCTTTCCTCTCAACTAATTTTTTCCCCAGATAGGATCTAAATGAGTTTTCCAGTGGCTGAGATGCTCAGCTGGCTGATAGATACCATGTGCAGACGTGCAGCCAACACCCAGAAGTAATCATCTGCTGGCAAGAATGTTTAGCCATTAGGCAACGTATAAATTCCCACAATGAGTCTCTCTTTTATTGACTGACTCTTGCATTCTGGATGCAGCCCGGGTGTGTGTTCAGCTTGGGAATGTGAAAAGAAGCCTCCCCAGACCTACCACCGACACACTGCTCTGGACTTCTCTGGCCCGGCTTAGCGAGCACGCTAGTGGCAGCGGGTCTTTTGTAGCATCTCTGCATGATGGCCAATATTGTCTCTGGGCAATGATTTGACAGCAAATAGTGATCTCTAAATCCAAGCATTAGGAGAGAATCCTTATGAGCGAGATCTTTTGAGGAGCAGTGTGAGAGACAGCAGCACATGTCCAAGGGAGAAGGAAAGTTTTGTGCAGAGATTATGGACTCCTGTCGGCCCAGTGATTCACACGGCGCAAAAGGAGCCAGCAGGAATCTCCCGATCTGCTCAGCATCCTAGCCAGACAAGTGTCACATTGCCATGATACAATCAGACTCCAATCCTGTGTAGAACAAGCATTAACACCCCTCTAAAATCTCAACATGTTGCTTCTAAAATATTAATAGCCATAGTTAATTGATTAGCATGCCGAAGGTAAGATATGGAAAGGGAGGGAAAAAGAAAGCAGTGAAAATGATTACAGGATAATAGTTGTTTTTTTTTTTGTTTTTTTTTTAACAGCATGCACACACTGACGTGCTTTTGTGATCGAGTTTCCCACCTTGAAGTATCTCTGTAATGGATTAACCCCCATACCATGAGTTCCTGTATAGAAAAGGATTCACTGGAGGCACAACAGCGAAGCTCCACAATGGACCCGGCTCCTTTTGTTCCTGGGCGTTTCAAGTAAATCTCCCCCTGTAATTAGATTTGAGCTGTTTGCAGACATCTCAAAAGTGATCGGTATAATACATTGAAAACGCAGACCCCTTTAATTTACAGTGCAAATACCTTTCCATTAGCGATGGGGGATTTTCGCTTTGTTCGTTTTCCAAAAGGAGAGTGTGGAGAGAAGGTGGAGGGGGGGCATACTCTTATGTTACTTAATTGTGGATGGCAAGATTAGTGTGAACACTTCCAACCTTTCACCTCAAACAAAGAAACGATCAGGTCTGGTTGCCTAGTGACATGGTTCTCATGTTGGCCAATTTAGGCGAGGAGTTGGCGCTCGTTACCTGAAGGCTGAAAGCTTCATAATCATGCCAATGGTGTTAACATCAGCGCGACGCCAGGTCAAAAAGAAAAAAAAAATGAGGAACAACCAGACAATTCCTTCATCGCTTTAGCTCTCTCTGATGGCTACAGTTGAGTTTTGAACTCAGGAGGGAACCATTACGCCATGCAGGCTTGCTCTTATCAGTTAATAGCAGGTTTCTAAGAACTGGGATTGTTTTGTTAGATGACACCTGGTCACTCACTCTCAAGTCACACAAAGCTCAAGAAATGAAATGGCTTGTTAGATACTGTAAGCTGTCATTTAATATATCACTTAAAGTGTAATCACTTAAAATGCCCATCTATTGATTGCTTAGCCATCATAAAAATTTGGTGGCTTGGGGGTGAGGGATTTGCACAGATATTCTGTTTTAATTGGTATTGGTCTATTGAATATAAAACTTTTGCTAGCACTATATTTTACAGCATGGTAACCACCTAGATTTTAATGAGTACTTGTGTAATATCCGGTACATTCCTTGCATATAAGACTAAGACTAAAGTACATAACTTGTGAAAACTAGGTGTGTATGGTAATACTTTGGCACAAGTATTTCCAAATATTACTTGGAATATAATGCACAGGTTCTAATTTGGAAATGTAGGTACATGGTAACTCGTGTTGAAAATAATTCAGAATAGCAGTGATTGATCAATTCATGATTAATAAATCATGAATTGATCGATATTGCTTTGTTATTTAAATATTGTATAATTATATATAATATTAACTTTACCTACCTACCATTTTCAGTGATGTATTTGTGTATTTATCAATGCAGTTTGGTAGTACATACCATTTCTTACCATAAGTTACTTCTTAGCGCTTGCCATTTTTATTGTAGTTTAAACTAGCAAAGTATGGACCAAGTATTCCATTTTGGGTAATTTGTTTACTACTGTACACTGTTTTCACATCATGTACTTTAATATCCAATAAGCAAAGTGTGTAGTAGTAATTACTTATAATTCATACATAGCTATTTATTCATTACTAGGTACTTACTAAAATAAATTGCTACCATTTTTTTCTCCATATGATTCCACTGAATAGTTAATGCATGTTTCATTGCATTACCTTGAAAAACCACGTTGTTGTTGTTTATATGACATTAGTGAGTAACACCCAGAGTAAAATGTCTCTTCACTCGCGAGGACATGTAGGAAAGTTGAATTGTAAGAGGGAGTTTAAAGGTGTCCGTTTACAGTCCGGCTCAGTGGGCAAGCCGTGCGGCGCAGCGCTGACCGCCGACTCTGGAATGTGATTGATTATGTGGGATTTGTGCCATTGAGAACCTTCAGCGGCTCCAGGGGTCATGAGGTCATCTCATCCTCAAATCGGCTTCCTTTTGTACAGTGAGCGCCAGGAGAAGAACTGCACAAAACCCTCTCTTTTTTTCCCCTCCCACCTCTTCGTCTTCTTCACCATGGGAAAATGGGGGAAGGGAATGTCAATTAAACAACTTTTTTCCCCTCTCTCCCCTTTAAAGAGCATGTGGGTCTTAAATTCACAAAGAGTTTCCCTTTTAAAGTGGATTGACATAAAACGTATTGAACGGAACAGGCAAGTGAAGCGAAAGTTATAAGGCTGTAAATTCTCAAATGCTTTGCTTCATAAAGAGCACAGTGATGTTATTGCATATTAGCATGTGTTTGCTTTATTTCATGGTAGTTATTAAGGAAATGTTAAACCGATATTAGCGTTTAGTTCTGCTCTAGATCTAGGGTTCTCAAGCTTTTTACAATCAGGAACCCCTGTAACTATTAAAAAAAAACAGGGTCCCCTCAGTATAGACTAATTTTACAAACTATTTAACATGTTTAATGATATTTTGACTATTTATTGGCACCACAGTGTTTTTTTCCCCACCTATAGAACTGATTTTATTAATATTGTCATAAGATTCCAGTTGAAATTATTTATAGGCATAATAACTTATAGTGGGTTGGGTAATGGAATTTATGGATAATGGTAGGTTGTATTTTCCACCACTGTTTAAAAAAAAAAAAAAAAAAAAATTTTAAATTAAAAAAAAAATTAATTCAGAATCACAGTTCACCTGGTCACGTTTTACAGACCCCTGGGATTCCACTTGTAGAACCGAGGTTCTAGATATGCATGTGGATATGGAAATAAGCAACGTGACATAATTCATTATTTATTTTTGGAACTACGTAGTAATTACTTCATCCGTGCTCTGTGGTCTAAGTGCATACTGTTAAACCATTCGGCTTTGGCCAAAATCTAGGACACGATGTCTACTACCCCCACCCTGTCTCTGAAAGAGAAAAGAGGGAGTAGGTTTGGCAATTTGCTGAACTTTGACAAGTGGGCCAAAGCTCCCATTAGCCACCCTGCATTGGAAGCCTTTGATGTGTGGTCAATCAGGCTTCAGGATGACGCTGTAATTCAGAAAATGTGCAAGTCCTTGGCCCTCAGGGTCCCGTCTTTGTGGTCATCGGACCTGGATTATACTTTAACCTCTAGGAAGGTCTCTGGGCAAGGGTGAAAGGCCAGTAGCCTTTAAAAAAACACCCAAGAAAACCCTTTTTCTCCTCTCAGGAATGTAGTATCTTCTTACTCAGCAACCTCAGTGCTTCAATCCAATTCAATCCAAATATCCATCTGAAGCCAGTTAAGACACATCGGGGCGAAGCCGACCTGAATTTCGCCACCCATCTTGCTCTGACGGTATGTTGTCGGCAGTGCATTCCTCAGTTGAGTGTGAGAAACATGGAGCTCATCAGTTCCTTCCAGAGGAATGAGCTCCAAAATGATGGTTGACTTGCTAGTATGCGTCTTAACTGCCTCCATTTACTGTGTGCTGCGCGTGTAAAATCAGTGGATGTGTGTGATTTTTACAGCCCTCCCCAGTTTAGTTATTGCACCCTGCATCCTGAATGTGCCTGCTGTTCATAATTTATGATGTACATTAGAGAGAGAGCAGATTCTCAGAGCTTTGCCCGTCTTAGTAAGTCAAGCACCAGGAAGGATATTGAGTCTTAAATGATTTCCAGCAGCAAATAAAAAAGCATGACTATTTTTTCATGTATATCTTACTTTAAATGTTTTTTTGTTTTTTGTATTAAACTCTGTTTGGATTTTTACCACTCCACTAGTGGTAAAAGTCAACAGGTTAAATCTGACTCAAAAAAACAAACAAAAAAAACAAATAAACACTGTATGTGTCTAAGTGGCTTTATCTAATTTATCTGCTTCCTGCCACATTTGTATAAAGTATCCATGCAGAAGGAGGTCATCTGAGGTCTTGCTTGCTCTGGCTTCTAACTTCAAAGTCATGCGGTCAAAGCTTTTGAGGTCAGACAAGCTTATATAGCTCCCCCTACTGGTAGACAGTGACAATGCAAGTGTCCTTTCTTTCAGTGTCCTCTTTTTTTCTAGATTTTCCTTAAAGCAACATGCTTGATGTGTTAAAAGTATATTTCGTGTCATGACAGCCATGATGAAATTCTGCTCAGTTTCTTGCAAGAGCAAGTGGAATGGTTAAGCAAGTTCCAAGCACAGAAGACTTTTGAGCTTTTGGGTGAAATGTAATGAAATATTTTCCTGTGGTGTGAATTATATGGCATTATGCACATAGAGACAGTACATATGAATATGAGCATAGCTGAATATGACTCAGTGTATTAATAATTATCTATAGTCTGTGCTGCTAACAGAGCCAGTGTAATTAAACGTGTTGACCGCAGCCTTGACACGTATTGACATAAAGAGTGTGAGTTGAATGTGTTGTGAGGTCTCATTGATTTGATTCGTCTGCAGCCTCTAATGCATGTTGGTATTTATCTGACTCCTACACGATGGCACATCAAGAACTTTGATCTTCCTTGAAAAGCAGAAATGCGTTTAGCAGTCATTTGTAAATCCAGGAGAATTAAAGAAAGTTACAGTCCGGCTTAATGAAAATAAATCCGGTGTATTCTGAGTGGCAATGAGGGCAATCAGAACATCACTGAGATTCATTTTCATATTTCTTTTCTAAAGGAATGAAGAGTAAGAGTAAGAACTTCAGCTCTATTTACAATTTCTGACAAATGCTCTGATAATAATGAGGGAGTAATGAAGCCAGTGAACTGTGTGTGTGTGTGTGTGTGTGTGTGTGTGTGTGTGTGTGTGTGTGTGTGTGTGTGTGTGTGTGTGTGTGTGTGTATATATATACACTGATCTGCCATAACATTAAAACCACTGACAGGTGAAGTGAATAAAATGGATTATCTTGTTACAGTGGCACCTGTCAAGGGGTAGGATATATTAAGCAGCAAGGGTTAGGGTTATGGGCCAATGGGCACGTGAGCATCAGAATTGGACCATGGAGTAGTGGAAGAAGGTGGCCTGGTCTGATGAATTGAATAAGGCATTGTTTTTAGGGTATATTTGTCATGTAAAAAAAACAAAAAACAAAGCAAAAAATCATGTTGAAATCAGACAAAAACAGGCCATTACTCCTCAATTTACTTTAGTGAATGAAGAAATTAGCCACATGAACAATTGTATTGATGAGTAAATGAATATTTTGGTCATTTAGACCTCCATAAAACTAATGTCCTCAAACTGAATTGCAGATAGGCTGAAAAACAGTTAGTCAGGTTCATATATTTGGGCTGACTTAAAGTAATCGCAGATCTGCTGTTCAGTGTGTAAAAACGTGTGTGTGTAAGAGAGTGCGCGCAAGAGAGAGAGAGTGTGTTGGAACGGTGTACAGTCATTTGGGAATGTGTTTGAGCTCCTGGGGCCGTCCGCCCTTTTAAAAGATCATTACCATCGAGACAGTAAATTAGCAGGTGTTATCACACAGGAGAAATGACGAACTGATGGGTGCATCTCCTCCACTATCAAACAGAAATGAATTAGATTCCAATCACAATGAAAGCTCTAGCCAATCATCACAACACATTTGCACTTTTCAGACTAAACATTAGCCCTGTGTTTGGAAACTGATAATATTTTGTCTTCTTTTATGTTGTTTTTTTTTTCCCCTCTCTTTCAAGTGGTACACTCTTGACTCCTCATCTTGTCGTATCTTTAAGTGTCTCTACTCTAATGCGTTTTCATGGCAAATACATCTCAGCCTTTTTCTCCATTTTTTTTTTATCATTCGATTCCACCAAGGATTTTTTCCGTTGTGTTTTGGTTTTTCCCTGCCGGTAAGTACGTCTGCCTTGCCGTGCGCCTGCAAAGCTAAATCAATTGGCTTTCTAATGGGATTAAAAAGGGTTGAAGTGATGGAGGCAGACCGCTATATTAGTTGCTTCAAAAGCGTTCTCCCTAGGCCCCTCTTCCCAGAGCTCTGATGCGGCTTGATCGACACTCAGCTGATCTATAAATAAAGTCTTTTTCCTTCCTCACAAAGGCTTTGCGGTTGACGGTTTGTCTTCAAGGTCAGGGGCAGGCCGCTCTGAATAAACACATTTCAAAGATCATTTGGAAAACGACCCGAGTCTAATTGAGACGGTCGCTCTCTGTCAACTATTTGGGGAAAAATATGGGGCTCCCTCTAAAATTCCTTGTTTTTAAGGTTGTTGGGGTTTTTTCTTCTTCTTCTTCTTCTTCTTCTTCTTCTTCTTTCCATTCCCCTCGCCTGTTTATAGCTTCCAGATAAACTAATATTTAGGATATGTTTGCTTTGCCGTTATAGCAAATGGTGATGTTCAACTGCTTAGATGTATTTGTGTAAATGCTAAAATGATGGATGGTACAGTAGCCGCTATGTACACACGCACAAGGAATATTTATGAAGTGTTTGTATTGTGATAGCAGAAACGCTGACGCCCGGCGCGCTCCATATGACCCTGTTTTGCACAAGAGATGTCCTTGTTTTTAAGAGCGAGTTGTTTAGACTAACCGCGTCTGTCATTTGCCATTTTATTCCTGTTATTTTGTTTACGGTGCCCTAGAGTTATGCTGCAGAGAAGACACTGCTGCTCTGTAATACCACCCGCTTCCAATTTATGGAGCATGTTGATTAGCATCCATTTTTCTATTTAAGTCTCTCCAGTTACAGAGAGGTCCTTCACTCTGAGCAGCTCTAGGTATCTTGCTGAGCACTCATTTTAAAGCACACCGCTCCTTGGCCCGGCCAAATAAAGCAAACTTGTGGCAGCCATCAGGAAGGCGATTGTGCCTTATTCCTCGGCCCCATTTCCTCTAATAGCCACCACAAAAGCCTACATTAAGCCGGGGTGAAGCATGCCATTCCTGTTATACCTTAAAACCTTTATCTTTATAAGTCATTTGGCCATGGTGCTCTTAATGTGTTTGAATATGATTAGCTCTGCCCCTTTCTTTTTGCAATCTTTTTGTGTTTTGTTTTCTATTCGGTACAGGATCATGCCTAGCGATTCTCCACTGCTACCGCTGTTTTTGTCTGGGGTTTTATTGTAGCAGTGCAGCGTCACAGTCCCATTCTCATCCTTGCCATCTCAAAAACAAGTGCCGCCTCCATCAGTCAGAAGGAATATCAGGGTAATGGTGGGATTTTTTTTTTTTTCTTTCCTCTTCAGGCAAGGGGTTGAATGACCGTGAAGGGGGTGTGAGCCAAAAGGGGGTTGCCTAAAGCCTTTTGTCCAGTGGGAAAGACCATGTCAGCGGCCAGTGAGGAAAAGGTGCTCCGGTCATTTGGCCCCTGCAAAAGCGTCAAGATTAAGGATGCAAGAGGTCGAGCTAAGAGCCTATGACTAATACGGACAGTCATTCACAGCCTATGCCACATTGTCAGCCCGCTCTCCAGATGGCCAGTGCGAATAAAGCATGGGATGGGAGGGGAGGAATAAATTCCAACACCAGGCTTCCAGTCAGATTATCATGTAGGGAAGAAAGTCTCCTTTTATAGCTAAATGTACTGAAACTGTTCAGACCAGCAAGACATACAGGACATCAGCTTTTTATGCCTTTTCCCCTAGGCCAGGGTTTCCCAAACCTTTTTGAACTGTAATATGCTTTTAACTGTAATATAAATTCCACAGACCGCCTCACTACAGACCCCCTCAGTTTACTTTATTTATCCAACTATTAGATTTGTTATTGGAACGATAGAGCTTTTTATTCCTGACGTTTATATGGACAGAACACAAGTTGACATTATTTATTGACCTACGAGGTTTGGATTTAAATCCATTTAATTCAAGAGACCAGTCAGACCAGCTAATAACTAAGAACTAATAGCAAATATAATAGCTTTGATAATAATTGGGTGTATACCGCCACTGTAGGTTATTTATTTATTTATTTATTTATTTATTTATTTATTTATTTATAATTCCCAGACCCCTTGGCAATGTTTCACTGACCCCTGGGTGTCCTTGGTCCACACTTTGAGAACCACTGCCCTAGACTCAAGTGTTCATAACCATACTAAGAGTACTGCCCAAAATGAACACCTTAAAATGAGGAACTGATGTGATTGAGATGCTTTTCTTGCTTTTCAAGAACCCACTGTGGTCATCAGGGCTACTTCTCCTGCCTCCTATATTGTAAATTTATCACCTGCAGCTCATTGCAGTCCGTCCACACACTCCAGCAGGGCACAGGCGTCTGTTGTCACTCGCAACACACCAATCAGAACGGGGGGCAAAAAAAAAAAAAAAGACCAGTGATATCTGGACATGGATTATTCATATCTAAATTACCACAGCCAGTGTTTAAAGGACAACTCCAGTGTTTTTTAACCTAACACTTGAGCAATACAGTTAAAAAAAAAAAAAAAAGTCAACGCACAGGAAATACTATTTCCGTTTGGCAAAAAAAAAGTCTCATCTCCGTAAGAATGAATTATATAGATACAAAGCTTGATTTTCAAACATGTTTGAATGAAGAATTCATGAACGCGTTCTACAAGCATGTGTTGCATCAACATTCATCGATCCCCCAACAACTGCCCCTAGACTTCTCATAAGCAAGTTTCGTCTTTGTTCATTTCTCAGCATGGAGAAATGTGTCGAAATCCTTGTCCACGGTAATCATGCTTGTTCGAGCAAGATTAGGTTGGAAAAACGCAGGCGCATCCCTTTTTAATTCCGTTATTCCTTGCACGCAAGCCATTTTTATCTTCACCTCTTTGAACCAAAAAGGTTTTTCAGTCTTGAGTATATTCAGCATTCCATCCCACAGGAGCACGTGTATCAGATATGTCAAACGGATTAGAAATATGTCTTATCCGTTTGCATTGATTTAGGAAGATCATGTTAAACCGTTTTAAAAGATTAGCCTGCTGCATTGTCAACATCAGTGCGAATTGGCAACAGTAAATAATCAGTTTATAGTGGGGGGAAAGAAAAACAGAACTTTGGCATAATTTTCCTCTGTGCCGATCTTTTTCACGGTGGCAGTTTGTCATTTGATGGAACAGTGTAATTTATTTCCATCCTCCTGATGTGTTTCCCAGTAATGGGCTTGCATAGAGAGCATTTCTGCACACACCCTGAGGGGGGAACACACACACACACACACACACACACACACACACACACACACACACACAGCCTCACTCACTGCAAACAAGAGCACACAGAGTGATGGCAGATTCACTGCATGCAAAAAGAGTTAATCCGTTACTTTGAATGGTCTGATTTGATCGAGACGCGTTTCAGATATTGTACTGCAGAATTCGAGGCAAACCATGAAGTGTGGAATGTTAAAGTTTATGATTTGACAATATTTCAGCTTTCAGATAACATGCTTAGAATATTTGCTTAACAATACTTCGCCTTGTATAATCTGGTGCCTTTTAACTCGAGTCGTTCTGGTCCATTTTACCCCCTCAGACTGTAGTAGTATTGTCGGGGGGGGAGCAAAGCCGACACACTGATCGATCGGTTAGTCGAAGCGGCCCCTGCTGGCCCTCGTCCTGCATTACAGCCCGTGTAACTCTCACTTGTGGCCAATGAGGGACACTGAACGCTGACACCCTTGGCAACCGTTTGCTTGGTTGCCACAGCCAAGCAAGCAAGCAATTCGGAAGCCAGCTGTACTGCAGGAGCTGTTCCTTCTCATTTGCAGTTCATTTATCTCCCATCTCCGCAAGGCTCGCAAACACACATGCGCGTGCACACACACACACACACACACACACAAACACACACGTACACAAGCTCCCACTGGTAACCCCATCTCCATTGTGCCCAATCAGCTGTGCAAAGTAAATGGGGCTCTCCCCCGCCCTTTTATTCATTTAAAATAGCTCGCACATGCACACCACAAGCAGCACTGTCCTCTCCACGAAAACAGAGGAGCAGAGACATCAGTATGCAGACATCATCCTGTCATGCAGGCAGACGCGCCTGCCCGCTTACACACACACACACACATAGATACACCCAGGGATTCAGCAGCTATTACTCCTAAACCACAGATCAATAACAATGTCAAATCCTGAAACGCTGCCGGGTATCAGCCATGTATTACTGTCAGTCCAGCTGAGCAAACTGTATTTCTGTTTCTCTCCCTGATTGTTTAATAAGGGTTAGCACAGTGTGTTCACCGCTTGGCGAAACTAAATGCGAAAAAGAAAAGCATCAGATATAGACCCATAGATTCGGACGCACGGTACAAATCTAGTTGTCTACTACTTCTTAAAGCAGCATCAGTTATGCACCAGCACTGTAAACTCAAGAGACATCCTCCAGACATGCTCGCCTTCTTGGTATGAATCTGCCATATCTCGTTCCCCGGCGCTAATTCCAATTTAATTGCCACTGGCCTGAAGCCTCCCCAATAGGAGTAACAAATGGTTTGATTTTGTAGACTTCATCAGGCTGCATTTTAAATGTGACACACTAACCCGGCTCGAATGCCAATGAAGCCAAGGAGAGGCTGCCTGTTTACTAATTATCCTTTTTCTTACCGGGAGCCGCACCGCGAGGATTGTCTGATTAAATCGGATTTGCGGAATGTGGGCGAAGCAAGCGTGGTCTTTGCTTCGACACGATCCCGAGTCAAGAAGAGGACCAACCGTGCACGGTGAATCCTCCTAAAGGCACACCTCTGCGCTTCAAACCAGTGCATGGCAAGCCCTGATACAGAAATTCACCATCTTTGAGATTAAAGGTGCAGTTTGGAATATTTGGTATACCTGTAATAGTTATATACTTTCAAAGATACCTAAAGAAATCCGTGATTCACATTCACATTGCCATGCAATGGATGTGTCTAGTTTTATCAGTTCAGACATCTGTTTATATATTTTTTCCATCCTGGAAATTAACCACGCTCCCACTGTCTGTCTACCTTTTTTATTTATTTTTTCTTAAAAGAGAACACACAAGGTTTTATCGTGTATATAGTTCCACCAGAGTGGGTGGGGTCAGTTAGTGACCAGTAAAAGCCTGTCTGTTTTCATAGAATTTCCCATTCAGCTTGCAGGCAGCAGAGGGCTCAAAAAGATCACAAATCAATTAAATCATTAAATCAATGAACCACTCTCTTAAATAAAGACGTGATGCAAACCAATCATGCAGCTAAATCTACTGCCATAAACCATCCATAAAAGAAAAGCAAATAAAGCTCTCGAGGCAGGTTGAAGGCTTATTTGGGCCAATCATCATACAGTATTCATGGACTCGCTTGTTTACAGTCTGTCCTTTCCAATCACTTCAGCGATAGCTCGGTTAATTATGAAGAATCTGCTTCCAACACCTGTCAAACTCATTTGGGCCAATTTTTCTTTTCTTTTTTTCTTCGTTTTTTCTCCAAGTGGGGTATGTGAGTAATGGAGACATTTTCTCTGTCTAAACGGACACTAGATGAACCATATGGTTCCATGACATTATCTCGAGGTAATTAATATGGCATCTACAATGACATCTGGTGACATTAATCTGTTCGTGAGCGGCGCATCTCGCCATGCCTGGGCTACAGCGGACCGGCATGAGCATGAATTATCTGTAGCTATTATTGGTGCAAAAATCTGGAAGCCCCTGAGTGAAGAAGCATAATTGTCTCAGTGTTAATGGAAGGTGTATTGTCCTCCTTTTTTTTTTTTTTTTTTTTTTTTTTTTTTGTAAGGTTCCTTTAAAGCATTCCTTTTGTAAAGGAGCCCCATATGAGATGAAGACCTGCTTAACTCACGGGCTACATCAATTTCTGCGCACGGCTGACATGTGAAAGAAACCTCCGAAGCAAGTGCAACAGCAACACAGCAAAATGTTAGTTTTATTTCTCGCCGTCTCTCTCTCTCTCTCTCTCTCTCTCTCTCTCTCTCTCCCCCTCTCACTCTTTCTCTCATGCCATTACCCCATCCCTCCCCCTGTTAGATCAATAAACAATTCATTCGGGCTCTTCTTTTTGCTTTTCTTGTCAGAGAAATGCATTTTGAATGCATTAAGGCTGCTATCGCTACTGTCATGTGCTTTGTAATGTGGAGTGGAGCTGTCAGACCAGCTCTCTCCAGCTAGAGGCAACACTAATACCACATTATATCCAGACACTTGGCAGGATTACGTAGACGTGTGGTTCTCCTACAGTCTGGCCTCATTAGGTGTTAGCCTCGGTGAGTGAGCAAATAAGCTGGTCACTCTGAGGCGGTAGACTCATCACATTAACGCACACATGCACACACGGACACGCGCGCACGCACACACACACTCGCAACGCCGCTGGAACAGTTTGTACCTGTTGACTCCTCAGCTGCCTCTAGTGTCCTGTCATAGAGATTCATGAAACGACTCTTCATCCTTCCTTCTGCCTGTCTCGTCTCCTTTTATTGCTGTGTGCCTCTCTGACTTCTCTCTGTTGTGCTCAGAATCAGATACTGGCTGCGTTCAAGATGACATGCCTATATAGCAGTGTATATATACTGTACATTGATATAAGGAATAAAACACTTGGGGGCATGCTGTTATGGGAAAATAATCAACGAAGGAGTGCTGTGATGAATCTGCGTTACTGTTACCACCACAAAGTTAACGATTTTCTTATAACAGCATGTCCTGATGTGTTTTATTGCTCTTATACCACAATAATTTGCCAATGACTACAATTAACTCTTCATTGAGGAATGATGCATCATATTTTTAATCCATATCTAGTTCACATAAGAGCAAGCTCATTCATATAAACCTGTTGTTTGAATTAGAGCCAGCACTGCCCAATCTGCCCAATCAGAATCAAGAATTCAACAGCTCTGTGGTATATGTTGTATATCATGTATACTATTACTGTTCGTTACAGAATAATATGTAGTGTGTGTAAATTATCATTCGTTAGTCTATGCTAAAGTCTCGTGACTTTAGTTCACTTGTGAATGAATTTAGCATTAGCTCAGAATTGAAATTTTGCATTAGCTCAGACTGCTTCATCTCTGTGCAGAGTATTTTAGTTACTGTGACATAAATTGTCATCCTTAAAATACCAACATGCTGAAAGAAAAAAAAAAAACACTAATGCACCCAAAAACCACTTTCTCTTAGTTTTGGAGCAGGAGAGCAATGTTGAGTACAGTAAAAGCAGAACTAGCATAAGCAGCTAAATGCCTCTCTTCTGTTTCTGTATATATAAAAAAAAAAAAACAACAGAAAAAAAAACAATAGAAACTCTCATAGAATTTGTAATGGTTATAATGGGAATTGTAATGGTCCCTGGTACCTGGTTGCCTTCTATTGGTGGCATGTATTGGTGGCATTTTATGTCTAGTGGATACCATGAAGGGCCAGTAATGGTTTTAATGGTTAGCTATTGGGTTGTAATGGTATTTGTAATGGAAACCATTCAAATTTCTGTGATGGATTCTATCGTTTGTTTGTTTTTCAGCAGGGAAGTCGTAGCTAGTTTAGACATTAAAAGCTATTTAGGAGAATATCAATGTTGGATTTAATTGGTAATAACCAACACGACCCCATCAGTGAATAACTAACACACTATTTAAATGTTGATTAGCATTAGCTTTAAATTACCTAAGGTGCAGCTTTTGAGCTGCCTGAAACATTTAGATGAAAACATCAGAGGTTTGACCACATGGGTGGCACAAATAAGCTTCATCACCTTTATTCTTTATTGCTTATTTAAGATGTACAGCTTATTTTTGTTTAAATTATCATTGTAGCCTTTTTTTTAATCAAATCCTTGAGTATGAGGGACTACAGCTATATAAAACCATATAATGGGTAATATGTCTTTACGTGGCCATTTGTTTTGTACCAAGGTTCGTATTAGATATTCAGTAAATGCAGCCATTTGCTATGCCACCATATAGTCCTCTGTTCCCCAGTTTGCCCCCCCCATTTCTTCTGCTATTATATCATAAGATAATTATGAGGGCCAAGCAGTACACCATGCATATAGTAGACATGCTGATCATATTCATGTTGTTCAGAAAGTGTGTACTACATGCTCCATCTGGGTGGGTTTAGTACAAGTAGTGTGTCATTTTGAACACTGTCTTTGCTGCCATGTTACAGATTAAAAAAAAGGAGGAGGAGGGCTGTGTGTGTGTGTGTGTGTGTGTGTGTGTGTGTGTGTGTGTGTGTTTGTATGCATGCACTTCAACCCTCTCCAATTGGTCAGGTTGGTCAACTTGTAGCAAAGGCACAAGAACCCCAAGGTGTAATAATAATAATATGTTTAATTTATATAGCTCCTTTGCAGAGCTCAAGGATGCTTTACAATTAGGTTTTATCGAGTTACTGAATGAATCGAGTTAGTGAATGAATGAATGCTTCAGGTAATGCACAAGATGTGCCGTCTCTCTCTTGTAAACCCCAAGCACAGAATAAACAGCTTTAAGCCAAATGAATCCCTGACTGAACCAATAACTCTGCTTGTGTATGCCTTTAAGTTATAATTAAAACACGCACTTTAAGAAAATCATTAAAGTGGGGCACTTATGGCACTTACAGTGTGCCTGCTTTGCTGAGTTTCACTGTCACAAATGGGGACTTGATGGTGGTGGTGTAAATTTGTAAACTGGTGAATTTGGAGTTTTATTCCTCCACCACATGCTCCTGTGTATCCATTGAGGTGGAGTTCTGGCAGCAGGTCAGCCATATTGTATGGCCTCCTGCGGCCCCATTGTTCTCCAAGCTCAGCGAGGCTGCCAAAACCCCCCTGTGCCCCCAAGCACCCACCTCCTCCACCCCACACTTGGCCCTTGCAGCTGCCCCCATGACCCCTCACCCCCTCCTGCTGTTCAGGCCAGCCACTCCCACAGCAACATGCATACCACACAGCCATAGTGTACGCGAGCCTGAAGCACGCACCCCGAAAGCCCTTACCACACTCTGACTAACACACTTAGTGCATCACGCAGCGTACAGGATCATGTCATACACTCTGCCGTTATATTTCTCTGTTTGCTATACAGACTTAACGATGCATGTTCATTGCATCACAGCTTCATAAGGCTTCATATGGTTCATTGCATGTGAACATAAAATGCTTGTTATTCACACATGCTGTTAAAGGAATCATTTGACTTTTCTCTCTTTTTTTTGGATTATCATGGCAGTCATCGAGAAAAGGATGAGTTTTAATTTACTTGCATAGATTCTTTTATTTCATTTACCCTCTGCTGTCTGATTGGCGAACTAACAAATTGGCTTACTTAGAAATAAAGCTTAATGACAAACACAGAATGTTGAAAGATGATTGGACGGAAAGGTGGGTGTTTGTTGTCCTTTGAATCAAAATGATTTGGGGATATATTTATAGGAAAGCTTTTGGGTGCAATAGGTACCATCAGTTTTGTCATCTGTCAGACGCACATTATTCGTAATATTCTTCCCTTATATTAAAGGAAAACATTGTGTAGATGGTGTGGATTTTTTTTATTGCCTGACTAATCCTATAATGCAGGCTAAATTGGCATAAAGTGAAGAGTTTTCACGCACGTTCATAAATGTTTTTGTTTTCCTTTTTTTTTTTTTTAACAGGTAGGTTAATTTACCCTCTCAAGTGACATTGGTTGTTCAGGAAAAAAATCGTTGATGATGAAAAGATCATATTTAAAGGTTATGGACAGAGAAGTACGTAGTACATAGAATAAACATTTATTCTATGTTTCAAATAAAAATAGTTAAATAAAAAGAGTCTGTGGTGCTAGTCAAACGTGGCAACATGAACTGCCATTGCAGTGGGAAAAAAGCATTACCACTTCAAATTGATGTCTTATTTATAGCCATGAACTAATCCTTATGGTTAAGCAATCAAAGATAGCTGCTGTCACTGTTTAATCTTGTGAATTGCTTATCCGGACCTTTGTAAGGAAGGGATTATATGTAACCATGCCTTTACAAAGTTTAGTTGAATACTTCTGCTATAATGTATACTAATATCCTTGTACAGTGATTACATTTACCAACGCACTCTATCAACATTTTTTTTGTTGTTATATTCTCATCACATGCCAGTTCCATCACACATGAATGAAACTGCATCACGGCAGTATATATTTCCCCAGGCATGCATTCTGGCATCCATGATTTTGCTATGGAATAGATCCGAGCAGCAGCGTGCCTCTCTGCCGGCACCATCATGGGGAGATCTTCATCGAGCAACAGGTGACATCGCACGCTGGGGTGACAGACACAGCAGCAGGAGTTTGTTTTCCATCAACACCGCCGAAATGAGAAACAAGCTAATTGACTACAGTCTCGCTGGCTTTCCAGTGACACACGCGGCCTCATGGCGCCTCTTCCCCCCATCGCGTTGACAGACGGCGCGCCTCCATTCTCGTCCCCACTTCACATGTTTCAATTTAATCAGTGCATTGTTTTTTTCCTGCCTGTTTAATTTTCGCCATAGCCTTGACTGCAGTCTATAGATCACACAAACAAAGCAGACGTATTCCATTTGTGTGTGTGTGTGTGTGTGTGTGTGTGTGTGTGTGTGTGTGTGCGCATGTAATGTCTCCTCCGCTGTGCCTGAACGGCACGGTGCAGCCATCGTTAAGTAACAGCCAGTGGCTCTCCAGGCCCATTAACTTAACAGTGAAAGTAGAGCTAAGAGACCCTTACAAATAGACACATGAGTGGAGGTAAATTATGCCAAAACTCCAGCAGGAGCAGGCAGCAGCAGGCAAAGCACTCCTCCGTCCAGGTGCCACTTTGTCCGACTCAATTTTACACTGTAATAGAGGTAGCTGGCGCTCTGGCTCTCTCTCTCTCTCTCTCTCTCTCTCTCTCTCTCTCTCTCTCTCTCTCTCTCTCACTTTTTCTCTCTGTACCTTGGCTTCACAGAGCCAGTCCATTTTCTCCTGTCTCTCCTAACTTCTCACAGTGGAACACTTAATTCCAGCTAACACCAAGCAGATGGACATCACACTTCCTTTTCATGGGTGCTTTATCAGCTACCTTTTGCTCTTTCCTGGTCGTCATCCCCCCCACCCCCGAGCTTCAGTGAAAAGTATTTTAGCTGTTAAAAGCACTCCTATTATCTATCACTGACTGAATAAAAAATAAGAAAAACTGATCAGTGGCTTGTAAGCATTACTGGTGAGTAATTGACTTCTTGCTGGCTTGTTTGTTCGCCTCTGTACTGTTACTTCTGAAGAAACACAGGGCGAGAGGTAGTTATTTTTCATCGAGAAGCCGTTTTTTCGTAATTGACCATTTTTGTAGGTACCCACTATATAAGGGCATTATTACTATTATTATAAATGGGCCACCAATGGTGCACCTGACAGCCACTACTATGGTATCATGTCATTGTCAGAGCTTTACTGAGAATGGTCCAACTAAATAATAAGGACGTTAAGCATGAACAGCTCTACAAAACCCTGAAAAAGTGCTGTTTTTACATGTGAAAGCCTCTTGGTCTACTACTGCAAAAAGCCCTAGTTTGACATAGTTGGTACCACTTGAAGTGTAGGTGAAACTAGTATTACAAATCCTGAATGAGACCTCAATCCCTATCATCTCAGAGAATTCAATTATTAAATGTTCCAATTTTTTCCCCAGCTAGATCAGCTGCTTCTACCTTTATGGGTACCTTCTTTAAAAAAAATGGCTTCTCAAAGGGCCTTTTGTATAGCTTCTAAACATGGGGTGAAAGGTAAACACTGTCTTGTAGGGTTCTACATGCAACCTTTAAGGGTTTCCACATAGGGATGTACCAGATAACCCTTTAAGGATCTACATTTTTTCCCCCCAAAGAATGTATGGTTCACAAGACTGTGCATCTCTTGTGAGATTAATTTAGCTTTGACACACAGAGCAATTGTTCCCTTGTATGATTGTTTGAATTCTTTTTTGTTGTTGTTGTTCGAATACATTGGCAAATAGTAAATTTGATTCTGTATTATTAATGCATATTTCCAGTCACATTCACTACTGTGCAAGTGTCAGAGAAATCCCCTCCCCATCCCCCTTTTGTTTTCAATCAAATGGCCATTCAGTACTTATCATTAATTATTTGGCACCAAGCACTAATGATAGGAAAGTGTACAGTGCATTAATTCCACTTTCAGCCGAACAACCATGCAGTACATATTTATGCAGGTTGATATTAAAGTCCAATATTATTAATAATATTTACAGTCCTTTATGTGTGAATTTCTGCTAAACACATTTTCCCATCATTATTGTTCATTATTGTTATTGTTCATAAATCACACACAGATCTTCAACCATAAAAGCAGTATGAAATCTGTAAATATTTTATTTGTTATATTAAACTTTCATGTGGACCAACATAAATAAGTACTGCATGGCTATTTGACTCAAAATTGAATTCATGTACTGTACATTTTGCCACCAAATATTTAACAGTTAATACTGAATGGCCATTTGATTGAAAACAAAAGGGTAGTCTCTGACTGTAGTAACTTTACTGTAGCTCTGACTATGTTTGAAGCCATCCATGATTGAAGCCCCACTGGGTAGTCCTAGTCCTTTGACAGACAGGTGGACCGATGTGATAGGTGGACCTGATAAAATAGCCAATGAGGGGAGCTACATTGTACATGTACATAAAAACTGGTGACTCTGTGTAGTTTCCTTTATTTGTTAAGGTAGATTTTTCCACTCGGAGCACTCGACGTGAATGAATGTAGGTTATTGTGCCATTGCTTAATTGCACGCAGGATATGTTTAGGCAATGGGGTGAAAGGGCAGTCTGTCTGCTGTGTAGATGTATGCACACACACATACTTGGTTATGAATACAAATGCCCTACCTATTTATTCAACACTAATAGCCCTTGCATTTTACCTTGCTACAGATTGGACATTGTCTTAAAGCTATAATTTCATCCATGATGGCTCTATAGTCTGACCATGGGTAAGATTTGAAGGAGAAAAGGTATAATTATCCTAATCAACCCTCACACGCTTTTAGCTCAAAAGAGATGGGAATTTGAAAAGCAAACATGTCCCCCGACCTGTTCAGACCTCTGCGTCCTTCAGGTCAAAGACCAGAATCCAGATCTAACCTCTTGCATTCCTGCCACCCCCGACCCTCCCTCTTCCCGTTAAACCATCACTTCCCGTTTCTCTCCATCTTTCATCTTCCTGCTCCTAAAGCTCAAGTCAGTGTTTGCATTTTGTAGACTTTCAGAATGCATCGGAGTGTCCTGAAGTAGCCCCGGATGACATTAGAGAGCGCTGTCTGTCCTTCAGCTCCTCTTCCGAACCTCCCGATGCTGCTGGGGCTCCCGTCGCAATCATCTCCAGTCAATGGCCCCCTTTTTTCATTGATAAATAAAGAGCAGGAAGCTGCAAAGTAGGGGAGAGAGAGAGACAGCAGAGAGCGACTTGGACAGCCAGAGAGCCAGCAGGAAGCCTTGTCAGTATTTATTTGCAGAGAAGCAGCAATTCAGCCGCACAGTCTGAGATTTAAGAACATGGCTCATTCCCGTCTTGTTTCTTTCTCTCTCTCTCTCTCTCTTTCTTTCTCTCTCTTTCTTTCTCTCTCTGTCTGTCGCACCATCATTTTCTGTCTCTTTCTCACTGATTGATCCATGTTTATGAACACGATGCTGAGGCTCCTCATAGATTTTTAAATTAGTGGCAGCTTTGCCCCAAAGATGCATTATTGACTGATGAAATAGAAGCCGAGCGCAAAACACTCCCTCTTTCCCCAGAGTTTTCTAGAGACTGGTAATTGAAAAAGTCTGTTGTGTGTGTGTGTGGTTGTGACAGAGAGTGTGAGAGGCAAGAGAGTTTGCCTATTTGTGTCTTTATGGACTGAGGCAAACAGCTGGGCCTACTTTCTGAAGGTGTACATTTGATTTTTATTCTGATTACTTAATGCTAGTTAACAGAGAGCATTCTATTTATACAGATGGTGACAAATTAAAGGGGGGGTGGACAGGACAATTTAAAGTCTCTTAGTAAGGTGTTGGGCCACCACAAGCCACCAGAACAGCATCAGTGCACAGTTGGCATTGATTTTAGTCTATGGAAGTCTATGAGAGTGTACTGAAAAGATGAAACTGTTCTTCCAAAAGATATTCCTTTAGTTGGTGTTTTGATGATGGTGGTGAAGAGCGCTGTCTAGCATGTCACTCTAAAATCTCCGATAGGTGTTGGGTCCGTAGCATATTATTTACCATTTGCAGAGACAATTCCCTGTAATGGGGACAAATGGAACCATTCCATGCCAGCAAAATGCTTCCCACATCATTATAGAGAGAGTTTTCCTTTAATTTGCTTTTATATGCAGCTAATGATTCAGCTGGCTAGCTGGTAGTGACACAGGCTTGTACTCTATATGAATAATGTAAAGAAAGAGCGAGAGTGGAAATGAGACAAAAGCATGTTGAATATCAACATTTTCCTGAAATGCTTTGGTAAATTGTTTTTAATAAAAAAAATTTTAAAAAAGAGAGAGAACTTCCGTGAGTTCCCCGATATTAAGAATAGTCACCGTTATGTCTTAACCAGTTAACTTGGAACTGTCTGAAAATTCTGTAAATGCCATAAAAGTGGGCCATTCATATGAAAATTTGAATGTAGAATACTTATGAAAATGTGTCTATGAGCATTCTTACAATACCGGCAATGTTAATATCTACAAAAGTCATTCGTTTTTCAGAAACGTTTATGCTCTAGGAAAAAGTTTTTAAACCCATAACGCAAATATTCTCATTTAAATTTGTATCATTCAAACCCAGTTCAAAAACACACCAAAGGGACAATATACGAATAACTTGTTTTTTAGCGCTCCATTTTTCTTTCTCCCTTTCTCTCTCTAGGATCAGACATGGCCATCTTCTGTCTGCTGTGTGGGAAGCGCTTCCAGACGCAGACCGCCCTGCAGCAGCACATGGAGGTCCACGCCGGGGTCCGCAGCTACATCTGCAGCGAGTGCAATCGCACCTTCCCGAGCCACACGGCACTCAAACGCCACCTTCGCTCCCACACAGGTAAAGCCCGTGTCCCGTTTCAGTCAGCTACCGCGAAAGGAGTCGCTACTTTCCAATCCAGATGTTCCCTGAGCTCTGCCAAAATCAAATAAATAAAAAATGTGAATGCACCCTAGTTTATAGAATGGCCCAAATAGTCGAGTTGCTTTGATGGTTCGACTTGTAAACATACTGAATTTGTAATCCCTCCACTTCTTTCCATGTTTGAACAGGTGAGGCTGATGCTTTCAAGATATTTTCTGTCACGTAATGGTACCCTGTGTATTTCTCCGAGTGTAGCCTGGCTGGAGGAGCCACACTGTAGTGTTTGGTATTTGATCGCTCGTGCCGTTCAGCCGCTACGCCACTGTCGGTGAATAGCCGGCCGAATTGACAGATCATTTAGTGAAGGGCCCTGCACTGTGATGGCTTGTGACAGCACTGTTATTCGGTGCGTGTGCGGCCCATCCCACTCTCAATACGGCTTGACGTGCAACCAAGCAGATGAGGTGGCTCGGGGAACAGCCTCCATTACGCGAATCCCATTTTCCCTCCAAACACCCCCTCCCCAGGCTACCGCGCCTGGGATAAATATTTGAAGTGAAGGTGGCGAGATGAGCTGAGCCCGTCTGTTTACGCCGACCCGGCCCTTATTTCGGGGTACGGTACTGTAGCTCGCTCATCTGCGCCGGACGCCGCATCGGACACGACACGCCAACGCTCCCTTCAGTGTGCATAAATGTCAGTGGCCCTCCTCCGCTACCGAGACGAGAGATGCAGGGAGGGAAGAGGGAAAGATGCAGCGTCTCGTCGCGCTTCTTTGAACCCAATTCTCTGTAGGCGTGTATTAAATTACAATGAGCCGTCACAAACGCCCGCTTAATGTGATGTGGGAGCTTTTGTCGAGGGATTTAAAAAGAGAAAAAAAATGCAATTGGCCCAGGCAAAAAGTGCCAAAAATAAGTCCCTGGGTTTTTTTTTGTTTGTTTTTTGTTTTGGTTTTTTGGTTGGTTTTTTTTTTGTTGTTTTTTTTTTTAAAAAGAGGAGAAAAAGAGCCAGTGCTCTCATTTAGTCTTCCTTTGATCATCTTAATCTCATTCATATTTTTCTCATGCTACAGAAGGGATCACTGGTGTAAAAACACACTGATGTTCAGCTTTAGGAGCAGACACGCACGCTGCTTCACCAATAATTAACCCCTACTCAGAATCACATTAATATTCTGTGTGGTGATAATGATCGTCTTTCAGAGTCAAATGGCTCCTCAGACGGAAGCCTGATTGAAATTTAGTATTTGATATATTCCCGTAACTCCGTGCTCCAACGTGGGTGTGCGGATCACGGTATATCTGCTACGTGATAGACTTAAATGATGATCTTACGTGATGTACACGTGTCCTAGAGATTTTACACTGCAAAGGACACAAAATACGTCCAAGATTAGTGTTGAATACACTCTCGTATACAGTGTGAGCAACTGCTGGCATACATTATGGGTTAATCATCATGGCTGCCCCCTCAGTCCCTCCCCACGCAGGCTCCCGCTGCCGGCTGGGCCTCGTTAATATTCCGTTGTTGTTTTCCCGCGCCTGTGTTTTATTCGGCGCCCATTTTCCATCTGCGTTGGGTGTTTTGTGTTCGCAGCTGTGTTTGATAGCGCGGGCCAGCCGCGGCACTGGCAGTGATGGATCCCTGATTTACGCCGCTTAGTGCATAATGAACTGGCCGCTCTAGGCTGCAGGCATCACCCACGTGCCCCTGCCAGGTACAGCAGCATGCCACATGCCCCCCTGTAGGCACGAGGACGCAGGTGGAAGCCCCCAAGCTTCCCCGATGCCCCCTCCACCCAGACTCTTCCTCTGTCTGCGCCTGATGGCTTTCCGTGTCGCAGAAACACAGCAACAGACGCTGATGGCAGCATCTTGATCTATCGCCTCGTATCTTTACTGCCTCCAAGCTTAATGTATTCCTAACAAAGCTAAGCCGTGCCAAGCCCCCCGAATCGCTGCGAAATTTGATAAGCAGTTCGACTCGTGTCTACGGCAGCGCCGCGCTGAATTTACACGACGCCGGCAGCCCGAAATAACGCTTTGTGTTGGATATATGAATTTGTGCCCTGTAGTGTCAAGTACGAGCTGTCACCAATTATTCTGTCAAATAAAGATTAAAGATGCTTGTACTGATCGTAGGAGTGAGCCACCAAATTTAACGCCGTGGTGCCGAGAGCGAGGAGCCTTCTCTGGGCTCGGCACAGATGTCTTTGATTGAGGCGCGGGCTTAGTCACAATTAAAGGCAGGTGAATTTGGCGGGATTGCTATTCCTGTCGCGTGCTGGAGCTTCAGCGCAGACCGTGATGGATTGCACCCTGTGCTGCTGCAGAGACACTAGAAAGAGCAGAATGTCTTACAGCATGAGGCACAGATAACTTCATGCAGACAAATAAAGACTGTCACTTTTATTGATTTTGTTCCCTACCACCCTTCTTTGTTTTGTTTAGTTTTTTTTCCCCTATGCTTGATTCTCTTTTCTGTTATTCTTTCTGTTCCCATTAGACTAGCATACTTCACTGAACGGAGAAGCAGTGACATTTCAGCCCAAATAGCCAAGCAAACGTACAATGTGCCGAGCGTTTAGGTGCATCACTCTCCTAACCTGCCTGAGGAAATTGACATTGTCTCGTAACAGGAGCGGCGAGAGGCCAAGCATGACAGTACATAACGAGAAATGCAATTTATTCCTTGGCACGGTGGCACTCGGACAGCCAGATAATGAAACACGTAGGTCATTCGCGAGGACTTAAACCTTCGGCGCCATAGCGAAATGCATTAATCGAGAACATTACACGCCTGGCAGCGTCGCGCATCTGTACAGGCACAGAATGATATATGAGCGGCTGGCAGTCAGGCACAGGAAAGCAATTAGCAAAGGGCAAGACGGTGCGCCCTCGCATATCGTAATATCCCAGATTATTGACATGTGAATATCCATTACATGCACGCCTAGGCGCTGAGAATGTTATGATGAAACTTGGCCTGTAAGAAGCGGGTGATGAATTGTAAATGAGATGTTGTTTTGTCACACTTGCTGCCATCTCATTGTAGGTGATGATGGTTGACAATTCAGTATTCATGATCCTCAGTCAAATCCATTTACAATTATGATATTTTGGTCACTGACTCTTTTATATGGGGCAAAATTAAAAAAAAAAAAAAAATAGGGATTACAATTAGAAACATGCTTTGCTCAGTAGCACCAGCAGAGGAGCGTAACAACAAATCCAACACAACAACAGAATGGAGTGAAATAGAATTGAATTGAATTCAAATGCAGTGAAATTAAATGTAATAAATTGGAATGAACTTATTTGGACTATAAGATAATGGTATGGAAAGAAATATAACAGAAGGTACGGGAATGCTACTGAACAGAATTGAATGGAATATAAAAGAATGGATTTTTGTGGCATGTTCACAATACAGACTTTCTCAAAGTAGCTTTACACACATCAGAGCCTGAACCCCCAGTGAGCAAGCCAAGGGCGATATTGGCAAGAAAAATCTTTAATATGGTGCTCAGGAGTAAAAAAAAAAAAAAAAAAAAAAACCTTGAAAGGAGTCAGGAGTCAGCAGGGGAGTCTCTCTTCCTCTGGCCAGCACTGTGGATTATGAATTATTTTTATAGCAAACAGTTCAGGAATTCTACTTTTTATATAATATAAGTTAATGGTTTTAAATCCCTCAAATCCCTAAACATCTTGTTCTATGTCTGTGTGGCAGGTGACCATCCGTACGAGTGCGAGTTCTGTGGGAGCTGCTTCCGTGATGAGAGCACGCTGAAGGGCCACAAGCGCATCCACACCGGAGAGAAGCCCTATGAATGTAATGGCTGCGGCAAGAAGTTCAGCCTCAAACACCAGCTAGAGACCCATTACCGTGTGCACACAGGTATGTCTCAACACATTAGCTACACTTTAGCGCTCTTAAAGGAATTGTTTGTTTTTTTTTTTAAAGGAATTTACACAATTTTCCAATTATTCCACTTGTAGTCCATCAACCAAGACATGTGTGGTATCTGATGTTTGCTGCTTTAGTTTTGCAGTGGAGCTACAAGGATAATGTAGGCTTGTAGCTCAAACGCGAAACTAAAGGAGCAAACGTCGTCCTGGCTGACCAGTTATATTTGAGCTACGTGGAAAATACTGTGCATTTGATTTAGGTAGTAAAGTATCTCATCTCTACACTCTTCTGGATCAGGCCTGAGTTTGGGAAAACGACCAGGTCACGATTCTTCTGCGCCAAACGTGCGCTTTTACGCTTGCGTTTTCCTTCCACCGCCGGATGTCAGTGCCTTTGCGTCAGCTCTACTTAAAGAAACCCGGCATCTTAAAGGGGATGCTTGATTGATTCCACGGATTTAGAGTTCTATACGGCCGTCACCGAAGGACAGAGCGTTTCCCTTGCTGTCAGCTAGCTCACCTCATGACGAGCGGATTAGGGCAGTAGTGGAGCGACCAGGTCTCCCTGCTACGTCCAAGCCTTCTCCTCCCCTCTGCCGCTCAGTAAGACTAGTGTTAAGCCACACTATCAAGGCAGCCTGTCAAATAATTGGCTTTTTTGTCAGGCTAGGGCCTTGGCGGCGAACGGAGTGCGTCTGAGATAACAAGAGCCGTGACAAGCTCACAGTCAAAGGCTGGCGTGCACAAAAGGGAGCCGCTTGATGAAGCATCGACATCGGCAACCCCCGTGTTGTCAATGACCGATCAATAGCTGAGCTCCATTTGCAATTCATTATTGCCTGGTTATCTGAGGGTGCCCTGTTTACAGTGTGGTTAAAGTACACTGACCACACGCACACGCCTGTCTGCAGCTTTAATGACTGTCTCATTAGGGCTGTTGCATAGCTGGATGTGACATTGCTCCGACCATCTGGGTCAGGGTTAGTGTAGTCCACTGTCAGCAGGAAAAAAGACAAGCAAACAACTTGGTGATTAGAGTTTCACCAGGGTGAGCTAACCCAGGTGCTGGATTTGCTGGTTGGGGGGTTTGGACCTGTTGTGATTGCACCTTGCATGCAATGTTTACGGCACCACATACCGCATGAATTGATAATGTATGACAGCGCCACAGATAATAAACCACAGAGGTGTTTAGCAAGATTTGATTTTCAATTATTTAGCTTATTTACCGGTTAGTTGTCTTTTTAAAAAGTGGTACATGAATATTGGAAATATTACAGGAGGAAATCATTGTACACACACTAAATAAAGCAAATCTTTGTTAAATAAAATGATAAATGTAATACAAACTACATGAGCACAGATAGTGGCAGCTAACCCACAATTCTGTTATCTTTTATCATGAATTGTTGTGCTGGTCACACTAAGCTAGCTAATGCTGGGAGTTTACATTATTTTTGTTATTGGAGCTACTAAAACTTCCATAGCACACTGTATGTGAAGTCCTATTTTAAGCCCTACACTGCAAAAAATGCCTTTCTTGAAACAAGCAAGACGCACTTAAAACTAGTTAAAGTGTACTAAAGTCAGGCCAAAAAAATAAGCAAAAGTGACTTCTTAAGAATTCTTGAAAATAGCATAAATATCTAGTCACTAAAAATGCTAATGGATCTTAAAATTAGACAAAAAAATGACAAAATGTAAGCATTGTGCTTATTACAAGCAATGAAAACTCAGTTATTTAAGATAGACTTACTTAAAATGAGTATTTTGGTGTCTCGATTGAGCTGACTTTAAGAATTTATCCCTTAATCTAAGATTAATATTTAGCCAAAAAAAGTGCTTATAATAAGACACAATTTCTTAAAAATTCATAATAAAAAATAAGTGACTTTGTCTGAAATTAAGGCTCCAGAAGCATTTTTATTGAAACGGAAAAACTCTGCAACATAGTGTCAGGGGTCGCAGAAGGCGGCGGATGCAAGCGCAGATTTTTACTGAATAAAGTGCAAAAGAAACAACCAAAACTGTGACAACAAGAACCATAAAAGTAACATTGGACACAAGGCCAAAACATGCAGACTATGGGAGCATATGTAGGACACATAACAACAACAGGTGCCGAAAAACTAGAACTTCTGTAGTGGTGCTTATTTAGGGGTAACACAGAACAGGTATGCGTGATCAGTGGGACATGTGCATTGGTCATGTGACCTGCTGGGGCTGATGGCTAATGTAGTTCAGTGTGGATTTCAGCATAACCATGACACACAGCTGCCTAGTTGAAAAATTGAAGTGTGCAAGTGGTCTTAGTCTTAAAATAAATAAAACAGTCTTGTTCCTCTGGTATATTATGCAAACCATTGTAGCTTGTTACTGGTTAAATCTTGCTCAATCTTAGCTGGAATATCTTATTAAGACAAAGTTAGATATATTTTCTTAAAATGAGATTATTTTTCTAATGCAAAACATGCTTGACAAGATCATTTAGCTTTTTACACAAAAATACGACTTTCCAGAAACAAGGCTTTTTTAACATTCTTGAAATTCCATTTTTGCAGTGTATTTATCCTCCCAATGCCGGATGAAGCAATGGATCCAGACGGCATTGTTTAGGCAATAAAATATACTCCACTCTTCAGTGCTCTGTTGGCTAATAAAGTGTCTTCTTATTCTGATTCATTTGGCCAACCAGATTAAACATAATATCATTATTCCACTGCTAATGCTCTGACTGCCAGCACTCACACTTTGGGGTCTCATTTTCATCCTCTTACAATTGCTGTCTTCTTTATTTAGCAGATTACATCCTGTTCGACTACCTATTGAGGCAAATGTCTGGATCTAGGTTTCATTTGAGTTCTTGGCCAAACCTTAGGTAACTTTGACAGCGATCTGTCCTTAGGCACTCTGAACACATCTTGCGTTTTCCTCCTCGCAGGTGAGAAGCCTTTCGAGTGCAAGCTGTGTCACCAGCGCTCGAGGGACTACTCGGCCATGATCAAACATCTGCGCACCCACAACGGCGCTTCGCCCTACCAGTGCACCATCTGCCTGGAGTATTGCCCCAGCTTGTCCACCATGCAGAAGCACATGAAGGGCCACAAGCCAGAGGACATCCCGCCAGACTGGAGGATCGAGAAGACCTATCTGTACCTGTGCTACGTGTGATTGAGGCCGAGCCCCGCGTAGGGTTGGGATTGGGATCGGGATCGGGGGTGGGAGAGCTTAAGAATGGAATGCACGGAGGAAGCAAAAAGGGGGGAATGTTTACATTTTCGGCGGCAGGGCTGGGCAAGGCAAAGTTGAAAAGAGACAGGACAAGGGGGGGGAAAAAATGTACTTAAGTATGGTGGTGTTGTCATGTTGTAGTATTGCGTTCTGTTGTGTTGTGATGGTGTCGTGACTCAAACAGGAAGTGTGCTCGACTCACTAAGGATTCTCCCACTGTATCAGGCGGGGATCTTCGAAATCACGCCCTCTTATATGTAGAATAATTACTCCTGGTTATCCCCTGGTTAATAGCTACGAACTGACCCCATTAACTTCACAGACATACCAGGAGGTGTCACAAGCACTTACATCTGCCAGGAAGATACCTTTACATCTGTATTACAGTACAGCAGATCATTGTCTGTTGATCCTGTTTATGGGTTTGTAAAGATTTTTCTATTGATGTACCACAGATCCTTGGTTCATAGAGCCTTCTTGCTTGATTGACATTCATTAAGGGTTTATTGGCTTAACCAGCATACAAACCAGCGATTCATAAATGCCATTTCAGTTTTCACAACATAATCTCTGTCTCTGCATCATAACCTTTCGTAGCTTCATTGCACATATTACGATGACAATTTCTGTTTGATTTTTTTCTTTTCTTTTCTCATACAACATAATCGAGTGCCACATTACACTTCTGCTGTACGTTTTCATTTAATATTAACTGGACATTTTTTGGCTTCATTTATTATTCATTTAGTTCCTTTCCCATGAAGTACATGACAGGAAATCAGTTTAAAACAAAATAATCAGCTTCAAAGCAGGATTCAGCAGTACATTTACATTAAAGAGCGCACTAGAAATCTAATCAGCTGTGTATATTCTGATATAGAGACCAAAATAATGACTAAAGCTGCTTTTGCCAGTGGCTTGGACACTAAAGGGCACTGTGATGTACAGGACTGGTCTCCACATATCTGAGAGATGAGTGAAAACAAATTTCACCAATGGGAGAAATGAGGCCTGTCTGGTCTGTCCAGCCCAGAGGGCTACCATGAAAGAATAGATCAACTCTTTGTATGGCTTTGTTCCTTTGCTATGTCTGTATTTCCTATTTTACCTTGATTTGTCAGCACATTGTGCTTGAATTACCTCGTATTTTTTTTGTGTGACCTCATGTGCTTGTTTTTAATTTTTTTCTTCGTTTCTTCTTTTGTGTGTGTGTGTGTGTGTGTGTGTGTGTGTGTGTATTTGATTACATGCGTGTGTTATGTCTGTCTACTATGTTTTGCAGAGGAGATGTGAAAAACGATGTGCCACGGTGATATGAGATTATTATTATTGTGTTATTGTTACCAAACTTGGTATTTTTTTTTTTATTAACCCTGCTTGTTTAAGAGCTTGTGGGTTTGGTCATTTTTTTTTTGTAAGCTACCTCTAAGTTTTGTTTCTTTTATTTTCTTTTTTTTTTTTTTTTTTTTTAGCAGAAGCACATTTTTTGTGTGTGTTTTGAAGTTTTGAATTATTGCAACTTTTCATCTCATGCTTTCCGTCTGTTGAGATTTGGAAGTGACATGTAAAGGGTCGAGATGTATTAATGATGGATAAAGTGGGGAAAAAAAACAAGCGTTTATTTGCTCTGACCACCCACCTGTCCCCCTCCACCCCAAACCTTTTTCTTTAAGAGCAGAGAAGAGATTTTGAAGCCTTAAGCTTGGGGTAAGAGTTGATCTATGAGATATGTATGGAATCAATGGAGTGTAGTACTTTAAAGTTTAAAAAAAAAACAAAAAAAAAAAACAATTAAACTTGAAAATATGTGAATAGAATTGTAGTTTTGTAATGTGAAAAAAAAAAAAAGATGGTTCATGAAGCCTGAACCGCTAAGAACAGGTCATATGCAGCTGTGCATTGTGCGTTGGACAATTGGGACTGCAAGTGGTAATGGAGGATGAAAGAAAGGAAAAAAAAATGATATCCTGTCGATCAACGTTTCTTTATATGAGTGTAGTCCTGAGCAAGAGCCAGCAGAGGCCATTTGATATATAAAATTGTGATATTTTTGTATCGAGTGTTGGTCCCCTTTCCATTTGTTGAGGTTTCAGCAGGGCAAATATTTGTAGTTTGTTCGGGTTTTTTTGTTTGTTTGTTTGTTTGTTTGTTTTTTTACATTGTTCTTCTCTGGTTGGACTTTTTTGCCTTGCTCCTCTTTGGTAATGTTGGACATAAGTGTGTGAACGTTGTTGTGGTTCAGTGTTGCTTTTCTGGATGTCGATACATTGTAGGTGAAGGACTAAATCAGCCACAAATGTCTGCTTTGTAAGTATAACAAAACAAAAAAACTAAACAAAAAAAAAGTGAGAGAAATGTATTGTGATGCCAATGATCAATTACACACAAATCGTACTTACGATTTCAAACAATCAATGTTGCCAATATTTTGTTTTGGGTTTTTTTTTTGTTACTTGAAGTGACTGAAAAGAGGGGTGGGGCGGGGTAGATGGTGAGGGTGGGGGGCTGAGTAATGTACCTGTCTTGTGTCTTGTAGTATTCTGGAAAACACTGTGAGTTTGGGGGAACTTCTGCCCTCCTGTGAGATTTAAAGCAAGCCTAAGTAGCTCAATGTAAGAGGCATAAAATATTATGGTGGATATAAAAGTGTTTCATATTGGGCAACAACAACAGATATTAAGCCACACACTAGTGTCACTGTCCTCTATACCTTCTTTTATTTCCTCCCCATGGAGTACGAGTGTAAAAGTGTACATGTGTGTGTATGTGTGAGAAAGAGAGACTATTAGTGTCGAATGCACTAATTAAATCGTAATGTTCTATGCCACTTTTCTCTCTATAGGATTAAAATATATTGGCATTGATATAGTTCTTCCCTCGATGTTACTCTGATGTTTCTGTAATATTTGTGCCTAAATGAAATTGTTCAAATTGTCCATCGATATCCGTTTCGTTTCTGTATTTTTCTAAACTTAATCGGTGTCTTTAGAGCTCCAGGGATGCCATTGTGATCACATTGTGGCGTTTTGATTGTTTAAAAAAAAAAAGAATAATAATAATGTCCATGTGGGCGAAGCTATTGGATCATTTATAGGATCTAATTTTTTTTTTCATTACTGACCTAAATATATCCGGTTCTGAGTAGTTATTGTATTTTGTACACAAAAAATAAACAAGGTAAACATTCTTTGGAATGAATTGTGCATTTATCTCAAGAGATTTTTTTAAAAGTCAAAAATGTTAGCACTGGTTCTTCAATCATGTTCATATCAGCAACAGGTTTTGCTGATTAAAGCTGATAATGGTGTGTTTTGTTTGTACGCTGATATTACTGCCCCAGCTTGACATCACTGTTATATTGGTTCGAGTACTTATATTATCAGCGTGTATAAAGAGAGAGTGTCATCCTGGCATCCCTGGAGTTTGGCTCACTGTGTTCGCGTGTGGTGTTTTTAGCAAGAGTAGACATTTCATGCCGTGTTGCCATGCATGTGCCATTGAGGTCTAGATGAAATCGTTGGGAGCACCAAGACCTTTTTTGTTTTGTTTTTCATTTTTGTTTTTTTAAATTAGCACTGAGGACCAATCGCCCTGTCGGACCAAGCGCAACAGAGCTTTTCTATGTAACAAAGTGTCTCTCTAATTCACTCTGTATCTCTGTCTATGTCTCTCTCTCTCTCTCTCTCTCTCTCTCTCTCTCTCTCTCTCTCTCTCTCTCTGTCTCTCTCTGTCGCTCTCTCTCTCTTGCTCTCTCTCTCTTTCTAACTCTCATCTCCCACCTTTACTGTATCCCATTTCAGCTTATCTTTTTTTTTCCTTATTGTGACAGCACAAGTGCCAGTCCAGTTGCTTTGTACTAAAAAAAAATTATGTTTTTATAATTATTTTGAATTGTTCTAGTTACGTCTACCTCAGCACCTAATCTTAGCCTAATCTTAGAAGGTGCCCAATTATTATTTTTTTTTTCTGTTTGTTGTCAATTGTATAAAAAAAAAAAGTAATAATAATAATTAATTTGCATTCAGCTTTGCAAAAGGTCCTTTTGTCTTTTTCCGGCCACATGCTATTTTTGTAGCACCACTTTCTGGCAACTGTGCTACGGATATCGGCATCGGTTTCTGATGTAGTTTTTCTTTCCGTGTAGGATCAGACACATCTCTTTGTAACATTTCAGTGTTCTCTGATGGAGTGTGGAAAAAAAAATAAAAAAAAGAAATTAAAGAGATTTAATGCTGCAGGTTTTCTTCTCAATGTTGTTACTAAGTAAATCGTGTGCCTTTAATAGTGAGAGATTTTTTTTTTTTTTTTTACATAATACTAACGGTAGATGGTTTTGTAGTGATTTTTTTGTTTTGTTTGTTTTTGTATTTTTATTTATAAGTCTCATACAATAACAATGTTCAGTTGTATTCCTTAAATCTGCAGTTAGAAAAAAAAAAATAAAAAGTGGACTTAAGTCTGTCTGGCTTTTTTTTAATGTCTTTACCTGTTTTGTTAAGTGTTATAGGCCTTGATGTCCGTTAACACAAGGTGCTTTATGATCAAGTTGATATGAGTTTATGTGACTTTAAGGCCAAGCACCAGGAAAGCTGATTTTCCTTCCAATTTCAGTATTTAACATTAATACTTCTATGTTTTTTTTAAATTAGAATAATTGGTAAACATTTCAATTTTTATATGAATCCAACTCCATTTACTAGACATAGACCACTGCCCTGTTGAATGAATTCTTGATTTTGATTGGTCAGAAGGTATTGATTCATTTTCTACAACAGTAGACTACAACATAAAACTTGTACAGCAGGCACTCCATAGCAATAGATGTATATATGTGTGTAATCGTTGATATGGTGAAGTTTTCAGTTAGGAAAACTCAAGTCGTGTCGGCGCTCAGGTGTAAAGTTGTAACTTTGTGTTTTGTGGTTTCTTGGTAACAAGCTCCATTTCTATGTCTTTTGAACTTCAAATGTCAAGTCTTCAAATAACATGAAAAAATTGAGGGAACACCTATTTATAGCTGTTAGAATGTGCACATAATGTTTGGTTGAAGTTAAAGTTTGAACTGAAGGCTGCTTAAACATCATTTAAAGAAGCAGTTTGGATTTGAGAGCCCTCTGTGGTCTCCTAGGTCAATTGCAATGACGATTAAATCGGTCGTGTCAAACCATTTCTATGCTGTTTGAGTAGCCATTTCAAGAAATGGAGTGGGACTAACTTCAGGGCCAGGAAAATGTCAAACAGAAGTTAAAAAATAAGAAACAACAATGTTGCAATATTGCAAATCAGTTTTTCTTCAGTATTTTTGGAATGTTTTTGATTATGAAATAAGTCAAGACCTATGTTTAAACATTACATACTGCACCTTTAACCAGGCCTACTACTAAATCTACTATACTTGCAGTATAGTACTGTAATAAGTTACAGGGTGTCTTCCAAGATGCTGTGCAGTATCTGATGATATCATTATGATTTCATATGTTTTGAACGAAACATAAAGGGGCTCGTTTTAGAACCACCTGCAGCTGTGTATTATAAAGGGAATAAAAACCCTGAGCCATGAGCATTCGTGTCTCTTCCTGCAGTGGAAAAATACAGGATACCCTGGATAAGTGCTTTGCTTACTGAAGGGGAGTTGCACATGTACTGTAGCATTAGCTGTGCAGGACTTGCCATTACAGCCTGCTCTGATTACCATTTGGAGAGAAATAGCCTCAAACAAAAGAGCTCTCGTTCTCGCCAGAAAGCAGACGAGTGGAGCATACAAACCTAAGTTGCATAGAGCCAGCGAGCTTTTTGTGCTCTTTACTCAGAAGACTCCGAGGAATCATCTGAACAAACAACTACAATCTGGTACAATAATAAAATTGTCAGTGGGATTTGGTGTGTGTGTAACGTAGTGTATGTAGGATTATGTACACAGCAGTGTGCATTTATTTTCCAATTAAAGTAGGATAAGGACGTGTGTGGACAATGTGAGCGTGTCGTACAAGAGGAAGGCTCGAAAATGCAATTTACACCTTGAGCTGGACATGTGAAATGTAAATGTCAGAGTAAAATGAAATAGTAATGTCGTTTCTGTATTTTACTATAGGCTCCTCTGCTTTGTACTGAAAAAGAAATGGATTGTTTAAAAGTATCAAATGTCTCAGTGAGCATGTCTAGGAGAGAGCCCAGGGCTGATTAACTCCTTTCTTTCTTTACACACAAAGCTGATTATATGTCAGCATCAGATCAGTCTAATCACATTAAAGGTGCCTCCTTCTTTTAAATCTCACTATCATTAAGAAGCATCCTAGCTCGTACCCTGGGCTGTCACGCAGGCCATGTGACTCTCCCCACCGTGACAGAGGTCTGGCATGAATGTGAATCTGCCGCTGAATAGCCTTTGTGTGCCGGCCAAAGGGATCCCATCTTTTAGGTACTCTTTGACCCAGATATGATCTAATGGACAAGAGCGTGATGCGATGAATTGTGGACGTGATCTTGTCCAAATCCTTCTGCAGCTAAGCCATGCCTGTAGGCGTCTGTGACTCAACCGGCAGCCTGGGGACATCTATTGACAAGTGAATTTAGAACACAAGTAATGTCCTAAAGGAACCTACTGAAGTCGTTCGTTCAGATGTTGGTTTATTTGTTTGTTTGTTTTTCCTAAATGCCATCTGAATAAATTTTGCTTGCTAATTGGCTACACTCTATGTTGGACCTGCTCGTAATTGGTGTTCATTGCAAAACTACTAATCACTGTGTCCTGTTTCTTATTTCAACCCATGAGATTTATTCATGGATGCTTTCTGAAATGGCCTCAGACAAAAGCAACCCCACAGCATGATCTTTGGCTTTTATAGCCCTCTAGTGGTGGTGATTGAGTATGACATGCACTGCCAACAGGTTTCAGCGCCCCAATTTTCACACTGGAGTGTACGTCTATGTATATGTTGTTTGTTTTTTTTTTTGTTTGTTTTTTTCTTAATGGGCTTTAAAGACTAACTGTAGCAATAAGTATATCAAATTGCTAACTGTTTTACAGCCCTGGCTGATGGGATAATGGCTTGTGAATTGCAGAAAGCGTGATTCGACAGGCCGCCTAGATGATGTCGCATTGATTGTATTGTGATCAATGCTGCCATTGTCCATCTAACTGATTTTTCCTTTAATTATCTAGGGTGTCAGTGCCATTTATCCAATCACAATAAGCCTCCTGGTGAGGTTGCAAAAATCTTTACTATAAATACATTTAGGGTTAGTCCTACGGCGACTAATAATACCTAACTTCCATATAATCAAGGAAAGAGCTAGTGAGCCCAGTTAAAGGCAGATTGTTCCTTCTTAACCATAATGTAGTCAATCAACCATGACATGTTTGATTCTTTAGTTTTTCACAAAAGCTCCTCCGCTAATACAGCTAACAAATAAGCAAAATCTTCAAGGAAAAGTCCACTCTGAAACAAATTACATTTATATTGAAATATTTGTGATGTATTTAGTGACTGTGGTGCGAATGTGTTGGTTGGGGCTCTGTTTTCATTATTCCTGTGAGAAGTTAGAGGTTGTGTGCAGTGCTCATGTCATAGGGAGAGAGTGTTTGTGCCATCAAAACGGCATTTAATAGGAGAGCAATAAACAAATTGACGATCTTTAACATAATGGTCACGGTGCGCTTTTTCCAGAGACATTCAATACATCATATTAATGAGACTCAGAATTGGACTCCCAGAATGCAGTGCAGCTATACAACACAGTTGCGCTGAGTTACAGTACAACAGAGACGCACGTGGCTTGGCTGGTTAGCAATATACGAGATGACGAGCATGATGGCATCGATGGCCGTATTAGCAGATCTGTTTGAGCAGAGTGTACCAATGAGGAGCAGAAATTACTGCTGCATTGTTTAGGTCAAATGAAGCAAGGGCTAATGCTGCACTTGGGAATCAAATAAAATCCCCTCAGCTCAGAATTCCTACTCAGGAACTCCTTAGCTCAAGTTCCTCCGAGTTCAGCAAGTGACATCAAATCAACATGGCTGCAAGCAAGTAAACAAAGCAGCATTTCTTACTTTTAAATGGGCTATGTTGTAAATATAAGTATTTGCTTTAGAACAGTCAACATACATACATATTTGCTTGTTAAATCTATAATGTTTAATATACAGATTGCTGTTTTCAGAAGAAGAATATACTCATCACAGTTAGTTGGCTAGCTTGATGCTAACAAAAGATAAACATGTAGGCATCCGTGGTTTTTTCCCCACTTTGTAGCTCGAATGTCAAGAGGTTGGATATAAAGTCATTCCGAGCTCCGACATCCCAATGTCTGTAAGTCGAACACAGCGTAAATGCCACTGGCAATACTATCAGCAGGTAGTTGAACAGCATTGTGGGTAATGTAAGTGAAAAAAAAAAAAAATCAACTCAAAATTTGATTACAAAATTCATCTTGGACATTGAATATAATGTGTTATTATAAAGATTAATATGCAAGTAATTCAGGGTGAATTTTCCTTTAATGCTAAACCTAAATCATTACACCTTCAGACATTATATAATACACAGTCATCTAAAAAATTTTACAAAAGGACGTCACAGAGCTAAAAACAGTCGTGGCAGCCATCTTGAAGCCAAGTTGCTTTCTTAATCAGCTTTGCTCTTATTCCACGCTAGCTTCTGAATCAGCTAGCATTGAACTGTATGCTAGAAGTGATTCAGGTATTTATATAGTTTCAGTTTGTTTTGGATATTTATATATATATTTTTGGAGCAATTATTATTTTACGTAACTGTTTATGTACACATGCAACTATGGAGCCAAACTACTGTATGTCTTCTGAGATGAGTGTGAGTTGATTTAGACTTAAACTGCTAGCTCTAAGCTTCTCTTACATATTAGCTACCTTAGCCTCATAGCTTCAGTGTAAAACTAAAGAAGCAAACGCAAGATTCCAAACACCAAATCAGCATGTGTATGATCACAGGTATGTAAGACATTGAGATATTTTTGGATATTATCTGCCATTAAAAGACAACATTTGCACACTTTAGATACATTGCATTTCAGTACACACTTCAATGAAGAGAAGAAGACGGTGTCATTAAAACGATTAAGGCATACACAGAGACTAGAAATGATGGTAAAAATGCAACAGCGAGGTACGTATGACAAAATGACTCCATTCTGAATTGCTGTTGATGATGACAGAAGCTCAAAATGTGACATCTTTAACAGTCTTCATAAATATATTCATAGCATTATATTCACGTTGACATTTCACATGTGACCATATTGTATGTTTTTTCCACTTGTGATTATGTGAGAAATGTGAAAATTGAAATCAATGCCCTATATGTGGAAAAATTGACACATGGACATCAAATGAAATTAGGTAAGAAAATCATGTCAGAATGAATTGTTTGAGAAATCACATGTGGAGAAAAAAAATCCATTTGAAAAGTAAATGAATCTTATGAGAAATCACATGCGAAAGATTAAACCACATGCCCCAGATGTAGAAAAAAAAAATTACGTGACAAAATGAATCATAAAATAAAGAAATGATGTGTTTAAAAAGAAACGTGAAAAAAAAATTATGAATCATGTGAGAAATCGAATGTGGAAAAAAAGTATGTGGAAAAACAAGGGACTTTTCAGATACGGCATAGTAGCTACAGACAGAAATGCTGGTTATTTGCTCTGGTTTAAGGTTCCGACTTCATCGATTTCTATAATGCTTATTCACATCTTACACACACTTGTACACAACCAAACATTTTATCCGACATTTAAAGTGACATCAGCGGTTATATATTGCAATAAAAGCTGAAATTGAGTTGCGCATTGAGTGGCGCTGACACACCTACCGCAGTCTTAGCACACTTTGTGCTTCACCAACTAGCAATTCTGGTGTAGGACACCGGTTGTGTGTATTGAGTGTATGTCATTTTTACACAAATGTGTTTACTATCAACACACAACAACTGCTTTTAAGAAGAGAGACAGCGTAAGGAAGCATTTCCCTGCTCTCTCAGGCGTACTGCCAGACGGACCAGAGTGTGCCAAGGGTGATGCTGTACGCCAGCATGGCCAGCAGGTAGACCCTGAAGAGCAGCACGTCCAGCACATAGCCCACCTGCAGCCACTCCTTTGCGATGTCTCGACATGCCTGTCTCTTCTCTAGGTACTGCCGGATCGATGAGACTTCATGTAGGATGTTGTCCATGACTGGAGGAGTGCTGTCCCGAATGGGAAGTCCCATAATGAGATTCCTATCCATGTCTCTGGAGCTGTCACAGTGGTGGTGGTTACAGCGGACTGGCAACAGAAAAACAGATACATTATGTAGCCAAAGGTCTATGGACACCTGAGCATAACATCCACTGATGTCATGAAGTTGGAACCACTCAGTTGTCTGGCATGTCTATGTATGCTGTAGCATTACAATTTTCTAGCCCAGACTTGTTCCAGCATGACACAAAGTAAGGTCCATAAAGACATGCTTTAACAAGGTTGGTGTGGAAGAACTCAATTGGCCTGCACAAAACCCTGACCTCAACCCCAGTGAACACCTTTTGGAATCGGAATACCAACTTCATGCCAGGACTTTTGCCAGACATCAGTGTCCAAACTCTTCTGCTCTTGTGGCTGAATGAACACAAATCCCCACAGCTATGGTCTAAAATTTAGTGGAAAGCCTTCTCAGAACCATGGAGGTTGTTATAGCTGCAAAGGGGGAACATCTTAATAATAATGCCCATGGTTTGAGTAATGCCAACTTGTCATCCATCCATCCATTTTCCATACTGCTTATCCTACATAGGGTCACAGGGAGCCTTGAGCCTGTCCCAGGGAGCTAGGGGCACAGGGTGGGGGACACCCTGGACAGGGTGCCTACCTATCGCAGGGCAACGGCATGCGAAGTGTGGAGGGGGGTATGCAGGCTCCATGCACACAGGGCGGGGGCAGAATTCAAGCCCCCAACCCTAGAGGTGCGAGGCAGCAGTGCTTAATCACTAAGCCACCATGCCCTCCCCCCACCTTGTCAAATTCTATTTATTCTATATTATTGTCATAGATCATTTAAAATATTACATGGGTTAAATGGTATAAATGGGTTAACAGGGCTACGTGCCTGCCATTCAGAGATACAAAGATTTAATTTTTGGCATCCATCTTAACAAATGTTTTTAAGTGAATTATTTTGAAGAATTGAGGCTGGGGCTGATTTCTTTCTAGCCCAGACTAAAGATTCATACAGCCATCAGCGAGTGTCATGTCAGATGATTGTATAAATTTGATTCCTTTGGGTGAGAAAGTAAAATTTGATAGACTAAATACCCATTGTTCAATCTAAGCACAAATTACACAAAAGATAACAAAACTGTAAGTTTGAACAAAAAGGTTACAACTTGTCTGTTTAACATGTTTGGTATTCGGAGGAATATTTTCTTTACTTCACTGACAAATATCTAACTTGCCAAAAAGATACTGCATAGACACAGTACATGTTTGAATTTACACCCAGAATACTTCCTTAGTTTTTAGCTACGTTAGCATCAAAACTACATAAATGTTGAGAACCTAACATGTCTTTGCTGATTGACTACATTTGAGGTAAGTGTCATTTTATTCTGCTAAACATTTTTTTAGATATTGATGAAGAACAACATAATAATCAGACATTAACGGGGGGCCGGGTGACATGGTGGTGAAAATTGCTGCCTCACAGCTCCAGGGTCTCAAATTCAATCCTGAGTTCTGATTTGTGTCTGTTGGAGTTTTGTTTGTTTTCCCTGAGTCCATGTGGATTGTGATTCTCTGCCATGATAAAGCACTTTCTGAAGATGAATGAATAAATAATAGGGGGTGTCATTCCACTTTCCTATATAATGAACCATTTTTCAAGGAACCTTTTTTTAATCCCTCATTTTCTCTCTAATTTGGTCTTGCCAGACAGCTCTCCCCTAACATATGATAGCAACCAATCAGGGAGGGAGGGTGAAGGCCAACACATGCTTTCTCCAAGACACATGAAGTCAGCCAACCACATCTTTTGAACTGCTGCTCATGCTGTGTTACAGGGCAGCGTAACACACTCCGAGTAAAGCACTACCTCTTCTGCATGCATGAGCTCACAGATGCCAATGATTGGCTAGAGTCACTGTGATTGACGTGGGACTCCCTCCCAGACATCACGGCCAGTTTTGCTCTCTTGGACTCTCGATCGCAGATGACAGTGGCATCATCAGGATTCAAACTCACAATCTCCAGTTGATAGAGCAAACGCTACTAATATTTTAAGCTAACTAGCTTTTTACGTCACAGCAGACTGACAGTGGAAACAAGACCAAACCATTAGGAATATAAACATTTCTTTGCTGTGTTGATAAATTATTAATAATCTAGTTGCATGTTAAAACTAACTGTATAACTAATGGTTAAACCATAAACCGCAAATGGTCTGACTGACAGTGGGAAACTATTGGAAACTGAACCTCCATGGGTTCCTCCATTTTCAGAAACCCCATAGAGCTCTTATAGTGCTCCTATTGTGCTTTTTCAGATATTACCTTTCATGTAGTGTGTTATAAAGCTGCTTGTGAATGTAAAAAGTCTGCAAAGTTTCAAAAATCAAAGTGCACTGCAAATGGAGTTATTGCCTCCGAAAAGGAAGAACCGATTCTGAACAGCCTGAAACGAGTCGTCAGTATTTCTAGACTTACTTCCTGTACAAACCTACGTAGGTTTGTAACAAAAAAACCCACTTCTGGTCTTCATCGGCTGCTCACAAACAACGTGTACCTTGAACTGCCCTCAAACACTACAGCTGTAGTTGCGTCCTGAAAGAATTAGGTTCCTGTTGTCGCCATGATTAGAAGACGTTGTTTTCTGCGCTGCAAAAATTCTGCGCTTGCATGGACTCCCAAAGGATGAGGATGTAAAGCGTCAGTGGTTAGAATTCATTTTAAAACGATACCACAGCAGTTCAACTCCGACCTTTGTTGGTGTTCCTGTCATTTCAATGAAGACCGCTTCTCAAATCTAGCTGAAGTCAACACGGGATTTGCGAAACGATTATTCATTAAAGACAAGGCCATACACATTTTATTTGGACCATCTTGCGCCTCTGGATCGCAACCTGTAAGTACGATTAATTATTTATACATATATTTTCTACCAAGTGTTCCAAATGTGTAGTTTTGTGTTGTATACATGTACAGCCAGTGCACAGCTGTAGGCCTCTGCTAACCGGCTAACTCACATTATTTTCTTGAAATGCCTCTGCTAATCAGCCGTGGGCCCGATATTCCCTAAAATTTGGTCAATTAATTGAGATTACATAGCTATATTTCAAAGATTTCTTTCTCCGAGACTTTGTCATTAGTGAACAGTGGAGGGCTATCTGTATTATAATATGTTGATAAGGTAAAACCAACGACATTATTACTGAGCTGAAATTGAGATGTGGTAATGGGCGTTTCCTTTCCGACACGCACTGTAAGCGGTAGACCAATCACAACAGACTGGGAGATCTGACCAATCAGAGCAGAGTAGGTGCTCTGAAAGGAGGAGTTTAGAGTGAACGGATCCTTGAGAGAATCATTTGTGACACTGAGAAAAAGAGACAATTCTGCAATGTAAAATATGTGAAAATTAAAGTGTTTTTTGACCTTGGATGCATGTAAACCTCTTGTATCACATCTCTAAAACAAAATCAGGCACAAAATTAGGCACTTTTAATATAGCATAATATGGGCACTTTAAAACTGTATGTCCGAAGTTGTAATCATCTTGTAAAAGCATAAAACTCTTTTTTTTTTTTTACTAAAAAAAAGCAGTTGGATATACATTGTATACATATACATTATATGTATATGTATCATATATATATATATATATATATATATATATATATATATATATATATATATACATTGCAATTGCTCTTTATAACTTGCAAAATGAGGCAAATTTTTGTTAGGTTTTGCTCCAGAGTGGTACTAGCAGGAAATAATGGTACTTAAGCATGGAACTGTGGAATGAAAAGGATTCAGTTGTGAAAGCGGTTTCTTCTTCCTTCTCCCTGGACATCAGATCTGTCATTAAATGAAACATTTCTAATATAATATATACAATTAAGCACCAAAATAGATACTGTAGATTGCTAATGGCACCATAAAGTAAGGTACTGACTAAAGACCTACCTCTTCATGGAGTACTTAAATTAGCACTTTGTTGTTGTTTTTTTGTTGTGTTCATTCTTTTTTCTAATGTTCAGTAGAAAAACACCTTTAACAACTTTTTTTTTTGCCACTGTACCTCTTCTGCATGCCCACCTGTGTTCATGTTGTTCTCCCTGTAGCGTGGCAGGTCGGACTCATGTGCCAGCAGGGAGCAGAACTTCTTGTTGCGGATGCAGAGTAGCAAGGTGGCCTTCTCCAGCACCAGGTACTTGACCCACTGCGGCACATGTGTCTGCAGGTCCTGTTTATGCACCAGCCTCACAATCAGCACTGTCTCCGTGAGGCTGATCACCAGCAGGGCCATGCACACAATAAAGTACACACCTACCCCAAACACACACACACACACACACACACACACACACACACACTAAACATCACAACGGTAGTGTAAACGGTTTCTGCATTGATATTTACTGCAGATACTTCTGCAACTATTTAAAACATGTTCTGGTAAATAATTGGCCTTAATTCAAGTTTTAACATGAGTGATGGAAATGAGATTGGAAAAACTATCAATGTTAAGCACTAATAGGAACTAAACTTTATTACTGTTGTACTATTATTTAGACTGTTATTTTTCATTATCCATGTAAAGAAAGTGTGGCCTCTGTGTCTGTCAGTCCCATTGAAGGAGGTGTGGCCTCTGTGTCTGTCAGTCCCAGTGAAGGAGGTGTGGCCTCTATACCTGTCAGTCCCAGTGAAGGAGGTGTGGCCTCTATACCTGTCAGTCCCAGTGAAGGAGGTGTGGCCTCTATACCTGTCAGCCCCAGTGAAGGAGTTGTGGCCTCTATATCTGTCAGCCCCAGTGAAGGTGGTGTGGCCTCTATACCTGTCAGTCCCAGTGAAGGAGGTGTGGCCTCTATACCTGTCAATCCATTGAAGGAGGTTTGGCCTTTATACCTGTCAGCCCCAGTGAAGTGGGTGTGGCCTCTATACTTATCAGCCTCAGTGAAGGAGGTGTGGCCTCTATACTGGTCAGCCTCAGTGAAGGAGGTGTGGCCTCTATTCCTGTCAGCCCCAGTGAAGGGGGTGTGGTCTCTATACCTGTCAGTCCATTGAAGGAGGTTTGGCCTTTATACCTGTCAGCCCCAGTGAAGGAGGTTTGGCCTCTATACCTGTCAGCCTCAGTGAAGGAGGTGTGGCCTCTATATCTGTCAGTCCCAGTGAAATAGGTATACCTGTCAGTCAAAGTGAAGGACGTGTGGCCTCTATACCTGTCAGTCCGTGAAGGAGGTTTGGCCTCTATATCTGTCAGTCCCTGTGAAGGAGGTGTGGCCTCTATACCTGTCAGCCCCAGTGAAGTGGGTGTGGCCATTATAGTTCTTGTGGCCTCATAGATAACCATTTCTTTCTGTTTGCATAATACTGAATCACATTGTGTCTCAGTGTATATTAGCATATATAATTATTGGCTAATTTAAATGAGTAGGTCCTATATCTCTTTTCTGAGGGAGAGCTGCACATCACTAAGAATAACATAGTGGTCATGTTCAAATAAATACAACACAATTCAAACTCTGATTCATACATGAAGACAATTTCCACTACATGACACTTTCATAATTGATAAAGCTTTCATGGCTAATGACAGGCATTTTTCACTCTGTCATGCTGCTTCACACAGCACTAGTATTCCATCCATGTTTTTTTACTCAAAACAAGATGGACCATTTACCAATGAGAGGGGTGCCAATGGCGGTGGCTGGCAGCGTGTCGGAGACGATGATGAGGAAGACGGAGTATCCCAGCAGCAGAGTGATCTTGAAGGATACTCTCTCTCCGCTGTCGGGGGGAAGGTAGAAGCCCACTATATCCATCACCATCAGGAATATGCTGGGGAGAAGTAGATTGACGGTGTAGAACAGCGGTCTGCGGCGAATCACCACCTGAGGGTAGCAGCATGAGAAGCAATCTCCCAGTAATGTGGTGACAAAGCTGGAAATGTAACATTTTTATTGCCATGGTTTGGCCAGACCTTTCTCTCATCCCAAATGTAATCAATCAGTAAAGACATGTTTGGTATCTGAAGTTTGCTTCTGTAGTTTTGCACTGGAGCTACAAAGCTAATGCTTCTTTCAAGTAAACAAAAAAAAAACAATGCTTTTCATTAAGTAAATAAAGTGGTAAACTTTGGGCAGCACATTCTTGTTTGATCAACTCAATTTGGAGTAAGAAAATGGTGTAAATATTTAAATGTTAGTTGTGGTATCATAACAGAGGAAACTCTAATAGAGAGCAGTGAGAGCAGGTGGTACACACGTGGAACTTCATTTCAGCATAGTAGTCGTCATTGTCCACACTGAAGGACTTGTATTTGGACAGGACGTGCAGCAGCTCCCACTCTCCCTGGTTCATGAACACAGACTTGTCGTCTTTCACTTCCTGCGGGGTCCTCATTAGCGTGATGTTGATGTCATTAACTACAGGATGAGAAATGCTAAAGGTCACTTCATTCAGAGTGATCGCTGCTTCCTGGAGAGAGGTACAATGCTGATGGCCTTGCCGGGGCTCAATTAAAATGGTGTTACCTTGTTGTGAAAAAATGTCCTTATTATTATTATTTTCATAATAAACTACTGAAAGTGCAATGGGTTCTTCATTATAGTATTTCACAGTTTCGTGTAAACCTGATTTCTGCAGACGTATAATCTAATTAGCCATATTCAATCATTTCTCCAGAGAGACAGCACTATGGTGGTCTTATTGTGTAATATAGGATAGGTGATCTTACTAGTGTGCAGCCAGCTCTGGAAAGTGAGGCTGCATTTCTGGACGTCAAAGGGGAAGTTGTAGATGTTGAGAGAGCAGGCTGTTACCACCTGAATGGGCTTGTAGTTCTGCACGAGTCCTTCGTTGCTTACATACACATATGGAATGTCAGGAGACTTTCCAACATCTACACTGTAAGGATAAACCGATAAATAAATAGATAAATCCCCATAGGAAATTTTAAGAAAGCAAAAACGTTAGGAGTCCAGAATGTTAAAATTCTATGTGTCATTGAAAGTAATTAGATACAACAGTAGAAGGTGTTGTTGTTGAACAATTTGTACTGTTGTCTATGCAATACTCTGAAATATTATTCAGTGGTGGTTGGGCTAATTGCAATGAATCAAATTTAATCTAGACATTCAGGTTTCTATAGAGGTTTAGATTTCAACCAGAGCGAAACTTTTTAATACATATACAGTACTGTGCAAAAGTCTTATGCACCCTATATTTTAGTACAAAAAATTGTTAAAGATGTTTATTTTATGACCTCTACATGGTGCAAATGGTACAAAACCATTTTATATTTCCATACATAACTTTTCCAACCAAAAAATGTAAATGTTACGGGGAAAAAAATGTTTGTATGTCAATAAAGAACGCAACATATTATGTAACAGATCACTTCAAAAAGGAAAAAAAAACATGATGAAGGCTGCTGGGTTTTGCATGCAAAAAAAAAGAAGAAGAAGAAGAAGCCTCCGGAGTCTCGGGAAGAACTGGCAAATTCTCCAAAATGCTCAGTAATACTTACCTGAGACAACAATTAAAAAATTAAAAAAGCAAAGGGTTGTCACACCAAATATTGAAAATATTGACTTTGTTTAGTTTATTCCTGTTTACTGCTCTATTTTTTTTAATGTAAAAACATTTATTTTTTTATTTTTGAAGGCATCTTTGCTTTGTAGCATTTATTTGCATGTGCCTAAGAATTTTGCACAGACAAAAAAAAAAAAACATATACAGTGAGGGAAAAAAGTATTTGATCCCCTGCTGATTTTGTACGTTTGCCCACTGACAAAGAAATGATCAGTCTATAATTTTAATGGTAGTTGTATTTGAACAGTGAGAGACAGAATAACAACAAAAAAATCCAGAAAAACGCATGTCAAAAATTTTATAAATTAATTTGCATTTTAATGAGGGAAAAAAGTATTTGACCCCCTCTCAATCAGAAAGATTTCTGGCTCCCAGGTGTCTTTTATACAGGTAACGAGCTGAGATTAGGAGCACACTCTTAAAGGGAGTGCTCCTAATATCAGTTTGTTACCTGTATAAAAGACACCTGTCCACAGAAGCAATCAATCAGTCATATTCCAAACTCTCCACCATGGCCAAGACCAAAGAGCTCTCCAAGGATGTCAGGGACAAGATTGTAGACCTACACAAGTCTGGAATGGGCTACAAGACCATTGCCAAGCAGCTTGGTGAGAAGGGGACAACAGTTGGTGCGATTATTCGCAAATGGAAGAAGCACAAAAGAACTGTCAATCTCCCTCGGCCTGGGGCTCCATGCAAGATCTCACCTCGTGGAGTTGCATTGATCATGAGAACAGTGAGGAATCAGCCCAGAACTACACGGGAGGATCTTGTCAATGATCTCAAGGCAGCTGGGACCATAGTCACCAAGAAAACAATTGGTAACACACTACGCCGTGAAGGACTGAAATCCTGCAGCGCGCGCAAGGTCCGCTGCTCAAGAAAACACATATACATCCCTGTCTGAAGTTTGCCAATGAACATCTGAATGATTCAGAGGACAACTGGGTGAAAGCGTTGAGGTCAGATGAGACCAAAATGGAGCTCTTTGGCATCAACTCAACTCGCCGTGTTTGGAGGAGGAGGAATGCTGCCTATGACCCCTGGAACACCATCCCCACCGTCAAACATGGAGGTGGAAACATTATGCTTTGGGGTTTTTTTCTGCTAAGGGGACAGGACAACTTCACCGCATCAAAAGGACGATGGACGGGGCCATGTACCGTCAAATCTTGGGTGAAAACCTCCTTCCCTCAGACAGGGCATTGAAAATGGGTCGTGGATGGACATTCCAGCATGACAATGACCCAAAACACATGGCCAAGGCAACAAAGGAGTGGCTCAAGAAGAAGCACATTAAGGTCCTGGAGTGACCTAGGCAGTCTCCAGACCTTAATCCCATAGAAAATCTGTGGAGAGAGCTGAAGGTTCGAGTTGCCAAACGTCAGCCTCGAAACCTTAATGATTTGGAGAAGATCTGCAAAGAGGAGTGGGACAAAATCCCTCCTGAGATGTGTGCAAACCTGGTGGACAACTACAAGAAACGTCTGACCTCTGTGATTGCCAACAAGGGTTTTTAAACCAAGTACTAAGTCATGTTTTGCAGAGGGGTCAAATACTTATTTCCCTCATTAAAATGCAAATCAATTTATAACATTTTTGATGTGCGTTTTTCTGGATTTTTTTGTTGTTATTCTGTCTCTCACTGTTCAAATAAATCTACCATTAAAGTTATAGACTGATCATTTCTTTGTCAGTGGGTAAACATACAAAATCAGCAGGGGATCAAATACTTTTTTCCCTCACTGTATATGGCCAAAAGTTTGTGGACACCTGACAATCACACCCAAATATGTGTTCGTCCCAAAAATGTTGCCACAAACTTGGAAGCACACAATTGTATAGGATGTCTTTGTATGCTGTAGCATTAAGACAATAACAACGCCCCTGTGCGCAAAGCAAGGTCTATGAAGACATGGACCAAGTTGGGAGTGGAAGAACTCAAGTGGCCTGCACAGAGCCCTGACCTCAACCCCACTGAACACCTTTGGGATGAACTGGAAGACCGACTGCACCCCAGGCCTCCTCACCTGATATTAGTGTTTGACCTCACTAAGGATCTTATGGCTGAATGAGCCCAATTCCCCACAGCCACGCTCCAAATTCTAGTGGAAAGCCTTCCCAGAAGAGTGAAGGTTATTATAACAGCAAAGGAGGAACTAAGTCTGGAATGGTATGTTCAAAAAACACATATGGGTGTGATGGTCATGTTTCTACCACCGTTTGGCCATATATTGTGTATCACTCATTGTTTACTTGACAAGTTGGCTGAAAAGTGAAACAAACTACAGTGTAAAGGGAAATATCAACTCTGTACTCACAATTCATTAATGAGAATATCAGGTACCCAGACATTTGCCGTCGGGATTGAGATCTGCCGAACATCATCGAAATCCTCTGGATTCCACACAAGGAACTCATCGATCCATTGCTTCATATGAGACAAGTAGACATTATTATTATTATTATTATTATTATTATTATTATTATTATTATTATTACCTGGATGGTTTGAAAATTGCATTCATAAGTGTGTGAGCTTGTATTTCACCATATCTTACCTGCCTGTACCACACGTATGTTGTCAAAACCTGGTTCTTCTCATCCTGAATTGCACACAGCATACATTTTTATACACCATTCATCCATGATCAGTAATGATTCTAATTTTAAACAATAATTAAACAAATATTAATCCTGCCTGATCCTACTGATTTCTGTTTAGCGGTTCTTCCACTCACCACATTCAGGATTGAATAGACCATTAAATCGATGGCCACCATGGTTGAGTCCCGCCAGTCTTTTACAGGTCGCACTCCTTTTTTATATCCAGCACTTAAATACTCAGACAGGCGCACTAAAGTGGCATTGGCGAACCGGCCAGGGTTACTGCCCAGCCTTTTAACTGAAAAGTGGGAAAGAAATATGAATTTGTAAATAAATTCTACTAAAAAAGAAAAGATGCAAGGAGTATTTAAAACAGTTAACACACCACGTTTTTCACATCTCACCTTGAGCGCATGCATTTGTATTTTGCACATTCATCCAAATTATTTATTTATTTAAATAATTATATATGGAGATATATATATATATATATATATATATATATATATATATATATATATATATATATATATATATAGATAGATAGATAGATAGATAGATAGATAGATTTATTGTGTTCACATTATGTCTTTACTTGATTTCACATGCGCAGTTGCAGCTTTTACATGTTTTTTCATGTATCATCAAATATCCAAAAAATGTGGTCATATATGAAGTATATGTGATTTTCCAATGTTTAACCAAAGTTTGTTTTCCCCAATATTCCAAAAATACACTCGTAACAATCCTCACACAGGAGACTTGAATCTGAACGTTCCAGATTGTTGCGGTGAAACTCTTTTATCAATGTAATTTCAATTTCAGTTTTTAACTTTTGGTACCACTGAAGCCATTTGTTTTTTTGTTCTAATAAAAACAGACTATTACTGTTTCTTATGTCTTAGGGTAGAACACAATATACCATATTTCCATATGATATACAATATATCACATTTCAATACCCTTTACTAGAGATGGCACCGAGCCAATACCCAGGATTGCTATAGGGCCAATTCCAGCAAAAAATAGTGGATGGGATATCAGCGGAACAAAGAATGAATTTGATCGGCTCATGTAACAAATGGAAAAGATTGGAATTAGGTTTGAAAAATGTTTTTTTTTTCTTTGGTGACTGGAAATGTTTACCTATATTTATATTGTTTGCAATATTTTCAATGATTTCAGTGTTTACAAGAGACTTGACTGTATATTTTTCAGGATTGATTTTTATCGATTTATTTTGCTGTTGATTTTTTACAATTATTTTTAAACTGTGGTTTGATTGTGGTTAGCTACACATTATAGTTGCATTTAGCCTACATTCTAATGGCAAAAAAAAAATCTCGACATTATGCAGTTCAGCTAAACGCACCGTAAATCCCTCCTGATAAACACATAGTATGTTATATGTCAAGCTGGATGCTTCAGCTGTTAATTCTGTGGGACAAACTATACACAGCATACCAGATACAATTAACATTTAACATTTACAATTAACGTTAGATCACTATGTTTCATTTGGAGTGTTGTATACAATACAGAGCAAAAAAACAAACAAAAAGGTACTAAATTGCAACATGGAAAGGTGCACCTTGTGTACCTTTAAAGTAATACTCTAAAGGGTACAAGACTAGCTTGTAAGGTCCAATTGTGTAAATAATTGTGAAAGATAAACTACAATCACACTACCATGTAAAAGATATACTAGAGGTACAAAAGATGAATCACTTCAGTGACGTACATTTTTGTACTTTTTTCTAAGTCATCCATATCTCCTCAATACTATTAGGTCAATAATGACAGAGAAACCTTAGCTGGCCGAACTCACCTGAGCAGGCCGTCACAGCGATGTTCGCACACACACTGAGTGCCATCCACATCACTAAAGTCCTCATTCTGCCCTAAACTCCACCGCAGATCAGAATAAAGGCACGTTGGGCTTATTGCAGGTTTATTTCAGCCAGTTTACAGGGCTCTGATGCTCCTCAGCCGCCTGCTGTCCTGAGTTTCAGTTTACTATCCGCGCTCACTGCTGCAGCTATTAACCCCACCTCCTTCATCTCCATCCCTCATCCTCATCCTCATCCAGCTGTGCGGGTGGAGATCAGTGCCATACAGCTCCTGCATAGATTCAGAGCATTTTTCTCCACTTATGCATGGAATGTATTAAAGTAAGCATTATAAATTCTGTACAAAAAAAAAAAATTAAAAAAGGATTATTAGTACTAGGAATGGTCTATCTGTAGTTAGAGGTTTTAGAGAAGGTCATGCATTTAGAATTCAATTAAGGTACGTCATTGGATGGTACATTCGCATTTTCTGTAACTTACAGAACCACAATGTACCTGGATAACAACTGGATAAGGCTTTTCCTTATTGCAGGGACACTTTTAGCTTTCGAGAGGTCTAAGCTTTTGAGCTCCTAAATTGGAATAACATACGTGTAATTATTCTGGGGAAAATAAATGACAAAAAAAAGTGTTATATGTCTAAAGAAACACACACCTTGAAAATAAATGTACAAGAAAAGGTTCATAAGTGTAACACCTTAGAAGAGTCATTTGATGGATTATTATTTTTCCGCCATTTTTCTTGGTTTCTGAATGAAGTATCATTTCATGCCATAAATAAATCTTCTCATCCTGTGGATGGTTCTTTTGGGAAATGATTTCAGTTCATTGTGGTGCCAACCAGAGTAGTTAAAATCCCATGACGTGAACGGCTCTTTTGGGATATATCCAGGTTAACCATAACAGACTATGTGGAATGTTAATTGTTTGTTTTAATTTTCAGGTTTTTCTTGGTTTTATTCAACAAAATGTCATTTTCAACTGATATAAATAGCCTATATGTATATATATAAAAGAAAGGGCTAAATATTAATGACCTAAAATTAAAGCCATCAGCCTCAGTTAAGTGCAGTGCTTAAATATTTAAATATTTTAAAGTAGGTCTATTCATGAATTATAAACATTTTGATCTATAGTAGACATAAGATGGTAAAGAAAAGCATATCTATTTTTTTTTTTTTAAAAATACCCCATTTAAAGAACTCACTGACTTAAACAGGGAGTGTTTAACACTGTTGTTAAAGATTTTTCCTTAACGGTCTGGCTGAATATCCATAACAGCCGCTTGTGACTATACCGGGGTCATATTTCTCAGCCGAGTTCAAACAATTTCCATGAGCACTTACTACATTAAACTGAGATACTATATTCTGCTCTGCCATGATGAGACTTCATTAGCTCTACATTAGTCAGCTAATTAGATTTGTGTCAGGAAAATATTACCAGAAATTTGTTGAGGAATTAAATTATGCTTTTTTGTTTTTTTTTCTTTCTTTTTTTGCAGTTCACATCCACTATGTAATGAAGACTAACTGTGGTGACCTGGCTATGGCTGTGGTTTATTTTTCAGTAAGCACATGAGAGATGGATATATGATGCTCTTACTGTAAAATATATATATATATATATATATATATATATATATATATATATATATATATATATATATCCAGATGATAAGTGTTATGAATTTATAATATTGTGGTGATATACGTGCTCTAGTCAAATCCCAAAACAGGGACACAGACGAGGTAACTTTTTTTCTAAACTCTAATAAAAAACATTTATTTAAAAATTAATTTCTAAAAACCCTCCACAGGGGATTTTGCAGCTGTACATAACAGTTCACAGCATAATTATTGCAATTAATCAATGTTTATAACACAGTGCTGTTGCATTCTCAATTCCATTGATTGATTGTTGAATTGTTGATTGATGAATTTTCTATAACAGCAGCTCTGTCAGTAGTTATATCACAGGTTAATATTAATGTGTTAGTTACATTTATGGCATTTGGCAGGCACCCTTATCCAGAGCAACTTACATTTATCTCATTTATAGATCTGAGCAGTTGCTGGGGTTTGAACTCATGACCTTCTGATCAGTAATCCATCATCCAACTGAGCTACCACTGTTTTAGTATGTTATTGTTTCTACAGTCACAGCTCATTCACAAGGTCTTCCTAAAAAAAAGTGCTCTAATTACACAAAGAAAAACACAATAATTTTCTATACTGTTCTGTGAGGAAAAGTTTATTTAACATTTATAGTAGGGCACTTCTCTTTCAATGCTTTGTTTTGAGTCGGCAAGTTTTTCACTGTGAGAAAGTCGTCTGTAGGATAATTTGCTTCTCCAACCTACACTGGCTCTGCTAGCTCACAAATTTAAACTAGAAAACTGATTTAAAAGATCTATCTTACACTCAAGATGAATAAAACAGCCAAACTCACGAAGACTGGATTCAGATGAAGTAGGTTTATTAGCAATCAGCGAACAAACCAGCTGGAACCAGGGATGCACGTCATGTGAAAATGTAACTTGCACCAAAGCTTCAGTGGCTTACAATCTCTTTATATAAATTTCATGCATATTTCTCTTATCCAAATTTAACCAATCACACGTTTCCTCTTTCTGGACATCCAATCACAAGTCTCCACAGGTGAGAGACTGGTTGTGGCCCTTGGAAGGCTCAGGCTCAGATTTTATGTGTTCTTCTAACTTAGACATATGGTCAAACATCAACCCTGGGCCTTCCAAGGCGAACCCTGGACCTTCCAAGATGGTTGATACACACAAACCCACTCTCACACTTTCCCCAGACACCCTCAGTCTCTTTGCAAATGGCTAAATTCCTATCTTCACTATACATATTTAGTTGCAGTGAGGACAGCTCAAACCAGTGGGAAGAGGAGATCTGAGTTGGAGGGCTCATGCTTTTCTTCTTCTTCTCTTCTCCTCCGCTTGTTTCCTCCTGTGTTGCTCGAAATATTCCGCTCTTTGATGTATGAGTAATCTCCAGGTGTTCCTCTCTTTTGCACCTAAGTGCATTGCAAACTTTACAATGGCCTTTGTGTTAATAAGAATAATGTGCCCAATACACATACTGTGATGTGTATTGTAATGTTTCTTTGTTCATGTTAAATGGGTTTTTTTTATATATATATTCTGTTAATAATCTAACTTTCCCTTGTGTGTGTGTGTGTGTGTGTGTGTGTGAACTTTTCACCTACGCCTGACCATTTTTTCTCTTCAACAGTGCATCGGTCATGAGGTTCTTCTGTGCTCTTATCTTAACAGTATGTCTGTCAGAACTTCCTTAACTTTCCTTTTGTGCGGATGCTTTTACACAACCACCACACAGTCTAATGCCAAAAAACCAACTGTCTTTAGATGTTTTATTCATTACATAACAATTTTTTAGAGTCTTGCAAATTATGATAGGAGATTTTTTAATGTGCCCAAAAAATTATGTTTGAATTATTTGTTGAAAGTACACCCTTTGAGCACAGACTAGAAGACATACAAGGACAGCCATTATTGAGACAGTATTGTTGTTCCTGGTCCCAAATATACATGCTTTTTAGTCCATATTAATCATGATTTGGTCCATATAAATTTTGATATGGATATTATATACAACTACATCCAGCCATTCTACAGCCTCGAAATAAGCGTTTAGTATTTTCACTCTATTCTATTTTCAGTCTTTCACTTATTTTTCACTCTGGCCTGAGTCTCTAGATCCCCAAAGATCTGTGGGAAGCTAACACAATTGGGAAATCTTTGGGAAAATTGAACCATCATCCATTACAATGGCTTTGAAACCTTGTTCAAAAAGTGAATCTTTGGGAATCTAGATGGAATTAATAAACCCTTTTTGAGCAAGGTTTCAAGGCATTGTAATGGATGATGATTAAATTTCATTTTAAATATATACTTTTTTTTTAAGAAAATTGTTACTTTCAGTATTGTTTGAAATTGGAAATATGTTACTTATTTTTTAAAAAAAATGTAAAAATAAATAAATAAAAAAATAAAAATTAAAATAAAAAATTAAAAAAAGACCAACATCTACAGTGTCTTACTATATAAGGAAAACCTATCAGTATCCCAAAGGTGTATAAAACTGTTTCTCAAAAAAAGTTAAAAAAAAAAAAAAATTGAGGAAACAATTGCCTTTTTAGTGTAAACAAGATGACAAACATAATAGACATAAATATTGAATTAAGGAAGACCAGGACTGACTTACATTTGACCAATAACTCAGGACAGGACAGTTTAAGTCAGACCAGGACAATCCTGGGTGTCCATGGATGTCTCAGTCCCATGTGGGATCTAAGGGATGTTGCTATTCATTCATTTAGTCCTTCCCTTTAATTTTTATATCATGTTTTGATTTGATTCTTTCATTATGAAATGATGAAGATTCATTAATTCATTGTTAATTAATTAACTGTTATTTTTATTATTATTATTATTATCAATTCATCAATCAATTTATTTCAAATACATAAATTCATAGGCAGGGTATTAATTAAAGAAATGCTAATACAATAACACTTTATTGATGTGTCCCAATGTGTTTTCATTGTATATAGTAATTTTATCTATCTCTCTTGTCCACAGTACTGGTGCTTCAGACTGAGCTCCAGCTACTCCACAGCAGCAGGAGAGTGCTGGAGTAAATGGTGAAGATGAGCAGGTAAAAGCGAAACAGCAACTTGTCTACTTTGTAACAAAGAGCGAGCCAGTCTTTCTGAGCCAGGCAGTCATAGTCTTCCACCTGGAGGGAAAGTTTGAGGGTAATGAGCTCTTGTAAGATTTTCTCCAGATGTGGTGGACCGGACTGGGTTTCTGTCAGAGACAACAGGTCCGGCTCAGGCGAGAGATCAAACTCATAGCCTGTATGTAGAAGACAAATACAAATCAACTTAGTACAATAGATTTTTCAAATTATTACGCATACTGTAAATACACAAAAAACCTGAAAATAATATACTGATCCACACACTTTATTAGGTACACGAACACACCATTTAAATCATGTTTCAGCTATACTGGTTGTAGCCCATCTATCAATGCACCACCTTGAAGTCAAGAAAATCCGATTCTATAAATTTACGAATTGGAAACGTCCCAATCCTAAATGTCCCCTTTTAAACAAGTATGATAACAAAAGATAAGCTGTATTTTGCATTGAATATGAAACATGAAGTAAGGAATAAAACACATGGGGTTGTGCAGTTATGGGAAAGAAATCAACAACAGGTGATCATATGTGGCCTGAAGCCAAGATGAGTTTCTGTTACCACTGCAAAGTGATTCATTTTCTCAAACAGCATGTCCTGATGTTTTATTTCTCTTATACCAAAGGAATGTTTTATATGATTGCATTTATGGTTACATTTAATGTGTGAAACAAGTTAGTTCCGGTCATCACTTACATTACAGCAGCTATAAACAGTCATTCCTTCACTTTCTCTTGAAGGTTTTCTCTTGAAAACAGCTGCTTTTTGCTAATAAACCACAAAGTGTATAACACTCTTTTTACCTCTTTTTCTTTGAATATTAATGCTTTCCACCTAATCAAGTTAGAGAATTCAACAGCTCTTACTACAACATGGTCTAATTTTTCCTATTCCGCACCTCCTGACTGATCCATGTCATCCAGCGTCCTCACAGAGGTGAACAGACTCTCACTGAAAGTCTGCTCAGTTGAACCATACTTTTGCAGCAAGCAGGCAGAGATGGACATGTCCTTCACCTCCTCATGACTGTGATGTAGGAGCTTCACCACAAAAATGGACTTAGCCAAACTGAGCACCAGAAGGGCCATGCAAACCGCGAAGAAAACACCTACAACACACCAACAGAGACTTGTACCTATGATATACATATTCATCTAATTATAAAAACAAGATTAAGACAGTTGACGTTTCATAGCATACCAATCAGAGGTGTTTTGATGGCTGTCGCTGGGATTTCATCCATCATGTTAACCCTGAATACGGTGTACCCAAGAAGAATGCTGGTTTTGAAGGTGATGCGGGTGCCACTGTTTGGTGGCAGGTAGAAACTGATAACATCCACCAACATGAGGAAGATGCTGGGGATGAGGACACTGACCACATACAGCAGGGGGCGCCGGCGGATTAATACCTAAATGCACACATGGGCAGAAAGGAAGGATTTGTGCTCTTTTTGTACATCAATACTAGCTGCACTAGTCAGGGGTGTGGCCACATAGGTAGCAGCCCTATATATTCACCCTTCAAATAAACTTTGCCACCTTTTTACCACTCCAACTCTGACCTCAGACCTATCCTAGATCTGTTAGTCTTGGCCACAACTAGCTATGAAGATATCAATGTACAGGTCCAAATCTTAGTAGTACATTGTCAAATTCAATATGGAAACAGTGACATCAATTTGGTGGCAGAATGTAGAGTATTGTTTGGAAAAAGCTTGCATTGCAAGTTCCAAGCAGTGGTGGATAAGGAGCTTATCCTGGGAATACTGGGCATGAGGCATATGGGAATATGTCCTGATTGGGATGCCAGTCCATTGCAGTCTATAGCACATATGCTGTACATTCAAACAATCATTCAAACATAGAGGCAATTTGGAGTAACCAAACCGGAAAACCTTGAGGAAACCCAGACAGACATTGGGAGAACATGCAAAACTCCATACAGACAGCAGGCCGAGCTCAGGATCGAACTCGGACCCTGGAGCTGTGAGGCAGCATCACTAACATTTCTGCAATGTGGGCCTCATTAAAATTTTCATCCTGGTTATGGTTCTGTGTCAAACTTAATATGAACCAAAAAAGATATACTTGAACAGCTGGATCAAGGTGGACCAGGAAGTTAAAATTTAAAAGTGTATCCAGGCTGGTCCAATGTTTTTATGTCTCCTGTCAGTCTGTTCTTATAGGGATATGCTACAAATGCCATATTGTCCTATACATAATTTGGTGTTACCCCTAATGAGCTCTTGCCACACTTTTCCTACCCAATGTCTAAAAACCTGAACACACAACTGGCACTGGAATCAATTTAATCCTGTATTATTTTGAGAAAAATACAGTATGTAAACATGGGTTACCTTTCAGACACACCTAAAGGGCCAAGCTGAGGCCTTTCCTAATAAGCCCCCCAGACCCATCAGTTTAAGATCTCATTTTAGAGCTAAAATAGCTTTCTCATACTTCAGATCCTCTTGAGCGCTGCAGTAATTGCTAAAGAAAAAGACAGCAGAAAGCCCTCAGATGCACTTTTTTCAGAGTCCGCTTAAAGTCGGACTGGCTAACCATCTGTGTCCCTTTGCCTCTTTTAAGGCTGCTTAAACTTTCACAGCACAACAAAGAGCAATTTCACACCGACTTAAACAGCTCCCCATCCCACCCCCCATCCCACCCATTTGGCCGATGAATGAAAACGCAAATATGGATCCCTAAACGGCTCGTGCCAATGAGCCATGGAGGAAAGGTAATCAAAGTGCCCTTGTGTGCCTTCCTCCCAATGCAAGCATCTCAGTGAAACAGTGCGGCTTATGCAGCGGCTTGGAGCCATTGGCCTGCTCTTCCCACCATCCATGAAGCTCATTGATCAGACGATAGAGAGACAGTCTCATTATCGCCATCGTCACAGCACGCTGTCTGCCGTTAAGCCTCATCTATAAGCATTAGTGCACTGTTACTAACAGCCACACAGAGTTTAGTGCACTGCGTGTGACACTTGTCAGATTGCTGTCAATACTCCAGTAGCAGCTTGAAGACTTTTTTTACAGTCTGCATCTCTACATGGAAGAGGACAGGTAGCAGTGGAGAAAAGAACGTTTGCCAAGACAAATTCTGTTCTCAAGACCTGCATTAGACAGATGGTAATGAAAGGTATCCTTCCCTGTTGCCCTTTACTCACAGATTTTGTAATTTAGTTAGCTATCCACCATGCGAGGTCTAGACTACAATCAGTAAGCCTAATGTAAGGTATACAGCTTTAACACAATGAACAATTGTTGCCTCAAACTTGAGAAAATTTGGTACTAAATCCAGTATGGGTGTAGCACAATGCCACTATCTGGTCTAGTGCTCCAAATATACGTATCTGTATCTGTATTCGGATTTACACCCAAAGTGGGCATGGTCCAAAACAGAAAAAAAAACTGTTTCTAACAGTTGGTTGTGTATCCCAAAAAACAGGCCTACACAAACTAGTAGCCTAATTTAAACTAATGTGACCCTGACCAGGCTGTTACTAAAAACGAGTGAATGAATGCTGTAAATGCATTGTTCATGTTCACATTAATTAATTAATATCTTTTTTGTCCTGCAAGGTTTACATCAGACAGTTTGCTTGCTCAAGTCTGTGTAAAAGTAATTACTCCTGTACAGTCCTGATGCACAACTCTAGTCTCGACCAGATGCCCTGTGAACTTTTCAGGCAAGCTTTCTATACAAAAAAGCCTCCTATTTAGGGGTCCAAGCACGTAGTGCAGGAACCCTATTGTTTTTCAATCTGTGGATCAGATAAAAAGTTTTACTTGCTAAAAAGTCTTTCTGGCATGCTTCCAAATTCCAGGTATCATGATAGTAATCATGAACCTGTACATCTATCTATTAAAACTATTAAATCTGCTACGTACATACTGTACTTTTCTTTTTATAGACTCCTTGTCTGTGTACATTTTTCATTGCTGATATTGCAGCATCACTGCAGGTAGGTAGGTGCGCTTTGGAAATGAGGGATAGAGGTTGTCAAGTTAATATAAAATAAGATTTAATTATATTTAACAGTAATATGCATTTACGGGCACCTCGGTGGTGCAGCGGGTAGCGTTGCCACCTCACAGCTCCAGAGTCTTCGGTTTGATCCTGAGCTTGTGTTAGTCTCTGTCTGGATGTTCTCCCTATGTTCATGTGGGTTTCCTCTGGGTTCTCCAGTTTCCTCCCTCCTCCCAAAAATATTGGATTGGATTGCTGACACTAAAGTGCCCTCTAGGTGTGTATGAGTGTGTGCATAGTTCCCTGCAATAGACTAATGCCCCATTCAGGGTGTGTTCACGGTGTTCCCAGGCTCTGGATCCACCATAACTTTGACCAGGATTAAGTGGTTACTGTAGATGAATTAATTAATTATTGCAATTGACCATTCTTATTGTAATTTGCACATTCTCTATATTTTTCATTGCCAATATTGCAGCACCACATTCAATCACCCCTCTTGAATTTCTGTTACAACCTGTAAATTAAATGAACATAATTAAGATTGTAAGTTACATAAATTAGCCCATAATAATAAAGTGAAGGAAAAACTAATATAGATTGAAAAATTATTTACACATAAAAAATGAAAGTTATGATTGTATAAGTAATTGTGGTTAGATTAATATAAAATAAGACAATATTTAAAGGTTTTTTAAAAACCATAAAAATAATATGCAATTACACAAAACATATTGTTAAATTGATTATAAAAGACCCTTGTTTTCCATGTGAACAACTGTACTTTTTGTTTTAAATGAATAAGTTACAATTTGATCCTCACATTAAACTGGATGTGTGCGTAATCCTTGTTAGCCAAGTTAAGCTTCCAGTAATGAGAAGGCACTGACAGCAGCTCCCATTCGCCGTTGTTCATGAACTCTCCGGTGTCAGTGGCGATTTCCTCCGTGTTCCTCAAAAGAGCCAGATCCACTTCACCCACTGCAAGCATAGAACCAAGAGCAAGATGTACAGTACTATGCAAAAGTTTTAGGCACATGCAAAAAAAATGCTGTATAGCAAAGATGCCTACAACAATAGTGAAATTAAATGTTTCTACATATTTAATAAAATACTGTAAAGAGCAATAAACAGTAGTAAATTTTAAAAAAAGTCAATATTTGGTAGGACAATTTTTTTTAATATAAATACAAATAATAGTCTCAGGTAGAATTAGTGCAGTTTTATAAGGAAATGACCTGTAAGTTTTATTGAGCATCTTACAGACCCAGCCACAGGTCTTCTGGAGACTTTGACTGTTGTACTTGCTTCTTATTTTTGCAGCAAAACCCAGCAGCCTTCATTGTGTTATTTGTCTGAAAAGTGGTCTCTTACGTAATGTGCTGCTTTCTTTACTGACATAAAAAACATTTTTCCTGTAACGTTTAATTTTGTGCTAGAAAACTAATGTTTGGGAATCTAAAATGTTTTTGTACTGACTTGATAATGTAGAATTCATAAAATAAAAAATGTATAACTTATAAGTTTGTGCAAAAAAAAAAAAAAATAGGGTGCCTAAAATATTTGCACAGTACTGTACATATAGAGTTTAAGAAACATTCTAATCTACACATACGCCTGCCTTGATTTTCCCTTCCCTCCTAGTATATAGACTGGCTGTTTGTTCAAGACGCCAAGGATATGAGAAAAGAAAAAGCTGTAGGATCTCACATTGATCTAACCTCTAGGATACTGTAGATTTGTACCTATGAACTGCTGCTATAATCATTATGATGAACTTTTGTTCATCCCAGGACTCTTAGTCACAATATACTCATTTTAATCATCCTTTCAATTGAATGCTGTTTGCCTTTCTATTCTACACCTGTATACTGTAACGAATTATAGTCACCCGTGTCACCCACAAAAGGATGCAGGTTCCCTTTTAAATCTGGTTCCTCTCAACGTTTCTTCCTCATGTTGTCTTAGAGAGTTTTTCCTCAACACTGTCATCTCTGGCTTGCTCATTAGGGATCTAACTCAACATCTGGATTTCTGTAAAGCTGCTTTGAGACCATGTTTGTTCTCAAACGCACTATACAAATAAAATTTAACTGAATTTAACTTGCTTAGATTTCAGGAAATGGGTTCGAGTTGGATACTCTAGAATTAGAAAATCTAAGCAAGAAATAGGTATATGTGAACTGTGAAGTGTTTGATTTTATTGGGGAAACTAAAGCTACATATAACTGGTTTCTCTTACAAAGCCCCACAGTTATGGAACAACCTTCCAATTAGTGTTTGGGACTCAGTCATAGACACAGTCTCAGTGTTTAAGTCTAAGCTGAAATCATATTTGTTTAGTCAAGTCTTTTTGGGAATAGTTTTTTCTTAGGTAAAGGAGTAGATCTACATCATAGAGTGTTTGTTTGAACTGGGATGGACACTGTCCACCCCTCCTGCCTGATCCATCCTGATGCCCTACTTCTGGTTGGAGTTCTCATCACTTGGAAACCACTCACTGCTGCTGTGGATGGCCCCACATGGGCAGCCTAAAGATACGAGAGATTACTGTGGATGGTACCATTTAAAAATCATGAAGATGGCTCTGGACTGCAATTGCTATGATGACACGAACAGTTTTGCACTCAAGTCTCCATCAGTGAACAGTTGATAACTTCAACAAAATAGACTTCATCTTAAAACTTTAATGAATTTCCTGGTTACACAGTTTTGACCATATAGCGCACCGATATAAAAGAGAATTATTTATAATTGTACTATCCTGTGTCACCCTCACGAGGATGGGTTCCCTATCTGAGTCTGGTTCCATTCAAGGTTTCGTCCTCATATTGTCAAGTTTTTTCCTTACCATCGTCTCCTCTGGCTTGCTCATTAGGGATAAATTTATTAATGTATACCTGAATGTATTTATTTCTGTAAAGAAACTTTGTGACAATGTCCACTGTTAAAAGCACTATACAAATAAAATTGAATTGAATTGAAGTGGAAAATCTTTATCAATCTAACTAATGTCACTTGAAAACACACAACATATGCAAACAGTATACAGTATACAGTTGTAAGACAAATCACAGCTCTCGTATACAGGAGAGTTTTACCTGAGTGGAGCAAGCTGCGGAAGGTCAGAGTGCAGTTCTGCTTATCAAAGGGAAAGGCATAAATCTCCAAGTCGCAGGCCGAGACCACCTGGATGGGTTTGTAGTTTTTTACAATCCCAGAGGAGTTGACATACACATATGGGATAACAGGAGATTTCCCCTCATCCACACTAAAGAGAGATAAAGGATTATGTAAAGCACTGGAGCCAATAATTCAGAAATGATTCCGTGTCATTTTTTGTGCTTTTGCTAATTCTTAAACCATACAGGTGGAGACGTATGACAGATTGTGAACTGAATATTTTAATAACTCTATTGTAGTGTGGATCATAAATACATGTTTTTTGTGTTCTAACAATTCACTGATGATGACGTCAGGCACCCAGATGGCATCTGAGGAAAGTGATATTTCTGTGATTCCATCAAATTCCTCAGGATCCCACACGAGAAACTCGTCTTTCCAGATCTGAAATTTAAGGAGGATTTGATTTATTATTCAGTTTAGAAGATAACTGGGGTTGGGGGGAACAAGGCAACCCAACTGAGTGTAAAGAAACTAAAGATTGGCACTATGACACTTTTTCTTTTCCAGTACATATACTGATACCGAAACCTTGAGTATTAGCCGATACAGATACACACCCGATATTGGTTTTTTTTATTCTTTCACACAAAAATCAATTACATTTTAAATATAATAAAGTATAAATATAATAAAATCAAACCTAACAAAAGAAGAAACAGGCAAGTCTCTTTATATGTAAACATTTACAGTTCCAAAACTAAATTACTTTTCCAAATCCAATTCCAATCTTTGTCCTTTGTTACAGGATCTAATATCCGATATGTTCTCTCCTATATCTGATCCACCCTTTTCCCCCTGGTATCAGCGCAATACAATACTGGGTATTGGGATTGGATAGGTGCCACCTCTATATAAAACACAGCTTACTGATAGAAAGAATACTAACTTGCCGATACCAGATGCTTGTGGTCACTTTCTGCATCTGTCCATCCTGTAAAGAGAATTCTAGATTACTTGCATTCATGTTTAAAGTCTTAAAGACCAATGTGAAACAAAGTTAGTAAATGTTTTGCTTTATAAACTGATTGTAAAGGAACAAAACTGACACAAAATTTCACCTTTACATATAGGGTGTGTCTCAGTCAGCTCCCTAGTTCCCTAGGTCATGAATCAGTATATTGTTTACAGGAGTTCAGGCACTGGTAAGGACCCTGGCTCACTACACATTGGGACACTGATGTCTCATTTTCTGGAGACATGACCAGGGGCGTAACCTGGCCTGGGCATTCGGGCTGTAGCCCTGAAGATTTTTTCTTCAGCCCCGAATATTTATCCAATTGGAGAGGTTTGTCACTACGGAATTGAATGTCAGTAAAAGAAGACGGCGGTGTTGTAATTTTATATCTTCAGTGAATGGAGGCGAGACCAGTCAGACAGGGTTTACAGGAAATACATGGAAACACTTGTGTCTTATTGGCTGACAGCTCTCAATTCTGCCACAGTCAGTGTGTGGGAAAATGGATATATGCTGGGGGGGGGGGGGGGGGGGGGGTTTGTTTTTTTTGTTTTTTGTTTTTATTTAGACACAAAGTTTGCATAATGCTAAACTGCTAGTATGGTATATTTTAATAAATCAGTCTTAATCAATCAAAGTATGATCCAATCATGTTAAATCAATGTATAAGATATGACAGAGTATTCATGCAAGTTAATTAATGAAGCTAGGACAAACTGATGTAATTTCAGCTTGTGGGAAATCATTGAGCACACATTTCTCACTTCTAGTTTGCATCTTTTTGAATACAATTGAGCCTGTCCTCTGTGTCTTTTTGATGGCTTGGAATTTGTTATTCCTTAGCGTGTATCCACTACTATTACCAAGCTTGAGTGGTCCATTGTTCAAACTGTAGAAGTTAGAAAAATACAGAATGTGCACGTACTGATAAGGCCAGCTGTGTAAGAGAAAATGCACCAATGTTCAAGGACATGTGTGTATGTTAGTTTGTATGTTTAAAGACTTCCTTTATACTTTTATCACATAACAGAGAGATGAGATATTGAGAGATTTTGTTTTGAAGGTGTATAAAATAGTGAATCAAGATTGAGTGAGGCAGTCACTTTGCAAACCGACTCGGCTGTGTTGCTGTATAGTTTTTATTTTTGCTGAAGAGATTATACGACACTAGCAAGTAATAAGCTTTCCTTACTTCTCACCAATCAGATTCATATCTCAAGTGAAAAGCTGTAGAAGCCACCAAACATGTCTTCATATAAATTTCATTACATTCAGCTTGTTCTAAAGTCATACTGTATGTTTAGCAATAAACTGCAATAAGCTATGCAAACATGCTCACCACGTCCAGCACAGACTGGATAATGAGGTCAATGAAGACCGTGGTAGGACTGGTCCAGTTAAGGACGGGTCGGATCCCGCAGTCATAGTGACGCAGCAGTGTACGCGTCAGCTGGTTCAGCACAGACCTCTTCGGCTTCTCAGGGACTGAATCAGTCTGACAAATCACTTAACAGATGACTGCAAATTAGTAACTGCTGGATGTTTAGCAAACACTCAAAATATTAACTACTATAATATTTACAGCTTTCCAGTATTAAAGTGTATGAAATGTAGTCACTCATCCAAGATGTTTTGGTGTCTACAATTGGCTAAAAATAAAATTTTAGTTTTGCACTGGTGCTACAAGTCAAAATGTAGCTAAGTGGTAAAATAGCTCATAACTACTAGTTTAGCATTCTCTAAATCATCACACTCTCTCAAAAGATATCATCTCAGTGATAATTTTTTTATAAAATAGCAAATAATAATATGCAATAAAATATACAAACAGTACAATATACAAATTCAAGTGGAACTATTTATCATTTGGATGACTACTAACATTAGGACACACCTCCTAACTGAACAACAACGTATGTGATCAGGAAGTAAGTGGAGCTACGACTGATTTTTAGCTCTACAATTGCAATATTTTTGTCAATCTTTTATAGATAACAGCATCAGAAATAACAAGCAAGTGTTTTTCATGCACTCTTAAAACTATAGGTTCTTTAATGGTTCTTCAAAGTACCATAGGTTCTTCTTTTCAAGAACCATTTTTCATTGTATAGGATTCCTGAGTTGAGCTATACGGCTATTTGGAGATCAAAGAAAAGGTAAAGGTTCTCCTGGCATCACTCTTAAGAACCTTACTTTGGTTCCTTGTGGCACTGCTGTGAAGAACCTTTTCTGGGTTCTTTAACGCACCCGTAAATAGATGGTTCTCTAAAGAACTTGAGAGTAAAATGTTCTTTGTGCAACTTAATAGGGTTCTCCTATGGCATCAGGCTGAGATTGGAACCTTTATTTTTACGAGTGTGCAGTTTGTACAGTGATAAACTGGTACCTGTACGTTTCACTTACTTGTTAGCTGCATTAATTGTTAGCCTCATAAAACGTAAGAAGCAAACTTCAAACATCAACATGTCTTGGTGAACGGATGACATTGGTGAATAAACTACTCATTTTTGGATAAACTATTTCTCTACTGTATTTTATAATGTAATTATATAAATTAGTGCTTTTGAAGATTTGAAATTGTCTTTGAATTGTTATATTACTCATATTAACTGGAGTCTTTTACACTAATAAAACATGACTCGAATATGACTTGAAAAGACAGCTTTAAAACTTTTCTTCATTCTGTAGACACACCAACCAGACACATCACACTGTGTTAAGCACTGTCGTTATGCTGTGAAATAAAATGTTCATTTAAATATGGTACACATTTCCCTTATTGCTTGATTTTTTTTTTTTAAATGGTACATTAAAGAGATAAAAGTCCAGACTCTTACCTGAGAGAAAGGCACACAACAGCAGGATGGGAGACATGCTGCTTTCAGCAACAACAACAACAAAAAAGAAAGAACAAAATAAAGAATGAAAACTACAATTAAAATACAGAATCCAACCTTATCCGTGCAGCATTACTGTTGCTATTCAATGGTCAAACTGAAATCTTCAGGAAAGCATAAATAGCCTAAAGCATTTCAGAATCATCTCTGCTTTCATGTGTACGATGTAGAAGGGCAACAAACATTCACTGTCCGTAGCCGTGTATTGATTTTCCATGTTGATGGTAAGCTGATATGAGGAAATTGACATCTCTAGTGACTCCCCTTCACAGGACAGAGTTAAATGGACTATTAGCATAATCCTTTGGTGATGATGAAATCCAGTCTACATGAGATTCGATATCTAAAAGCCTTCACTATAGCCAAAGGGGTTAAAGGTTTAAGATGAGGCAGCTTTAGAATGCAAGCAATGTTTCACATTATTTGCTTGTGTGTTTGCTTACTTTTGCTTTCTTATTTGTTTTTGCATCATTACATAATCAGTATGATTTATTTAGAGGTATGTAAAAAAAGAATCCAGTTTTGTGACTACATTAGTGGCTATACCGAGAGCATTTTTGTTTTCAATATTATAATTTAAACAAGATCTGTTTTTTACAAAAATAATTTTTAAATATCAGTGGAAAGCTCTTTTTGGTCACAAATCAAGAAAATGTTTCAAATCTTTCAGTCTATGTTTATTATGGATAAACTTTTATGACAACTATAAAGTTGTTATTAATAATGGTATTATGATTAAAATGGTGTTTATTTTATATAGTAAAATATGTTAAATAATATGCATAATCAGACATAATCAGACAAATAATTACTGTATTGTTTCTAGCAATTTTGTACATGCGAATTCATTCGAACCCTTTCATCACTGCAGAAATGGTCTTGGTGTGTTTTATGTCTTATGTTTGTATAGCGAATGAAAGTACTCAAAATATAGTAAGTAAACCAAAACGAACAAACAAACAAATACATTCAAGTCAAGTGGCTTTATTGTCATTTCAACCATATACAGCTGATACAGAACACAGCGAACCCAAACAATGATCCTACAGGACCATAGTGCTGCATAAAAAATACAGAACTACATGAGACTAAAAAAAACTAAATAAGACTACCTAGACAGGACTACATAAAGTGCATGTGTGCAAACAGCAGAAGACAGTACAGTAATTACTAAAACAGGACAATAGGCACAGTAAAAGACAGTGCAGCACTAAGCAGTACACAGTTTTAGTGTGGATAAAGTGTCAGATGTAACAGGTTTTGCAAAAAGATATGACAAAATAATAGAATGCTGTCAATGTAAACATAACATACTATGATAGTATTCAGCAGATAAACTTATAAAATACTGTATATGGACATGGAAGTTATTGAGGTAGCAGCCAGGTAGATAGTATAGTATTGACAAAAGAAATACAATATTTTTTATATAAATACAGTGTTATATTCATAGTTTTATTTTAGAATAATGAAATAAGATGTATCATCTTACTGTAAAATACTACCACCTCCACCCTGTGTGTGCATAGTTTGCATGTACTCCCCTTTGGGGTTTCCTCCTGGTACTCGGGTTTCCTCCACCCAGTCCAGAGACATGTGTTTTAGGCATCTCTAAAATTGTCTGTAGTGTGTGAATGGGTGTGTCAATGTGTGTGCGAGTGTGCCCTGCAATGGGTTGGCCCCCCGTCCAGAGTATCCCCCGCTCTGTGCCCTGAGTCCCCTGGGATAGGCAGAAAATGGATGGATAGATGTATGGATGGATGGATGTACAGTATAGCATATACAGTATATATAACCTCGCACTTCCGGGGCTGGGGGTTTGAATCCTGTTTCCTCCCACCATCCGAAGACATGCATTGTATTCTGAATGACATTCCCAAATTGTCCGTGAAGTGTGTGCAAGCGTGCCCTGTGATGGGTTGGCACCCTGTCCAGGGTGTCCCCTGAGTTCCCTGGGATATTCTCCAGGCTACCCCGTGACCCCGTTTAGGATAAGCAGTATGGAAAATGGATGGATATATTTGTTCAGATTATATTTTATAATAATATGCTGTCTTCCAAAATAAAGCTTCTTGTATACTAAAAATTTTTTTTTATTTATTTGTTTGTTTATTACACTTTCTTCCTCCACACACCATCCCATCTCTGTTAATTACTAATACAGGTGAGCTGACAGGTGAGTTTAAACCAGGAGTGGGGAACTCATTTGGGGTAGGGGGCCAGATTGGCAAAAAAATATCACCTTAGGCGGGCCAAGAACAATCAGAACAGTTAAAATTGAACTTGACACTTATTTATCACCAAAAATGGAATTCTGAGGTTAATTGTCATAATACAAGCATAATAGGCAGGATTAGGCTAGAACACACAGCAGGAATGATAAAACTGATACAAGACCAGACCTGTCATTTCACCACATCACACTGACATTGTACTGTAATTCAAAAGTACTTCATCCTCAATTTGAATTAAATTTTCATTTAAAGGAAAAGAGGAAGATAACAGGCTGTTGCTTGTTAAGTGCTGCAACCAACTCATTTGCCTTGTCTATCAGTGCCTGGCTGTACTTCTTCGCATGATTTATATCATAATGTCGTCGAATATTAAATTCTTTTGAGAAAGCCACACGTTGGTATGTCGCAGCACCGGGCCAAAGCGGGGTCTATAATATATGTTCAAGTTCAAGTTCAAGTGGTTTTATTGTCATTTTAACCATATACAGCTGGTACAGTACACAGTGAAACTAAATAAGACCCACACATTCTACACAAAGTGCACAGTGCAGACCTGTGCTAAAAACACAGGACAGTACAATACTACTAAAACAGGACAATGGGCACAGTAAGGGACAGTGTAGCGCCGGACAGTACTCAGTTCTAGTGTGGAAGTGACTGATCTAATACGTAGTGAAGAAGATAGGTGCCAAGGAGTATCACTAGCCTATAATTTAAAAATGGTATAAATGTAAACAAAACATGCTAATGACTTAGCATGGATATATGGACATAGCAGTTATTGTGGTAGCAGCCAGGAAAAGTGTATAATAGTGACAATAAATTAAATACTATGTCTTTATAATAAAGTAGCAGCAAAAATGCAACAGAGTCAATGCAGGAATGTGCAACTACTGCAATGGGAGGGCAATTGTCTATGGATTATGGCCCCACGGAAGGTATGTTTTGCATCCCTGGTTTAAACTCTGCGTGACCCCACGTGACTGTACGTCAGTTTGACGTCTAACAATCTGCAGGTGGGTATAATGGACTAAATGTTAACACAGTACTAATGTCTAATACTAAAATTGTGATTAAATACACTAAATACAGAGGTGTTCTATTTTGATGCACTGTTTCCTGACCTACACTCAATAAAATAAGCTGTTTACTGAGTGCGCCACCTGTTCGCCTCCTGTACTATTCTTACATACTGTTTAGTGAGGTAGTATGCGGTGTGGGACGCAGCCCTGGTCTTTGCGGTGTGTGTGTGAGTCTATGTGTGTGTGGGGGTGGGAGTGATCCATGGAGTAGGTCACACTCCAGAGTCCGGACGAAGAAATCTGGGGGAAATTAAAAGTGTCCTGCGATGAGAGTTCAAGAGGACTGCGAACATGGGGAAAACTGTGCGGTGAGAACTGCGCTTTTTTCTTGCGGTCATTTTATCCACTTCATGTTTGTGCGCTTCAAAGCTTTTTTGTTTAGTTTTTTTTTTTTTTTTTTTTAATGTCATTTAAGTGCTGATATTGATTTGTTTGTGATTGGTGTGTGGCAAAGCATCATAAACACTTGGTTTGGTATTTTAGTACAGAAAATAAGTAGGATATAGAGATCATATCTCCTCTGTCTAATGTAAGTTGTGACGTCATGAAATTCAGCTCACCGTTATTTGGATCACCCAGCCATAATGAAGTGGAAAAGTACATTTTCACACATGTTTTTCCCTCCCCCCACCTTCTAATTTATTAGTAACTATTCTTAATATTTATGTCACAGGTGACTGTTTTTCCACCATTTTTTTTTTTTTTGGCAACCAACCGTTGGTGCCAGGATGAGAGGCGTCATAAACAGAGGCGCTATCTGTGTCAGGGCCTAAAATAGAGCATGAGCCAGGACATCCAGGCCTTCAGCTCTCCATATATGTCTCCAGCTCCCAGGCTAGTGTTTCTGTCCACCATCACCGCCATTCTGACATTCCCACCTGCTGCCGGGGCTGCTTTATATAGATCCTCGGCTTTCATGCTTTTCTTATCTGGTTTGTTAATGTTTACATGCCACCTATGCCATGGGGCATGAATGTTCCACAAGAGCAGCTAACTATGAGGACATTTCACCTGGGAGTGCACAGAGGCTTTATCATTTTAATAAGTCCCTTATATGAAATGGGTGCTTATTATAACAAGGAAGGTCATTTATAGGATGCAGCTATAGTTTATGAGAGTGTTTCATTTGGCCAGCTCCCAGTAAATATTTGTCTCCATTCGCCTTTATACAGATGGTGTTTTGCCACACAACTTTGCAGTGTCAGGATACTTCAAAACATTTTCACACTCACAAGACGCAGCATGATAGTCGGTTTTGCTGTACTTGTGTTAGTTCTGGAACAAAACACAATACACCAGAAAAACAGCAGTGTGTCATTTTGCTAAAACAGCAGAGTGTCATTTTGTCCTGTTTTTTTTTTACTAAAAGTTTAGAAAAATATAGTATTTAATATTGTCGGTGGCCTCACAACCATATTTACTGTACATTCGTTATTATTGTAACTTCATCCCTTTGCTATTAGTTTTATTGGAGCTACTGAAAATTTGTAGCCGTTGCTTAATAATATGTTTAAGATAAATAACTGTATAATATTCAGTTATTTGACATTTTAAAAAATGCGATAAAGGCGTTACACTCTTCAAAAAAGGTTCTTCCAGAGTTCTTTGAATAGATAAAGGTTCCTCAGTGGTTCCTGGAATAGTTCTTATATATGTGAGGTCATAAGTTTACGTACGCCTTGCAGAATCTGCAAAATGGTAATGTTTTTTTAGAAATAAGAGGGATCATAAAGAAAATTATTTAGTACTGCCCTGAATAAGCTATTTCACATAACAGATGTATACATACAGTCCATAAGACACAATACTAACTGAATTTACACAAATGAACCAGTTCAAAAGTTTACATACGCTTGATTCTTAATCCTGTGTGTTGTGACCTGGATGATCAACGACTGTGTTTATGTTTTGTGATACTTGCTCATGAGTCCCTTGTTTGTCCTGAGCCGTTAAACTGCCCACTGTTCTTCAGAAAATTCCTCCAGGTCCTGCACATTCTTTGCTTTTCCAGCATCTTCTGCATATTTGACCCCTTTCCAACAGCGGCTATATGATGTTGAGATCCATCTTTTCACACCAAGGAGGACTGAGGGACTCGTACGCAACTATTACAAAAGGTGCAAACATTCACTGATGCCCAAGAAGGCAACACGATACATTAAGATCGAGGGGGGTGTAAACTTTTGAACAGGATGATCGGGTGATGTAACAGGATGATGTAAATTGTTATTATTTTGTTTAAAGATTTTTTTTTCATGTAATACTGCCTTTCAGAAGCTAAATAAGATATTTACATGTTTCCAGAAGACAAAATAATAACAATTTAAACCGGTCATCCTGTTCAAAATTTTACACACCCCTGGCTCTTAATGTATCATGTTGCCTTCTTCAGAATTAATATAGCCACTGTTGGAAACCGGTCAAATATGCAGAAGATGCTGGGGAAAAAAAGTGCAGGACCTGGAGGATTTTTCTGAAGAACCGTGGACAGTTTAACTGCTCAGAACAAACAAGGGACTCATGAACAACTATCACAAAACATAAACACAGTTATAGTCATAAATAATTAGTAATACAAAAAACACAGCTTTTCATGAAACAAACAACAACAAAAAACTGGAGACACACTTTCCCGAAAACTGAGTATTACAAAACACTGTCAATGGAGACTCCTTCCATAAATGTAATAAATGTCTCCTTACAGAAAGCGTCACCATATCAACAGTTACACGTTTTTCTTTATTAAATAGCAACACATTCTTTAATCTGTTTATTATTATTTATAGATTATGTGACGCATACCCCATGCAAGTTCCTTGAAATAGCTGTTATAGAATGTAGACTATAGAAATTATAGCAACAATTATTTATTAGATCAAGTGCATTCATATACTCTTCATATTAGAATTACGGCCCTACATCACTGTCGTTATAGCTGCTGTTATATAAAATTAATCATCACCTTCTGAGCAATCAGAATCAAAAATGCAAACATGCTGTGGTATATGGAAAAAAATATTATATCCCGATACTCAAAATGTTCATCGTACATAATATGCATCAGGATGTTTCAGTCTGATCATTTTAATTAAACAGTTGCTAAAAGTCCATTTTAACATCCAGCTGCTTGTTATGGTGTGCAACAACGCAATGCTTACAAAAACAGTATTCTGGTTTGATTTTTATTTTTATTTTGTGCAATATTGATATTATCTAATCAGATTGCCCAGCATTATTTAGTAATGATGAGTTTAATCTGTATAACAGACATACTGCTAATACTCATAGAACAGTGTAATGTGAATTTATCACAGTATTGATATTATTAGCTTATATCGCCTAGCCTTGCTTTGCAAAAAAAAAAAAAAAAAAGAGATGAATAAGTTTTTGTTCATTTGTTTGTTTGGTTGTTTAGAATCAGATGCTGCTTAACCAGCTGAAGGAGATCACTGGCATTCCGGACCTCCAGGTTCTCCAGCGTGTCCTTAATGTAGGTGCAAGTCCATGGCCCTGCTCTCTGACCTAACAGCACAAACATACACACTTATGTGGCCTAGAATGAAAAACCAGACTGGTGTTTGCAAATATTACATTGACACCATCTCTTCTGCAGTTAGATTTCAAACACCAGTCCACCAAAGCAGAGGATTAACATGCTGTAATTTATATTTCACAAATATGAAAACATGTAGGAAAGCCAGGGGGACATTAGCCATGCTGTCGGGCTCCTCACCACACAAACAGCGACAAAGGAGCGAGTACCTGCGGAAGCCTCTACTGTGGATTATCACAGAGAATCTTCTAATCAACACAGTAGTAAGATCATCACAGGATACATTACCCAAATCTATTTTCTTATAGCCACTTCCCATTTTGTGAAGCTCAACAACCTTTTGCCGCACATCACAGCTATATTCCTTGGTCTTACCCATTGTTATGAATGACTAAGGGAATTTGGTCTATGTGTTACCTCATATTTATACCCCTGTGAAACAGGAAGTCATGGTTGAACAATTACCTGTTCCTAGTCACCTAGATGTACTAAATAAATGTAAAATATCAATGGGAATATACTTCAAATATATTTTTTCACATGAATTCATAGAGGTGCCAATAATTGTTGCACACGTATAATTAACAAAGATCTTTTTTTATAAACCTGAGTTGTGTTTGCAATTGTTCAATATCCATGAGAGCAGAGTATTTTTGTGAATTTTTTTTTTTAACAAAGATCAAAAGGTTAAAGAATAAAGACAGTTTCAAAGCCTTCTTTGCTCATATTTACCAAGGGTGCCAATATTAGTGGATGGCACTGTACATGTTTTTCTTTGTTAAATATCAATATGTTCTTACATTAGATTATATGTAGAGTCTGCTTTACAAGTCTATGTGAATGAATTGTTACTATAGAAATGATAAGGTATTAGGACGAGCGCATTAATATAAACCTGTGATTTGCCTTGCAGATGGCACTACTGTCAGAACAGCTTTTATAGAAAATTAATCACCACCTTCTGACCAATCAGAATCAAGAATTCATATAATGGGCCCTACCTAGGTTCTACAATGCTGTATGTAATGAGCTTATAGTGAGACATTGTGCATAGGAACAGATAAAGTTCTCCTATAGCAAATATGGACCAAATCAACTGTCCAATTAACTCAGCTTATTATAATATAGATAAATAGATCAGACAGCATTACATCATTTGTGACAATCTGAAATTGCTCAAAGTATACTGAACTCTAAGACTAAAATAATATTGATCAACCTTTATTAATATGGACAGACATCCAGAGTTTATTAGTATTTTAAATAAAAGGCCATTTCTAATGTTGTAACTGGTATAACTCCTGTTTGTAGACGCGGCTAACGATGAACTGCAGGCTGCCATTGAGCTCAGTCTTCAAGAGTCTCAACAGGCCGAGGCAGAGGAAAGAGAGTTCCACAGGTATCCTCACATTTCCCGAAAGCCTACTCGTATCTTAAAAATAAAAAACTGGGAACTATCACTGAGAAACATACTCCAAAAATGGTCATTTTGCACAGGGCTCTGGAGGCCAGTGCTGAGGAGAATGCAGTCTGTGTGAAGAGAAAGGGGAACGAGGTGTCAGGAGAGATGTGCAGTCCCGCAGACTGGATCAGGCAGGAGGGTTGGCCTGTGGGCATCCGCAATGTGGGAAACACCTGCTGGTTCAGCGCCGTCATCCAGGTAGGCAGCTGTCTAAGCTGCACATTTGGATTACTACACTTTGTGCAGTGTTTCTTTGAGTCTGTATATCCTTCAAAACACTGTACAGCTCGGCCAATAATTAAAATTCTATAGATGTTAATTAGTAACACTTCACAATTCACTTTAGACACTCTGTAGACTGTCATGAACTAGTCTATCTAGTCTGTTTAGTACTGCCCTGAATAAGCTATTTCACATAACAGATGTTTACATATAGTCCACAAGACACAAAACTAACTATATTTACACAAATGAACCAGTTCAAAAGTTTACATACACTTGATTCTTAATCCTGTATGTTGTGACCTGGATGATCAACGACTGTGTTTATGTTTTGTGATAGTTGTTCATGAGTCCTTTGCTTGTCCTGAGCAGTTAAACTGCCCACTGGTCTTCAGAAAAATCCTCCAGGTCCTGCACATTCTTTGCTTTTCCAGCATTTTCTTCATATTTGACCCCTTTCCAATAGCTATATGATGTTGAGATCCATCTTTTCACACTGAGGAGATCAAAAAGTGCAAGCATTCACTGATGCTCAAGAAGTCAACACAATACATTCACATCCAGGGGTGTGTAAATTTTTGAACAGGATGATTGGTGTAAATTATTATTTTGCCTCCTGGGAAACATGTAAATATCTTATTTAGCTTCTGAAGGGCAGTGCTAAATGAAAAAAAAAAAGATCTTTAAACAAAATAACAATTTATGAATGTATAATATTCAGTAATATTAATATTACTGGGAAGCCTCAAACTTCAATGTCCTGAAGACTTTCACGGGTCATTTTTGGACTCCTTCCAAACATACTAAATAATTTGTCCCTTTTAAAGTCCCTGTGTTGTTAATATAGAGGCAATAACATTATAAATCTGTTATTTGCAGCAGAATGATTCGATCAGAATCAAGAATTCAAGAGCACTGTGGTATAAAAACCTTAACAGTTCCATTTAAGTCACAAAACTAAGCTAGCTATCTAATTTATAAACATATTTTGCCTAGATGCTTACATTTTTTATAAAATAACTGAGGAAACACTTTAGTTTACTTAAAAAATTATTATGAAGGTATAGTTGAAAGTAAACGCAACATATGAAGCGTCTGAATTTATTTTAATTGTATTTACATATGCTACTAGACCACATACAGTGTGTGTTGAGGAATTTTCTGGAATCTTCTGGTGCATTTCTGTGATGTTGGCTTACATAGGTGTACATTTGTATTCAAACAAAAACCAAACAAAAACACTTCAGCACTTCCTATCTCACCTGTTATCTTGTAATCTAGCCATACTGTGCAATGAAATTACCATCGTTGCTAATGACAGGGGGCTTGAAAAGATGAGCTTCTCTTTCTCTCTGATGCCAAAGCATTCTGGGCACTCTAATTTTATTACAGCCATTCCAGAGTGAATTTAGCCAGGCTTCTCAGATATCTGTGTTGAAATTCAAGTCTTTATTGATATTGATAGACTGCAGAGCTAATTAAATAGTGCAGCTTGATATGCACTGCTCTGAACTCTGAAGGCTATGTTTGTTACAAATAAGTTTGAAATTATAAGATTAACCAAGTTACAAAAGGCTTTTAGTTCACATTTATTCTCTGTAGCACAAATCTAGGGTGTGGTGTTGATGCAAGAGCTTGTACACTGAGCTGGTAAACGCCATTCAGTAAAAGGTCCGCATTGTAAGTAACTGTAAGTTGATATTTGCTGTCAATATAATTTTTAAAATTAATTATATAGTTATTATTAGCTGTCTTGCATTCATTAGAATACATTCCTAGAAAACCCAAATTGTTTGGCTAAATCTGCGTAACTGTTTTTTATTTTTATTTTTTCAGATTTGCTAGAAACAGAATGGCAGATTTCCAACTTGGCATAGGTTAATTGGTGCAGATGTGTGCACTATTCGACTATTAATGAGAGCCGCTCCAGTACTTGACAGCTCATCCGCCCCCAGTCATTTTGTTGTGTGACAAAAAGCATTGATGTTAACCTCAGCTCTGACCCCAGTAATTACCCACTTCGGAGTGTTTTACATCCCCAAATCCACCCCAGCCATTACGCTCTATTGACGAATATGCCTTGTGGTAAATGAAAATGAAATGAAAGCAAATGATATGCATGAGTCATGCGGAATTTTCTCGCTCTTGTTGTTTTCAGTCTCTGTTCCATCTGCCGGTGTTTCGCAGACTGGTGCTCAATTACTGCCTGTCTGAGCGCGTGCTGGAGAAATGCAAGAGCCACTCTGTGAGTAATCAGCCGCCTGCAAGGATCTGGCTCATATTCTGACAAACATTCTAACATTCTCAGATCTTTAGATCCCTTCTGGGATAGAAAAGTGCTTCTGGGAGTACCTTTCAATAAGAGTGTAATTTAGCTAGATTATATATTTGGTGGAATCACTTGTTTGTTGTCTTGGTGAGAAGTACTGTGACTGTATATTTAACGCCCCCATACGTCTTCGTCTTTATATGTAGGAGAGGAGAAACATAGCGTTCATGCAGGAGTTGCGATGCCTCTTTGCCCTGATGGTGGGCTCTAATCGCAGGTTTGTGGACCCCTCTGCAGCTGTGGAGCTGCTCAGGGACGCTTTTAGGACCAGCGAGGCACAGCAGGTACATGTAGGCACTGGTTTAGTAAACAAGGCATAATTGATTATTATGCATAAAAAAAAAGGATGTTGTTCTCAAGAAGCTCTCTCACACAGGGTATTAAACTGTGGAAGGATGCAGTTTAGTACCCTAGGGTACTTACTGAGAGTGAATTAACATTTTTCTGTACATGCCTACATGAAATGTGGTTCTAAGTCTCAAAACTTAGGCCACACAAAACCGAGGGGGTTCTAGGTCACATTTTGTGTGTAGGTGACAAAATGATGCAGCAGGTCACATACATGATGAACCGATGCCAAATTAAAGGAAAAAAGTAGTGGTTGTGTTATGCTGTGGGCATGGGTCTTATCACTGATCACCTTTCTTATGAAGAAACATTTCTTTCCTGATGGGCATGGGCTCTTCCAGGATGACTCTGACCATGTGCACATGGCATAAGAGCTCAATGCATGGTTTGTTGAGGATGAAAATGATGTAAATCATAAGCTCTGGCCTTTAAAGTCACCAAATCTCAACCCATCTGAACACCTATAGGAGATTTGAGTGGCGTGTTACATAGAGCTCTCCATCACCGTCATCAAAACATTAATTGGGGAAATATATTTTGGGCAGAACAGTTCCAGAGACTTGTAGAATCATTGCCCAACATCTTACTAAGGCACTTGATGTTGGTTTTTCATTGAATTTGTCATCCTTATGTCTTTATATGTATGCAACAGATGGTTAAGGTACATACTGATATGGTTAAGTAGAGACTGTGTGAGAGAGGTAACATGCTTGCCTGTTTTAGGATGTTAGTGAGTTCACACATAAGCTGCTCGACTGGCTCGAGGACGCCTTCCAGCTGGCAGCTAACGGCAGGTACGCTTTTGGAAATGGAAAATGGAGCCTGGCTTATTTTTATCATTGAATTTGAATGAACTGCGCTGATATATGGACTTTCTGATTCTCCAGTAATCCAGAAGATAAACAAGACAACCCAATGGTTCAGCTTTTCTACGGGACGTTCGTTGCTCAGAGAGTTCATGAGGGTATAAAAATATAATTTCATTATTGAGGAGGATATGTTGGCTAGATGTTTTTTTCTGAAATTCTATCTTTTGATGAATGCAGGTAAGATCCTCTCCACCATCGAGCAGTTTGGACAGTACCCTCTGCAGGTGAATGGATTCAACAATTTGGACGAGTGCCTGGAGGGCGCGATGGTAGCAGCAGAGATCGAATCACTACACTGTGATCAAACTGTGTCATCTGGACAAGAGGTCAGTGTTATGATCTAAAATAAATCACTGTTTATTATGCAGTTTGATGCTATTATGAATAAACATTCACCATCTACTTTAATAGGAACACCTGTATACCTGCTCATTTATGCAGTTATCCAATCAGCCATGTGGCAGCAGAAGAATGCATAAAATCGTGCAGATACAGGTCAAGAGCTTCAGTTAATGTTCACATCAAACATCAGAATGGGGAAAAAGTGTTATCTCTGTGACTTTAACCATCATCTCACTTTTCCCCATTCTGATGTTTGATGTGAATGTGAACTGAAGCTCTTGACCTGTATCTGCAGGAATTTATGCATTGTGCTGATGCTACATGGCTGATTGGATGACTGCATAAATGAGCAGGTGTACAGGTGTTCCTATTAAAGTGGATGGTGATGCAAATGCCAAAGTATAGTATAAATATGATTTGTGTAAGTATGAAACTATTTTTTTTTTCAGCGATGGTTCTCGAAACTGCCACCAGTGTTGACCTTCGAGCTCTCTAGATTCGAGTTCAATCAGTCTTTAGGACGCCCAGAAAAAATACACAAAAAGCTTGAGTTCCCCCAGATTGTCTACATGGACAGGTGAGAACTTATTGAAGTAGTTAATTCTGTTTTAGCCACAGCGATTTTACAAAGCTTTGTCAATTTATTTTTATTTATTTATTTATTTTTAAAATGTCTTTATAATTATATTTAGATATTTTATTAAAGAAACAGTCAAAAATGCACACGATTTCCCTATTTTGCTAAGTGTAACAAGCTAAGAGATGTTTTGTGTTTGAGGTTTGCTTCTTTAGTTTTACACTGAAGCTACAATGCTTATGTTGCTAACTGAACACATTGGACAGACTACATACCTAAAACTTGCTTCAAACTGTAGCGAGTTGTTCAGACTTTTCTGTATGATTCCTGGCACAGTATAACACATATAGTAAGCTAGCTATTGTTGCAGAAAAAGGCTTGAGTATGTAGAGTATGTCAGGTAAACATAAATAGCTAGCTAGCTAATTAAATTGACAGAATAGTCTTTTTGAGGTTAAAATAAAAGGTACTAGCGATCAAAGCTGGTGTGGTGACCTGTGACATACAAAGAGACATATCACGATCCCATCTATGTAACAGTGCTGAGCTAGCTAACGTAGTAGGTAATTATTGGCTATTATAATAATAATCATTTTTTAACATTTTAATGCTTCAGTTCATTTAATAAAGTCATGATAGCTAACTAGCAGGCTAGCTATCTCTTAGCTGATGACAATTCCTCTCTGTAACCCAAGAAGCTAGTTTTATTTAATACCGTATTCAGTGTTGCAATTAGCTAGCTAGCTATTTATGTTTAGCTGGCATACTTCACTTACAACTACTTTCTGCAATGGTAGCTTAAAAAATATCGATGTTAGTTTTACTGAATTGTTAGCAGCATGCAGGTCCAATTGTAAACTTCGCACACCTAGCATGTTGTGGCTAATTAAATTTGGAGTAGGGGAACGCCTTCCCACTGGAAAATTTGTAAATTTCACTTTGGGTTGAGCAATTGCGCTCACAGTGGCTTTTTTCTTTATTCTCTGAGTAGATACCTTCACAGAAATGTTGAACAGACACATGGAAGAAGAGGAGAGGTAAAAAGGCTCAAGGACCAGTTAACAGTTCTTCAGCAGAAACTTGAAAGGTCAGGAATAAATGACCCAATTTGTCAGCGCTATAAGAGCAGATATATATATATATATATATATTTTTTTTTGAAATGTTACACAGTCTCTGACTTTGCTTTAATAGTTTTCTCTTCGTTTTCAAGCTATAAAAACTATGGTTCCGGGCCGAACAAGTACCCGCTGGCAGACATGCTGCAGTATATTTTAGAGTTCGCCACCTCAAAGCAGACAAACACAAGCACGTCTCCCACGTCAGCCGGACCTGCCAGCACTCCTGCACACACAGAACCCAGCTCAGAACACGCCAGGTAAGAGCCAACACTACAACAACAAATAATATAAAGAATAATAAGTTTATTCATGTAGCTGCTGTATTTATAGCTTATTAATTCCACAGCGCTATTGAATTCTTTCATTCTGATTGGTCAGACGACAGGGTGTTGACTAATATTCTGTAACAGCAGCTCAGACAGTAGTCCCAACTGCAAGTTTTATGTTAATGCTCATTCACAGGGATTTGAACGGCGGACGCTCGACATAAATTATTAACAATGGAAAACATTCTATTAATAAGTTTATAGTCAAGCTTTCTGTAAAGAGATGTTTGTTTAACATTTTTGAAAGGCAGAGGGAAATAGCAGCTTTTCTTCGCAGCATGTTGGAATGTAGTCTGGTCAAATCACTTTGGATGCAGGTCATGAATGTTTTGAGTAATTTGCTGGGTTCTCCAATTCCTGTAACACCTATGTTATGCTTCTTAGGGGACCGTTCACAATTACCGGAAGTATTTGTCAAAATGTGAATTCTCTGTTATTATTGTGTGCATAACAACAGCTGGTAGAGTTATTTTATGACACTGGAAGACAACCAAGTCTCCAGAACTGAGAGAATGGGTTTGTGCAATGGTGGAAGTTGCATCACATGAATGTATGCTCGATAGAGTCAATGGCATTAGGGAGGAGGGGTTATCCGTGTGGGATCATTTCTGGGCTCGTATTAAAAATGAAAGATTGATCTGAATAAATGCAGCAATAGTGGTGGCCGGATCACCTTGTTTTTTTTTTTTCTCCTTTGCTCTAATGTACTTGTTTTTATTTTCTGAACAGGGTTAGATGAGTTTCTATTTGTGTAGTTAGGAGGAATTTATGTTTATTATTTTTTCCTGGTTGGCTTCTGAAGTTTAAACCACTGAAAAAAAAAGTGAGAATAAATACAAAGCAAGCCAGGGTGTCCGTGGGTCCATAAAAAGTCTTCAAATGTCTTCGATTCCTTCATGTAAAAATAAAGCCTTAATTAGCATTAAAGTGTCTTAAATTCACATTTCAAAGGTCTTAAAAATGCAACCGAACCGACACCGTAAAGCAGATTTATATTTTATTTTTTGCTCGTTGCTGTTTGAGATGGTAAAGCCATGCGACTGTGTTGCACTCGAAGTGTGTGTGCGGCTCATCAGTGTTTTAGAGCGGCTCGGTTCACAGTAACTGCCGCTCTACACCAACTTCATCTCTGTCTTTGCTGTGAGTTTGGGTCATTCATAACCTGCATTTAGACACAACATGTGCAAGATTCACTTTGTTTTTTTGTGGGCAGAGGTTTACAGCGTTTCACCTGATTTGGTAATGAGAAGTGAATTTTTTTAATCTGTTGCCAACTAAAAGGATGTCTTCCTGCAGTTTTCTGGCAAAATAAAAGCCACAAGGTCTAACACATAAAAGTGAATTAAGTCAGACATATATTACTATTGTTATATTACTATTTGTACCTCAAAATAAAAAAATTAAGTATTATTCAGTGTAGTAGTAATATTACAAAATAGCAATTTTTTATATATATGTATATATATTTTCCTATTTACAAAAATGTATGTATATTTATAACACTACTTGTTACATTACCCGGACATTAAATTACAATAAAACTTGTAAACACTCCTGCGAGGGGGTTTCCTAATACAGCTGCTGAGAAAGTGATGGTAAATTCGACATTCTTTTCTCTTCTGAATGCTGAAATCCATCTCTCTATTTTTTTCTTCACTTGGAAAGTCATTGGAAGGAAATACTGGATTTTTTTCTTTCACTGTTGGAGCAAATGGTCACACGAAAAGGATATTTGCTCTGGTCTCCCATATACATATAGAAGTTTACCCTGCTATAGTTTACTTAAACCCAGAAATGGGTGTATATGCATGAAAACAATCCATTATAGCTGATCGTGGAGCATGATTGCAGGTCTTAAAATTTTTTGAGAAATGTCTTGAATATGGTATTAAAAATAATTAAATTTGAAGTGCTGATACCTGCAGATACCCTGGCAAATGTAATCCTGATCTCGCCAACCCGTTATTTTATTGTATGTTGCGGCCCGATCTAGACCGGGTCATAACAGAATGTTGTCATTCACATGTACCTTATTAACAGAGCACACACTCATATCTACACTTTTATTTAGCTGTGCTGTTGAGAAGTATCAGTGCATAATAAAAACTGCATTTATATAGGGTTTCTCCCCTGACTTTGTGTGTAATTAATTATTATTATTAATATTATTATAATAATTATTATTATTATTTGTAGATCACCCACAATCCACCCTATTTTTTGCATGCACAGTTTATCCCCTTTCACACACACATTGCCATGCATCATATCAGATCTGAGTACAAGACAGATTTAAAAATGTCTTTACATTCCCATGCTGATATCATCTTAAATATTGCATTTCTGCTTATACTTTGTGAATCTAGTAAAAGAAATCTCAGTTGACTTTACTGGACTTCACATGCAAATAATCATATGATTGACATGGAATTTTACTAATGTGAATTTTAGATGCCACATGTTATATTTCACACACTTTTCACACGTTCACAAATGCATTCTTTATATGAGACCGCATATTCACATGCTGAGTCATCACGTGTTGAGTTCATGTTCAATTTCAAGTCATAACATGGTGAACTGCAGCTTCACATGTTTGTTTGGTTTTTTTTCCCCCCGTGTGATAACACACTACTTTGTGAAAAACATGAAGAAGTAATAACTGAATGAGTGAACTGTGTGCACTGTAATGTTTACTAGCCAAACAGAAGCAGATGATGCCGGCTCATCAGATGGTTCAGGCTGTATACAAAGCTCTACTCAGAGGACGCCCATCCACAAGCCCTTCACCCAGTGTAGACCCCCTGCTGACTGGCCTCAGCACCCGGTGCCCGGCATTGTGAGCGAGGAGGAACTGTGTTTTGTCAGGGGCTGCCTGCAGCGCTGGAGAACCGAGGCAGAGACCAACATGAACGGTGTGTCCTCCTCTTGGCCCTTCAAACACTTACGGTATTTTTGTCTCTTGGTGTGAAGTATTACCTAGACCTCTACCTTTACAAGGAAACAGAAAAAAAGCAATCATTGTTCTCAGCCAGTGTTGCAGAAGCTGTTTTGTTCCTTTCAGCTTCGCAGTATCGACTGTTGTTCATGAGGCCACATGTTGTGCCCTTTACCGTATTGTATTAGAGCACAGCCTTATTTTCCAGCAGATATCCTAATGTGTTTGAGTGTATCAGGAGCCTGGCCTCGGGTGCACCCTATTGATTGCTGTTCTCTCCTTGTGTTCAGAGCTCAAGGCCAGCATTGACAAGGTCAGTCAGGCTCTGGAGGGGATGTACTCAGATAACAGTCTGTGTCAGGTAAAGTCTATATTCCAAAACAGCCCTTGGCTCTACAGACTTCCATTTCTTTTCACAATGTCGTTATTTTCAGTCTGTGACCAAAATGCTGTAGGATTTTAAAAGTTTGAGTGAGTGTGAGTGCAAACATGATAATCATAGGCAGAAATGTTACAGAAATCTGAAGCAAACAATAAATAAATGCACAATCGAGCCATATTTTCATAATCATAACCAAGTCCTAAAATATAATGGTTCTCAATATTTAATTAACTTTGGTCATAACTTGGCAGAGAGTAGTGTAATTGGGGGGAAAAAAGGGGTGAGGTTGGAATAAATACATTATGAGGATGTGTAAATACAGCGTCCTCCATTAATATTGGCACCCTTGGTAAATTCGAGCAAAGAAGGCTGTGAAAAATTGTCTTTATTGTTTAACCTTTTGATCTTTTGTTCAACAAAAATTCACAAAAATACTCTGCTCTCGTGGATATCAAACAACTGCAAATACAACACAGGTTTCTTAAAAAAAGATCTTTGTTAAATATAGGTGTGCAACAATTATTGGCACCCTTATGAATTCATGTGAGAAAAATTTATGTGAAGTATATTCACATTGATATTTTACTTTTTTTTTTTTACTACACCTGGGTGACTAGGAACAGGAAATTGTTAAACAATGGCTTCCTGTTTCACAGGGGTATAAATATGAGGTAACACATAGGCCAAATTCCCTTAGTCATTCATAACAATGGGTTAGACCAAGGAATATAGCTGTGATGTGCGGCAAAAGGTTGTTGAGCTTCACAAAATGGGAAGTGGCTATAAGAAAATAGCAAAAGTGTTGAAAAAGCCCATTTCCACCATCAGGGCAATAATTAAGACGTTCCAGTGAACTGGAAATGTTATGAATCAACCAGGAATTGGACATTTATCTACAGTATATTGTCTCAACGCACTGTGAAGCGGATGGTTCGAGTGCCAGGTTGTGGCTGGAAGTCCGTTTTGTGCCTGCATTTACACTAAGAGGGGATCTCGATTGTTTAATTTCGATCTAAAATGGGTTTCAGAAACCCTCTGACAGATTTTTTTTTTAACTCCACCCTGGTCACTGCAGGCACATTCATCTCTATGCACAAAAATAGCACAATCTGAGCAATATTAGCTCACATCTGATCAAATTCACAATATGCCTATTATAAGTATAAGCTTCATGGGTAAAATAAACTTGCTGGGGAAAAAAAAAACAACCTTTAACTTGAGGTGACAATAACCTAAGACTGATCTGCACTGCAAAAATGACATCTTAGCAAGTTAAAATATCTTGAATATAGTCACATTTATTCATTATTTTCTATTTTACGATGACAATAAAACAAATATGAGATTATTACACCTATTTCTAGACAATAGATCATTCAAGTTTGTCTTGTTCTATTGGCAGATCCTTTTTGTAAATTTGAATCATTTATTTCTAAAAAAAATACCAAATTGGCAAAATTATCTGCCAATAGAACAAGACAATTTAAAGAATGAAATGAGTAAAAGCATTTAAAAATAAGCTGAATAATCTTATATTTGATATATAATCATCTCCTAATAAGAAATATTAGAGATATTTTCTCTTAATACGATATCATGTTTTGCAGTGTGGTATTAGTATGCATGGCTCTTGAGTATAAGTTGTTGCTAACCTCACTGAGAGAGCAATATTTCTCTCTGTGTCTCCAGGTGCCATACAAGCTACATGCAGTTCTTGTCCATGAGGGACAGGCTTCTGCTGGTCATTACTGGGCCTACATCTACGATCATGAACATAAACGCTGGCTCAAGTACAATGATGTAATGGTGACTGAGTCGTCATGGGAGGAGCTGGTACGAGACTCTTATGGAGGAATGACCAACGCCAGTGCTTACTGTCTCATGTACATAGATGACAGACTGCCACACCTCATAACAGGTATCTACTTATTATTAATCAGAGATGGCAGATGTTGGAGGTGCTAAATCAGGGCATAGTCTACACCTCCTTTGTCTATATGTACACTATATGCTTCAAACTTGTGCACCCAAAAGGTGTTAATTTTACAGAGAACTATTACTATGCATGTCATGAAGGGGTCCGTAAACATTTCTTTATAATCCATATGATTGTCAGGGAGGTATTTCTTTTAATAATTTTCTTTGCACTCACAGAAACGGGGCAGTTGAAGAATGGAAAAAGACCAGGCAATGTTTTTTTTTTCCAATCTTCAACTGTCCAGTTTCAGTGAACCTGTGCCCACTGTAGCCTCAGAGTCCTGTTCTTGGCTGACAGGCTTGGAACCTGATGTGGTCTTCTGCTGTTGTAGTCCATCCACCTCAAAGTTCAACATGTTGTGCGTTACATCGACAGTTGTAAAGAATGGTTATTTGAGTCACCATAGCCTTCCTGTCAGCTTGAAACAATCTGGCTATTCTTCCCTGACACTCTCACAGTCACTGAAATCACATTTTTTCCTAATCCAGTGTTTAATTTGTACATTAACTGAAGCTCTTGACCTGTATCTGCATTGTGTTGCTGCTACATGATTGGCTGATAGGAAAAAATGATTAGGTGTTCCTAATAAAGTGGATTTGGTTTAGTTTTGGATCAGTTTCCATTAATTTGTGATATTTGATATAAACAAACATTTCATTTAGTTATTTTACAGGCTTCTTTGCTTCACATATGATTTTTTTTTATGTGTCCTTTTTTTACAGGTGTATATATGAACAATTTATTTTATTAAGGACAAAAAAAAACTTATAATTTGTAGTATGACTATCTTGTAAATAAAATACCTTAAATATTCATATGAAAGCTTACCAAAAAGCCTGCATACAAATAATTAAAAAAAAATCTACTTCTTGCTTGGGTTAAACTATATTTTACAAGTAGAGAGGTCTTTGACTAAGCATAGCAAAAGTAGGAGAGAAACAGCACTGCTGTTATTAATAGTTTGCTATTTTTATTGTATTAACTGGTAACAGGATAGTGGATTGCTTGAAACACTATAAAGGGCAGCATTCGGCCTTTGCACCACCTGCTAATAGGGTTTTGTTGTGAGTTTTAAGGTTGCACTGCAAGATGTTATGCCATGTTTATGCTCTTGGTGGGGGTTTTAAGATATTTGAAATGGTTGTTTTACACTTTGAAATCAATTTGTTGAATTTGTCTTTTCATGTGTGGTTCAACACCCAGTGCATGTGTGTATTCTGAAGTATTGATTGTTTCACTACGCTCTCAATTGTGTTAATGGCAGAGCACACAGACAATGAGACGGGGCAGGTTCTGCAAGGTATGGACTCCCTTCCTCCCATACTGAAACGCTACGTCCGTGAGGACAACCGTTGGTTCGAGCAGCAACTGAGGGAATGGGAGGGGCAATTCCATCAGGTGTCTAAGGAAGAACCGCAGGTTCACATAGCAGAGGATCCCACCAGCAAAGAAGAGAACACTTCAGAACCAGAGCGCCCAAATCTAGAGCCAGAAAAAGAACACGGCCATGAGAAACCTGAAGAACTGACTCCAGAGGCAGAACAGGAGCCGGTCCAGGATTCAGAAGGTCAGCTACTTTTCCAGACAAGGTAAGATTGCTGGTTACATCTGTTGTAACTCATCACATGACAGTGTTTCTGCTTTCCAGAGGCCACAACCAGCGGGGTAGCTCTTGATTCATCACCAGAGAGCAGCGAAGGGGTAAAGGAGGGTACTGAGGATGCCACCTCTCTCAATCTGACCCAAAGCCAGCTGAATGAGAGTCAGGTGAGCCAGTCAATTGATCCTGATTAGAAATAGTTCCCATAGACAGCCCCTGTAAACAGCATGCAGGTTACTGTTCAGAGGAATGGTGTTTGGTTTGCTGATCTACATCAAAACAAGTAGTGATTCGTGTGCTGTTTTCTTATTAAAGCTTAAATACAGATATCTATCTATCTATCTTTCTGTCCGTCTGTCCGTTCCTCCGTCCGTCCATCCATCCAGGACATTTGAATATTGGAAAAACATTGCTTGGTCTTTTTCCAGTCATGTACTCTCCAGATTCAGTGAGTCTCTACCCAGTGTAGCCTCAGATTCCTGTTCTTGGCTGATAGGAGTGGAACCCGGTGAGGTCTTCTGCTGCTTTAGCCCATCTGCCTCAAGGTTTCACGTATTGAGCATTCTGAGAGGCTTTTCTTTTCACCATGGTTGTAAAGAGTGGTTTTTTGAGTTACTGTGACCTTCCTGCCAGCTCGAATCAGTCCGGCCATTCTCTTCTGACCTTTCTCATCAACAAGGCATTTCTGCCAGAAGAACTGCTGCTCATTTGATGTCACTGAGGTCACATTTTTTTCCCCCATTCTGATATTTGATGTGAAAAATTAACTGAAGCTCTTGACCTTTATCTGCATGGTTTTATCCATTATACCACTGCCACATGATTGGCTGATTGGGTAATTGCAGGAATGAGCAGGTGTACAGGTATTCTTATTAAAGTGGCATCGACAACAAAAAAAAACAATCATAATAATTGTTAATTACTGATAACACAATTATGTTTGCAAATTATGCAAATGTGGTCCAAGATGTTGTATAAAACTCCACTGAAGGCAGATACTTGTAAGTTAATGGTCAGACTCGGTGTATGTATAAAGCTACTTTTATTGTTACTTCCTTTTAGTTCATTTCCATCTTTATTTATGGCATTTGTAATCAGTACCGTAATCCATTCCCTCTGTAATCTCCATAACACGGTAAGAGGCATGCTTTAAACACACCACAACCTGCTGCAGCCAGTTTAAAACCACATGAGTCCTTGTTGAAATTAGATGTCAAGGCTCATGACACTTCTATCAACATACAGATGCATTCTGGGTCATCATCACTTCCAGTCTTTTGGATTTCTATAGAAGGTAGTAGTAAAGCATTTACATAGGCCACTCACCTTCAGTCAAGCACAGAAGCTCTGTCATCAGTTCACAGGGTTAAGTGTTGATTCATGAATCAATCCAGAGAACAAGGTGTGATGGTAAATATGTCTCCTACAGCTGTTTCTTTACTCAACACAGCAGTTTTGTGGTTGAGTCCTGACCTCTAGTGGTGAAACTGTAGTGTTATTTTGAATCTGGTGCGATTTAATGAGTCATAGACGCGTGCATTTGAAAAGTGGCCCATTGGGACCCAATAAAAACTCACGGGAGAAGCCGGGGTTTACTTTAATGCTGGTGGACTGTTATGAAGCTCCTGGGACAAATAAAAGGCCATGTTGAGAGCATTGAATACAAAGTTGCTTGTGCAAGTCATGATGCGTTTAGTGCATTCATTTATTCATCCGTACAGTAAATGCTTTATCCTGGTCTGGTTCACAGTGGTTTTTGGAAAAATTAATCCACTAATTTCATTAGAAAATACTCCAGGCAGATGTAAACAAAAATAACTGCGGGGGAAGGCGGGATTGGTCAAACTGTATACAGGCGTGTACAGGATTGGTCAGATTTCATTCAGGAGTGGGCGGGAGAGTGATTAAAAAAAGTCCTGCACACGGCTACTTCAAGATGTCAATACACGTACTGCTTTTTATAGACTAAGACTAATATGTTTTGCCTGGAGCAGGTACTGAGACCAAATTAAACCAACACATTTGCCATGAGCTGGTGTCAATCACCAAACTGTTGCTAAATTAAAACCTGAACTGTTGTCCATATTATGTCAGCCACTACTTGGCTTTTCTAAAGAAAATACTGTGAGGAAACATGTCCATATCTAGTCAAGCTAAGGATCTGTCCTGATTTGAAGAGAGGGATCTACTGTAGCATGAATGAGCTGCCTAACTGACCATTTCTTGTATTAATCTATCTGTCAAGCCCTTTACCCTCAGAATCAGGAATATTTAGATTATTAATATTTATTCCCCTCCCCCCCCCCACCCCAACCCCCCACACTCCGAAAGTATTGGAATGTCAAGGCCAATTCTGTTGTTTTTGCTATACATTGAAGACATTTGGGTTTGAGATCAAAATATGAATATGAGGTGATGGGTCAGAATTTCAGCTTTAAGATTTTCAGCTTTCATTTCCTCATATTTACATCTAGATGTGTTAATCAACTTAGAACATGGCATCTTTTGTTTGAATCCACCCATTTTTGTCAAGTGATCCAGAACATGTGACTGATGGGTGTTTCCCACTGCCAAGGTGCTCCCTGTTAAATAAATTGTTTAAAGAATTAGTAGCTCTGAATGTCTACTCTTGGCTTGAGCCCTAGGTTTCACCTGTGAAGACTGCATTTGTTGTTAAAAAGATAAGCCAACATGAAGATCAGAGAGCTGTCTATAGGAGAAAAGCAAGCCATTCTGATGTTGAGAAAAGAGGGAAAACCTATCAGAGCCATTGCACAAGCATTGGACATAGCCTATGCAACAATTTGGAATATCCCGAAAAAGAAAGAAACCACTGGACTACTGACGACCAGTTTTAGACTGGTCAAGTCAATCACCAGACCATAACCCAGTTGAGCGTGCATTTCACCTCCTGAAGAGGAGAATGAAGGGAGAAACCCCCCAAAACAACCTGGTAAAGCATCACAAAAGAAAAATGCAAGATTTTGGTGATGTCAGTGAGTCTCCGGTTTGATGCACTTATTGCAAGCAAAGGATGTGCAACCAAATATTGAGTGTCATTTACTTTAAGACTATCTGTTATAATACGTTTGTTCACCTAAAAGCTGCCACAAAAGGTGTCATGTTCTGAGTTGTTTGACACCTCTAGATGTCAATATCAGGAAATGAAAGCTGAAATTCTGATCGGTCATCTCATATTCATCTTTTGATCTCAAACCCAAATGTATTCAGTGTATAGCACAAACAAAAGAATTAGCCTTGCCATTCCAATGCTTTCGGCTGGCACTGTATATATCGACATATTGTCTCATAAAGTCTAGATGCACTGGTTTGAACAGAAGTAATGTGTCATTATATACCTTTTGACATATTGGGTTTGTTTATATCTCCCTATCAGAGTCCTGAATCGACATCTCAAAAGCCTAAGGAAACCGTGGAAGCAAAGACTGAGATAATTCATCAGGCTGTAAGTGAGCAGACAGAAACAGAAGCAGCAACAGACCCACAACCTGAAAAGGTTAAAGAGGCTGAAGCACAGGCTGCGTCAGCAGAGGACAGCCAAGCTGAGGACAGCCAAGCTGAGGCCAGACAAACGGAGAACGAGGTGTCAGAGGTGGAGATCCCTAATGTGGGCAAGATCCTGGTGCTGTCTGATGCAGACGGATATAACGAGGAGGTAATAGCACTGAGCAACTACAAAAACAAGTCACATTAGTATGATGGTGAAATATTCATAAAGGAAAATGCACCCTGAATGACTTGCATGTTAACCTTTATCATTAACATGTGAACTTCAGTGACATCCAAATCTATTTTTTATAAAACCCCAGTTCCGAAAAAGTTGGGACAGTATGGACAATACAAAAGAAAAATCAAACAAAAAGGGTCATTTGAAAATTCAGTTCACCCTGTACTATATTGAAAACACATTATTAACACATTATTTGATGTTTTGCACTCATTTCAAATCTGATGACTTCAACACACTCCAAAAAATTCGGGACAGTTGACTGTTTACCACTGTGTAACATCACCTTTTTTTTAATAACACATATTAAGCATTTGAGCGCTGAAGACACCAGTTGGTTAAGTTTAGCAAGCGGAATTTTCCCCCATTCATCCATTATGCATTTCTTCAGCTGCACAACTGTACGGCGCCTTCGTTTCCTTATTTTGCGCTTCATAATGCGCCAAACATTCTCAATAGGAGACAGGTCAGGTCTGAAGGAAGGCCATGCTAGCACCCGCGCTCTCTGCTTACACAACCATGCACTTGTAATCCGGGCAGAATGCGGTTTGCCGTTGTCCTGCTCTGGATTGCAGCATATGTTGCTCCAAAATGTGTACATATCTTTCTGCGTTAATGGTGCCCTCACAGATGTGCAAGTTACCCATGCCATGGGCACTGACACACCCCCATATCATGACAGACGCTGGCTTTTGGACCTGACGCTGGCTTTTGGACCTGACGCTGATGACAGCTTGGATGGTCCTTTTCCTATTTGGCCCAGAGAACATGACGGCTGTTTTTCTAAAAACGATATGAAATGTTGACTCGTCGGACCACAAAACATGATTCCACTGTGCTACTGTTCATCTCAGATGAGACCGAGCCCAGAGAAGTCGGTGGCGCTTCTGGACAGTGTTGATGTGTGGCTTTGCATAGTACAGACTTAACTTGCATCTGTGGATGCAGTGGTGAATGGTTTTACCAAAGTATTCTCGAGCCCATGTCAGGATATCCATTATAGACTCATGACGGTTTTTAAGACCGGGATGTCTGAGGGATTGTGCACTGTAGAAGGGGAAATGCCCAAAATCATGCCGATTTATCTTTGGGGAACGTTGTCCTCAAAGTGTTGGATTATTCACTGATGCATCTGTTGGCAGATTGGCAAGCCTCGACCCATCCTTGCTCTTGAAGGACAAGGCCTTTTTTGGAGGCTACTTATATACTATAATTAGACGATTGCCTCACCTGTTTCACATCACCTTCTTATTGTGTCATCGCTTACTTGTCACATCGCTATTAGTCCTAAATTTCCCCTGTCCCAACTTTTTTGGAATGTGTTGCATGCATCAATTTCAAAATAAACTTTTACCTTCAAAAAAACTATGCAGTTGATTAGGTAAAACATCAAATATCTTGTCTTTATATGTTTTTTGTTGAAATACAAGCCAAAGTACATTTACAAATCACTCCTCTTTGTTTTTATTAGCATTTTCCACACTGTCCCAACTTTTTTGGAATTGGGGTTGTATTTCAGTCAACATGTTGATGTAACTTAATATCGACAAGGCTCCTACATTACCCACAATGCCAATCAACTATGGTGCCAGTGAGATTTAGCCTTGCTCCCTACCTAAAGTGAGCAATGCAGCAGCACGTTAGTCCTTTAGTCTGTCCAGCTCTCACACCTCCTCATTTGTACACTCTGCTCCACTGGATCAGCTTCCAAAACGTTCATGCTAATACGCCTTCAATGTCATTGTAGTTATCATTTTGTGGATAAATACGTAGCCACGCCAAGTCTCTGCCTATTCATCACCAGTTTAACTGCTCTAGCAATGTCCCCCTGTGGTGTTAACACGACAGACAACCACTAACAACACCCAAATCGCTAAGCAAATGAGAAACATTTTAATATAAACATATTCCGTGTGTTTCAGGATGTTTCAGGAAGTTTCCTCTAAAACACTTGCTTAATAATTTTTCCTGATATGCTTCCTGTTTTCTTGATTGTACAGATGATGCTTACCCCAGCCATGCAGGGTGTTATCCTAGCCATAGCCAAAGCCAGACAAGTCTTTGATGAGGATGGTCCTGAGGCAGGGCTTATCAAGGTAGTGCACGTTCAAGTCTTACACTTTAAACGCTGCTGTTGTAATTGCTATTAGTACTAAGACTAGTTAGACTAACCACAGCTTTTGTGTTCTGTACACTGATGTACATATTTGAGACCTAGATAGCAGAGCTCTAAAATAATCAGTTGTAATATAAACATGTTCATAAAAACTGAACAGATAACACAAATTTGAATTAAAAAAAAATTAAATAGCATAGAGTTTTTGCAATAATTTTCATGTGTAAGTGTCAATGCAAAAGGTCACAATATATTCTGGCCTCAGATTGTAAGACATTTAAAAAAAAAAAAAAAGTAATTACATATGCTATGATCATTATACAGAAAATATTTGTTATATATCTTCTGTAGAAAATTCTTACTATTAAATATAAGCTTTAAAAGTAACACTTTAAAAATAATAATAATAATAAAAAAAATCAATCAATAAATTTGCGAGGGACCTTTTTCCAGGAAGTACTGTATGCATTCCTGGAGTGGTGAGTTACTGTAAGTACACTGCAAAAACTGGCTTCTTACCGATTGAAAAAATCTTGAATTGAAATCTTTGAATTTAAATGTATAATACTTCCTATTATAAGATTACAATAAACCAAATGTAAGATTATTAAACCTATTTTGAGACATTTTTACTCATTTTAAGCTTTGCATTTCCTTATTCTATTGGCATATAATTTTCTACAATTTAGAAATTTATTTCTAAATAAATGCTTAAAATGGGCAACATTATCTGCCAATAGAACAAAACTATTTCAAACTTGAAATTAGTCAAATAAATAGATTTGTCCAGAAATAGGTTTAGTGATCTAGTCTTTGGAGTATGGTAATCTTATAATAGGAAATACTAGATAACTTGTTGAAGATTCTTTTCATTTTCTAAGATGTCATTTATTGCAGTCTAGTACATGCTTTGTCATCTATCTAGGGCTCTTATATGCATGTGCACTTTTATTCAAATGTTTTTGAACACGTGGAGATGTTTGATGTTTCATTACAGTTTACCCACTACTGGAAATTACATAAGGAAGAAAATTGAACAGGTGTTCCATCAAAAACCTTTGTATTAAAGGACTTGTTCATCATCCACTTTCTGATTCTAATGGGACTCCAAAATGAGTGCTTACTTATATTTCTTAATATCATGGTAGTTAACTTTTTGCACCCAATTTTTGCAGTTTAACCAAAAGTGTTAAAAGATGTTGACTGGCAGTCTGTGTGGTTCCTGAATAGTTTAACATGGCTTTCCACCAGGCATTTCATGAGGAGTACTCCAGACTGTACGAGATATCTCAGGAGGAAATCACCCCCCAGCAGGACCCTCGCCTCCAGCACATGTTGGTCTATCTCTTCCAGAACAAAGCGCCTGACCGCATCATCGAGAGAACTCTGCTGGAGCAATTCGGTGACCGGAACTTGAGCTTTGATGATAGGTATTCCATCTTAAGGTCTTTGTTTTTCACTGGAATGAATGGTGTTTTGCTTCCATGCACCAAGAAGGATATATTCAGTGGTTATTCCTTTATCTTTATCTTTACGAAATGTAGTACATCTTAACGATACTCCTGTTGCATAAAATGTGTGGTAATGAATAGAAAGAATTAATACAGTGGTAGTTTGTATCTTTAACCAGTTTCCTAAATTGATAATGCACATTTGGTGTTTTGGTATAATCCACTGGAATTTTATTTCACTTGCTTTAGGTCCATCAGTATCATGAGGGAGGCCAGAACCAAACTTCGTCTCATCAAACCAGAAGACATGGACATGGAGGAGTACATGGTAAAATCACTAACCATCCTTTATTTTATTTTTCATTTTTTTATATTCAGCAGATGCTATGACAAAATGTTTGGAATTCATTTTAGTGGTCATTCATTATGGGATTTTTTTTTTTTGTCATAAGCAGGCTACTCTGGCAGTTATGAAAATATTCTGCCAATACATGAAGTAAACTCGCATACTTTAATAAGATCACACTTGTAAACAAAAACCTGGCTGTCATCATTTTGAACAGGAATCAGAATTGTAACTAAATTGAAATCTACATCTGCAGCAAAGCTAAGCGATATGCTGCTATAATATATGCTAACTGATACACTACTACTTAAACATGCTAACATCAATAACAAAATCAAATGTCTTATGGAGATATTCACTGTAAAAATGTTGCCTATATAAATTATAAAGAATATGCTGTGTACATCTGTCACCCACCTCATCTTATGTCTCCATCTTAAGCTAAAGTAAAAATATAGGAAAGCAATCTACCGCAAACTACCGCTAGGCTGTCCTTCTCAGGGTGCTAACAGACATTAGCGTTAGTGTCATGTGAGTGACAAAGAAAATATACTCATAAGCAAATTATCATATTTTAGCAGTAAACATTGCCATAGAATACCTTTCATTTTAAAGGATGTATTTAGAGAAAAGACTTTTTGTTTTTTAAATGTCACATTTACAAATAAATAAAATGCGTTATAGTAAAAGTATAGTATAGTAAATCTCAGAAAACCTAAACTATGAAGGAATGTATATGTATAACAATATATTAAGGTTTTTTTTCCTTTAAGCAGAAGAATTTAATATTTCATAACTTATCATCTGGAACATATGTTAACTGACATAAGTTACATTTCACTCTTAATCTTATCTTCCCTTCCTATAGCAATGGCATGACGACTACAGCATGTTCAAGACCGTGTTTGCCTACCTGCTGACCGGCCTTGAGCAATATCAAAATGGAAAGTATGTAAAGTAATTGATGGTTGTTTCTCTTTCACTGAGGAATTTGCCGAAACTATATTACACTCATCATTGTCATGTTTCTCTTCGAAAGAATTCGAGAGGCACTGATTTATCTTGCACATGCTTACCAAGACAATTCAGCCCTGCTTAAGAACGGGGAAAAGAGAGGAGTGGACCACAATCTTATAGCAATTTACAGGAGAAAATGCCTAAAGGTACTGTATGTATGTCTGTATATTAGGAGTGAGCAATATAGAAATATAAATATATTATCTCTGTTGTAATATTTAAATTCATCATTAAATCAAAATTTAGGTTTTGTGGTTTTTATTATGAATATGGTAGCCTTAAGGTTATCTATAAGCTAGTGTGCTCCAAAACAATGACAACATTCCCATTTAGAAGATTATATGCATTCAAAATTTACGGTCTCTCTCTACCACCAATACAGATCAACAACGTTGATGACATCATCCTGCACTTCAGCTTTCACTGAAGTACACTTCAGATTTTCTGTCTAATTAAATGCTCTCTAGAATCTGAAGTGTCCTGCCCCCCACCATTTATAAAAATGACCTTGCTAAGGTCGCCGTTGTTGAGCATGGGTCGTAGGTGTTTCTTTGGCTGTTCGACCATGCATGTTTTATTCAGTTAGTTGGTTAAGAAGGAAATGGCTCGAATTCATGCACTTAGAAGAAGGAGGTATTTGTGCCAGTTCACGGCTTTGTGACGGGCATTTTTCCGTAGTACTAACTGTCGAGTACAGTGTAGCCCAGGCTGTAAGGTAAGCTAAACGCTATTGGCTATTTAAAAGGGGGGAGGAGCCACTCACTATGTCCTGCCCTGACTTCCTGTTTCACTGGGAAAGATGTCAACACTTCGCATAACGCTGTACGTTTCAAGGCACTTCATTGGGACTTTAATTTTGTTAGCAAAATGCCAGGAAAACAGCATTGTCATGTTTAAAAAGCCTGTAAACTACGTTCAATTATATTATTATCTCTCTGTTTGACTGAATGTCTACAAAAATGTATTTTGTTAAAAAAAAAAAAAGGTGGGGAAATCAGGTTTATATTAATGTGCTCAAATTTTCTGTTTTTTTTCTATAGTAATAACTATCATATACACATGTACATGGCAGGGTGTCACAGTGGCTTAGTGGTTAGTGGCACGTTTGCCTCGCACCTCTGGGGTTGGGGGTTCAAATCCCACCTCTGAATTGTGTGTCTCGAGCTTGCATATTGTGCTTTGGGGGTTTCCTCCCCCAGTCCAAAGACATGTGATGCCAAAGAGACTGATTGGCATTTCCGGATTGTCTGTAGTGTGTGAATGTGTACATGATTGTGCCCTGTGATGGGTTGTTCCCCCATCTTGTGCCTCAAGTTCAATAGGATAGGCTCCAGGCTCCCCCGCATACCTGTGCAGGAAAATGGAGAAAAAAAAACAGTTTATGTGGAGCATATAACTAAGTGTAAAATACGACACAACATTCTTTAATTAAAAAAATTGTTAGCAATGGTAAATTGATTATTTTCCCGTAACAGTATACCCCCAAGTGCTTTATTCCTTACTTGGATGGTGTGTTTATTTCCAAGTTATTTTTATATGTTGCAACCAGTCTGATACTGCTCCAGCATTACGAGCAGATACTATACTTAATTCTTATTTTAACTGTGATTGCTCTGCAGGAGCTGAATGAGAATGTAGCAACCCTGTTCAAAAGCGGAGAAGAGAGCGATGTAGAGGAGGGTGTGACCATCATGAACGACTGTGTCATCCCCTGCATGCACCTTATGGTCAGAGACAGCATCACGCAGGAGGACATGGATGCTATTGAGGAGATCAGGAGTCACTGGTGCTCTTATCTGGGGCAGGATATGGATGGTGAGGCTTGCACGTGTGGCCTGTGATATGTAACATCTACAGTAAATTATAAATGAATAATGAGGTCATTTGAGAAGGATTAACAATAGATTAGCTACTACACTGGAAGATCATATCATGATGCTTTGACATTGTGGTGGCACACTATATATACAGTGGGGGAAATAAGTATTGAACATGTCAACATTTTTTTCAGTAAATATATTTCCAATGAGGCGATTCACATGAAATTTTCACCATCAATATAATTCTCAACAATAAGGTTGTGAAGGTCTTGGGAGAGCTCTTTGCTTTTACCCATCATGAGATGTTTCTTGTGTGACACCTTGGTAATGAAAAGCCTTTATATAGACCATCAATTTACTAACCCAGCTGAAATTCATTTGCACAGATAGGAGGTATAATTATTTACTGATTTCAGCTGGTTTCTTGCCTTACCTTGCCTTGAAGAACTGCTTTTTCTTAGCCTTTTCAATACTTTTTTCCTGTGTTATTCCACTTTATTACACATAACTTTACTTATGGACTTTAATGTTGTGAATTTTTATATTTCCGGATTTCTTTAGTTAATACTGATGCCTGGTGAAAATTTCATGCAATTGCCTCATTGGAAATATATTTACTGAAATTTTTTTTTGACGCGTTCAATACTTATTTCCCCAACTGTATGTACCAAAATAGTATTTGGGTATTTGATATTGAAGAAGGAAGAGAAAACTAAACCACTGATCAAAATGAATAACATTATTTTAATTATTATTTTACCACTGTAATTGTATAGTGTAACACTAGCTTAATTCAATAAATTCTGCGTCTTTGTTCTGTGCATGTCAGAGCTCCAACAGGAGAAGCTGAGTGAGTTCTTGCCGAGGGTTCTGGACTGCTCGGCTGAGAGGGTGGTGCTGAAAGAGCCGCCCAAAGTGAGAAAGTCACCCCATGACCTGTGCAGCCGCCTGGCCGCCGTCATGGAGTCCATCCATAGCACGTCAGTCGTCACTGTGAAGTGAGTGCACACAGGGGAGGTGACATCATGGTAATATGCCCTGAATCCCATTAAATGGTCAATCACTTGTTTTCTATTGTTGTTGCACTGAATATAGAGCTGTGTCGGGGTTTTTTTATACATTTTTAATTGGTCGAACCTGACACTTCACTGCATAGTCTAGTGTATATGCGGAACTATTGTTTGGACATGTCATGCTCTTTTAACATGTTTGATCTCAGGAAAGATCAATCGCATTTTATTTTGCACAGAATATCTTTTCATCATGAAGGCCGGATATTTTGGGGGAAATGCACGATACTTTGACTTTTCACATGTACTGTAGAATGACATTGGTGTGAAATTAGCCCATAGTCACATTGTTTCAAATTGCTCTGCTGGTTTTCCACTCCTCTGTTTCTTCCCTCTAAGCCTGTGCTGAGCCTCAATAAACTTCCTCTCACTTTGTTGTACTCTGCCACTGGAGTTCTGTCTTTCTTACTGTTGTGTTTTTCATTCTGTTCTGCTTCTTCTGATGTCCCATAGACAAACGGATATCAATCCAGTAGCACACTAGCTTATAGATCACCTTAAGGTTAATATATTCATACTAAAAGCCACAAAACTTCCATTTTGATTTCATGGGGACTTTAAAGCACTGCCTCAATGTGCACTGAAGCAATCAGTCAATTCCATCGCTTTTATTTTATTCTCATTTTTAAAATAATACAGAACAATTATAATAACCACCTGTTTTTTTTTTTAACCTCCTTCGTCTAACCAATATTAAATTATGATCATATGTCATGTCCTTGCTCATTCATGGCACGTATGATTCGATTACTCGTGAATTCGTTCAATTTTTTTTACGAACCGACTCTCAAATTGACCAGAATACTGTATCGGTTCCTTTTGAATGAACCGACTCCCATCTTGACTCGTGAATCTGCTCGTTCGGAACGGACCATCTCCCAGTTGGACTTGCGCGCGCGAGCAGTGGTATGGCGGGCAGTAGCGGGATTTGACTAAAAGGCAGCTTTGAGTTGGCAGAAGATTCGCTGAGAAATGGCTTCGTTTGTTACAGAAGTACTTGCGAGCTCGGGAAAATTGGAAAAAGATGACCTTGCTTCGAAAATATCCAAACTGTCTCGGAAAGTGGAGGAAACCAAGGTAAACAAACTTGGCTCGAAACAGACTTTGCTAACTAGCTAGCTGTACTTGTTAGCTAGTTGGCTAGTTTGGCAGCTGTCTGTTATAGATGGTTACATTACATATTAAACATTTCTAATTAGTAAAACTTATCGTGGATTGAATACGGTGTTATAATGGTAGCTGAATTCATTCTCTGCTATGCAGCAGATACTGCAGCCGAAGTAAGCAAGCAAGTAAGTAAGGTTTTGCGCTAGTAAACTGCTCTTTATTTTTGTCTATTATGTGTTTATTGGTATTAATTATTAGTTAGTTTGTTTGGTAGTCACTTTCTTACTAATTCACTGGTTTGATTAGCGAGCTACTGGCATCTATCTGCCACACTTAGCTTGTTGACGTGTCTTTCATGGTTAAGCTATTTAGTTAGCCTGTTATAGCCACTTTCACCAGGATCTTCAAAAAGTTTAACTCTTATTCTTTATGAAAGAACGAGTCCATGCGACGAGTATTGTTTGTTGAAAATAGGACCGGGTTCACATTACAATACATCACAAGTCTCACTGATAATAAGTACGTGCAGGACAATAAGTCCTAGAATTGTTCTAAAGCCTTTCAAGTTTAATATTGTTTTTTTTTCTGTTGTTTTCCTGTCTTCAGGAGGAGATGTCTGACATGATCAATAAAAAATACAATGAGTTCATACCTAGTATGGAAGCAGCTGAGGAGCTCATGGACCAGGTGGAATCCGTATCCAAAGATATTGATCTCCTGAAAAGCTGTATTGATAATGAGGTATGACCGGATAGTTGCCTGATAGTTAACATTGCGTAGATGTAAATTAGCATCTGCAGGTAAGTTTCCTTCTGATGATTCTTTCATGCAGATCATATTTGTGCCAGACCTTTACAGTACAATGCACGATGACCAACTTGGTTGGCTTTGTTTGTGTGGATTCTTTTCTTTCATTTAACAGATTTTAAAATGCTTTCAAATAATTAAGTTTAGACTAGGGGTGCAACGAAAATTCGGCCGCCGAAAATAGCATTTTCGGTTTTTGGCCGAAAGAGAAAAAAGGCAGAAAATATATGCCGCTCAGCGCTCAGATTTCACTCTCGATCTAGCCGACGGTTATCACAGTCATGTCAGCTATTTGGAAATACTTCAAAATTTCTGATAAGGACTTCAAATTTGCAATCTGCAGCGTGTGTTATGCAGAAATTTCAAGAGGTGGTACAGTGCCGAAGCACTTTTTCACGACAGGTTTGATACACCATCTGAAAACACAACATCCCGTTCAATATGCAGAGTACAGCAAAACAACAACAGAATAGAGGCCCTCTGCCATTCTGTGTTTTGCCTGTTGTTTTCATTAAAATGATTGTGTAGCATATTTCAACTTTTTGTATTTGCAAGATGCTAGCCTAGAGCTGCTAAGTTCATTACTTGACTGCTGTTTTGCATATCATAATAGTTAACGTTACATTATTTGGATAATTGGATGAAAAAAATTCTGTTAAATTTGATTGTTACAGAACTGAATGAAGAATAATATATTTAATATTGTTTTTGTTTTGGTGTGAAATGTGACATTGGTTTGTAGTTTTTCAACTACTGTAGTTTGAATTAAGTCTAATAAATTAATATTAAAAAGTCAAAATAAAAAAAAAATTGGTTTCACTTTTCGGCCAAGTGCGTCCTGAATTTTCGGTTTCGGCCCAAAATTTTCCTTTTGGTGCATGCACTAGTTTAGATGTGAGTGGGATAGACTTAAAACAAATTAAAAAGAGAACATTTATTCTTCTGCTTGACTTCTATTTCTATTTTCTATCTTCTGTTTGAAGATGTCTTCCTGAGACCGTTAGGACTAGTTAAATTCATAAGCGATGTGAGTGATCACTTGGCTACTTGTTACGCTCAGACAGGGCTCGCGACATTTTTGCTGTATGCAATTCAGATTACGTATGAACTGCTTGAACGAGACTTTCAGCAGTGTCACACTTATGTTGTTGTGTATATAAATAGGCAATTTTGGACTGGTGTGCAGGCCGAATAAATTCATTCAGATTTAAGTGCCTATAAAGCCAATGTTCGTCACGATTTGGACCTATTAAATGTCTGTACATGCAGGTGCAGAGGAACCTCCATGAGGCTGTAACTGAATATGCCAAACTCAAGCAGCAGTTGGAGAAGAACACTTCAGTGATAAACATGCTCCAACACCTACAAGAGGTGAATGAGTTTACTTGGTTGCATTGTATGTGCATGTAGTCACTTTTACTCTAAGATTTAGTAATGCAATTAGAAGAACATTTCTTTCCACGTATTTAAGTTTTTGGTTTGTTTTTTTTTCATGCACAAGGAAATTAATTTTATTTTCACATTTACAGCTTGACACAGCCATGGAGGAATATCACAAAAACCTGCAGATGAAGAAATATGAGACAGCAGCCAAACAACTCGGAAAAGTGGGTAATAATGTCAGTTGTGGCATCTGTAGGTCAAACAGGATGCTGTATTTACAGAATGCAAGTTTTAAGGTTGCAGGCTGTACAGTTTCAATTTGCACATTTTGCGTGTTTTTCCAACTTGGATGGAAGCAATATATAATGTTACTACATTGCATTCTATTAACTCTGATTGTTTACACTCTCAGTACTATTCTGTAATATCAGAAGGTTATTAAATCAGTTACGAGAGGCACCTGTTGTGTTGCTCATTGACCTGTGTCTTATTGTTGTTGTGTTTTTTTTTTTTACTTTTATCAAGGCACGGGCCAGCTTTGAAGCCCTGAAAGCTTGGAACACTTCCGATCTTCCATTACTTTGTGCTATTAGCTCCGAGCTCACTGTCCAGAGAGAGAATCTCATCTACCACCTTGGAGATGAGTGGAAGCAACTGGCAGTGTGGAAGCTACCTCCAACCAAAGGTTAGAGTAATGAATGAGGAAACACTTACCGCTCAACTAACCCTGGAAGAGAAGGAAGAAAAAAATGTTAATGTAGAAGATAAAATATATCGATTATTTCAAGATTAACAATATGTCTCTGGCCTTGCCGTCCACAACAAGTCATACCATGGTTGTGTTAGCATCTGGAATGGGATGTTCAACAAGCACATACGAGTGTGATGGTCAGGTGTCTACATACTTTTGGTCATATAGTGTAACTAGCAGTCTAAACCAGTCATTGATTCATTCATCTTCAGTAAGGGCTTTATCCTAGGATATCCAAAGCCTACCCCCGGCTTACTGGACGCCAGGCAGGAATACACCCTGAATGGGATGCTGATCTCACACACATTTACACATTCATTTGCTTCTAGAGTAGGGCTGCAACTAACGATTATTTTCATAATCGATTAGTTGGACGATTATTTTTTCGATTAATCGGATGGGGGGGGGCACTTTCCATACCATTTTTTCATTTATTTAAAATAAATCCACAAGTGTTACAAATATAAACTTCAGACTAAAACTTTACACAACTGTTTGTCTAATTGTATAAGACTGAAAAGAACCCAATACACACAGATGCACACCAGAATATATATTATTCATTTAGGACTGTAGTTTAATTCTGTGCTTTTTTTGCATCTATAAAAAGTGATACATAAATACTATATATATATATATACACAGTATCTCACAAAAGTGAGTACACCCCTCACATTTTTATAAATATTTGATTATATCATTTCATGTGACAACACTGAAGAAATAACACTTTTCTACAATGTAAAGTAGTGAGAATGTCCAAATTGGGCCCACTTAGCCATTTTCCCTCCCCGGTGTCATATGACTTGTTAGTGTTACAAGGTCTCAGGTGTGAATGGGGAGCAGGTGTGTTAAATTTGGTGTCATCGCTCTCACACTCCCTCATACTGGTCACTGGAAGTTCAACATGGCACCTCATGGCAAAGAACTCTCTGAGGATCTGAAAAAAAAGAATTGTTGCTCTACATAAAGATGGCCTAGGCTATAAGAAGATTGCCAAGACCCTGACACTGAGCTGCAGCACGGTGGCCAAGACCATACAGCAGTTTAACAGGACAGGTTCCACTCAGAACAGGCCTCGCCATGGTCGACCAAAGAAGTTGAGTGCATGTGCTCAGCATCATATCCAGAAGTTGTCTTTGAGAAATAGACGTATGAGTGCTGCCAGCATTGCTGCAGAGGTTGAAGGGGTGGCGGGTCAGTCTGTCAGTGCTCAGACCATATGCCGCACACTGCATCAAATTGGTCTGCATGGCTGTCGTCCCAGAAGGAAGCCTCTTCTAAAGATGATGCACAAGAAAGCCTGCAAACAGTTTGCTGAACACAAGCAGACTAAGGACATGGATTACTGGAACCATGTCCTGTGGTCTGATGAGACCAAGATAAACTTATTTGGTTCAGATGGTGTCAAGCATGTGTGGCGGCAACCAGGTGAGGAGTACAAAGACATGTGTCTTGCCTACAGTCAAGCATGGTGGTGGGAGTGTCATGGTCTGGGGCTGCATGAGTGCTGCCGGCACTGGGGAGCTACAGTTCATTGAGGGAACCACGAATGCCAACATGGTTTTTGACATACTGAAGCAGAGCATGATACCCTCCCTTCGGAGTCTGGGCCGCAGGGCAGTATTCCAGCATGATAACAACCCCAAACACACCTCCAAGACAACCACTGCCTTGCTAAAGAAGCTGAGGGTGAAGGTGATGGACTGGCCAAGCATGTCTCCAGACCTAAACCCTATTGAGCATCTGTGGGGCATCCTCAAACGGAAGGTGGAGGAGCACAAGGTCTCTAACATCCACCAGCTCCGTGATGTCGTCATGGAGGAGTGGAAGAGGACTCCAGTGGCAACCTGTGAAGCTCTGGTTTACTCCATGCCCAAGAGGGTTAAGGCAGTGCTGGGAAATAATGGCGGCCACACGAAATATTGACACTTTGGGCCCAATTTGGACATTTTCACTTAGGGGTGTACTCACTTTTGTTGCCAGCGGTTTAGACATTAATGGCTGTGTTGAGTTATTTTGAGAGGACAGCAAATTTACACAAGCTGTACACTCACTACTTTACATTGTAGCAAAGTGTCATTTCTTCAGTGTTGTCACATGAAAAGATATAATCAAATATTTACAAACATGTGAGTTGTGTACTCACTTCTACAGTCCTAGCAATCCCTGGTTGATTGGTAGAACCTGTCTTTCCCCGGGGATTGGTTCAAATACCATTGGTGCAAATACCAGGTTCAGGTTTTTGCAAATTATCGTTTCATTTGTAAATAAATTAAAAAAAAATCGATCACTGAACGATCGTCAGCTCAGCTAATGTGATATTTGTGAATGCACGCAAATAACCAAATTGATTAATTTTAAAACATATATATATATATATATATATATATATATATATATATATATATATATATATATATATATATATATATATATATATAATTTATTTATTTATTTATTTATTTTTTACTTTCCTACGGACCCCCTGCAATTTCACCACTAACCACTAGGGGTCCACAGAAACACTGCACTAGACGGTAGCATACGTGCATAGTGGAAGTGTATAGTACGTCATTTGGGACACAACTTTAGCATTTACTTTCCGAACAGAAGTAACATAATGGGTAAATGTACCGCGCGCAGACCAACTAATCGATAATGAGATTCGTTATCAATGATTTTCATAATCGATTATCGATTTTATCAATTAGTTGTTGCAGCTCTGTTCTAGAGGCAGTTTAACATCACTGACACATCAACCATCTAATGTTTTTGGGAGATGGGAGGCAACCAGAGAACCTGGAGTTTAAAAAGAATAAATAAATAAAAGAATGATCTTCTTTTGACTCTATTTATGTACGTTTTTTTTTTTTTTTTGCAGAAACAGTTAAAAATGACAAAAATGATTTCATTTACAAGATATATATTTGTCTGGCATTTGGTCATCATTCAAACATGATTTTATTTTCACAGAACTGACTGGAATGCAGTCTTTCCTAACCACAGCACTTCATTTAGTTGGAGGAGAATCTAAAGAGGAAACAAACTTTCCCGATCCATTTCTTTCCAGTGTACTTCAGGCCCTTGCTATACAAGGAGAGCTGCACAAAAAGATCAAACTATTTGGTATTCATAATATTATTATTATTATTATTATTATTTGATTTGATTTAATTGACATATTTTAATTATGTATCGTGTATGATGCTTATGGCTGACTCTGTGTCCCACCCCCAGGTCAGGTATTACTAAAGTATATGCTAAAGCCTCTGATCATGTACCCATCTCTGTTGGTGGAAGTGAGTGAGCACCTCGAGGTTGGCACAGTGTTGAGTCTACAGAGCAAGGAGAACCGAGCAGAGCGTCCCACTCCTGAGGACGTGTATGCCAAAATCCTTTTAGTGCTCAAGACCCTACACAAACATCTGTTCGGTACCCTTAAACATCTTTTTAATTTAATAATTTTTTTTTATAAATATTGTCATCAAAATTCATTTGGGGGGGGGTTTGATGGGTTCTTGATGTCTATTCTGTGTATAGATACAGCTGTTGGTGAAAAGAAAGTGTCTGCTATATTGGGAGACCAGATATGGGAGGAGATGTCAGACTGTATCATCCGGGAATGCTTATTGCATTCCATACCGACTAACAGTAGTCAGCTTGCAGATTATGATACGGTAATTACTGTTAGCAAAAGACATGACCGTGTAATTGTTAGAGGTTTTAAATTATTCATTTGTTTCTTTCTTCAGGTTATCAAACAAACAGAGGATTTTGAAAGACATTTAAAGGAAATGGACTACCTGTCTAGAGACTCCACAGATCTCTTGAAGTATGCCAGAAATGTCAACTGTCATTTTGCTAGCAAAAAATGCCAAGATGTCGTAGTAGCTGCTCGGAAACTAATGACCTCAGAGATGCATAACACAGTTAAAGTAAGGGCAGTGACCATCATTAACAGCAATAATTGTAGCAGATTTCCTCCATAAGTGCTCTGGATAGTTTGTTGACTTGCCCATAATTGATCCTCAGATCTCTCCAGACTACAAGCTCAGCCTACCTAAACTGCCAAGCCATGGTGCCGGGAGCAAAGAGAAGCAGGAGGGAAAGAAGGGTGGCCAGACTGTTCAGCTGATTCTGGAGAACGAGAAACAGCTGGGCCAGCGCACTCTATGCCTTCCTGTGTGTCGCATCAGTGAGTCCGTGCAACAGCTGATGCAGCTGGCTATAAAAACGCTGTCTGAGGCAGTGGGCAGCTCCCCCCAGTGGTATGTTTATGGCACAGTGTTCACTATTGATTGGTTTAGCACCCTTGTATTAAAATGTGTGTGTATATTTATATTTATATATATATATATATATATATATATATATATATGTGTGTGTGTGTGTGTGTGTGTGTGTGTGTGTGTGTACTAGGGATGCATCGAAATGAAAATTCTTGGCCGAACACCAAACACGTTTTTTCCATTTATTTTGCCATTTTTTTCACCATTGCATAAATTAAGTAGTCAAAATGTGCTTTTTACTATTTTGTCTTGCTTTTCAAAGAAAAAAATCAATTACAAAAACTACAATTTCAAAATATTTATTTAACACTGAACATTTTTTTTTCATTCCAGCAGGCATAGGCTACCAACAAGGCACAATATAACTTTAAATAAATAAATTAGTAAAATAAAAATATTTTTCTGTGGTCATCTTTGAGCCCCTCTTGAATAGCCTATGTTAGGCCTATAACTGACTGCTGAAAGAATGTAACACTCTGTAGCCTACAACAAAAATGTGCATTAAAAAGTGCTTTGACGAGTGCAAAAAATGGTTCTATTCGGTTCTGTACGTCTGATTATATTGGGGATATATACCGCTCGCGTTCCTGTACACCTCGCGGAGTATTATAGTAGATATAGTAGAGTTAGATACGTTGTTAATGTTATGTTCCTTGATAGATTTAGTTAGTTTAAACTATAGATTAGTTCATTTAGTCCCCGCCGGTTTTTCCGCTCCCAGTCCATAGTACTAGTTCATGTTTCTTGTTTTGTGTTTTGACCCTGTTTTCTGTGACCGTGACTTTGATTCCTGCTTTGCCCCGTTTATGCCTGTTTGACGATCGCCCAACCCTTTGCCTGTCTTGACTACATTTTTTGGATTATGATTTTGATTTGTCTGCCTGCCTTTAAATAAATACGTCTTTACCTGCTTCCGTACTCTACTCCCTTACATCTCGCGACGTGACAGAAACATGCTCCGGAACAGAAACAAAACAAACGCATGTGTCCACAGTAAACATCTGAAGAGCATGTAGCTCGTGCATGCGCGCGCCCCCTCATAGAGGTCGTGACATTCGCGCGTCTCACTCTGGTTGCTAGGCTATTTGGGGCGTCATCAAACACGTCATTGTTTGGTCGAATTCATTCGGCCTTTTCACTTATTCGGCCGAACACTGAAAGTGCTTTTGTTTTTTTTGTTGTTGTTGTTTTTTTTTGTTTTTTTTGGCTATTTTCGGCCGAATAATTTTGGCTGCCGAACATTCGGTGCATCCCTGATTAATAAATAAATAAATAAGAAATGTTTCTCATGATCTTAAAAATCTTTTGATCTGAAGTTGTATGATTAAATTTTTGAAATCGGTCTTGTAGAGAAAAATATAATTTTGCCGACATATTCATTTCTTTCATTAGAAAACTAACATTTGGAGCGAAATATTCAGAAAAGCAGCCAATAAATGTCCAGCATAGGTGGAAACTCCTTTAATACTGTTTAAAAAGCATCTGAGTGATTTCTCAAGAAATCGGTTGAGAAAATGCCAAGAATACATTTCTGGAAATTCTACGCAAAAGGGTGTCTACTTTGAAGACTTTATTTTGATTTATTTTTGTTTTTGTTTTTTTATCACAACATAATTCCCATAGTTCCATTTGTATTATTCCAGAGTTAAATAAACAGTACTGTAAAATTATTGTCCTTTTCACTTCCAGTATTCCAGTACAAACCTTTGGGAGGCGTTGCCTATGGGAGTGAAGTGACTGCTTTTGATTCTGATTTTTCCAAGATGGCTGCACGCATAATGTTAGCGTTCAGCTACCTGGTGAAGTTTTGTTCATGTGTTTAGGTCACGTCAGAAATTCTCTGCCATCACTGCAGGTCAGGATGAGGTTCTTGTTGGTTGTTTACAGAAAATATTTTGGGTGAATCAACTTTAATTATTTGTTCGCTACATTGATCTCAGAGCTCCAGACCAAACCTCAGAACAAACATCAGGAATTAAGTCTTGGTTGACTGTTTTTCTCTAAACTATTCTCTTAGGAAAATGGCTGAAGTATTTTTATCAGTATATTGTCATTGTGTTTTTTTTTTAGCGCTGTCCAGCTCTTCTACACCACCCGAAATATTTTTCACTTATTCTATGATGTAGTTCCGACATACCACAAGTGAGTTTGCTTTTCTTGTTTATATTTGTTTTCTCCTATAATAAAAAAAAAACCTCATTATTAACAGGTTTTGTGTTTTCTGCTTTAATACAGGGACAACCTGCTTAAGTTTCCTCACTTAGCCGCCATCCAGCACAACAACTGCATGTTCCTTGCCCACCATCTGCTGACACTCGGTCATCAGTTCAGACCACATCTTCCTTTGAAAGACGGAGTGGTCTATTTTGTAGACTTGGTCCCAGGCTTTAGAAAACTGGGTAAGTTTGATAGCTTTTCGATGCTGTCATTTCTACTGAGATTCCAGTCCTTTTTTGAGACCTGAACAATAGCAAACTCTACCCTAATAGTAATTTGGAACTCTCGAGAACTATGCCTACGAACTTGAATGAACCCTGTCTAAAGTTAATTAGTTTCTGAAAAGATTCGTCCTGGGGAAATGGACACGGTTTTCGAAATGGTAAAACTCGTGTATTTTTGCTGTTTTCTCGTTAAGGTGCTCAGTGTTTTGTGGCGCAGATGAACGTTCAGAAAGCAGAAATGTTGGAGAGACTGTCCACTGCCAGAAACTTCTGTAATCTGGACGATAAAGACAATTACACTGCGGCTAGCAAGGCAGTCAGACAAGTGAGACCCCTTTTTATATGATTTTTTCCAAGTGTATCTCTTTAAAACTTGGTCAGTTTAACGAGAGCTGATTTGTAAACAATATTTGGTGACGTCATTTAGGTGATTCATCAGCTAAAGCGACTCGGGAAAGTCTGGCAAGATGTCCTACCAGTGAACATATACTGCAAATCCATGGGGTCACTTCTGAATACAGCGATTTCTGAACTGATTACAAAAATCATGATGTTGGAGGTGAGCCCCAAAATGGCAACAATGTGAACCTTCTTTAAAGTTGATACGAGTTCAAATATTTGCAAACGATTAATCTTGCCCACAGGACATCTCAACTGAAGACGGAGAGCGTCTGTTCACACTCTGCCAGACCATCATAGAGGAAGGACCTCTAGTCTTCACACCATTACCAGAGGAGTCCAAGAACAAGAAATACCAAGAGGAAGTGCCAGTCTATGTGAAGAAGTGGATGACCTTTAAAGAACTGTCCATAGTGCTGCAGGCCAGTCTGCAAGATATTGTGGACAGGTAATACAAAGCACAATAATGTTCTTGACATACAAGATTTTTCCCTTATTTATAGGTATAATGGTCAAACTCTGACTGCAGAGGTACTACAGGGTGCGATCACGTAGTTTAATCAGTTTAGTGTTTTTGACTGGAACCTGGATACATGTTCTTCCACAGTGCAGTTTTTCTGAGAAGAGGTGGTCTTGGTCCAGATCTATGGTGCAGTTTGTTTGTGAAAAAGCAATTTGACTGCAGAAAGGGTTTTTTTTTTGTGTTTGTTTTTTGCTGCAGAAATGTAATGTGTTTTAAAAATTTGGACCAACATTCTTAAAGAAAATTGGTGTATATACAAAATATTAAAACCAGTTATTTACATAATTAACTAATTATTTATTTAACTCTGGCTCAGTGCTCAAGCTTTGTTTACCTTTAAGTTTTTGGTCCAAAAATGGGTTGATTAGGTTTTTTTTTTAATGTCAATTTGTTTTCTCCACAAGTCTGATTCAAAAAATGTACATGTTGGTTTAAAAAGTTTGAATTAGTTTGATTAAGAATGAGGCAAACAACAATTTTAGGGAGACGTTATTCACTTTATTTTTTTCAATATTTTCTTGTTTTCCAAAGTAACAACTTTGATTTGATATTAAATGAATGTAAAGTATACAATATTAGTTTGATTAAGACATCTATTTTTTTTCCAGAAAATTTTTATTGGAAAATTGCATTTTACATATTATAACACCCCGTCCACCAAACCCCACCCTGCCCAGCCCCAACACAATAATCCCAGCCAAAATGAAAAGGCTCTATTACATACAATGAGGGAAAAACAAACAAAAAAAAAAATAGAGTAGAGATTAGTATTATAATTTCCCTCAGTCCACCTCCAGAGTTCGTACATCATTGAAGTAGGTAATAAATTGTTTTTCAAAAATGATTCACCTGTGCCTCTGATGTTATACTTGATTTTTTTTTCAAGTTTTAAAAAGAAGATTAAATCTTTAAGTCAGACTGATATAGAGTGGGGTTGTGGAGAGGTCCAAGACACACAGAGCAAGCAAAGATGCAAAAGCCACATTGCTAGCTTGTATATAGTTTAGAGGTTGATGCTGAGATGGAACACCAAAGATGGCGATTAAAGGACAGACATGACATTTATTTTTATTGGAGAAATACTGTGACCAATTCTCTTGTGCTTTTTCAATTCTGGGCAAAAAAAAGGTTAATATATTAATACAATTCATATTCATGCTTGGCTTTGGCTGCTAATTGATTGTCTATTGCTACAATGCCATTATTGTTGATATGTTACAAATAGCATCATTACTCCTTCGGTTCAGCAGGAGGTTCCTTATGCAGGCAGCATTTTTGGTTGAGTAATGCATGCTGTTGTGTATAGAATTACTGACGGACTGTTTCTCTCTCCTAGGTGGGCAGAGGGCAAAGGGCCTCTCGCACAGGAGTTCTCCAGTAATGAAATGAAGAGTCTAATTCGAGCTCTGTTCCAAAACACAGACAGACGAGCCATAGCCCTCACTAAAATCAAATGATGACTCAAATTGCCAAATCACTTAATGTTACCAGACTACAGTGCTGCACAGCTGCTCTTCCTTCTTTAATTTGTGATTTTATTTTCTATTATGCTGTAACATGAAATAATAAATGCATTTTCAAGCAAGATCACTTAATACCTGACTGTTTATGTAATTTTTTGTAAGCCTTTTTATTAATTAATATATACACACACAGTATCTCAAAGTGAGTACACAACTCACATTTCTGTAAATATTTGATTATATATTTTAATGTGACAACACTGAAGAAATGACACTTTGCTACAATGTAAAGTAGTGAGTGTACAGCTTGTGTAACAGTGTAAATTTGCTGTCCTCTCAAAATAACACACAGCCATTAATGTCTAAACTGCTGGCAACAAAAGTGAGAACACCCCTAAGTGAAAATGTCCAAATTGGGCCCAAAGTGTCAATATTTTGTGTGGCCACCATTATTTCCCAGCACTGCCTTAACCCTCTTCTGAACAGTGTTGATTTATGGCTTCTGCTTTGCATAGCAAAGCCTTAACTTCCATCTGTGGATGCAGTGGCGAATGGTGTTGGCTGACAAAGGTTTACCAAAGCATTCCCCATCCCCTTTGGGGAATGTTCTTCTCAAAGTGTTGGATTATTCACTGCCACACCCACTCTGGCAGATTGCCGAGGCCCAACCCCCCCCCCCCGAAGGACTAGCCCCCCCCGAAGGACTAGCCCCCCCCGAAGGACTAGGCCCCCCCCCCCAAGGACTAGGCCCCCCCCCCCAAGGACTAGGCCCCCCCCCCTCCCCCCCAAGGACTAGGCCCCCCCCCCCCCCCCCCCAAGGACTAGGCCCCCCCCCCAAGGACTAGGCCTTTTCTGAGGCTCCTTATATGCTATAATTAGACAGTTTCCTCAGCTGTTTCACATCACCTTCTTATTTCAGTTTGTCACATCGCTATTAGTCCTAAATTGCCCCTGTCCCAACTTTTTTGGAACATGTTGCATGCATCAATTTCATTCGTCACTTCCTGATCTACTTTCCTTACAATACAATGTATTGGTATTGCATTGGTTCAGTTTGTTGACGTTACAAAATGTATGAATATTTTATTGCTCTATTTGTGTCAATATCGTCTCGCGAAGCCTGTATATCTCTCTTTAGTTTATCATCTCATGCCTATTGTGTACATTTTATGGCTGGAAACTTCCATTTTTAACTGAAGGTTAAAAGGGTTAAAAGTGCAAGGTTTTTATATTATATATATATATATATATATATATATATATATATATATATATATATATATATATATATACAAAAAGGTTTTTATCTTTTTAAAACGTTATCTTTTACTTTTACTATTAGTGCCAACAATGTTAAAGATAATAGAACAACGCCTTTAGACTGGCACTCTAAGCCGTGTTAAAAAGCATTCTTGCATATAACACCTGTAACCAGGAGGAACACCGGAAGTTGGTTGTGTTCTACGGTTTACATTGTAAATACATGTGGTTAAAATCTTCTCCAGATAGAAGACACATAAAAAGACTGAGTGTAAACAAAGCGCTTTTGGGGGAAAACAGTGTTTGTTACATTCTTGTACATGTTGCAGTTCAAACCTTCTGAATACACACAATCGCTAAAACACTTTTGACAACCTGAGCAGTTTCCATGCTGTCAGAACTCGGCTTTGCAACATTTTTGCGACAGTTTATGACCCGGGCTCTGACATCTCCCACGGAAGGTTGCCATGTTTGTAAAATGGAATCCTATTCGAAATCACTGGTATTACAGTAAAATTAGTTTAAAGTCTGCATGAAATCACAATGGAAATTCTGTGACTTTTAATATGAATATATTATCCTTTATAATTGTTTTGATCTGTAAAATCAACAACAACAAAAATGACCTAGTTGATGATAATAGTAGTGGTCTACATGGTAAGCTAAAATGAATTTTTAAAAAAATTCTAATTCTAATTCTAAATTCTAAATTCTAACAAAACACAGGGGGTAGTGCTGGCTTGTCTCTTAACCCTCCCTGTTCCCAGGTTGCCATATTATGGCTGACCCTGCACTTTGACCCCAATCTCCTAACATGCTGGGATATGCGAAGAAAAAAGAATTTCATTGTGCTGTAATGTATATGTGACCAATAAAGACTCATTATCAATATCAATAATTAAACCCAGCTTCATTCAGAAGACTGTGTTGTTGTTTTCATTTCAATTTAGAATCAGAATCAAATTGTGCTTTATAGGCCAAGTACACTAGAAAATACAATGGATTTGACGCAGTTGTTGAGCTCTCATTGTGCTTATAGACATCACACCTTACAATAACATATCAAAGACAAGGACATAGTAGACACACAATTACTATGAACAGAAGTGGATACTATATACAACTGTTGCACCGTAAATAAAGAAGAAGAAAATTGAACAAATAAATATTGCACAAAGGTTACTTTATCCTGAACTTACGAGTGTTATTAACAGCCAATTTGTGTCATTAACCGCAAAAAGAGTGCACACTTTTACTGCATAGTATAAACGGGCGACTTGGGATGCAGCACGTGTCTTCATGGCGCTCGTTTTTGTGAACAGGGGTGTTGTTTTGCTGGAACATATTTGGGCCTCTAAGTTCCAGTGAAGGGAATTTGTAATACTATATACATACAAAAACATTCTATACAATTGTGTGCTTCCAACTTTGTGGGAACAGTGTGGGCCACGGTATAATGTATGGGTGTAATGGTTAGGTGTCCACATACTTTTGGCCATATTTCCAGCGTATACATTAGGGGGATTTTTACTGTCGTGGCAACCCAGATGTAAAGCCGGGAGGACACGGAGAAGGAGAGCGCCGTAAAGCTGAATGTTTTGGACAGGGGAGGTCATTGGAAAGTGAGGCTCTCTGTTGCGGTTCTGGGCGCAGAAGTAATACAGGTGTCAGATATTCTGATACCAGAGAAGCCTCTGTTGTACCCGGGTTAGTTTTATTCAAGCGACGAGTTCGAAATGTTGCGTTTAGCACTGAGACTGAGGCCGGCGGTCAGGGTTAGCCGCCCGGGTGTCCTCTCAGGCCCGGCCGCTGGAGCTCGTTATGGACCGGTACCGCGCCAGAGGAGTGGCTCGTGCCGAGTCCGGGCTCTGAGTTCCGGCACACATGTTCATCACAGCTTCCTGAACTGCAGAACGCGGGCCTTACAAACACAAAATGTCGCTTTCAGTCAGAGCAAAAGAGTCTGCAGTCTGCCTCCTCACCAGAAGGTAATGTTAATGCTAAGCTACCTTCCTTCCTAGCTGCTTGTTTTGGCTGTTTTTGTTTTGTTTTGTTTTTGTTTTTGTTTTTGTTTTTATATTCATTTCCCCAGCCGTTTAAACCTAGTTAGCACACCAATACAAGATTAAAATCCTTTTGTTTATTACTTCTTCTGTAAGAATTTGACTATTTCCTTAATCTCTACACGTTCATACTATTTACTATGACATAATGGCATCCATGCTGCACATCGCCATCACTGTGTTCTTCAAGGTGTCACCTTGAGAAGCTTTTCTGAACAATCAGAACACACTCAATCCTATTGAGGATTGGTTGTTTCTTTCAATCTCTGGAAGTTTACCTTGATACCACCCAAGCCCTGACAATGATACCTGAAGCAAGTATACCGAGCAATCAAATATGATCACGATACTTCCATCATGACACGTCCATCCATTTTCCATGACGCTTAACCTATGACACAGGGTCACGGAGAGTCTGGAGCCTACCCCAGGGAACTGTTGGGCCACCCCTCAACCCGTCAAGAGGCACAGTCACACACTATGGACAATTTGGAAATGCCAGTCAGCCAACAAGGCATGTCTTTGGACCGGGGGAGGAAACTGGCATATCCGGAGGAAGCCCCGAAGAACATGCAAGCTCCATGCATACAAGGCGGAGGCAGGATTTGAACTCACAAACCTGGAGGTGCGAGACAAATGGCTGGCGCCTCCATTGAGCCACCACCAAACCAGCCCCCCCCCCCCCCCCAAACAGGGGGTCAGGATGTGATGGATCTGGAAAGTATCCTGGAATACACCCTGGATGCGAATCCAGTGCACTGCAGGAAACCATGTGCACACACACACTCATGCACATCTAGCCAATTCACCTACTGGTATTTTTATGTCTTTATTAAAATTTAGTTTGGAGGAAACTGGAGAACGCCGACGAAACCGATGTGGGCATGAAGAGAACATGCACAGACTTGCCATGCATTGCAACAAAGAAAATGGCAACCAAACAGTGTCCTCTTTATGGCAAAAAAAATCACACAAAATAATGTTTAATACATGTTACGCTGAGCCCAGGGGTGACTCAGGGCTGTGATATATAATTCTCACCTGAATTTTTAGTTGACCCTATAAATGGCCACCTTCCTTTTTATTTTTGTGCAGGTGGAGCTCCCTGCTTTATCTCCCACCATGCAGTTGGGCACCATCGCTCGCTGGGAGAAGAAGGAGGGGGATAAAATTAACGAGGGAGACCTGATCGCTGAGGTGAGACCGGAATCTTGTTTAACGAAGCCTTTTGATACGGATCAGTACTTACCACAGTTATACCGCGACACTGTTTAATGCTGAAACCTGATTGGTCAGAAGGGGTCGATTCATTTTCGGTAACTGCAGCTCTGCCAGTAGTTCTGTCTGCATTATTGTTTCTATAGTAGCGGCGTACGCAGGGACTTGTATGTCGTGGACGCGCCACGTGACCAAATTAAAAACAGGTGAATTGTTGCTGATGAGGTTCTCGGTAAGGAATTGTCGATTTAGCGTTGATGGAAGGAAGGAGTCTCCAGTGTCAGCATGTTGTAACAGTGAGAAGTAAAGCTGTAATTTGACATTTTCCAACACACTGAGATCTTCAGGGTGGAGGGCTTGGCGGTTTTTCCATAACAACCAGGTGCGGGTTTTTTTTTTGTCTTACTAACTACAAGAGAGAGGAATAAAGGTGCATTCACACAGTGACCAGTTGCTGTAATATGAAGTCGCCAGTAGGTTTTCCTACTACTGGTTGCCGTAGTAATGCTTAGCAGCGGGTGTCGCGCCTTTGATAATGTTTTCTTGCCGCTAAAATGAAACATTCATGAGGGAGAGGTGTATATATTAAAATTCACCAGAGTGTGTGTGTGTGTGTATGTATGTATGTGTATATATATATATATATATGATTTCTACTTTATCAAGTCAGTACAAAAACATTTTAGATGTCCAAACATTAGTTTTCTAGCACACAATGAAATGTTACAGAAAAACATTTGTATGTCATTAAAGAATGCAGCATATTAAGTGGTAAGACACTTTTCAGACATAATCAAACAGATTATGGCTGCTGGATTTTGCTGCAAAAATAAGACACAAGAGCAACAGTCAAAGTCTCCAGAAGAACCGTGGCTAGTTCTCTAAGATGCTCAATAAAACTTCCTTATAAAACAGCTAATTTCCTTATAAAACTGCACTAATTCTACCTGAGACTATTTTTTTTTCTTTTTTTTTTAATTTTTTTTTTTTATATAAAAGCAAAGCATCATCACACCAAATATTGCCTTTGTTTCATTTATTATTGTTTATATTGCTCTTTATAGTATTTTTTTTAATGTAGAAACATTTAATTTCATTGTTTTTGAAAGCATCTTTGCTCTACAGCATTTCTTGGCACATGCCTAAGACTTTTGCACAGTACTGTACGTTCAAAGCATTTTCTGTATACTGTTCATTCAGGTGGAAACAGACAAGGCCACTGTAGGATTCGAGTTGCTAGAGGAGTGCTATCTCGCCAAGATCCTGGTACCGGAGGGTACAAGAGACGTGCCCATCGGATCAGTCATCTGTATTACTGTTGACAGGTGAGGAGCAGGTTTATTTCTCGGCGAAACCTGGTTTTGTTACTTTACCTTTTGCGTCAATATCACCATTTACAGCTACTCATGTAGCCAAGAGGATTTTCTGCATGCTGATTTGAAACGGAGGGAAAAGCAGTCTAACCATGTAGCAGTTCGATAACTTTTTTTGTGTGATTTTAAACAAGCCACATTATCATGGCTGTAACTATAATGGCCTGAAGCAGGATTCTCTACATGCTGGGTTGAACACTTATTCTTATTTAACTGACTGTATGTTGTTGTAGCTCTGCAGCTCAAGAAATGCACCAACCTCTTATATATCGTTTATCCTGTGTAAAATATGGCACAAAATCTAAACTTCAGATCTACACTTAAATACCAGAGGTTCACAAACCGATCATACGCCACTGATTGCAGGAACGGTTTTCAGCAGAAATCCACACCGATCGTTTTTCCCGGTTGCATCCCTTGCAGCTGAGCAGAGTCTGCAGTCGTTTTACAGTACGAGAACGGCCTCTAGAGGCGAAGTAAAAACTGTCACTGACAAATTTTGTGTCATTCGAAGTGTTTTTTGATTCATTTTCTATTTGTTCTATTTGGAGTGGTACTTTTTGGTTCAATTTGGATGTATAGTTTGTGTGCCTGGCTATATTATATATTTTTTCATTCATCTGTGTTAAATGACATTAAAAGACATTTTTATGGTTTTTTTTTGTGATCTTCCAAAAATGACATTTGTAATTGCTTATTTGGCTGGCTAAATGATTTCCAGTGGAGACAGGATACAACTGAGCAGTTGAGAGTTATGTGCCTTCCACAGTAGCAGCTTGGTGGTGCTGGGGTTTTCTTCTCCTTCTCCTCCCTTGACATGCCCATCATCAAGCGTAAAAAAATACCAACCCACTGAATCTGTTTCAATCAGAAAACCATTGGGGGGATATGTTCTGATTTCTGTTTCACATTGTCTTAAGTTGTACCAAATGTTGACACTGAAACCCTGTGTATTTGACTTCAGTCCTGACCTCATCCCAGTGTTTAAGGACTTCACTCTGGAAAAACTGGCCGCCTTAACTCCATCAGCAGCCGCGGCAACAGCAGCAGCAACCCCACCTCCAGCAGCCGCCTCCTCAGCTCCCTCTCCTCCACAAGCCCCTGGCAGCTCGTACCCGCCACACATGAAGGTGAGTCCTGACGGCTACTGGAGCAAGTTCCAGCTAATGAAGATACGGTAGATGTGCCACTGTATTATTGAGCAATAGTGCTGTTATTTGCTATTCAAGCAAGTACTATACGAAGGCGATTTCTCAGGTACGCGAGGAGCATTGGATTTGTAATGATTATCATGTGTGGTGAACTACGAGGTGTTTGATGTTCCTCTGTTATCATCGATTGTGTAGATTCTTCTGCCAGCTCTTTCCCCCACTATGACGATGGGCACGGTGCAACGCTGGGAGAAGAAAGTGGGAGAAAAATTGAACGAAGGCGACTTGCTCGCCGAAATCGAGACCGATAAGGCTACAATTGGTAAGCTGTCACTCATTTCATGTACTGATATCTAGTAACCCGGATCTCCAAGGCTGAGTTCAAGGACATTTGTATGGCTTTTAAACACTGTCTTTACTAGAGAGCGTGAGAGGCAGGTGTAAGGGAAGGTATTTGTGAATGTGGAGCAGGGAATCAGGAAACTGTCATGCTTAGAGTTTTCCTCAAATGGTCCACGTTTTTGCACTTCCCAACACACACAACCTTAACAATAGACAACATTTAATACCTGCTTCTGATGTCTTGGGAAGTTGGAAAAGTCTTGAAGGGATCCCTTGGACAAGGGAAAATCGCAGAATATGCCTGTTAGTTTGAAGAAATCTGGGTTGTTGTTTTTTTCAGGATTTGAGGTTCAGGAAGAGGGCTACTTGGCTAAGATCATGGTGCTTGAGGGAACCAGAGATGTCCCCCTAGGTACCCCTCTGTGCATCATGGTAGAGAAAGAGTCTGACATTCAGGCATTCGCTGACTATGTGGAGACCGGCGTGGCTACTAGCCCGCCTCCAGCTCCTGCACCGGTAAGTAACATTTATTTAATCTTTTCTAGTTACTTACTGTCTTTATGTTCTTGCAAATGCTTTTCCTGATTTACTGCCAGATTCCAGGCATGTAGAACCTCAAGGCAGTCAGTGAGCCAGTTCCTGATTGAAACAAACTGCTTTCAGGATTTCCTTTTCGGGATTTTTAGAAACAGTAGACAGTTATGCAGCATGTGAAGCAATACTGGGTCTGTTTTCAGTACATATCGGAAGATCTCACCTGACTGAGTTGCAACATTTTTAAGCTTACAGCAGCACAGGGTGGTGTGGTGTAACCCATTGCTTTTTATTATTTTTGGCTGCTTTTGGCTAAAAGCGTGTCAAGGTCGTTCTTACTGCAGCTTCACTAAGAGTGAAAGGTGATGTCATCGTTTGCTATGTTGGAAGTGCTGGGTCTGAGCTGGTATTGCGGATGCTTTTGTGGACTTTTTTTGTTGTTTGTTCACTCACAGTCATCATTGTCCTTGTCTAGCAAATATCCAGTAGAACTTCTCTGTGAGATTTTCTCACAGGTTGCGATACAGTAGAGTTGTGCATTGGACATGGTTTTTAATTAGTATTTTTTTTTAAATCTTGTTCCTGCCCACTCTGACACCTGGGTCATTTTCAGTGTGTGTGTGTGTGTGTGTGTGTGTGTGTGTGTGTGTGTGTGTGTGTGTGTATTTTTATATATATAATATGTGTGTGTGTATATATATATATATATATATATATATATATATATATATATATATATATATATATATATATATATATATATATATAATGTGTGTGTGTATATATGTATATTCTGCTTTCTGGACCATTCTTCCATTTAAAATGTAAGACTCTGTGAAAACTTGACTTTAGTGATACTTCTATTTAATGTCTACAATATAATTTAATGGAAAGGAGGAAAAATGTTGAAAATCTAAAGATTCTGTACAAAATTGTACAGTCAAATCAACTGCTTGCAATGTACAGTTGATGTCTTGTGCCTGGCAGAATCTGCAAAATGTTAATAATTAAAAAGAAAATAATAATAAGAGGGATCAATTTCATTTGTTTTTTTATTTAGTCCTGCACTGAATAAGCTATTTCACATAACAGATGTTTTCATACAGTCCAAACGACACAATACTAACTGAATTTACACAAATGAACCAGTTCAAAAGTTTACATACACTCGATTTCTAAATACTGTGTGTTGTTACCTGGATGTGTTTATGTTTTGTGAGAGTTGTTCATGAGTCTCTTGTTTGTCCTGAGCAGTTACACTGCCCACTGTTCTTCAGAAAAATCCTCCAGGTCCTGCACATTCTTTGATTTTTCCTGCATCTTCTACATATTTGACCCCTTTCCAACAGCGGCTATATGATGTTGAGATCTATCTTTTCACACTGAGGACAACTCGGGGATTCATACACAACTATTACAAAAGGTGCAAACATTCACTGATGCTCAAGGAGGCAACCCGATACATTAAGATCCAGGGGGGTGTAAACTTTTGAACAGTGATATGATCGGTGTAAAATATTATTTTGTCTTCTGGGGAAACATGTAAATATCTTATGTAGCTTCAGAAGGGCAGTACTAAATGGAAAAAAAAAATCATCACTAATCATCCTGTTCATAAGTTTACATCCCCCTGGCTCTTTATGTAGTGTGTTTTATCTTCTTGAGCATCAGTGAATGTGTGCACCTTTTGCAATGGTTATATATATTTTTTTATTAAAAATTATTCACGTATTGCAGATTCTGTAAGGCGTACGTAAACTTATGACCTCAACTGTAACTGCTATTTTTAAAAATGTAAAAGTTACAAAAGGATATTGTGATGATGCACTTTTCTAAGGTGCATCATCACGTGTGCATTGTGATGTAATTTATCACGATATCAGTATTATATTTTCATTATGATCAGCTAAACTAAATATATATAGCAGAAGGATTTTGTTTGTATAAAGTCAGGCGTGTCATTAGGGTGATGGTATACTGGACTACTTGTAACTAACAAAGGACTGTTTTCAGGAAAAATAAAGAATCCTATTATTGTTTTTGTAACTGCTCTAACCGTTGAGTTAAAACCGCAGTTAGCCTCAAAGCAACACGGTGAATTAAAGAAATACTTCATTCTGAATTGTGTGTACAGTGCCAGTACAAGATGGTGCACGTCTAACCTTGAATGTCTATTCAGGTGGCAGCTCCTCCCGCTCCGTCTGCCCCAGCGGCCCCGGCTGCTCCTGCTCCTGCTGCTGCCGCTAGGAAGGGCCGAGTGTTCGCGAGCCCTCTGGCCAAGAAACTAGCCGCTGAGAAGGGCATTGACCTTTCACAGGTCACTGGTGAGTGCATGGTTTCACTACAGTGTTAGCACAGAGTTTGTGACAGAAATGCTGCCATTTTTCCTGACACAAGCTCCTCCAAGAGGTTTAAAGACACTTGTCCCTCTCATGTGCGCAGGCTCTGGACCAGACGGCAGAGTAACCAAGAAAGACATTGAGAACTTTGTCCCAGCCAAGGCAGCTCCTGTGAGTGAAGTGTTTTTTGGAATGAACTGTACTTTTCTCTCTAAAATGAAAAAGAATAATCGAGTTTCACGCTACAGTATGGAGTATCGCCATACGTTCACACTGGCAAGCAACCTAGTGACAAGCAACAATTCATTTTCTATGAACGTGTCAGACACGGAGCCATTTCTTCAGTTTCCCCCTCGCAGCTTTACGTCCTATCTGAAATCAATTCCCAGTTACTGTTTGATGTGCAAATATTAAGTCTGTATAGGATTTCACAGTTTTTTGTGATTGTTGTGGCCAAAAATGCTCGATTTTGCTGCGCCTGTTTTTTCCATTCAAAATTTGCAATTTAACTTGCAAAACTATGAAAAAATGTGGAAAACTACTTGAACTAGCAAAATTGCGTTCACACGAAATTGTTTTGCACGGTCTTTCACAGTGATGTTTGTTGATAAATGAGACCTTTTAGCTGAACTCACGTTCAACGCATGCAAATCGAAAGGGGCTTTGGTTGAATGCGTGTTGTGATGACGTCACACGACACATTTTGGCCCAAATCTGTGGTAATTTTGGAAAATTGCAAGCTCCTGCGAATATCGCAGAGTTTCTTTGATTTTGCGTTCATTTCTGCGATCGCAAAATCTTGGAAGGACTGAAAAACAGGAGAAGAAACTTAAAACCATTGTTTCTTCTCATCTTGTCATATACGACAAAGACATTATGAAGAACAGTAAAGTGTGGAAAGAAGTAGCAGGGGTTGTTGGTGCCTATGCTGAGTGGATGTAGCTAGTTCAGACAGTTTGATTCACTGATCTGCCAACGAAGCTAGTGGAAATCTGCACACGTAAATCAAATAACCCAGTTTGGCTACTACTACTACTGTTTCTCATCAGAAACTAGAACAAACGCCAGACAGGGAACATCCACAAGCCAAACTACAAGTGAGCAAATTATCGCTTGCCAGGGTGAGAGTAGGGTAAGACGCATTCTTCTGCATTTTGTCTGCTTTGAGGAAAAGTGATATTTTTTTTCTTCAATTTGATATATAAAAGGCATTAATATCCCAGAACGTTTGCCTCCCAATCTTCACATTGATTAACATTTTTAGCGTGGCATTTCCTAATATGCAACTTGCACTCAGTTGAGTAACTTTATCTTTATAGTTGGGGGAATTAAATAAGCGATTAGTGGTTTTAAAAATAAATAAATAAATAAATAATAAAAAGGGGTACCACCTTCAAGAAGGCAAAAAATATATATAGATCCATTATCTGAAATGAAATGTTGACTAATCAAATGTTATAGTAGTGATCTTTCTTTCTCTTATGGTGCCAGCCTCCAGTTGCTCCGACAGCGCCTGCAGTACCCACGCCCGCTCGTGCTCCAGCTGTGGCACCTGCACCCACCGGCACCTTCACCGATATCCCCCTCAGCAACGTCCGCAGAGTGAGTCTCCTCCAGTACAGTATACTCCTCCGCTATGATCATGCTCACGGCATTTATGTGCTGCTGAGACTAGTGTCTCTTATACACAAGCTTCATGCATATTGATGAGAAGGTAATACACACTGGTCAGGAACTGGAACTGATAGCAGAGTATGAGACAGTGAAATGAAAATGTGTGATATTATTTAGTAAGCTTAATAATACATTAATAATCTCAGTTAAAAATGGAAAAAAAAAAAAAGTACTATCTACTAAACCACTCATCTAAGCAACTAAATGTTTAGCAACTGTAACTAGGCACCGGTACCTCAGGGAGTCTTTCAGGATGTTACTGCATGTTGTTTGTGACGTACTGAAAAGAACCTTGTATCATACAGAGTAAATATTCTCCTTAAAGTGCATATAAACACATATTTTATTATTATTATCTCTATGGCCTTATATGTGTATATATGTATGTGTACCACACTGTTATAATAAACACACCAACACTTCTTTTCCTACCTCCCCCTGGTTTGATTTTGCTAATAAGGTGATTGCTCAGAGGCTGATGCAGTCGAAGCAGACTATTCCTCACTACTACTTGTCTGTGGATATCAACATGGACCAAGTTCTGGACCTCAGGAAAGAGCTCAACGAGGTGAGATGCTGAATTTTTATGACACTTTTGAGATTTGTCATGTACATAATGTTTTTCTGGAAGTGGGAAGATTATAAATTTCACCCACTCTCTCTCTCTCTCTCTCTCTCTCTCTCTCTCTCATATCATCGCATGATCAGGAGGTGAAAGCAGACAACATTAAACTGTCAGTGAACGACTTCATCCTCAAGGCGTCAGCACTGGCATGTTTAAAGGTTCCAGAGGCCAACTCCTCCTGGATGGACACGGTTATCCGACAGTGAGTAACCTCACGTTTCGCTCGTCACGTAGTTACAGTATTGTTCACAAACGCTTACATCAGGGCACGTGATCTTGACCAGTTTTGTGACATGGCATTGAATCCCACACAAAAGAGGTAAACTCCTCGAAAAGACTTATAATTATGATGCAAGACCAGGCATGCTGAAGAACCACGGCTACCAGTTCTACATGAGTGTTGTGTCTGGATGGAAATATCTGGCTAACGAGTCATCCAGTCTTGCTCATGGGTTTACATCTGGGATTTATATGCATCTCTTATTTTTTCTTTTCTGTCATGTGGCATTCATCAGTTATTGTTGAGGCTGAATTTAACCCCCCGCCCTGCCCCTACCAAAAAAAAGAAAAGACAGATATTATTTATTTATTTATTTATTTATTTATTTATTAGCTGGTAACACACTTTAAAACCTTTGCTTTAAGAGAACCAAAAATAGACAAAAAATAGTTTTTGTGGTCATATTTTATTTATTACACGTTAAACTAAATGCAAATTAATTCAATACAATAGTTGGTTATAGACGGTCAGTGTTGCTGTCTTGAAATGAAATGAAATCTTTTAAATGCGCTTTTCTCCCTAAGCAGTATTTCAAACACTAGAACTTAAGAAAAATCATAATTTGGTTCGGGAAGGTCTGTAGTTTTAAGAACTCTTATTTATTATAATGGGGTGTAATCATGCCAAGCAGCGTTTTTGTGTTATTTTGATAATCCTGTGGCTGGAGACTTTGTCTGTAATGCCGGCCTGATGCAAACAACACTGTACAAGTTGTGTACAGATTATATCCTTAATATCTGTTCATATAATGGCGTTCCAATTATAACTAGATCCACGAAAGTATGTGTTTAATTAATGCAAGGCATTTACTGGAGCCTCTGGAGTCACTTATGCTCTTCACCACAAGAGGGCAGCAGTGCTGTATAAATAATCATTACTAAAGACTGCAGAAAAATGGATATAATTATTAATTTTACACACTTTTGCTTTGCTTACAGAAATCATGTGGTGGATGTTAGCGTTGCAGTCAGCACACCCAACGGCCTGATCACTCCTATTGTATTCAACGCTCATATTAAAGGCTTAGCTGCTATCAGTAAAGATATAGCTGCACTGGCTGCTAAGGCACGTGACGGCAAGCTGCAGCCGCATGAATTCCAGGTGAGTAGAACATAAACTGTTAAACATTTCGAACGTTTTATTTGTACACCGTCACCAGACATCTGAAGAGTAAGGACAGGATAGATCTTCAGAAGTATATTTTAGAGTGGTTTTACACTTGGCCCAAATATTTGAGTCTGGACCCAGGATCAATTCTGGGCTTGTCTGGGGTGAAAGGCTCATAATTACACGTAGTAGAAGTCCTTCCGAGCCGTGAACTCACTTCCTATCCGCAGGTCCATAAGGCACGTTTGCACACCAAAGTTCCTAGTTCCTAGTTTGTCTATTTGCTGCATTTGAGTATTTTCCTGAGAAGAACAGCTCTTTTGGGATGCATGGCGTGCTGTCATGCAGGAATACCATGCAAACAAGGATGCATTCTCAGTTAAGAAAATTTTTCTAGCCATGCATGCTATCATTGCAAGCACTCGCATGCAATATGATATAATTGCATACCTCCAGTCCTATGAAAGACTGTTTTATACACAACAACCCTTAATAACCCTTTCCCCGCTGTCACGAAACTTGAAACGGGAAGTAACGTGACAAGTTGAACCAATCGCTTTATTCCGCATGCAGTACCGAGAGAGGATAGCTTCCACACCTGACATGTACCACATCGTGGTTTGGTTGAAGCGAGCCCCAGATCGCTGTTTTCAAAGGACTAGGAATCAGTTTTCTGGACTGGCTCCCAGGCTCGAAAAACAACTTTCACACTTCACAAACGTACCAAACTCTCAGGTCGTAAAACACAAGTGTGAAACATTAAAGCCAGACCGCAACATTGTTTTGTTCTGTCTTTTAGGGTGGCACCTTCACAGTCTCCAATCTGGGCATGTATGGTATCAAGAACTTCTCTGCCATCATTAATCCTCCTCAGGCCTGTATCCTGGCAGTGGGAGGCTCAGAAAAGAGGCTGCTGCCTGCGGACAACGAGAAAGGGTGAGACAAAAATTCACCAGTGTCAACTCAAGTTAATCAGCAGAAAGGTCTTAAGCTGTGTGGGTGAATAGGGTCATTTAAATAATAGTTATTACAATCAGAAATTTAATACATATAGTCTTTTTGCTTTTTTAATAACAAACAAAAATGTCATCTATGGATCATGTTAAAATATTAGAGTTCAAAATCATTTTCTTTAATGACACTTGAGAAAATCTTTTATGGAACAGTCTGGAAAATCGTTTCATTATAGTTTAATCATGAAAATATCTCTTTTTTTGTGCTCATTTTTCAGTATGAAATCAAATGTAAATCCAAGAATTATCAACTTTCTAGGACATTCCTACGTAATAAGCTTTTAAATATGAATAGGGATGAACATGTAAAGTTACATGAATACGTGTCATCTAGAAACAGATTTTTGATTCTGATTTTGGGGGGGGGGGGCCAGATTTTGTGTAAAATGTTTTTAAAAATACAGTGTGCTTTGTAGGTTCACAAGTGATACAACAGAAAAGCATTTGCCTGAGTGTGGTGGCATACACTCTTTATCCCGTGAGTCAGAGTGACACTAACCAGTCCTGGGTGTCTGTGAGCACGTTTTCCTTTGAGTGTGTTACACTGCCTTGTGACACAGCACAAGCAGCAGTTTGAAAATATGCAGAGGTTGGCTCCATGTGTCTGAGAGGAATCAGGTGTGGGTTCTCGCCCCGCGCTGACTGAAGGGATGCAGTGTGGTTAAATAAGTTTGCGCTCTAGTTAGAGTGGTTTATAAAGGAAACTGACACCGTAATGGTGCATCACTTAACACATTCGGTGGGTTAAGAAAGTATTCAGACTCCTTTACTTTATTTTCTGTTCTAGAATTAAGTTCAGTTGGATTTCATTGACTTTTTGGCCAGTAATCTACACATAATAATCCATAATGACAAAGCAAAACTGTTTTTAGAACATTTTGCAAATTTATTAGAAATCATATGTATATAATATAATTATGGTTTAATGAATATTCGAATACAATGTTTCTGCGTATATAAATGCTGTGTTTTGTAGGTTTGACGTGGCCAGCATGATGTCTGTGACTCTCAGCTGTGATCACCGGGTGGTGGACGGCGCGGTCGGTGCACAGTGGCTGGCCGAGTTCCGCAAGTTTCTGGAGAAACCCGTCACTATGCTGCTTTGAGGTGCTGTCAGCCTAAAATGCAGAACTCTCAGATCAAAGGAGGTCTCTCTCAAACGTTACACACTCGGGACTGTACTTTTTTTTAATTTTATTTTATTTGTCCCCTATCTTTCTTCTTCCCCTATCTCTCATTATACACCATGGGGTACTGTATTTCATTTTGTTAGGGCCTGGAATAATCTCTCAACCCAAAGTAGTGCTTTATTATGGATCTGTTTGACTTTAGGAAGGACCGTTGGGGAAAAGTCTGTGTACATCATAATTTCAAGAGGTCTCTCCTGAGATTGTGATGCTTTTTGCCTCTCGCCATGGTCTGAGAATTTCTCTAAAAAGTGGTTGGAGGATGTTCTGGTAGAGAATGAAGAAGTGCAATGTTTTCCTAAGAAAAAGATTCAATCTGTCTTATTTGCGTGCCAAATGATCTCAAGCAGGTTGTAATGCTGTATGAATTAGCCATCGTATCTGTGTCATCTATGTATAAATTTCAACCTGACACTCATACACAGATCTATTTTTGAAAGGTGATGTCCACTTCCTGAGTTATAAACAGCGGAAACAATGGTTTCCTCTCTGGTGACCTGTAAAAGCTTTTGAGCTTGAAACGCTGGTAGCCCTTATTTATTATATAAAACTTTCACTCCAGACAAAGCACACTAGTGCCTTTGCTCTGTTCCTATGACTATCAATTATTTTTTCTGTTAATGTGGCAATATTTTAACATCTCTATTTCTGTATCGAAAACGCACAAACACGCAGGACCGGGTGAATTACAAAAACAAAACAAAGCAACAGATCCTGAAACTTAATTGAAACCTTGAATTCTAGTAGTTGTTTATGAATTCATGATACTCTCAGAGAAAAGAGTTTTATTCAAGTCATGAAGACATGGTGTGTAAATCAAATCAAACACAAGTTCTAATATGATGTAGTTGAGGGGACGAAAACTATTATGTTGCGTATGATGAATAATAAAAGAAAATAAAACATTAAAAATGAAGTTTCTTATTGAAACTGTCTTGATTGATTTGATTGCTTGTTTATTTTTATTTTTTTGTGAATTTAATGCTGAGAGAAGACCCCTGCTCTCGACGGTAAGTACCTGCGTTTGTGAGAAAGATATGAGATGATTTATCTGGTGCTGATTAATTTTTTTTTCTGTGTGAGGAGATAATTTAAAAGCCAATTTTAGATCAACGGTCTTTTAGTAATTTCCCTAAATTGCTCAGGAGTAAATTAAGGGTTGGGACCAATGGTCAGTTCTTCGAAATAAAGAGTGTTGTGCTCATACATTTGCATACCCCTTGCAGAATCTGCAAAATGTAAAAAAAATATATATATATAAATGAGTAATAATTCAAATTGCATTTGTTTTTGTTTTTATTTAGTACTGTCCTGAATAAGCTATTTCACATTATGGATGTTTACATCTAGTCCACAAGACAATGCTAACTGAATCTACACAAATGAACCCTTCATACAAAGGAACCAATTCATACACAACTATTACAAAAGGAGTAAACATTCACTGATGCTCAAGAAGTCAACACGATCCATTAAGAGCCAGGGGTGTGTAAACTTTTGAACAGGATGATTAGTGTAATTTATTATTCTGTTTAAACATCTTTTTTTAAATTTAGTTCTGTGCTTCAGAAGCTAAATAAGATATTTACATGTTTCCAAGAAGACAAAATAATAATTTACATCGATCATCCTGTTCAAAAGTTTACACCCCCTGGCTCTTAATGTATCGTTTTGTCTTGAGCATCAGTGAATGTTTGCAACTTTTATAATAGTTGTGTATGATTTCCTGAGTTGGCCTCAGTGTGAAAAGATGGATCTCAACATCATATAGCTGCCATTGGAAAGGCATCAAATGTGCCAAAGATGCTGGAAAAGCAAAGACAGAGGAGCTGGAGGATTTTTCTGAAGAACAAAAAAATAAACGAGGGACTCATGAACAACTATCACAAAATGTAGAAACAGTCGTTGATCATCCAGGTAACGACACAGTATTCAGAAATCAAGCTCATGTAAACTTTTGAACTGGTTCATTTGTGTAAATTCAGTTAGTATTGTGTCTTGTGGACTATATGTAAACATCTCATAAATAGCTTATAGTTATGAAATATTTTATTCAGGACAGAACTAAATACAAAACAAAATGCAATTTTAATGATCCCTCTTTTTTTTTTAATTCTTAACATGTTGCAGATGCTGCAAGGTTTATGTAAATTTATGAGCACAGCAAGAAGGACAATCATTTTTCTATTAATATATAGTTAATTGTACAGTTTTAGCCTCATTAAAGGAAATAAATTTAGGCAATCAGCCTTTAAAGGCTTTAATGGTTACAAGCTATATGAGTTGTATATCTTGCTTCGCTGCGCTCTCATCTTCCATTTTCTATCTAGTCAAAGATAACCCTTATTTATCTCTTGGATAATATAATGGTTTAATGGAGTTGTTTGTAATTCTTTATATTTGCAGTGAAAATATCAAAAAGCCAGTCCTGATTCACACCTCTGAGGAAAAGGGCTGGAGCTAATAAGCTCTACTCTATGTTGGCTGTAAAATTTTACAGAAATTAATAAACTAGCCAGATTCACTGACAATATTGCAAATGACAGTATTTCTAATGTGTTTTAAAAATGATATGTTCATAGTAGCTCTAGAAATAAAATAAACTCTACCTTTAAATGGAAACTGGGTTAAATGCTTTAGTTTTAGAGGAGAGTTGTTCTATGATGTGTTTTTGCGCACATGCAGTTAGACCCTGGAGAACACAACAGTGTTTGCAGAAGCGAATGGAAGCCACAACCACTAAAACTAAACAAATAAACAAAATAATAAATGAATCAATACAAATTTACTACATTTTTTAAAGAACTAATAAAAAATGTATGTAGAGGCTTTTTTAAAATTTTCTGTTTATATGTTTTACTCAATGTATTAATTTGAATAACTATTTGAGAAACTACTTAATTATTGATTTATTTATTTTTTATTTCTTATTAACCATTTCCCTTAAATTCCAGGTTACTTCCCAAGGTTTGCCCATTGTCTCCTTATTCCTATTGGTTGCAGAATCACTGAGACAGCAAGTGCAGGAAATGTATTTTATGCATTATGTATTCATGTGTCTTACATTATATAAAGTTATACGCTTTATCATGGTCAGAGTCCCTGGAATGCATGAACCATGTTGTTTTTTTGAACATGGTTCATGCATTCCAGGGACTCTGACCATGATAAAGCGTATAATGTAAAATACAATTATGTAAGTACATGAATACATAATGTGCAATGTTTAATGACAACAAACTGTATTGATTGCAGTGTCTTGGTATTTAAAAACACTCACACATACACACACACACTGAAAATATTAGGGATCAAGACATTTATAGAAAAATGACTGAATTGGGGACTAAAAACACAGCTGAGAAAAAAAATAGAAACATGCATAGAATTTGTAATGGTTGTAATGGTCATAGTGGGGAAAATCTTTTTTAATAGAAAGTGTAATGGTCCCTGTGGGTCTCTAATGGTAATTTTGTTGCCTTCTGTTGGTGGCGTTTTATGTCTATTGGACACCATTAAGGACCAATAATGATAATCGTAACGGTTTTAATTGTTAGCTAATGGTTTGTACGGGTATTTGTAGTGGAAACTACAGACTATTAGAATTTCTGTGATGGGTTTCTATAGGGTTGTTTTTTTCAGCAGGGTACCTACAAAAATAGAGAAATAATATAAATGCAGAAGACAGAAATTAATACATGAACTAGAAAGGAATTCCAGAAATAAATAAGCGGTAAATTAAAAAAATATATATATTTATATTTTTTCATTTAATATTTTATTCGTTCTAATGAAATTCGGCTAAGTTTCTTCACGCAAAGAAACGTGTGGCGGAAGTGACGTCTCTTTCTCGGATGTGACGCGAGGCAGTTTTCCCGCGCTTTGAGGTCTCTGGGGAATCAGTGCACTGTGAGTGGTCAGACAGGGGAAGGTTATGGACGGGGCGGACTCAATGCCTTGAAGTGGTGTTAAATTGAACTATTCGTTTCTAATCACCTTGACATTTAAGTATCCTGTATTGATTGAAGGAGTTTGAACGCTTGCTGTGACGAACGCCGGGTGTTTCTCAGAATGCCTCCCAAAAAGCGCAGCAGCAACACTCCTCCGAGCCGAGAGGCGAAGTGGGGCAACAAGAAGGAGAACTCGGTGCTCTCTCCGGAAAAGTAAGACTCGGGCTTTAAAGCGCTTCCTGGACTTTAACCTGGGGTTTGTTGTGTTTAAATAATAAACAGCTAAGCCTCAGAGGTCAGCGTTGTCCGCTGTCTTGTTGTTAGCTGGCTAGCTGGTTTGCCTAAACAACAATGTTCGTAGTTAGCTATCAAGCTAGCCGAGTCAGTGTGATGCCATTGTTAAGCTTCATCATGTCATATGACAACGACTCATGACTCCGGATAAAAACATTACAACCTTCTTTGTCCAAATGCCGGCATTCTGTACAATTGTACATCCAGTTTGTTTACTAATTGAAAAGTTATAAATATCTACTGTAGATGCGTTGTTGTTGTTCTGTCAGTCATTAATGTAACTCTGTGTGCTGATCACGTGATGCTGATGGCTGCTCCTGACACCCTTCTCCTCCCGTGGCTCCTTTTGCCCCTCCGGATCTGCCTGATTCATCCTGATACTTTTCTCAGCAGTGGCACGTGTGCTGCTGTTGTAGATGGTCCTGAAAACATCATCACTCTCGCTATATCGGATCATCTCACCTGGATACTGTCGGATACTTTGTTCTGAAGAACCGCTGCTGCTGTAATCGTACAGACTCGTCTCGGGAGACTTGTTCAGAACGATCACCTTGTGAACATCCTTTCAACACACTTAGTGCTGTTTGTCTTTCCTCTTCTCCACCTGTATAGTGTAATGAGTTATAATTGCTTTATATTCAGTCAGTACGTTTACATGGACAACAATAATTTGATATTAACCCAATTAAGATGATACTCTGATGAAGAAACTACCATGTAAACAGCGATTTCTGATGACTTTAATCCGACTAAAGTCATACTCGATGTAAACACAAATTAAATTAAGTCATGTGGAGTATTCCTGTTTTAGTCGCATTATCGACGTGCGTTATAGACATGTACACACCTTAATCACACTATTAACGTTGTGTGGGAGATTTCACCGCATTTTACGACAGGACACGTACACACTGCCATTTGACTGCAAACAAGAGAGCACGGCTGTGTCCAAAACCACGTACTTACCTGCTATTTAGTAGGCAAAATACATGTATTTCTATATACTATATAGTAGGTAAGTATGCGGTTTGGGACGCAGCCCATGGCTTCAATCAGTCGTCTATTTGCACGTACAGCATGACAAATAATGAACTGCACTTGAAGCTTCTGTAAAATTAAAAATGGAACACCCAAAACTGTATACAGTACCATAACGAAGACAAACTATGTTGATACGTGAGATTCTGGAGGGAACGGACAGCGTGGCGTGGGGACGTAATGACGTGTGCTGTTAATCGATCTATGTTCAATAACATGTAAAACGGGAACATGAAAGGAATATTCTAAGAGCAACTCACATAAACACCTTAATCACTATATTGTCTTATTCAGAATAAGGTCAATAATTAGATTACTGCTGTCCATGTAAACGTAGTCACTGTCACCCAGAAGAGGATGGGATCCTGTTTGAGTCTGGTTCCTCTTTGTTGTTTTTTTTATGTTCTCCTCATGTCATCTCAAGATTTTCCTCACCATTGTCGCGTCTGGCTTGCTCATTAAGGCTGTAAATCTACAGCTGTATTTCTGTAACTCCTCTTCGTGACTCACTGAGTCACTACTCACCGAACACTTTATGAACACTATACTAATACTGGGTAGGGACTCCCTTTTGTCTTTAACCAGCCTCAATTCTTAATGGCATGGATTCCACAAGATGTTGGAAACATTCCTTTGAGAATCTGGTCCATGTTGAGATGATCGCATCACGCAGTTGCTGCAGAGTTTTCAGGTGCACTTTCATGCTATGAATCTCCTGTTCTACCACATCCCAAAGGTGATCTACTGGATTCAGATCTGTTTGTGGCCATGAAGGGATGCACATGGTCAGCAACAATACTCAAATAGGCTGTGGCATTCCAGCGATAATTGATTGGTATTAACAGGCCCAAAGTGTGCCAAGAAAACATTCCTCATAACATTACACCACCTCCACCAGCCTGGACTGTTCACACAAGGCAGGTTTGGTCCATGGATTCATGCTGTTGGCACCAAATTCTGACCCTACCATCTGTGTGCCTCAGCAGAAATCGAGATTAATCAGACCAGCCTACGTTTTTCCAGTCTTCAGCTGTCCAGTTTTGGTGAGCCTGTGCCCACTGCAGCCTCAGCTTTCTGTTCTTGGCTGACAGCAGCGGAACCCGACGTAGTCTACTGCTGTTGTAGCGCATCGTCCTCAAGGTTCATCGTGTTGTGCATTCTTAGATACTTTTCTGCTCACCCAATTGTACAGAGTGGTTATCTGAGTTACTGTAGCCTTTCTGTCAGTTCTGGCCATTCTCTGTTGACCTCTCGTATCTGTCCACAGAATCGCCGCTCACTGAATGTTTTTTTTTTATTATTATTTTTTTGACCAAACTCTAGAGACTGTTGTGCGTGAAAATCAGGAGGTCAGCAGTTATAGAAATACTCAAACCAACCCGTCTGGCCACATTCAAAATCACTGAGATCACATTTTACCGAAGCTTACATTACCCGAAGCTTCTGGCCATACCTGCATGCTTTTATGTGTTGCACTGCTGCTACACGATTGGCTGGTTAGATAATTGCATGAATGAGTAGGTGTACCGGTGTTCCTAATAAAGTGCTCAGGGGGTGTATGTATGTATGTATGTATGTATGTATGTATCTTCAAGTGTTATTTCTTCAGTGTTGTCACATGAAAAGATATAATCAAATATTCACAAAATGTGAGGGGTGTACTCACTTTTGTGAGATACTGTATGTGCCAATAGTGTCTCTCTCTCTCTCTCTGCCAGGCACAAAGAGAAAGATCCAGAGTTTGTAGCTCTTTGTAAGGACCTCTCAGTCTCCAACTTGGTGTGTACTCAGGCGTGGACCCTGTGGGAGGCGATGGCCAAAACGGCAGAGAAAGTCACAGTACGTTTTCATCCTTTACTAGCATTTAACCTGCACAGCGTGTCTGTGTTTTTGTGGAAAATATTCCTACACGATTTTTAGTTCTCTCATAATTCTGATCTCTTTTGTCATGCAGGAATCAAACAAGCAGCTGTGGGGAGCATGTGTGTACATGTCAGCAGTGGACTTGGACGACATCGGGTTCACCTTTACAGAATTTCAGAAGGCTGTTGGTCTGAGGTAGGCGGAAAGATACGAGTACGGTCAAGGATGCCCGATTGACACGGCAAAAGTACATTGAACGCATTAAAACCGTCCAACGTGTAATGTTTTGATGCCAAGACTTTTGGTGATTGCACATGAAACGATGAAAAGCCAAAAATTTTTGGAATAAAAATTGGACAGTTGTGTCTTAAGATCAACCGCATAAGAAACACCACCACTGTGTTGACCGACAGGAATCAACAAAAAATGATGACCGAAAGGGCGTGCATCAAGAAAAAGGAAAACATTGTAGTGTTTGTTATACGAGTACAATTTACCACACTGACCATAAAATAAAACAAAAGGGAAAAAAAGGAAATAAAACAAAGAGAAAAAAACATAGTAAACTCGATACCTAGCTGTACCAAGCGAATGTGTACGCTATTGTTAGCTAGCTACGTATTGAGCCACTGAAATGTCTGACCTGTTCAGCAGAAGAAAAAAAAAACGCATCTCGGTCACTCTTCATTCCCGTCAGATCTCTGAGTTTTCGCCACCTCTCAAAAGACATGCCAATACTTATTCTCGTTTTAGCACGGGCTCTGTCGCATTCTCTTTTGGACTGCAGGCTCTCCGCAGTTCGAGGTTTCTTGGTGTTGACAACAGCTGATTCCCCAGATGTCAACGATGATTGCGTTTAGAACGATCCAGATTTAAAGCAGCCGTCTAGATGACAAGTTTAAATTCTAAACAACTGTTGTAAGGACAAGCTACGAACACTCCACCATCCTCAGCACCCACACACGCGATATAGTAGCCGGCTCTTCTTTCTGTTTACGGACGTGACATAACCACGCAAAGGCGAATGGCGTCAAACTGACCTTTCCCGTGAAATCCGACAGCTCAAATTATAAACCGTTACTATAAGCTCACCGTTGGGCTCAATTGGAGACAGTTTCAACACTGATGATTTTTTTTTTTACGTACTTGCTCAATGAATGATTTTTTTTATACTACAGCTTTAAAGAATGACACACTTTTTAAAAATATTTTTTAAAATTTACATTAATATACAAGCACAGTTCTAATTTGTGTAACTCTTAGAGCTTGGATTTCTGTCTCGAGCCTGATTAAACCATATTCCTCCTGTGCTGTTCCTTTGTAGCGTGAAGCAGTTTCTCTCCCTGGTGCGAAAGCTGGACGAAATCTTGGACACGATAAGCCCTAAAGTAAACTCGGCTGTGACGAGGCTTGAGAAGAAATACGAGGTGTCGCTGGCTCTCTATCAGAGATTTGTGAAGTAAGACTTTTTAATTAAGACTCGTTGCATTAAGGATAACGAGTAAACGCAAGCGCCGGATGCATGTAAGGAATAAAGCGCAGCGGGTCGTGCTGTTCTAGGAAAATAAGCAGTGTCGGTATGGTGTGATGCGGCACAAAGTGGCGTCACTGACCAAGCTTGTTATTTTTCTGTACCAGCCCCTTCCAAAGTGTTTTATTTCTCTTCTACCGCGGCATGATTCAGTAATTTAATAATGAATTAAAGAATGATTTGGGGGAAATATATTAATCATGAGCAATCACAACACCCTACATGGTTGACCGTGGGTTCTGTAGATTTTAAAGCCTATTTAGACAGGCTCCCGGTGTTGTCATGCCATTTAGAGTTGAGAGCAGGGCACTGATTTGAATCTTTACACAGAGCTTTCAGTCTCTGGTTTTGTGGTCCAGCATGTGCAAACTCTTAGTAGGCTCGAAATAAGAAATACAGTAAGTGATATTGCATCAAAACACGTCTCAGGATAGGTAACACATAGGCCAAATTCCTGTAGTCATTCATAACAATGGGTAAGACCAAGGAATATAGCAGTGATGTGCAGCAAAATTTTGTTGAACTTCACAAAATGGGAAGTGGCTATAAGAAAATAGCACAAGCATTGAAAATGCCCATTTCCATCATCAGGGCAATAATTAAGAAGTTCCAGTCAACTGGAAATGTTATGAATCAACCTGGAATTTTACATGTGTCTATTTTTTCTCAACGCACTATGAAGAGGATGGTTTGAGTGGCCAAAAATCTCCAAGGATCACAGCTGGAGAACTGCAGAAGTTAGTTGCATCTTGGGGTCAGAAAGTCTCCTGAACTACAATCCGAAGTCACGTACATCACCACAAGTTCTTTGGAAGGGTTTCAAGAAAACCGCATCTACTCTCATCCAAAAACAAACTCAAGCGTCTTCAGTTTGCCAGACTCTACTGGAACTTCAGATGGGATATAAGGTCCTATGGTCAGATGAAACCAGAATAGAGCCTTTTGGTAATAAACACCAGAGGTGGTTTTGGTGTACACAGAGAGGTAGCCATATGGAAAAGTACCTCATGCCCACGGTTAAATATGGTGGTGGCTCTTTAATGTTTTGTTGCTGTTTTTCTGCCAGAGGACCTGGACATTTTTTTAGGATACATGGCATCATGGACTCTATCAAATATCAACAGATATTAAATAAAAATCTGATTGCCTCTGCCAGAAAGCTTAAAATGGGCCGTGGTTGGATCTTCCAGCAGGACGATGATCCAAAATCAACACAAAAATGTTTTACTGACCACAAAATCAAGGTCCTGCCATGGAAATCCCAGTCCCCTGACTTGAAAACCTGTGGGGTGAACTGAAGAGGAGAGTCCACCAGCGTGGACCTCAAAATTTGAAGTTGGAGAGGTTCTGTATGGAGGAATGGTCTCAGATCCCTTGCCATGTATTCTCCAAACTCATCAGGCATTATAGGAGAAGACTCAGAGCTGTTATCTTGGCAAAGGGAGGTAGCACAAAGTATTGACTAAAAGGGTGCCAATAATTGTTGCACACCTATATTTAACAAAGTTATTTTGCAGGGATAAACCTGTGGTGTTTGCAATTAATTGCTTGCTATCCATGAGATCAGAGTATTTTTGTGAATTTTTTTTAAACAAAAGATCAGAAGGTTAAACAATAAAGACAAATTTTCACAGCCTTCTTTGTTCATATTTACCAAGGGTGCCAATACTAGTGCAGTACTGTGTATAACAATGCATAAAGACAGAAGAAGAAAAATAAATGATTTATAGTGTATCACTATATTTCCCCCAGCCTATTGTTAAAGTATTTCATTAAACAATGCTAATGTCGCTCTGTTTGTTTTGTCTGTTTTGGTTTTACGTTAACACAAATATCAGCACGGCCTAACTCGTCATGTGAAAGATGTAGGCAGGCTGTAGTTCAGAGGCCATGCTGTATAAGACCAGTTTTCGAAATGGACTGTGGAGCAAGTAACTATCTTTACTCTGTTTTTTTTTTTTCTTTTCTTCCCCCCCCCAGAACATGTGCAAAAATCTATATGGTGTCTGAAGAAGTTAAGTAAGTAGAAATCCTTAATTAATTCACACATTTCTTTTGTTTCCCATTAAAAAAAAAAACTGTACTTGCATGATTGTTATATACCATTTATGTAAACTCTTATGTGTCTGTAACTGATTTCTCTCTTCACTCAGGAGACGAGAGCTTTTGCGCTGTAGCTGGATCTTATTCCTCTTGGCTAAAGGTGGGATAAAAACTTGGTGCCCAGTTCAATACCTTAGTACATATCTAGAATGTGTAAGAGAATGACTACATGCGTGCACACACACACACACACACACACACACACACACACACACACACACTCACACAACCAGTTCTCTTGCACAGTTTCAGTCTTCTTCCGAGCCACATTCATCAAAGCCAGATATTATTTATGCTACCTCCTGGATCATTCTCAGCACATCACTCACACTGGTATGGTATGGTACGGTACATTAGTGTCGCGCTGCTACAAGTGGATCAGACACTGCATTTTGGCTGTGGTTTTAAACAGCTCGCTATGTTTCATTTTGTTTACTGTTCTGAAGGCTACATGAGATCCAGTTAAATATTCAGTCTTTAATTTGTCTTCATGCAGAAATCATATTTATTCAGAATCCCATACTCTCTCCATTCAGTGTACATGCTCCCCCTGTATGGTACGACATAAGGCATTGTGCCTTCGCGGTGCTCTGTATGTTTTAATAAAATGCCATTTTAGATGGAAAATAACTTTATACATGTGATATATTTGATGTCACACATGTTTGTTCTTTTTTTCTTTTCTTTTTTTGAATGAAGAAATTGATGCATAGTATAAAATTAGGAGAAAGTTAAGCATATTGTAAGTTGGGTTCATGTATTCAGAGGCTCTTGTGACAGTTATTTTAGACAAAAAGTTTAAGAATTGCATAATGAAGTTGAAATTTGAATATGGAAATATTGTTTGAAAATATTATTTTTAACATACATTTTCCCTCCTTCATTAACATTATTATAATTATTATTATTATTATTGTCATTATTGTTATTGGTCTTTCATATTTCTCTGCATTATGGCTTTTTTAAGGACAAACAGCAGTCTTACAGTTCATATCTCTGCGTTTGTCTGTGTACAGGAAGTGTTCTGCAAATGGAGGATGACCTGGTGATAGCCTTCCAGTTACTTTTGTGTGTTTTGGAGTTCTACATCAAGCGCTGCCCATCCTCTCTCCTCCAGCCTCTCTACAGTAAGCAAGTTACACTTGATCCTTTTCTTACAGAAAATTATTTCAGTATTCCAGTGAAGGCAGTCTGTAGTTAAGCTCTATAAGCCTCTGTAAAGCCGAATCACCTCCCGTCCTCTCTTTCCAATCAGAGTCGGCAATCAGCGAGACGACACAGAGCCCTCCGACTCGGACCTCAAGGCGGAACAAAGCCAACAAATCCCGTCCTTGCGAGATGGACATGCAGTTGCTGGAGATGCTGTGTAAGGAGAGTGACTGCAGTGTAGATGAGGTTAGAAGATCTGCATGATCCCGTTTATCAAGAGCAATCATTTGTAAAAACCAAGAAACGTTCTTTATGTTTCCTGTTTGTGATGAGAAGTGACATATTAGAGCCAAGATTAAAGATAAAACCAGAAATAGGACATCGCTATACAGTGTGTGAGTATATTATCAAGCAAAGTTTTTAATGCAGCACATCATGTTTGCTCCCTCAACCAGACATCACCAGGTTGCCAGTGTTTTGCCTTTGAGCCTTGGTTTAAATTCTGGCTAGCGTCTTTATTTTCTCTGGATATTTTTTGCAACAAAGTTAATATTATTTCCAGTAGGAGAGTTGAATGACTGCATTATGTGTAACTTTTTTTTTTTTTATTAGCCCAGTTTTCAGTTTCCTTATATTGGAAATATTGTCCATTGTCCTTCACGCTATATTAAGGACACCTAGTAAAAAAAAAAAAAAGAAATCATTCCACTGCTAACCAGATCACACCTCACCTGATGTGTGTAGTGCAGCAGGCAGTTGGGATTTAGAATGAGTGGTTACACCATTGAGGTGTGCTTCATGACCGTGAAACTTGTGTTTAAACAAAACTCACATGCCAAATGAGAGCTTTTTGTTTTGCAAAAGTCAGCAAGGAGTAGCATTTTTTCTTTTTCAGGTTGTTGAACATGCTTGTTCACTCGGCAGTTAAAATAGCCTGAATATCCTGACATCAAATCCACTTGTCCTGGACATCTGGACTACTGATTTGTCCACCCCTTCTTTGTCATCAGGATAAAGTGAACTCTTGTTTTTCTATCTTAGGTTTAAAAGTTGTCATCTGGTGAACTGTAGTAATCTCATTAAATTGATGCCTCTTAAAAGCATTTCATCACCGTGCTTGTTGTAATTCCAGGTGAAGAACGTCTACCAAAGCAGTTTCTGTGCCTTCCTGGAGTCCATGAGCTTGTCAGGATCACAGGAGCTTCCTGCAGTAAGTTCTGCTTCAAACAACATTTGATATCTTAAATGGGTTTTGTGTGTCTTCCAAGTTGATCAGTTACTGATCTGCTAGATATTCCCTTTGAAACAAGAACACACTTTTTTCACTTTGCATTGGAGGGGCAAGTGGGGGGGGGGGTTTCTTAGTGAGCGAATATGAGAAGATTTACATCGTGCTAAATCGACACTATTTCATTGCTAACGTTGCAGTATAACTAAAGATAAGAATGGGTTGGGTTTTTTTTTTTTGGGGGACGTCCACTGATGCATGATACGACGTCCCACTTTAACAGTGGCTGCACACTAGCTTCTCAGTGTCAATGTCAAATTTATTTATATAGCACCTAGGGCTGGGCAATATGACAAATATATCACAATCCTTCTGTAGGTTTCTACGTTACGAGATGTGCATCACAATATATAATTTGGCTAACAAACTGTCTGCTAAACAGTAGTAAAATAAACAACAACAAAAAAACGTTAAACCGAGTTTGATGTTCTTTTTTTTTTAACGAAGACGAAGAAAAAAATTACGTCAAATCAGCGGCACCCATTCAGTACCATTTAATCAGTAATTATTAAAAACGTAAAAAAAAAAAAACCATTACCATACTAATGATATCTCAGAAGTGTATTGCATAATCGTTTATCACAATATCGATGTATATCACCCAGCCTTTATAGCACCATTAAAACAACATGGGTGCTTTACAACAGTAAATACAAAAAAAACTAGAATAAAAGCTCAAATCCTCTTGATTTTCTGCCTCCAAAGCTACGGTGAAGGCAAACCACCTCCTCATCGCCAAAGTAAAACCAATCCTTTCTTTCAGTTGTATGACAATAAATCTAATCCAGAGCGCAATCCAGGGTAGTTAATTATCCAGTACTAGATAGGATTGGTAATAGTGGTAACAGTAACCTCGCTTCCCATCAGAGCACATTACACCACCCTGTCATCGATCACTTTCCTATAACAGCATGCCATCAAGTGTTATATTCCTTACTTATGCAACTGTATAAAAATGCCATTTAAGCCAGTTGTCAGTTTACCATGTCCAGAATTTCAGTTTCCATCGAAGATTTAATGCATCACTTAATTTAATTTATGAAAATGATGTTTTCCTCTGTAGCAATACTTTCATTACTTTTTCCCCCCGTTCAAGTGCTCTCATGGAGAAGCTGCCCAATTTATGAAGTCTAACAAATGCTAAAGAGAAGAGTTTTACTCCTCTGTTTTTTATGGAGCAAACATGCTTTAGTGATGCATCTGTCCTGCCCTTAAGCTTCTGAAATGAATCATTTAAAGGCCTATGATGTGCAGTGAACCTGAAGTAAATATTAGCTTTGAGCTGAGCTTCTTGTCCGTTACACCTGATGATTGAAATACTATGAAAGTCAACAAGCCTGTTTTATCAGTCATTTGGTTACATTACGTGGTTATATAGACTCTGCTCTTTTATGAGGATTGGGAATATTGTTGCTGGTTCAACCAAATATAATTGAATGTAAAAGCCTCCTTTTGCTTTAGAGTATATTTGCAGTGTTTTAAAAGTTGGTTGTATTCTCTTTATAGGTGGAAACACTATCCAAAAGTTATGAAGAGCTCTACCATAAAAGCAAGGACTTTGACGCACGACTGTTCTTAACTGACGACGAGACCCTCAGCCCAATCAAAACAGAAGCGTATGTATTGCTCATTAATCCACCTTTGCAGCAAGAACCAAATGAAAACTCGCTTCTGATTACCCAGTTAACTGTATATTCAACTTTTTTTTTCTTTCTTTCTTGTAGTACAAATGTAGAAATGACTCCTAGAAAGAATCCATCTGGAGAGGAGAGTGTCTCCATTCCTCAACAGACCCCAATCAGGTAGAAAAGCTGTAATATGGATCTCATGACACTGGTTTAATAACGCCACACTTCTTACCACTAACATGTAAATTGGCTGATTAATGACTGAAAAAAATTCACGAGTTATTCACATGAGTAGATTAACTATGGTTAACATGTTAAATTGCAATATTTAGTCTCGGTCGGTGGTTCGTTTCTTTTATTAATAACAGGAAATTATGGTTTCTTAATCTGTACCAAAGATAGCAGGGATGGTATTAAAAGTGAATGGTGTGGAGGGTAGATGCACAGCCAAAAACATGCCTTACTGCAGCTAATGAGATGCTTCTGTAGCGCAAGAGCCACCTCCAGGGGCGGGACATGTACAAGTCTACAGAGCCTTTAATCAGACAGTCATGAAGTTTTGCCTACATGCGAATCATGAAAAAGTTTTGATAGGGCTGGATCATATACAGTGTATCCGGAAAGTATTCACAGCGCTTCACTTTTCCCACATTTTGTTATGTTCCAGCCTTATTCCCAAATGGATTAAATTCATTATTTTCCTCAAAATTCTACAAACAATACCCCATAATGACAACGTGAAAGAAATCTGTTTGAAATCTTTGCAAATTTATTAAAGATAAAAAAACAAAAAAGCACATGTACATAAGTTTTCACAGCCTTTGCCATGACACTCAAAATTGAGCTCAGGTGCATCCTGTTTCCACTGATCATCCTTGAGATGTTTCTACAACTTGATTGGAGTCCACCTGTGGTAAATTCAGTTGATTGGACATGATTTGGAAAGGCACACACCTGTCTATATAAGGTCCCACAACAATGCATGTCAGAGCACAAACCAAGCCATGAAGTACAAGGAATTGTCTGTAGACGTCCGAGACAGGATTGTTTCGAGGCACAGATCTGGGGAAGGGTACAGAAACATTTCTGCAGCATTGAAGGTCCCAATGAGCACAGTGGCCTCCATCGTCCATAAATGGAAGAAGTTTGGAACCACCAGGACTCTCCCTAGAGCTGGCCGCCCGGCCAAACTGAGCGATCGGGGGAGAAGGGCCTTAGTCAGGAAGGTGACCAAAAACCCGATGGTCACTCTGACAGAGCTCCAGCGTGTCTCTGTGGAGAGAGGAGAAACTTCCAGAACAACAACCATCTCTGCAGCACTCCACCAATCAGGCCTGTATGATAGAGTGGCCAGACGAAAGCCACTCCTCAGTAAAAGGCACATGAAAGCCCGCCTGGAGGACTCTCGGACCATGAGAAACAAAATTCCCTGGTCTGATGAAACAAAGATTGAACTCTTTGGCCTGAATGGCAAGCGTCATGTCTGGAGGAAACCAGGCACCACTCATCACCTGGACAATACCATCCCTACAGTGAAGCATGGTGGTGGCAGCATCATGCTGTGGGGATGTTTTTCAGCGGCAGGAACTGGGAGACTAGTCAGGATCGAGGGAAAGATGAATGCAGCAATGTACAGAGACGTCCTTGATGAAAACCTGCTCCAGAGCGCTCTGGACCTCAGACTGGGGCGAAGGTTCATCTTCCAACAGGACAATGACCCTAAGCACACAGCCAAGATAAGAAAGGAGTGGCTACAGGACAACTCTGTGAATGTCCTTGAGTGGCCCAGCCAGAGCCCAGACTTGAACTCGATTGAACTTCTCTGGAGAGATCTGAAAATGGCTGTGCACCGACGCTCCCCATCCAACCCGATGGAGCTTGAGAGGTCCTGCAAAGAAGAAAGGGAGAAACTGCCCAAAAATAGTTGTGCCAAGCTTGTAGCGTCATACTCAAAAAGACTTGAGGCTGTAATTGGTGCCAAAGGTGCTTCAGCAAAGTATTGAGCAAAGGCTGTGAATGCTTATGTACATGTCGTGTTTTGTATTTTATTTTTAATAAATTTGCAAAGATTTCAAACAAACGTCTTTCACGTTGTCATTATGGGGTATTGTTTGTAGAATTTTGAGGAAAATAATGAATCTAATCCATTTTGGAATAAAGCTGTAACATAACAAAATGTGGAAAAAATAACGCGCTGTGAATACTTTCCGGATGCACTGTATCGATATCGTGATAAACGCCATATGCTTTTCTGACACATCGTTGGTGTGGCGATACCAACCTTTGTAAAAAAAAAAAAAAAATATATATATATATATATATATATATATATATAGATATATATATATATAATATATAAAATTAACTGGTACTGAATAGATGGTGGTTTTTTTTTTTTTTTTTGGTTTTTTTTTTTTTTTTGGTAGGCACTAAAGAACAATTTTGTTAAACTTGGTTTAAAATTGTTAGTTTATTTTACTGCTGTTTTGTAGATAGTTTGTTGGCTAAACTATATACCGTGATATGTATTGCGTATCATAGAAATGTCCTCAAGTATTCGGAAATTCTATTATTTTTTAATTATATATAGCCCTAATTTTTTCCCCAGAATTTAAAACGAAAACCTTTATTTATATAGTATCGTTTTGGTGTCCATAACACTAAGGGGCAATACAGCTTACTGTTACTATATTGTGACTTTGTGTGGCAGACAAATTGTTTGTTGTGAATATTATTCATAATAAATTAAATAGTTGACTGAACGTTGGATTTGATCCTTTTTTGCCGTCTTATAAAAACAATAAGCCGCTTAAGTCTGTCCACTATAGTGATTTTATCACGGATCACTGTAGCTCATGCCTTATTGCTTTAGTAATTCATGCATTTTTCTTAGTTATAATATGCAGCTGGCAGCTAACAGGAAATGCTCTTACTGCCTGGCATCTTAGAAGTCTAAACGGCGTTTCATAGCTCATCTGCTAATAACACAGCACACACAACCCATTGTGACTCTGTTTCTGTCCACTATATAACTCTAATATAATTGTGTTTAGTGTAAAATTACTTCATGGTGTATTTGTCGTATTAAAATAACAATCTTGAGTCATTTCTCATTACAGTTCAATTACCACTTATTTGTTGTGACCGGTGAGCGTAGATAACACATAGACACACACACACCTGCAGTGTGGCTGATCTGCAGAAAAAGTGGAAATACAACGTGGTAAAGCTGCGACTGAAGTTTAAATCCCAAAACGGTGACTTGTAGTGGGAGAAATTGTCCTAAATAAATGTTTAAAATGATGTTCTGAATATTAAATCCTTAATTATTAAGCAAACAACCACTAAATGTATGAATTGAGTTAGGCGTATGAGTCATGGACACGCACCCTGTCTCGCCATCTGGCACATTTAAAATAGAGCGTGTTCATCGTGACCGATTACGAGAAGTTTGAGTCACTTGGATGAAGAGCAGAAATAAATTAGTATTTTGAACAAGTTGTGGATACTGTTGGTTTCCTTTGAGCTTTGGGAGGAGAAACTGCGCTCTCACACACTGCATCCTAATATAGTTAAAGTTTTAAATAGCAGTAATTTTATCAGGATTTCAGCTACTGCAGTCCAAATGTTAGTATAGTAACTAGTCAGTATTTCAAAATGGAGACGAGCTGAGAAATGTAGCCACTGTGCTCCGATTCCTTTAGTCAAGAATCCTACATGCCAAGTTTCAAGCCTGAAATGTAATGCGAACGTACATCGGCTATAGTTATAAACCTATAAAAAATTAAAAGGGCAAAATGGCACCGCAACCCACCCTCTGTGGGTTTTATTCTTTTCTTTTTTGCCTCACTTTTGGTAGCGATTTGCAAGTTCAGAGCCATAACAGGATGTTGCTGCTTTACATTTGTCACGTCAAAAACAACTAGTGGTGCTAATGACCTTTTTCCATAAGTGATCATACTCAAAAGACCAATCGAAAGTAAAAATCTAGAACACGTTGTATGAGAGAAGCTAAAATCTAGTTTATTGTTCAAAAAAACATGAGATCCAATCAGTGAGACATCCCAAAGTGATCTGAATCTAATCAATGACCTATGTATACAGTCTTAACTTTAGGTTATGCCCAATTATCTCATTATCTTTGTAACAGTTGGATCTTTGTCTTCCAGAGCTGCAATGTATTCAATCCAGCAGCTGAGGGGTGAGCTTACCTCAATCAGTGACCAACCTTCAGGCATTCTCATGGTTTACTTCAAGGTACGCTTCTGAGCAAAACAACACCAACTACCTGATAAATGTTATTCCCAGCGTCTTACACTTAGTCCACACTTGGTTCTCAACTTTTTTAAAGGAACACTTTGGCAAGATTAAAAATTGTGAGCACTTTCATTTTTTTTGGCCACAGCTGTAGTAAGTTAGCCAAGACATGTTTTGTTTCTGATTTTTGCACTGTAGCTAAGAAATAAGAAAAGCGTATAGCCTCCAGTTTAGCATTGTGAAAACTTGACCAATGACCTACATTTAGGCTACATTTAGCTGCGTGTAAAATTTTCCACCACTAGCACTGGTGCTAGAAGGCAGCATTTATTGTTCGAGTTGCTGAAAGACAGAATCGAAAAGTTTCATTTTAATATTAATTTTGTGAACAAAATATTTTATTTTTATTTTTTTTACTTGGGTTTTTTTTACATGTGGAATCGTGCCATATCGTTTCTCACCTATTATTACTACAATCAGTAAATGAACGTGCATTCTTCACAAATTATCCAGGCCACTCAGGCTTCTGTGTGTTACACATAATGCTAATCTAATTTACATTTTGGGTTCATGGGAAGTTGACCATGGGGAAATTTCACTCATGCACACACACCAAATAGTGAGAATATATTTACATATTGCATGCATGCAACTACCAGAAGCACAAAGGAAGCACATAAATTATGGATGAGTTATGATAACATATGGAAATTGTGAACTCCACACACTCTTTTCATAAGTCCAGCTATGGTTTTAAGCACTAAGCATGATATTATTGTACAGCACTGGGTACAAACAGAATAGATAGATGAAATGTTACTTTAATTTGTGGTTTTTTTTATGGTAATGGCATGAATAATGAATACTCGAGTATTCCTTAATTATGTTGGTATTTGTTTCTCTGTTTTGAATATTTGGTAGCTTTGTCTTAACCTTCCTACTCTCTTTGTAAGGCGATGAAATTGTTTTGAGCTGTATGTTCAACTTGTTATTTTGAATTCAACCAAAAACAGATGGCTGTGATATGAGTCATGTGTTGATATGCATCGCTGAATCTAATACAATTGTTTAATTATTATTATTATTATTATTATTATTATTATTAAACCAATTCAGGTTTATTTTATTAAAAAAAAAAAGCTGTTTGTCAGGTGAATATTCTGTTATTCATTTGGAAACATCACTGAAGTTGTACTATACGCTGTACACTGTGCACTACAGTGCACTAGACTCTACTCTAGTGTATGAATTTTAGAAGAGTAGTATCATCTCAAATGGAGCTGAAGCAGCAGCGCTGTGATCGTTTCTCTCTCTTTCACACACACAGTCTATTTTTGCCACACTGCTCAGACTGAATTAAAGTGACGGTGCATTGTTCCTGGTCAAAATAAACATGGGTTGACATGAAAAATTTGCAATTTCACCCAAAAAGCATATAAGCGTTGTCACAGTCACCATATGACTTTCAGCATTGTGAGAAAGAAAATACAGGAAAACACTATTGCCGGGAGTTTTTTGCTCAAACCACAAGTATGCTTAACCTCTTTTACCGGTAGCCAAAAAATGGCATTTTTGTCTGTTTTGGGGGTACCTGTGTTCAGCATTGATTTGTTTTGTGGTCTCACACACCACAGTAGTGGTTAATGGCTCATATGAAAGTAGACACTTAAGACTTTAAGAATTAGCAGTTATTTCAAGTATTCCTTCTTTGACCTAGCCTACCTGGGGCAATACATTTCAGATTTTAAAAAAAAAAATTATTTCAAAAAAATATTTACTTTTGACACAAATGTTATATCTTCACAGCAAATGTTGATATCAACCCCATTCCTGGTCTCAAAGATATGCCCCAAGTACTTGTCCATGAACACCCAAAATATGAGGAAGTTATCTCTAACCACTAAAATTGTGTGTAAGGTTATCCAAACACAGGTAAAAACCTCTCCAAATGACATAAAACCACTCTAAATGGCACAAAGCTTATAAAAATGGCACAAAGCCTTTAAATATTGCAGACTTCTAGAAATAGCAATTTTTTTTTAAAAGGCACAAAATAACCTCTCCAAATGGCACAAAATGAAAACAAATGGCAGTAGCATGAACTCTGTTACACAATGTGTAATTTCACACACACAAAAAAGTCTGAAACATACTTATAAAATATAATGTTTATTAAAAATACCCCTCTCCTCTGATTTCTCTGGGGGGGTAGATAGAGCCCCTCAACTCAATCCACATAGTCTTCCTCCAAAAAAATAAATAAATAAAGAGCCACTCGGAAATAACTGCTCCAGAAGCTGTGCCGCAATCAGGCTTTTTCGGGAGCACGCCGCCTCTATAAGACGCCGATAAATCGCACGCTGAGCGAAAACCAGTAGAAAACTAGCGATCAGAAAAAAACTGCCAAACATGCAAAAACCTGCTGTATAAAGTTTTGCAGGAAGACCACTAGAGCGGAGCTGCTTTTCCTGATAGTTTCTCTGCACGGTCCTGTAGCGCTGTGCTGATTGGCCTGTACCGCTGTCACACAACTCAAGACGCACGCGTAAAAGTTTGTTTGTGCTGATTACGCATTTGATTTTCTCAGCCTCGGAGTGGTCAATCATGTCGAGTTTGGGCTTGTTTGAAAGCTAGAAGTATCTACAGTTGGTCCAAGTGGGTGTCGATCAAGTTAGACTGCCCGATTATAATTTAGGAGGCAGGTTGTTCAGCATAGCCAAAGCAGATTAGCTTTTTTTCGATGGTGTCTCAGTTTAGTTTATGGCTAATTACTAAATACCAGAGGGGTGGGATATTAAAACACTTAATGCATTTTGAAGAGGACATTTGTGACTAAATATGGAACTTTGCATTTGCTTCCTTCAATAAAGCTGATGGACTTCATACCGATGGAAATGTGCATGATTTATAAAACTGCGCGCGAACTGGATTTTCGTCTATGTAGGTAATGTAAGGTAGTAAATGTTTATAGAAGTCCGATCTTTGGTTTAAATGTTATAATTTTATTGTGGCCGTTGTATACGGTGTTTTACTATCAAAAAAGCTTTAGCCGTGCTCTCCGATTTATCTCTGTCTCAATGTTTTCGTGGAGAGGTGTGAATTGTTTGCCCAGCAGGGAGCTCAAACTCCGCCCTTTCCCATCTCCCTGCTCACCAGCAGTTCAGCACACAGGCATAAAACTGTACACTCAGAAAGCCACAAGTGTCCTGACTAATCTTGTACCAGTACTGCGGTGATACAATAATTCATTTGTTTATACTAATTGAAAATGTCCGATAAGTCGTTTTCCATTCCGCCGGCGGAATGAATGCTAGTGTCGGGGCGAAAGGGGTTAAGGGCTTAGACTTAGGCCCAATTGCCTTGTGCTGTGCCCAAGCACGATTGTCCCCTTCCCTTCTCCCCTGCTGGCTTGCACTCACATTGTACTTAACTTTCCAGGCCCGAGCACACGTACATCACTACGATGCTACTTTTTGTTTGAAAGAAAACAAGAAGTAAATTTATTTATTTTTTCCTCATGTAAGCCGATCCCCTCTTCCACTACGTAAGCAAAGTTGACATTCCACTATTTGTTTTTGTTTTTTCTGGTTGAGTAAGTGCATCATCCGGGTACTTGAAGTACACTACTTCTTGTTGGAATTTTCAGTGCGAACGTACATCTCTACTACAAAATGGCATAGAATAGTGCCTAAGTATGCGATTCGGGATGCACCTTGAGTATTCAAAGTCTATAATATGCTGTTTGCCTCAGCCATGTAGATTATAAAAGAATGTTTTATTATTATTATTATTATTATTATTATTATTGTTGTTGTTAAAGAACTGCACTGTGGACCCATCAGAAGACATCACGAAGCGGGTTGACCAATTCGGTCAGATCTTCAGCCAGAAATTTGCTCAAGCTGTTGGTCAGCGCTGTGAAGGATTGGGCAAGAAGGTAACAAAGCAAAACCTCAGGTAGTCTATTTGAGGTTCATCTGCAAGACAAACTTACTTTTATTTCTGTTTCAGAGATTTACTCTAGGTGTCCAGCTTTACTACAAAGTCATGGAGTCGATGCTTAAGTCGGTGAGTGTATAGGGAATTGGTGGAAGCAAACGTGTCAATTTTTGTGATCTTCATTTTCTGATGACTTCTTCAATATTGCTTTATAGGAAGAGAAGAGACTCTCGGTGCAAAATTTCAGGTAAGCGTCAATATTCATCCAAATGATGGATCAGTATCATGAAAGACTGTTTTGAATGTAATACACGGACATTAATGATTTTTTTTTCCTCAACAGTAAACTCCTGAACAATGCTACTTTCCACACTTCACTCCTTGCCTGTGCACTGGAAGTTGTCCTGGCAACATATGTTGGTAAGCCAAGTTTACTGTCCAGTAAAATCAGCTGATATTAAGGCTCCTTGGTTTTATCAGCCATAGCGAAAGATAAAATAATCAAACATAAATCCTGTCTCTGGAAAACTACAATCAGTTTTAACCACTTTGTACCACTGCACTGTTGAATTCTCAAATATGATTTGTTCAGAAGGTTTATATCAGTATTCTTCTAATACACTTTATGTGCAAAGGTTTGTGGGCACCTGAAAAGCACACCCATTTCTGCTTTTTGAACATCCCATTCCAGATTTAGTGCCCCTTTTGCCGTTATAGTAACCTTCAGTCTTCTGGGAAGGTTACTGCTATATTTTGGAGCATGGCGAGGATAGAAAATATAAACAGGTTTTCAAAAAAAAAATATTAAGTGTGATTAAAAAAAATGACAAATCGAAATTGTAATTGTTGGCATACTGCTGTGGTGTAAGAGGAAGAAAACACTCTGGGGTGATAACAGTAACACCACCGGATGCATCACGCCACCCTGTTGTTGATTCGTATAACAGCATAGCTTCGTGTTTTAATCTATACATAACACACTAGTACATGCTACTAACTCACAGACAATGATTTGTTTGTTTTATTTGTTTACTGATAAATCCAGAAAGTGAACTTTTGAAATTGCTTTAAAATGAACTTTTCATAACTCTCAAGAATTTTTGTATGGTGGTTTTTTTTTTGTTTGTTTGTTTTTTGTTTTGTTTTTTTGTATGTGACAATCATATCAGTAAATTCTTGTCATAAAACGTTTAGCTTGTGCATACATTTTGATGATTATATATCAGAAAATACCAAATGTTTTGCTGAAAAACTGGATATTTTGGAACGTTGACTGCAAGTCGTTCCCCTTCAGGATATTCCCTGAAGAATGGCGGCAGCGAATCTCCCGAAACGAACCTGTGCTTCCCCTGGATCTTGGACGTCTTCCAGCTTCACGCCTTTGACGTCTACAAAGTGATAGAAAGTTTCATCAAGGCGGAGCCCACTCTGAAGCACGACATGATCGAGCACTTGGGCCGCTGTGAGCAGCAGATCATGGAGAGCATTGCGTGGAAATCGGTGAGCTTTCCTGTCTTTTAATGCATCTGGCATGGCATGTTCAAAAGTAACACAAAGCACTGAGTGGAAATAACATGGAAGTTGATTTTAGAATATAACATGGGCGAGTTGGTAATAATCATTTAATGGAATATTGACAGCCGTAAAATATTACGCAGACGTCAGCCTAAGAACACTGTCACTAATCTTTATTGTGTTTGCCGTGCTGTTAAAAGTAACAGGTGCTTGTTCGGCACCTGTTGGGTCGATTTAGCATGATGAAATGATGTCAGAGGATAGTGGGGGTAAGTTCTCTGATTGGCTGTTCAGTCTTGCAGGTCAGTGCAGGAGAAGAGAAATAGAAGTAAGCAAATTACACTCACTATATTTCATTTTTATCTTCTGCTTATCTGGTCATTACTTAAGAAAAGAAAATCTGCAAATAACGTATGTTTCTGCAACGAAATTAACTTAGTTTGTTTAGCTATTTTAATACAGCGCTATGCAGGTTGGGGTTCTGTTTTTGTCTTGCTGTGAAGTAGGGAGGTTTTTCCTTTTTGGTGGTTTATTATAAATGCAGAGTAGAGTTTTTTTTTACACAAATGTAAAACATATGTGGTCTGTTCAAGAGCAGCTTCTCACAGCAGACATGAAGCAAAGCTTAGACATCCTGGTTGCTGGTAGTTATTTGAGTCATGGCACTAACATGCATTAAACAGTGATGCTGAAGCTCAACTGTTCTGTCCCTTTTGGAGTCATGGTGAAGTCGTTTCCTTCTGTAATTCGAGCTAGAATCCGGTTCCCGGTTGCTCTGACCACTGGTAGCATCTTTGTGCACCAGGCTGCTGGAGCAGTAGTACACAAGTGGGTTGAGGCAGCAATTGGTGCTGGCTAGTGAAAGCATGACCGGATGCAGCGCGCTTGCAAATTTAGCCAGACCACAGCTGTGCACAGCACCCACATGAGTGAGTGTGTAACATAGCAGGTTCGTGTGGTAAGGGGTGAAACAGAGCAGAAAGATACCCAACACACAGTAGATGAGTAATAAAGTGCGGCGATGGCGGCTTTTCCCACGGTGAGGCATTCTGCCCAGCACATGCAACACGCGGCAGTAGCTGAACAGCAGAAGAAGTGCAGGCAGCAGGAATGCAACCAGCACCAGTCCCAGTGCTGCCAGGATGAAGGTTTGATGTTGCCCCGAGGATGGGTCGAGCAAGCAAGTGTACCGACTCTTGGAGGCTGCAGAGTGCATAAATGGAAGTGCCAAGCTCAGCGCTAGTACTGTTAACCAGATTGCAGTGCTGAGTGTACAGGCATTATGCGCTTGCTTTGGTCGCCACAGCACAGGGCGTGTCACGGCAAAGTAGCGGTCCAGCCCTATGCATGCCAGGAAGAAGATACCTCCATACATGCTGATGTATTTAAGGGCAAAGGTCAGCAGGCAGAAGACACTTCCAGGAGACCAAGCCATGTTGTGTGACCGGTTGTAGTAGTAATAGATGCGCAATGGAAGGGAAAGAATGAAGAAGAGGTCAACAACGGCCAAGTTGGCCATGTAGAGTACAGTGCTTGTGAGCGTCCATGGCATGAGCCTCAAACGCCAGAGCGCCATGCCATTGCTGACCAAGCCACATATGAAGATGAGGCTGTAGGAGATCTGGTAGTAGGTGAAGCGGTATCTGATGTCCACAGTACAATTGAACGGCATCTGAATGGCAGTGGTGTCGTTCATCAGATCCATGATGAGCTCCTGGAGTACTATTCTCCCTCTTTAGCTGCATCAGTCAGAACCTGCGGGATTTGTTCCAGGTATGAACCTGTCTGTGGAAGAGCAACAATGACATTTTAATCTACTGTATAGATGGGATACAACCGAACAGTTGAGGATTAAAGACCTTACTCAAGAACCCAGCATTGGCAGCTTGGAGGTGCTGGGATTTGAACTCGCAGTAGTTCAAAGTCTTAGCCACTAAGCCACCGCTTCCTTGCAGGCAAATTGCAATTAAATATTTGTACGTTGCCAAGCTGTTGGTGACCTTTGCACACCCATCTGTGATTGTATTTGTATTAATTGGGCGTGTCACCACTTCAGTGCTCCAACTTCCATTTATTCATGGAGCATACTGAATGGCAAAAAGGGGAAATGTTCGATTTCTGGGTAACTTCCTGTCTATGCTCACTATGCCTGGCATCACTTAGTGACTTATCTTTCCCTATTGAGCTGCCTTTTATAGACTGTATTGTACTAAGGCCTGGCAGTAATGAATGTAATAATAGCTTACAGTATTGTTGTAGTAGTAGTAGTAGTAGTAGTAGTAGTTACAACTAAGACCAAGTTGTCGGTGGTGTTAGTATCTGTGGAAGTTTATCTGTTGTGATTATACAGGCAATTTTTTTTTTAACACTGGACCTCATTTATCATACATTGTTTGCAGGCACATTACCATGAGAAATGTGGTAATTGTGAAAGGAAGTGTGGTATTAATTAGTTTCAAAGCTTAGACTTCCTGAGTTTATGTACTTTTGTGAGTTTAATATATTAAGAGACTCACTATTGTAAAACTTAATTTGATCAGCTTCAAATTCTGTAACTGACCAGTTACTGCAATTTTATACACGGATTACACTGTCAAGTTGGAAAAGTTTAATACATTTTTTAATTTCACTTTGTAATTTTTACTCATTTCATCCAAATCAAATCAACAAAGGGAGAATTCGGTCTGTGGTGGCTGTAGCACTGCAATGGCTGAGCTGCATTACTGGAAGATTTAGCACCCTGTCACTGTTTAGATAATGTTGCTTTTTTTTATTGTTTCCAGCTGTCTGAGAGTGTTATCTTTTATGGAATATGAATGTGCTTGGTAACCTGTGGCTGACTGGCATTTATCATAACATAGTTGATAATTTATACAACTTTTGTAACAAACATTTGCAGGGATTATTAGTTTGGTGTGGCCTCCAAAACCATTTACACACAACTTTGGCCAGAGCCATAAGCAGGGTTGATCCTGTACATGGATGGGAGACCTCCTGGGGAAAACTATGGTTGCTGCTGGAAGTGGTATTAATGAGGCCAGCAGGGGGAGTGCACACCCTGGGGTCTGTATAGGGCCTAATGCCCCGGTATCGTGACGGGAACACTATACTGTAGAAACAGCACCGTCTTTCAGATGAGGCGCTAAAGCGAGGTCCTGACTCTGTGGCAATTAAAAATCCCAGGACATTTATTGCAAGAGAGTAGGGGTATAACCCCAGTGTCCTGGTGAAATTTCCCAATTGGCCCTTCTCTATGATGGCCCCCTTCTGAATTGGCTACATCACTCTCTCCTCTCCACTAATAGCTGGCGTGTGGTGGGCGTTCTAGCACACTATGGCTGCTGTCGCATTGTGGGTGCTACACACTACTGGTGGTTTATCCCCCCCCCCCATATATTTAAAGCACTTTGAGTGTCTAGAAAAGCGCTGTATAAATATACCTTTAACTTCACTAAAAATTGATAGCCTGGAGTCCCAATGAATGGATTTCTGTGTACATGCTGATATTTTTTTGTAAAAAAATCAGATTTTTACGATGATTTGTTAGCCATATTTACATGTGTTTAAGTAGTTTGATGATGATAATTAGATAATCTTCAAAGCTATTTATTTAATTAAATAAATATTTAATATTTAATATTAAATATTATCTGGCAGCAACCTTAAGTAGCTTGTCACTTGGTTTGAAGCACAGTTTACTCAAGGTCACTAACTACTAATGTTCAGGTCTGTAAGTTTCTTGAGTACTAACTTTATTTAACTGTGTTTCTCAATGTAATTAAATCCCTGTTCAGTTACCTCATCTCAGTGTAGCACTGTAAATTTGTAACACAGTTCTGCTTAAAGATGCACAAGTTGTAACTGATCTAATTATCACTAAAACTAAGCATATGTTGGTTTTCTTCTTTTTCCTTTGTGCTAAATTCATAACAGCCAACACCTATTAAAGAAACAGAAGAACTCAGAATGTCAGCCAGACAGTAAGCGAACTGCTCTTTCCACCACGGCATACATAAGTAAAGCAGAAAAACCACGCACTAAGCATTGAGGTAAACACTAGCGATGCCCCGCTATCTCTCTTTATTTCCTGATAACGATAATGATACTGAAGCCTTCAGTATCAGTAGATATCAGTGCTCATTGATTTTAAAACTACTAAGAGCTAAAATGATTTTTATTTTTTTTTTAACTTATTGAACTGAAGCACTTCATTAAAAGAAAATAAATGGATAAAAACACAGCTGCAGTTTTAAAACAAAAATCACTTGCATTTCCAATGTAATAAAATCAATCCTAACAAAAAAAATTCAGCCAGGTCTTTATATGTATCTATTTCCAGTTCCAAAACATTTCCAAATCAAGGATCAGATTCTTTTTGCTGGTATCGGTTCGGCTTCGTTCGTCTAAATGCAGTCAGTGGATTTTCTGACTTCAGACCCACTTCTACATGTACCAATGTGAAACAGTTAAACAAATAAGAGGTGTAAACTGGTTCTAATTGAAATAAGACAGGGCGATATGAACAAAACATCATATCACTGTATTTTTTTTCCACATTATTGAACTGTTATGCTATTTGACGGCATTTTATTTTCTGAAGCAATTTGCAGAAGAAAAAAAAAAGTACGACTTAACGACAGAAGAGTTGTGACTTTTGGTGAGGCACCAGTCGCTGAGACCGACCTTTTCAAATGTCCTCAGTATTTGCTCACCTGGCTAGTTTTGAAATAATGGAAAAGGTTATCTAGTCTTTGCAGTAACACATCGTTTGTCCAGACAAAATGAAGACATAAAATGCAAGCTGTGCAAATATGTTTCACTAACCTTACTTGGCTTTGACTCCATCTTAAGTTGGATTTTGGCATGACTTGGCTTGAAGCAAACCCCGCAGCACAATTTTGGAGGGTGATGACGTTTATGAACTTGTTCATACTGAAGATGTGTTACAACTTCTTCCTAGTTCCTACTTTTACATTAAGCAATGTTTAGAATGTAATGGAAACATATGACTGTTGATGGTTTTACGGTGATGCGTAACTTCATGGGAATCAGTACCACTGCATGTAGATAAATAAGCCCATTACTGTTTTGAAATTGTTCATGCAATAGAATTCATGTGTTTCTATGGAATCGGTATTTAATTTAAGACTATTAAATTAAGTCTGCAGAATTTTGGAATTTTGGGTAAAGGTTCTAAATGTTGTCTAAATATTAGCTATGCTTTTAGCTATGCTAACGTGGGCTCCCTGAACACCTTTCATGGTTTTCCTTTCCTTTTCTTAATGTAGGTAATAAGATTTTAAAATCAGATCCAGTCCTGAGTATAAAAGATCATTTAAAGTTTTAATAATCTGGAAAAAGGTTTTTAGTTTACAGAAATTACATAGATAGTATAAAAAGTGCATTTCACCCTACATGTTTGAGAAAATAATTGGATTTGCTATATAATTTAGTCAATACAGTGAATCGACTTACTGTTTTGCTTCGCTTCTTATATTGTGAGTATGTATTTGTTGCTGGTGTCCGGGTCAGTTGGTTGGCTTATCAGGAATGATTTCTTCGAGTGCCTGGTGAAGGAGGTCTTATAACTGACCAAGCCCTCATACCTTGTGTGTGTGTGTGTGTGTGTGTGTGTGTGTGTGTGTGTGTGTGTACATAAACGCACAAAGCCATCTGTTGCAGATTCAGCTGATGTTCATTGGTAAGTACTTAAATATCTGTGTTTAAGTATCAAAGAATCAGGACACTTTGGAAGCATTACAGAACTTGAACCTGCAATTTATTGAACCTCCAGTTCTAATAAAACTTAATTATGTTCGAAGTCCACATTTTAACTTGTGAGACATAGGGTGTTATGAGTTATCATTCAAAAACTTGCAAAAGAGTAGTCGTTTTAATTTCTCCAGTAAAAACGTCATATGAGTCATTCGATGTGTGTGTAGACAGTTGTGCGTGTGTTTTGAACATTGCAGTTCAGACACCCTGGAAACCCCACCCTTTCCCCTTATCTCCCATTAGCAATTGCTTGCATAATCTTGCTTTTCACGCAAATCTCAGCACTAAGGTTAAGTAGGCCTCTCAGTTTAAGTAGGCCTCAAACAATCCAGTGTAAAATGTAACACTGTGTACAAATCATCTTAATGGTAAAGTTTATTAGAAAGAGATTGAACACCTCTGCATGAAGCAGGAGAGCAAGCAGAGTTTTTCGACAGCACAGTCATGCCCATCCAGGGCTCTACAGTGCGACCATTTCACTCGCATTTGTGACTGAAAAGTACTTTGTGCGACTGTGAATAAATATTTAGTCGCACCGGTATGAGTGGCCTGTTCGGAGTTGTATAATACAATCAGAATAAAAACTACAGGAAGTCCAAAATGCATGTACACCGCACAGCAGTTACATTCACACTGCTTTTCATCACCTCAGTCAACCGGACAAGTGTGTAAATACCGCAGAGAAGCCATTATGATGGAAAGAGTAACACTGAACATCATCTGCTTCAACTTCCCGATCTCACAAACCACCATCTTTTATTGATCCCACAAAATGACCTGAACTGGCACCTGTTCGTGTAGACACAGCGGCGTCGGGTGGAGTAAATGAATAATAATGCTAACACTACAACGTGGGTGTAATTCAAACTTCTTTATTAAATAATTCCTCACCAATCATAATCAAGACTAGCAACTGTAATAGCACATTCACTTCATCTAAACTCAGGGTTGCCAGACATCACCAGAAAAGTCAACTCCAGTTTCCATGTTTTGATTTATACCTCCAAAAATACAATATTATCAGCAGACATGGCAACACTGTACTGGGGGACCGATCTAAAAGGAACAACTAATAAATAAACAAAAATAAAACTACTAAAATGTAAAGACAGAAAATGTGCTTAGTTATAAATACATCATTTAATATAAAAATAGATATTATAATAACTTCATGAAATATATATAAAATGAGAAATGAAATAATGTTTAATTACTATGGGTTGCATTTAATATCAATTTGACATTAATATTAGTTCGCTAGTTCCTTAGAAGGCTTTTAGCCTTTTTCCTAATATGGATCATTTTTGTGTTAGTCTGCTTTTAATTAGAACTCTTTATTGTTTAAGATATTTAAAATAAATATTTTATGCTTGTTTATTTATCAATTAACCAACAGTATTTCTCATTGCTATTATTTTAATTCAGTTAACAGTGACCATGAGCAGAGAGCTTACATTTATCTCTTTATGACAGACCTCCTGATTAAAGCTTAAACAAAAAAAGATTGGTATCTGGATCGGTTTCGGTCGTAAAAATCCTGATCGGAGCATCCCTAATGAACACCATTAAACTAAAGCGCTTCCCATCTGATGGGTAAATGAACTCACCCAATCACATCCTATATGAGATTATTCAGATATATACACAATATACGCAGAGTGGTTCGAGAACTGACTCCAGCCCAGAACCATGACAATGAAAAATTAATAATGTAGCTTTAAATATATTTAAGAGGAGCAGACTTCAAACACTGAACATTGATGTTTATTGTATTTGTTTACAAGGTGGAACAGGTTAATGGTTGTTTTTTGCATACAGTCTAAAATATTAACTGAAAATATTACATTTAGTTTATCAGAAAGTAAATTAATGTGTCATGATTCACACTATGTTCCTAAATTCTGTCATAATTGACCAGCTCAAGTTTTCTCATGCCTACTTGTGTGTTATATTGTGGCACATTGTTACCATCTCTTTAAAAAAACAAACAAACAAACAAAAAAAAAAACCCTAAACTTAAACTGTGCTCCAAAATTTTTGCCTGTGCTCCGTTTTGTAATTAGGTGCACAAGTGCTCCTAAAAGAAATTGTTACCGTAGAGCCCTGCCTTCATGATAGAAACTAGAGTGTGGGTATATGTGGGTTTTACAGTAATCAGGGAAGCAGCAGGTCTAGCACGGCAAAAAAATAAATACACATGAAAATAGCTGTGTGAACTACCATCTGCTTCACATCGATCAGATAACCCAAGACTAGAGATGACACCCATCTGATACCCAGCATCGCTATCGGGCTGATATCAGTAAAAAATGGTGGGTGGGATATCGGAGAAAAATAATGAATTTGAGGCGGCGGTGGCTCAGGTGGTAGGGCGGGTTGTCCACTAATCTTAGGGTTGGCGGTTCGATTCCCGGCCCGCATGACTCCACATACCGAAGTGTCCTTGATCAAGACACTGAACCCCAAGTTGCTCTCGATGGTAAGTTAGCACCTTGCATGGCAGCTCTGTTACCATTGGTGTGTGTGTGTGTGTGTGTGTGTGTGTGTGTGTGTGTGTGTCTGAATGGGTGAAGACACCGTGTAAAGCGCTTTGGATGAAAGCATTATATAAGTGCAGATCATTTACCATTCCTGTAACAAATGGAAAAGTTTTTGGAAAAGATTTCTTTTGAACTGGAAATGTTTACATATGAAGAGACTTGATTAGGGCGAGTTTGTTCGTTTGGGGTTTTTTAAAAATTTTTTATTTATTTATTTATTTATTTTTCCAGCCGTTAGTTCCGGTCCAGAAATTTGATTGGTTAAGCGCAGTTCCAAGAGTGCTGATATTTAGTGTAATAGCTCTGGGGCATTTCACTGTGTGTTTCACATCACTTGTCTGTGTTTGCTACATAAAATTTGAATTCTAGTGATAATTCATTACATTAAAACCATTAGTACATGAACTATGGACTGTCGGTCAGTTTGTGTACTGGCTTGGCAACAAGCCATTGCTATGGCTTCTTTGGGAACTGTTTTTGAAGCAATAAACAAATTAACAAAATATTTCGTCATATTGTGTCTGAAATGGCAGTTACTCTATTTTCTTATTAATAGAACTATTGTATAAAAACTGTATCACACTGTCAATCATGCTGTTGTACTGTACATCGCCAGTATTGCGTATAACAGCACTCTTGTTCATGTGATCTTGCTTAATTATATTTATACTTTATTATATTATATTTGCAGTGAAAGTGATTTTTTTTTTTTTTTTTAAGCTATGTAGTTTTCCTATATAAGTGCCTCAGTTCATCAAAAATCATTTTAAAAGTTTAAAGAAAACTGTCTGTTTGGCAATCTGTCAACACAAGGGCTCAGTATCGGAAAAGAGAAGTGCTGGTGTGAGCTCTACCCGAAACTAATGTTCCAGACTTAGACAAATTACCAAAAAGAGATCAATAATAGTAGCTGTCTTTTTATTCATATAGAGCATATGTTCCAGCCATAATGTCATGCATCTTTTAATAGCAAACATGTACAACACCTACACAGATAAAATACAAGTCTGTAAGTATAAAACTAAATATAAAGCCGTATTATAAAAATGTAAACTTCATACAGTTACACAAAAAAAAAAAACGCATCTTGTATTTAACACTTGTATTTTTCTGTTTGTCTGTTTTACTAATAACACAATTTATGGAGAACAAAAAAAAGAGAAAAGAAATTTTGGTGTACTTGTTCAAACTCGCACAATATAGACAAACAATGAAACTCCTTTCAAAATTGCAGGTTGACTGCAAAGCTAGCTATGTTTGAGAGAATTTAGTGTAAACATTCATTTACTGCAGTTTTAGAAATGGATGCATAATGCCTCCTTAATTGTGCCTTAAAAAAGAGTGGAAAATACACCAGACTACATCCATTCAGTTAGTCATAAATGTATACGGTAATGCATTCAGCTTTGCTAACCATTTTGTCCCGCTCCAGGATCTGGAGCGCGTGGCAGGGGTACACCCTGGACAAGGTGCCAGACTATCACAAGGCATCACTGACGCACTCATTCACACACAGCAGTAATTTAGTGTAGCCAGTTCACCTTTTAGGAGGTGAGAGGAAACCCATATGGGCACGGGGAGAACATGTGAAACTCCATAGAGGAAGTAATTTAAACTTATTTATCAGGGACCATGGAGTTGTACCTGCTCTACAAGCACGCTGTCCTAGACTTGTGAATGTGTAACACAGTTAGGCCAGCTCTGTTGAGTGCACTTAAAGGTTAGGCCACACTTTCAGTCTTTTAATTAACGGATTTGTTGGCTGTCATGTAGAAAAAGACACCAAATGGATTCAAATATTATAGGAAAATGCTGAATCAGAGGTGTTGTACTATCTTATCCGGGAAGGGCAGGTGTGGATGGAGGATTTCATGCCAATCAGGCAGGAGCCACACCTGATTCCACCTGTTTTAATCAGTTGATCTTTGCCTTCAGTAGACTCAGGTGTGGCTTCTGATTGGTTGGAATGAAAACCTGCACCCACACCGGCCCTTTCCGGATAAGATTGGACACCTCTGTCCCAAGGCTTGTATCTATATGTGAGCAACAGGCAATTAAAGAGAAAAAATTGAACGTTGTAGTAACCAGGATTGTAGGCAAAATTGTTTGAGTTACGTAGCATTAATTCACAGAATTTTGCTCGACTCCTAACACAGACCTGTTGTAGATTGTGCACTTACTTGTTCTGATGGTGGTTCTCATCATGCGCCCCACTTTGAGAACCACTGCCATAACCAATAAGTATACAATCTACAATATGTCCGTGTTAAGAGTCTCTGAATTGTTCATTCAGATACAGAGGTGCAAATCACAACCCACTATTACAAGGCTGTTATATTTGTTATTCAATTATTATAGTTATTAGCCAGGTTGCCAAAATTCTGAAAAACACGTAGCCTGTAAATACCATTTTGGACCTAATGTGTTCTTTTCATTGAATGTTCAAGAATAAAAAAGTAAGCATGTTATTGTACATATTTAATTAATGAACTTAATATTTAAATAGTCAGATTATGTTCATAAAATAAACCTGTCCTGTATTTTACAGTTAAACAGCTGTCTGGCTTCAAGAAAGTTTCAGAACCCCAAGGTTAAAGTCTATGGCAATACATTCATTATAAATCATATGCAAGCAAGATTAAACTTCAGTTTGAGCTGAACAGATGGATGGCTTTAGTAAGACATGTATATAATACGTGTATACAATAATACAATATAATGTCAGGTTTTTATAAATTTGCTATAACCTCTTAGTTAACTTAATGTCTCAGTTTATTGGAAAAATTGGGTACTGGCATTTAAACACTTTTTTTTGTTTTGTTTTGTTTTTTTAAACAAGTTCATTATGTAAAACCACATTGCTCTTGGATTTGTTAAATTAATAAATAAAAGAACTGGCATAAGTTGATTTTGTAAAGATGCCCATGCCAACCCAATGGAAAAACATTGCAAATAATTTAAAAATAACAACACACATACACACACACTAATTCATTTTTCTTACAAATGTGTCATGTCGAAGTGTATACTGGAACATATTGTTCTCGTCTACTTTGTTTGGAAAAGAAACTTCTGCTTCCTCATACAGTAGATTCGTTAAATATTAACTTGGTTGGCAGAAACTGTGCCGTGTTCCCAGGAGGCTCGTTGTCTGGATTATCGCAATGCTTCCTGGTGCTTCGTACAGCCAAAGACTTGCGCTTAATACAGTTCTGGATGGTTTCTGAGGTGAAATAATAAATAACAGGGTCGAAGCAGCAATTTGTCACCGCAATGCATAACGTAATGGGGTAAAGAGTCTTGACGATAGTCTCCACGGCGCAATTACTAATGGCTTTACTGCGGACCAGGCTGTAAAAAACCAGATTAACGTTATATGGGATGAAGCAAAAGCAGAAGACAAGCAAGTGCACAACGATCATGCGCAAGATCTTGGCCTTGTTCAGCTGCCCTTCGCTTTTAATTGTGTCCAGGTTTCTCAGCGTGCTCAAGATCATCATGGAGCAGAATAGGTTAATGAGAAGTGGGATCACGAACCCCACAGTCTCCATGACCAGCACCACACCGAATAGTTCGAATTTCCACTGCGAGTTGCTGAAGTTCTCAAAGCAGTAGCTGTTGTTTTTGTTGCTTGATGTTTCCAGCTTAAACCCAACCGCCAAGCTGATCGAAAGCACGAGCAGCCAAACTGAACAGCAGGCGATTTTTGCGCTTCTTCTAGTCCTTAGTGACCTGGAGGCGAACGGGTGAACGATGGCCAGAAAACGATCCGCACAGATGCAGGTCAGGAAAAGCATGCTGCCATACATGTTCGTGTAGAACAGCGACACAGAGATTTTGCAGAGCACCGTCCCAAAAGGCCAGTTCTGCTTGTTGAGAAAGTAATAAATCCGAAACGGCAGACTGAGGACAAAAAACGTGTCGCATACGGCCAGGTTCAGCATATAGGTAGTGGTCTCATTCCTTTGCTTCAGCGTACAAATGAAGATGTACAAAGCCACAATGTTGAAGAGCAGTCCTAGGATGAAGACGATGCTGAACGCTGAGCTGTATAGAGTGTATTTAAACTCATCCTCTACAGAACAGTTCCCGCCATTACTATTGCTACTGTTACTATTGTTTTGCATTGTCAGTTCAAAGATAATCTAAGAAATATGCATAGAGGTTACTTTTTATGACCATGTAAATGTCTTTTGTAAAAATTTTACATATTACAATCCTGATGGGAGATTTGGAGATGTAGCATTGCTCAGCAGAATTATTTAATAAAAGAAATGAGTTCTTACAGCAGTTTTGATGACGCGATCTTGCATGTTACACTTCTGATCTTGTACACGTGCTCAACCACACATTTACAAGGCCCCTTGCATCTTGGTTTATAGGTTTTTTTTTTGTTGTTTCCCTCCTTGTGGTCCAGTCAGCTGAAAATAACAGCATCATTGTCATATGCAGCATTTCAAATCATTCTTCTGCATTCCCCATTTGGAGATCCTTCATGTGGAAATTTTCAGCTGTCTTTTCTAATTTGGCTTCCTCTTCTTGATAACAAAAACCAATGTCTATTTAAGACCAAATTGCTTTTCTGGCAACTTGCTTTTCTGGTAATCTCCTGTTTTCGCTTTGTCTGTTACTGTGCCACAGCCAGAGACACCTCGCTGCTGTTCGTCCTGTTGGTGAATGTAGTAGTGTGCTCTCGGATCGACAGGCAGGCTAAAAAGGGAGGGGCTTCTTCACATTTCCCACCTCTATTTCTTGCTGCGCACCCACCCCTTTTTTTTTATTTTTATTGTTTCGGTACCGTTTCCCATACACAGTAACTTCCTGTGTACCGTGGGAGACCCCTGTAAACTTCCGTCTGTGGTGACAAAATAGAGAAACGAGAGTGTGTACCAAATTCATTAAGTAATAATCGGGTCTACTGTAGGTTCCCTGAGCAGCATACGAACTCCTTTGAAGATTTCGTTAACACTTTTGAATGCAGTGTTTAAGACACCAATATCATTTGGGTGTTAAAAAGAAATAAAAGCACACAGTAACTTTTGCTTTTCAGTGATATATTTGCCTCTAAAGAAATTGGTATACTGTGCTAATTGTCAACGATTCTGTACTGTACTTCAGTGTAGTGTAGTTTCACATCAACACATGTAAATGTTCAGATGGAAATTGTTGCTTTTTTAAAAAAATTTTTTAATTATTATTATTTTTTTGTAGACACATGTTGGAGGGAACTCAAGTGATTAAGGGTGTTTTCACATATAGTTCATTTTAAAAGAGCCAAACCCAGTTTACTTAAAGTGAACCAGAAAGGGAACCCACCAAAAGTGACCTCAGTCCTTTTGGTGTTCACAATACAGTGGACTCGAAAGAGAACCCGTTTTTTTTTTTGTTGTTTTTTGGGTCCGCTCCAGCAATGAAGTGATCTCAGACCCTTTCTTGTTCACACCACAACTTCATAAGAACTTCATAAGACCCCAGCTTCATCATGGAAGGACAGGAATCCTTCACTTCAGCGGACTCTCCACTTTGACGCATTTTGTCACGGGTGCTCATGTACTTCTGTCGTAGTTTTATTTATTTTTGTTTTTATTTATTTATTTATTTATTTTAAACTTTTACCCGGCATTGTAGCGCTGTTCTGTTATAGCCTCTTTCCTTCATTTTTTGAGAAAACAAAAGAAACACTTTTATGTTCTTATGTGTTGAGGATAGTTGCTGTTTAATGCAGTCCTCTTTCCAAATTTAAAGAATTGCACAGCTCTCCTCCTGAGACCACACAACCCTGCGACCTGACATGGTGAAAAGTTGTTTTTTTTTTTTGTTTTTTTTTCCCCAGCAGTGATTGAACATGGCTGCTGGTACAGCAGGCCTCCAGGTACACATGTCGAAACGAAACACAAAGTGTACGGGACTTCGTTGCTTTCACACATCACGAAGAAATTGAACCACAAGCGAACCTCCAGAGGTGGTCTGAGTACGGTTCGCTTTTGGGTCCTTTTAGGGGGGGTCTGAGGTCACTTGGTTTGTTCACATCTACACGCTGATCCGGTGGTTTGGAGGGCTCAAACGAACTAGGTGTGAGCTTTGTTTATCTTGATGTGTAACAGTGATATCAGTTGTGTTTGGTTTCCACCGTGTGGTAGTTTTAGTTTTAGTTTCCCAGACCCTAATGAAATGATTATAATAGTAATAATTATATGATATTTATAATTAATAATATATCTTATTATTATTATTATAATAATTTTTTAAAAAATCCCTGTTTATGGTATGTTGTTAATTTGTTTCGGATGGTTAATTATAGTCACAATTAGGGGTGTTGTGCTTTGAAAAATAGTCATGTGATGATGGTCCAAAATTATAGTCCAAAAATATTATGGTATCACAGTATTAATCAACCTTTTATAAAAACCCACAAGCTAATGGTGAAAATTAAATGAAAAAAATTATTGTGAACATTTTGTACAAAGGTCTTTGAACATAATTAAAACAAAAAGAGCAAATTCCTCTAATTGCTGTATTTGTCACATTGTTGTTCTAAGCTATAAGACAGAGTGGCTGAGAGGAAAGGCAGCACACTGGGTGGGGAAGAAAATGTAATTAGCATGGTAGTGTTCAGCACTGCTATTTTTTGGTAAGCAGTGTCATGTTCTGTGAGGTTTTTCATAGCTGTCCTGTATGGAAAATGTTCGGAACATGCTAGCAGATAGAGCAGAGGTAGTATTGCGATGTGTTTCCAGTAGTAGCAGATTTCACAACCTCTTTACAGGAATAAAGTTGAAGTAACTGTCTGTAAATACATTTTGATTAACTGTAAAATCATGACACCATAACATCTTGGTGTCTGTAATAATTTGGGAGATTGTACGTTGAGGAACATAAACCAGATTTCCTGGATTTGTCCAAGACAAACTGAAATAATATCCAGACTTATTTCATTATTCAGCATGTCTGCATGGATTCACATGTCCTTATGATGTACAGCAGTAGATATTTTTAAGGATTTTGTTGAAGGAGGTCTTGTGAGTAAATATTCATTGCACCTTGTTTGTCTCGTAGGATTCTCTCCTGTTCGAGCTCCTGAGGCAGTCTCGTGAAGATGGTACCGGAGAGCAAGCGGAGCCTCCTGCAACGCTGAATCAGCCTCTACAGCACAATCACACGGCAGCTGATCTGTAAGTCCAACTCTCCTCATGCGAGAGTGGGTCAGCTGTGCAAAATGAAAGCTCTTAGCACAGTAAAGAGTTGCTTCCTCTTTGCTCTGCTATATTGTTGTGAGTTCCACCACACTGAACTTCCCAAAAGTGGCTTGTCCGGGGGTAGCTGAAACCTATCAGGCACCCACAAGTCTGTCTTTTTGTCACGCACAGCACTGAGGTTATGGAAGTACAATAGTGCCAAATGTCCTCAAGGCAAAATGGCATGTTGAATTACATAAATTGAATAAAAACATATTGCAATAACAATACTTGGATTTTTCTGCCCAGCAATTTGACACAAATTGGAAAAAAAAAAATCCCACAGCAATAACAATGCTTGAATTATTTGCCTCTGCGATTCATTGGGTTTATATATTTTGATTGAAAACAAAATTTCAGAATTCAAAATTCAATGCACCCATATTCACCTTCCTAAAATACGGTTCCAAAATATTCACTTGTTAAAAATACCATCTTCATTATTCGTCAGGTAATATTTCAGCACATTATTTTTCAACCTCACAAATTCAGACTGAAAAAAATTTAATTCTGGTCTTAAAATTCAAGTCTCACATCCGGGTCTCACAGGAAGACCAGTGGATTGCCGATACTGCTTTATCCAAATAAATATAAAATTATTTTATAATAATTATTTATTATAATTACTTTGCTCACAGCCCTGATATCAACCCGTCTGAACAACTTTGGGATTAATTTTAACACTGACTGCACCCCAGATCTCCTTGCCTGCCATCAGTGTCTGACCTCACTAATGCTCTTGTGGCTGAATGAGCAGAGTCCCACAGCCACACTTCAAAACCTAGTCTAAATAAATTCCCAGAAGAGTGGAGGTTATAATAATCTCAAAGAGGAGCAAAATCAGGAATAGGATGTTTTAAAAAGCACATATGGTCAGTAATGGTGTGTAATGGTCAGATTTCCACAAACCTTTGGCCATATAGTGTTAAAAACTACTGCTTTTTGGTGTAGGGATACTGCTGGGACATTTTTCAACTCCCAAGGGAAAATTTGCTAATTTTCTTACCAAAAACAGGATTTACCAGATTTCCTGTGTGTGTGTTCTCATCCTCTGTTTTGTCTCTGTCTCAGATATCTGTCTCCTCCGCGTCCGAGTCGTCGAGTTTCAGCAGCAGCAGTAGTATCAGAGGTTGACATTCCAGCCCTGCCCCCATCACAGCCCCCTGCCCCAGGCACCAAACAGCACCGCTCCAACTCCCTCAGCCTCTTCTATAAGAAATGTACGGCAGCAGCTGATCTAGCGATATTTGTTGCCGGACACGACACACTTAAAGTGTTTCATGCATGTTCCCATTAGTGCGGGGCTCATTTGCTTTGTTTGTAATTTTCTACATTTGTGATTTTTCCACTCAGCCATAATACAGACACTCGGCAGTACTAAAGGTGGTCATTCCAAGTTGCAAATAAAAGAAAACCGTCATCCTTATGACATAATTGTGATATTTGTCATTCCTCACCACTTTTACTGGCTTTTGTTGATTGTTGTTGTTGCCGCTCTTTTTTTTTTGTGTGTGTAGTATACAGAATGGCCTACCTGCGACTGAAAATGCTTTTCTCTCACCTTCTCACCTCTCACCCCGAGCTGGAGGCCATCATATGGACTCTGCTCCAGCACACACTCCAGAACGAGTATGAGCTAATGAAGGACAGACACCTAGACCAGGTATTAACATGCACTTCCTTTCAGTTTGAGCATGTGTTGCAATCAATTTTAGTTAGTTAGTTAGTTACATTTATACAGCGCTTTTCTAGACACTCAAAGCGCATTACATAGTATTTTTTGTGTGTGGGTGGGGGGTCTTCTAAACCACTACTAGTGTGTAGCATCCACCTGGATGATGCGACGGCAGCCATAGTGCACCAGAGCGTCCACCACACACCAGCTATTAATGGAGAGGAGAGAGTGATTGGGGATTATGGCCATGATAGAGATTAACAGATTAGAGTTTTTTTTTATTAAATTTTTTTTAATCCATTTAAAAAATCAAAGCAATAAATAATCAGTTTTGGGTTCGTATGTGCATTAGAGCTCGCCAAGGATGTCCCAAATTCAATACTGAGTATTTGATCAGGATGTAATATCAGCACTGGCCTGAAACCCTCTATCTGCATTAGATTTACCTCCACTGAGGTGTTTTATGCCATGAGTGCATTTTAAGTTTAATTCCTCAGAACAGAACGTACTGGAAGATGAGTCGTTCTGTTTGCTGAGCAGTTGGCTATATTAAATGGGTTTCACCAAATAATAAGCCTTGTGTATGAAAAGTTGGCTGGCTTTCCTGAAGCATCCAAGTCTGTGTTAATATAAAGCACGCGTCCAGCTAAGAGTAGTCCTGGACTCTGTTCACCACATTAAAATGTCTCTCCATTTTGTCATTAATTTGTTTAAAAGTCATTTATGAATCTTTTCAGAACTGTTATTTCTGTGGGTTTCTAGTCAAACAGTTTTCTGATGCCTGAATCTTCTACAGTGTTTAGATGCCTTGATGACTTTAGTTTCACTCGCGTAATAACTTTCCCCAACGTAGTGAATGACTTTTCATTTAAACTGAATAATTTTACTGACTACATGGTAAACATAGCCACAAATACCTCTCACGGCTGGGTTCGTAAAAGTTGATGGATAAATCAAAGGTATCTTGACAATATCCTTGTGTTTCTAGCTGATGATGTCTGCCATGTACGCCATATGCAAGGTGAAGAATGTGGATTTGCGCTTCAAGACGATTGTCACTGCGTACAAAGAGCTTCCCAACACAAACCAGGAGGTCTGAACAACTGTTTTTATATTATGGATTTTTTTTAAAACATTAAAGAGACAATGAAATTGCTCATGACATTTTGTTTGTTCTCCATCAACCAGACTTTCAAGCGTGTGTTGATCAGAGATGGCCAATACGATTCCATCATCGTCTTCTACAACCTGGTGTTTATGCAGAAGTTAAAGACGAACATCCTGCAGTACGCGTCTTCCCGGGTAATGCGCTTTGTTGTGTCGTGTCTAATCGTGTACTCTGATGTCCCCTGTTGGACAGAATTAATATTAGCAAAATGAAGTTGGATGCAGTTTCTGTTTCTGATGGTGGTGTCTGTTTTCTCCCAGCCTCCTCCACTTTCTCCCATTCCACATATTCCCCGGAGCCCGTACAATTATCCCAGCTCCCCCCTTAGAGTGCCTGGAGGGAACGTCTACATCTCCCCTTTAAAGAGCAGTCATTTGACCCCAGCAGCCATGACGCCCCGGTCCAGGTCAGTACTCTGTTAAACAGTAACTCTCTTACTTCATGGTTCTAGTGATGGAAATATATGAAACAGTTAAATAGATAAAAGGCATGCCCAGTTCATTGATAAATTCTAACCCTAACCCTTTTTTTTGTTGTTGTTGTTGTTGCAAATTGCTGTGTTATAAGAGCAAAAGAACATTACAGGGCATGCTGTTATATGCATGCTGTAAATATTTAACTTGGGTGTGGAAACAGTGACACCACCTGGCTTTGGGCCACATCACACAACCCTGTCATGTTTTATTATTCATCATGAAGACCTTCTGTGAGAAATGGCTGTCGTGTACAAATCAGGGATGTCACGATACCTTAAACATATCTTACGATGCTATACTAGCCGAGGTACCACGATACAACACGATATTGTGTTTATTCATATTTTAAAAATGAACCAAATTTACAGAAGTACATAGATATAAATGAAAACAGACAAACCCAATTTTCCTCTGAATAATTTATTATTGAGAATGAATTACTGGCTGTTGAAAAAAACTCAAGAACAATCATACAGTTGGCAAGCAAATAATTCCATCTATTGTTCCCTAGAGCACTGAAATCATTCAAATGGGAATTGTCCTCAGAGAACTAAGAATGAACACATCATTAGGAATAAATAACTGAATCTGGAAATAAACTCAAAAAATCATAACCATCTGGAAAAGAAAAAAAAGAAGGTTAACAGTGACGGTCAACGGAAAGCTTACATATCACTTATATAAAGCTTGAACAATTGGCATTGGGATCAGGATCGACCAATCATGATGACAAGAAATCAGTAATCGGTATCTACTACAAAAATCCTGATCGGAGCATCCCAAATTTGTGTATTCTGCACAACAGTGGGATGTCATTTTAGCGAGAATAGTATTACCTGCCACACATACGGCATTACTTACTATACTAGTGTATTGACGATACTACAGTTTAAAAAAAATAAAATAAAATACAGTGGCATCGGTGGTATTTTGAAGCTTTAGTATCGCGATACTACGATATTACCGTTATACCATGCAACCCTTGTACAAATCATGGGACAAGCCACAGAAAATAATAAACTCATGAGAACCCTGTACTGTGTTATTGCTAAAGCTTGGAACTTGTACCGTTCTTACAGGATCCTTGTATCCATTGGCGAATCATTCGGGGTGAGTCACTTTCATACTCCTTTTACTGCACACTAAGGCTGGGAAATATGATACAATATCCTTAAAGTGTTCCTATGCATTTTAGAGTGTATTGTCGTTACTTCCTCAGTACGTTTCTGTATTTATTAATTAGTTTATTTTTAACTAGAAATGATACGACATTAAAGAGTGTTTGTTTTACGGAGATCTATAGATTAGTCATGTCCTGAGACATGTTATTATTTAGCCCTGTTTTATGTTTCCTCTTGCTTACGTAGTGGCTATGAAAAGCACATACACTGGTGTACATGCGCTTAGGGGCTACTAAGCTTGATCTTTATAACATTAGTGTGTTGATTTTAAATGAGTTCCTGTGCAGCTGTAAGTAAAGTGTGTTTCGTTGTTGCCATTGTGTTGGAATCCCTCCTTGTCAATGAACGATAGAACGACAGCATACTCGGTAAGGTTGTCACTCACCTAGGGTTGTTTGTAGACATTTTTTTTCCTCACCTAGCCATCCTTTGTGTTGTGTTATATGTTAAGATGTTTTATCAGGTTTCATATATTGAAAGAAAGAAAGAAAGCGCATAAAGAAAACCTTTTTGTGTGGGGGGGGGGCATATTCAATATAATGGAAGAGGGTTAAGTGGTAAAGAGGGGTGCTGGGACTTGAACCCTCACTTTCTGATCAGTAACCCAGAGCCTTAACTACTTATAGAAAGATGCTGTAGTTGCTCCTCTTTATCTTCTCAGACTTTGCAGTGTGCTTTGCCCTGATTGCTGAAGCATTCCTGATCTTGATTCATATTTTGTATCTAAAAAAAAACCCAAAAACATCTTTGACTTGTGATTTATTTGTTCACCCTTAGTACACACTGTTACTGTTGAACTGTGCTGTCTAAGCATTTTCCTTCTCTGAAACAGACCTCTGACAAGTTCCAGAAGATCAATCAGATGGTCAGTAGCACAGATTGGCCCCTGAAGAGGAGGCTAGCCGGAGACTCCAACCCCAAACCCTTGAAGTGGTTACGTTTCGATGTGGATGGACAGGATGAGGCTGATGGGAGGTGGGGCCCCTCTTAATGTTTCAGCAGGACAAAAAGCTCATTTGTTTGTTGTAAATACTGCAACATTTAAAAAAAAAAAAATCCATAACCATGTGTGTTTTTTTTTTTTTGTTTGTTTGTTCGTTTGTTTGTTTTTTAATTAAATTAAGTATTTTGTGCCTTTTACAGCAAATCAAGTGGCGAGTCTACACTGAACAAGAAGCTGGCTGAGATGCGTAAGTCCCTCCATGAGTGGAGCAATCATAAAGCCATTAGCTAGGCCATCAGCAAGTGAATGCTGTAACCGAAAAGCAAAAATCGTCTCACTGAAAAGCAATTAGTAGTTTAGTGGTGGGATTTACAGTAGAGGTCATACGTTTACATACGCCTTGCAGAATCGGCAAAATATGAATAATTACAAAAAAAGAAGAGGGATCATAAAAATGGCATTTGGATTTTTATTTAGTCCTGCCCTGAATGAGCTATTTCAAATAATCAGATGTTTACATATAGTCCACAAGACACAATACTCACTGAATTTACACAAATGAACCCATTCAAAAGTTTACACACGCTTGATTTCTTAATCCTGTGTGTTGTGACCTGGATGATCAACGACTGTGTTTATATATTATGATAGTTGTTCATGAGTCCTTTGTTTGTCCTGAGCAATTAAACTGTCCACTGTTCTTCAAAAAACTGCAGGTCCTGCACATTCTTTGCTTTTCCAGCATCTTCTGCATATTTGACCCCTTTCCAACAGCGACTATATGATGTTGCGATTCATCTTTTCACACTGAGGACAGTTGAGGGACTCGTACACAACTATTACAAAAGGTGCAAACATTCACTGATGGTTAAGAAGGCAACACCATACATTAAGATCCAGGTGGGTGTAAACTTTTGAACAGGATGATCAGTGTAAATTTGTCAATCATTTGTTTTTTTCATTTAGTCCTACCCTTCAGAAGCTAAATAAGATATGTACATGTTCCCCAGAAGACGAAATAATAACAATTTACACCGATCATCCTGTTCAAAAGTTTACACCCCCCTGGCTCTTAATGACTCATGTTGCCTTCTTGAGAATCAGTGAATTTCTTATTTTTTCTCTGGTAGTTAAACGAGAGAAGTAAAAACACAGGTAACCATTAGCCTTCATGTCCGCTATGCAACTATGAATAAAAACACTAACATCTCAGACACATAATCTTGTTCCAGGCACCTGGGCTGCTGATTTGTCCCCACCCCTTTTCTCTAACTGAGTTTACATTTGTTTGTGTCGGTTTTGCACTGTTCTCAGAAACGCTGAGCTTCATTAACAAAGAACACTTTGTTCTGTCTTAGGTTCAGTTCAAAATCTAATGCAGGAACAGAAAATGAAGGAGGAGGCTGAGAAGGAAGACCCAGAACCCTGATGTGAACAAGTTGTTACTGTTCATTTGCCGTTTCACTAATTCCCCCTTTTTTTTTTTTTTTTTTTAAATTCCCTTTTCCCTTTGTATTTGTATTATATTTAATGTTTTTTTTTGTTTTTTTTGTTTTTTTTACATATATTTGAGTAAGTCAAAAGAGAAAATACAAATCAGTAGGAATATCGCAGAAAGGTTTAGAGAAACCCGAAATTCAGGACACACGTTTTTATTAGTCAGCTTCTGGTACTGTTGAAAAAACATTATTTATTTCATTATGCCTAATGAAATGAATAACACTACTGATAAGTCAGTCCTTTCATTAGGACATGACTACTTAAAGTGCTGACAAATGAAACAAATATCATAAAATATACATTTTACAAAATGCTAATATGTCTATCTGTGAGACTTGCAATAACATCTAGGCACCATTTTATATATATATATATATATAAAAAAAAATTATACAAAACATTTTTGTATAAAAATTATTGATTTTTAGCTTTTGTTTTCGTTTGTCCTTTCACTTTTTTCTTGTGTTGTTCAAAAGGGCATCATGAAGCTCTGATCATGAAAGTTCTGCTTTTTTTTTTTTTTTTAAAACAGATAAATGGCTGAACCTCATACAAGAAATCAGTGGTCAGTACATTATGTGTGGTGATAAATTTGAGCTGCATAATTGCATTTCTACAACAAGTACATCAATTACAACATGACATACGCATGATGTAATAATCATTCATGTGCTCAGTGGGCACAGAATCGTTTTGAAATGGTCTTGCAGTGTCTTGCAGTCATATTCTTCAGTACCAGTTCCTTTTTTAAATTAGCATTTGGTTCTTTTGCAAACAATTGTAATTTATTTATTTTTGTATTCAAAAGCATTAATCAATACTTAAGTGGGGGGGGGAGAGTGTGGCTTCTGAAATGTCAGTCCTTTCATTAAGACTCATCTAAAAGAGCTGACGAATAAAACAAAACATAACAAAAACCTCTTCTCTTAAAGGAGAGATGATATTCAATTTTTAAAAAAGGATATATTTTTTCCGAGTGGTTTTTGTGTGGTAGGGTTAACTGTGTCCGTGTTGGTTTTAAGAAATTAATGGCATGTGAATGCGTTTACATACTTGTATCTCTCTCTCTTTTTTTTTTTTAAATATATTGTTATTTGCTTCCTGAACGGAGCTTGTAATTTTTTTTAAAACATTTTTTTTCTATTGAAATGCTAGCTGTTAGTATTAGTTTGTACCGTTTTTGTATTAATTACTTTGTTCAAATGATTTCTTAATAACTGACTTGATATTGATTGTGCTTTATTAATATGTACGACTGTCTTTTACGATCATCTTTTAGGAAAATAAAATGTAAAAGGACCGCACTGTGTGCTTATGGGACGCGTTTGTGTCGAGTCATGCCGTGTCCGATCGAGCACATAACCGACGCTCCAAAACAGGAATCTGGTTAAAATACAGAAGCAGAAGTATTTACACTGTGACTTTTGTTTTTAGTTAATATTGCAGTAATAACTCGTAAACATTATTATTTTAAATAGTTAGTTCCTCTTGGATGGCTGATTTTTATCGATTAACAAAGCATGAACATTTTTCTGCTTAAACCAGGCGTTCTCATTACCTCTGGATAAAACTAATTCATGGATCATTATGTTGGATCTCATTAAATAAGCTGCATGACTTGCAGGATAATGTGAAACTTGGAAACTATGTGCTAAGCTACAGTGCCCTCCACTAATATTGGCACCCTTGGTAAATATGAGCAAAGAAGGCTGTGAAAATTTGTCTTTCATTGTTTAACCTTTTGATCTTTTGTTCAAAACATTCACAAGAATACTCTGCTCTCATGGATATCAAACAAATGCAAACACAACACAGGTTTATAAAATTATTTTTTTTTTTTGTTAAATGTAGGTGTGCAACTATTGTTGGCACCCTCTTAGTCAATACTTCCCTTTGCCAAGATAACAACTCAGCCATCTTGTCTAACCTGAACCTCATAGAGAATCTATGAGAGACACCAGAGCCAACAATACAGACGAGCTGAAGACAACCTGGGCTTCCATAACACCTCAGCAGTGCCACAGGCTGGTTACCTCCATGCCACACCGCATTCAAGCAGTAATTCATGCAAAAGCAGCCTCAACCAAGTATCGAATGCATACATTAATATACAGGAATGTTGACCTGAAAAGTATTATAAATTCTTTATTCTAATATTATGAGTTTCGTAGTCTTAATCTTAGTCTAGACATAAATCGGATACGGTTGGCTTTTATACTCATGTACGAGCAAGCAACATACCCAGGGCTAATTAAAGAAAACAAGACAAAACACCTTGACGAATCATCATGAGACCACGAGTATGCAAAAATCACCTTGAACTGATCTTAAATGATTGAATCATAATCATGGAAAATAAGGGAAAGTATTTCACAAGGGCAATGTGTTTTATCTTGCTCAGTGGTGTGTTGCAATGTTAGATGTGTTGTGTCACGTAGAGCTTGATTCTTTACACCGTTCACGGTAATTGGTGATTGAATCATGAGGATCTTCAGTGGTAAAGTGGTAGACCCTCAAATCTTCCGAAAAATCTCCTGAACATTTCACATAATGAAAAGTCTTCCAATCCTAATAATTCAAATGTGTTATTTAACAAAGAACAAAGTATCATTGCTGTTAGACAGGGACTTGTAAGGCGGATGTTTCATATTTAAGAATGTACATCATAATTGATGAAGGTTTTGGTCAGGAGATTTAGCATTTTTGGAAGAAATCTCCACTATCAGCGCTTTGTAACTGTCGGTGGTAAAGCTGTAACTTTTTAACTTTTCCAACTTCAAGACCGAACAATGAAGCTTGTGAGGGAGTGACTGTTTATAACTCTGATAACACATTATAACTGGAACTAAGTAACATTAAATGTAACTATTGATGGATTAAAAATATGCTGTGTCGTTCTTTAAAAAAAAAAAAGACTAATTGTTGACATTGCTGTGGTATAAGTGGAATGAAACACTTTTGGACATGCTGTAATAGAAAAATAATGTCTGTGGTGTGCTTACGCCTCATCACACCATCCCGTCATTGGTTATTCCTATAATAACATGCCAACTATGACTGTACATCACTCCTGAAAATATGTAGAATATCTTGTGATAATTTGTGAAGACCCAGATCTGGTCCCAGTCTTGTTCTTGGGATTTGAAAGAAAAGAAATGAACTGTTTGTTTTGGGTGCTAGATGGAACTTTATTTTTCTAAGACTGTAAAAGAAAATGCCAGAACCTTCAGTGACATGACAGTACCGTGTCTTCTGATTGGACAAAAAAGACAACCCTCCTGCCCACACGTACACACATTGGTGTGCAGTTACATTAGATCTTTTGACAATATTTAGAAGTCCCCCCCCCCCCCCATGTCAAGTCACATGACCACATGCATTGCTTTTACAGCTACATAATTGTGAATGGTGACCTTTACAAGTAGAACAGGACTTTATATCACGTGAACATAATACAATTATGTAACAGTGCACTACAAGAGATTTGTCATTATTATATCTCTGTAGTTATAATGCCATCCTCTTTGACAGTGAGCGATTCGAGTTACCATATACTTGGTCAATCTGAAACCAAACATGCTTCTTTATGTGCTTTTTATCTTCAAACGTTCTGCGAGTTTCCTGTCTCACGTATTACACGCGATGCTTTTTGAGGTCTCACTTACTTGTAAGGGTTTCGGTGCTGATCCACATCCTGTTTTTCAGCGTCCTTTTTATACATACTTTTTAGGTTTTGGATGACAAAAAAAAAAACCTTCTGAATCATTAGTGGTTCTCGGAATCGATATACGTAAACGGAAATGTAACACTATCTTATTCGGAGGGTTTAGAGTGCTTTAACTTGACGAGGCATGTAAATACATTTGCATCATGGTACTCAAGAAAGCTTTGAGCAACAGGACGTGAGAGATCAGTCAGCCGCTTTGTGTTTTGGTCAATAAAAAAATCCAGGTGCTCGTTTGTTTTTTTTGTGTGTGTGAGATGATTGTAGTGTGAAGGAAATCTCTTGCATGTGAATACTGGTCTGAATTGCTCAGAGCACGAAACGGTATTCATGGCATGTCATTCAAATAGATATACCGTTGAGGTCATCATTTTCCATGTGCCTTTCAGAATTTGCAAAATGTTCATTAAAAAAATTAAATAAGGGATCATAAAAATCTTTTTTAAAATGGTGTGGATTATTGCTGATCTAATCAATAATCCACACCAGTCTCGGTCTCATCACTTGAGGTAATGGTCATTGGATGCGTTAGCTCTTACATAAGAACACTGGAATGGAAATGGCATTCCTAATTTTATTAGGTCATTTAAAACCACTGCCGCCTATACAGTGTCTTCGCACTTTTCTCTGTTTTGACGATGTAATGGCAAGCATCACAGATGGTATCTTGTCACGGACTGAATTAAGTAGGATTTTGTCAGTTTCACTACAAATTCAATTGATTGGACATGATTTAAAAAGGTACATGCCTGTGTGTCCAGTGAAAGGTCCCACTGTTCACAGTGCATATCGGACCAAAACCAAGCCATGAGGTCCAAGGAATTCTCTGTAGACCTGTAATCAAATTGTGTCAAGGTAGGCAGAGTGGCTAAACAGAAGTCTCTCTTAAGGAAGAGGCATATGGCATGAACTTAAAAAGATCATGAGGAAAAGGATTCTATGGTCTGGTGGGACAAAAAAATAGATTTTTTGGGGTTGAATGTCACACTACATCTGATTTAACTAAGAACAGCTCATGAAGCATGATGGTGGAAGCATCATGCTATGAAGTTGCTTCTCAGTGGCAGGGACAGGGAGAATTGAGGGAACAATGAATGAAGACAAATAGAGAGAGGTTACTGTGTTGCAGAGTATACACAACCTCAACCTGGGGCAATGTTTCACGTTTCAGTGTGACAAAGACCTGAGGCATACAGCCAAGACAATACTAGAGTGGCTTTGGGACAAGTGTCTGAATGTCTTCGAGTTCCCTAGCCAAAGGCCAAACATTTGTGTAGAGACCTGAAGATAGTAGTCCACAGATGCTCCCCATCCAATGTGATTGTGCTTGAGAAGATCTGCCAGGAAAAATGGGATAAACCGCCGAATTGTAGATGTGCAAAGCTTGTAGAGGCTTAGCCAAGAAGATTCAAAGCTGTAAATGGTGCTAAAGGTGCTTCTACAAAGTAGTGATGTATAAAGGGTCTGAATATTGACCTAAATGAGAGATTTCAGTTTTTGATTTTTAATACGTTTGCAAAAATGTCTAAAAACCTGTTTTCATATTGTCATTATGAGTATAAATTAATGGCAAAAACATCCAAAATTTAATCCAATTGTGTGAAAATTGAAGCGATCTGAATACCGATTGCTTTCCGAACCCACTGTAGCTACCGAGACGTTACACAATTGCGTCTCCGTGTCTGCTCTCCCCTCTCTGCATGACATCTACACCAGGCGATGCTGTACCAGAGCTGCTAAAGTGGTCAAAGACTTCACCCACCCCATTAGCTGCCTGTTCAGCCTGCTGCAATCAGGCAAGTGCTTTCATAGTCTCATAACTAAAACAGAGACCCAGAAGGTACTTCTTCCCTCAAGCCGTCAGACTCCTCAACACGGGTATGTTCACCATTAGGACTCTATAAGTCTCTCTTGTCACTCTGTACTCCACTGACACACCGCACACAGCACTGTGTATTGCTACCATGAAATAACATACCCGCATACCTTTGTCACATATCTGTACATTCCTTACATGTTGTTTAGTTTTAGCTTCAGTTCTTCTGTACAGTTTTTCACCATCCTTTGTCTTCTTTTTCTACTTATTTCTTGTTAATTTCTTATTTTTAATGCAATCTAATGAGGAGTAGACCAGGTTTTCATTTCACTGCAAGTTATATACTGTATATAAACTGTGTAAGTGACAAATAAAACCTTGAATTTGTATTTACATTTAATAATCATCTGTATAACGCACTTGTTAAACTACTGTAGTTCGTTTCACGACATGATATATCACAATAGGAAAGATTGGGCAAGACTAAAAATAAATAAATAAATAAATAAATAAATAAATAACATTTCCACGGCATCTGATTGCCATTTATGGTGCAATTTTATACAGCGACATTCGACAGGTTTCCCCACACTTCCAGACGTCATAAAGTGCTGGAATTTCTAGGTTCACACCTCTACTTTACTATATCTGGATGTCAGTGCACAGTTTGTCTTTAGTTGAATGAATGGATACAGTAATATATCATCTGAGCAATAAATCGGAAGGGCTATGTTTCTGTAAGCAATACATGTCAAGAAACAGGAAATACTGGACAGAGATGTAAATAGTACTATCTATGGAATGAGGAACTTCCACCTTTTCAAAGAAAATCCCCCAAAACAACTCAATTGTAATAAGAGATTTTAAATGCAGTATATTTTTGTTTTGATTTTTAGTAGTAGGTATCTTTTGTATTTTGTTTCCTGGGGTTTCCCCCCCTTATTCCCGTACTCTGTGATTACAGAGAAAGAGGAGTGATTAGTTGGCACTGTGGGAAAATGCATGCCCCAACAAAACAATTTCTCTTCAGCCCGCCTTTGCTCTTCAGTCTCATGCAGCCTGTGTAGCTCTTATCACTTTTGGAGATGCAGTTTGAAACGTCTGCATTTCCCTCTACCTGACAGGTCTGCACTTTCGAGTTGAAGCTGAAAAGGTAACTAATTGTTTGTTATATATTTCTATGGTACTAGCTGAAATGACTGGATTGTGTTTCATTTATAAATCTCAGGATAGTGGCTTACTAAGTGCCTGAGAACTTGAATGTCTAGTGTGAATGTAAACTGAAATTCTACCGTTTAATACTAAATGTGTTTAGAAGGTTACTGTAAAAATTTGGAAGTCTTGTGATATGTTTATTCTGATACTGTCTATTTAATCTAAAATTCTTTCAGCTCTTTAATCTCCACAGAACTTAATTTCACACCTTCTTTATTGCTTTCACTACAGTTTAACGAGTAACTAATTAATAAATAATAATAATTAAAGCACATTTAAAACAACAAAAGTTGACATAGTCTTGGACATACTGTAGTTAAGAGCAGATAAAACACGTATAAAGAAAAATAAACTGGAACTAATAAATAACTGAACAATAATCTGCATGAAAAAATAAATAAATAAAATGTATCTTGGCAAAAGATGATTTTTGTATATTCTTAAGACGCTAGGATAACTTGTAAGCCGCACATGATTTGAAATATTCAAGTTTTGTAACAGAAAGGAAAACGGTTTTGTAAAGGAATACTCATCACTTGTAAAATAATCTCTGTTTAACTTATCTGCAGTGTATCTGTGATTACGATAGATGAGAATTTAACACATTTTTGTGTACTGAGACGAAAACAGAAAAGCCTTTTACTCCAAAATCATTCATAATGCAAGTCAAAAGACAGTTTAGAGAATTTTCACCAATGAGCATTTAAAATATGTTAATATGTCACGTAAAATCCTAACTGTAAACAAGGGAACGGCGGCACCATTGCATCTCTGTGGGTTTCCTCCATGTTCTCTGGTTTCTTCCCATCTCCCAAAACATGCCACTAGGTGGATTGGCTAAGATAAATTCCCTCTTGTTGTGAGTGTGTGTGTATGGTGCCATGAATAGACTGGAATCTTATCCAGGTGTATTCCTGCCTCACACCATGGATAAGGTCTAGTTCAATGGTCACCAACCCTGTTTTTGGAGATCTACCTTCTGGAAGACTTTTAGCTCCAACCATAATCGTATTCACCTGACCATCTAATTATTTCCTTAAGTTCCTGATCAGCTAAAACAGGTGTGTTAGATTTTGTTGGAGATGAAACCTGCAGGAAGGTAGATCTCAAGGAAGAAGGTCGGTGACCACTGGTGTAGATCCAGCACAAGTCTAAAGTGGTTACTGAAAGTGATTGAGTGAGTGAGTGAGTGAGTGAGAGTAAAAACTTTCAAACAATAATATATTCAGAAATATACTGAAAAGTAGTTCTTATCTGTTTCTTTTGGGTTTTTTTTTTTAGCCATGCACCAACAAATCCACTAATCCTATAATCTATATACTCGAGTAACTTTGTCAAAACCACAAATTCTTCCTCTAATAACAAAGTGCCATGTCTGAACCCGCCAAATAAATCTATTCATAATGAATGGGTTACAAAAATATCTTGCATAATCACTTAGTGTCATTCCAATAACTGGCATTTATTAAAGTGCACCTATTGTGGTTTTTCAAATATTACCTTTCATGTAGTGTGTTATAGAGCTGTTTGTGAACGTAAAAAAAACATCTGCAAAGCTTCAAAAAATCAAAGTGCACGACAAACGGAGTTATTGACTCCAAAAAGAAGGAACCGATTCTGAACAGCTGAAATGAGTCGTTAATAATTCTACATAGTACTAACCTACATAGGTTTGTAACAAAAAGCCCCGCCTCTGGTCTTCATTGTCTGTGGTAGACCAATCACAACAGACTAGGACATCTGACCAATCAGAGTAGAGTATGCTCTCTGAAAGGAGGAGTTTAGAATGAATCCTTTAGAGCGGATCATTTAACGAGTAGTTCGTGACACTGTGGGGGAAAAAAAAGGTAATGCTGCAGTTTAAATTATGTGGATTATTATTAAAGGGTTTTTTGACCTTGGATGCATGTAAATCTATTGTATGAGACCTTTAAAACAAAACTAGGCATGTTTCAAAACAATAATACGTGCACTTTAAGTAATTTTGCTGGCATGGTTTGGGTCCTCTTCTCCTCTTAGACAGAAGCATGACTGCAAATCAACACAAAGTTCTTCTTATCTTTTGATGAAACATTTCTATCCTGGTTGGAGTACTCTTGTCCAGGATGACTCCACCCCCATCCACAGGGCATGAGGTTTCACTGAATGGTTTGATGAGGATGAAATTGATGTAAGTTATATGCTATGGCCTTTACAGTCACCAGATCTCAACTCAGTTGAACACCTATTGGAGATTTTTGGACTGGCATGTTAGACAGCACTCTACCACCATCATCAGAGTATCAACTTAGGGAATATCTTTCGGAAAATGGTGTTCATCACTCCAGTACAATTGCAGAGATGTGTAGCATCAATGCCAACAGGTATTGAAGCTGTTCTGACAGCTTGTGGTGGCTTAACGTTTTATTAACGCACATTATATTGGTTTTTCCATTCATTTGTCACCCGTCTGTACTGTATATTATGTTGAAAATATTTTCTTAAATGTTTCTATATTTCCTTTACTGATGTTTATGTTTTCCTTTCATGTCTTTCCACAAAATCTCTTTTTCCAAATCCTGGTCTCAAGAGGAGACATGATTTCCCACAACTGCAGCATTAAGGATTTCAAGGAGTCCGTGTTCCCCACCGCCTACCTTCTCGTCTTTATTCTGGGTCTCGTAGGCCACTTGGTCTCCATGTATGTCTTCTTCAGAGTGTGGAGGAAGAAGAGGTATCTGACTACGGTCAACCAGTTCATGGTTAATCTGCTGGTGTCGGATCTTATGCTGGTGTGCTCATTGCCCTTCAGGGCTTCTTACTACCTGTCTGGCTCTACTTGGATTTTTGGCCCGGTGGCCTGCAGGCTCCTATTCTACATCTTCTACCTGAACATGTACACATCGATCTACTTCTTGGTGTCCCTAAACATCATGCGGTATTTGGCACTGATTCAGCCATACCGCTATAAACACTTGCAAAAATGGTGTAACGGACACCTGGTTTGTCTGTTAATCTGGCTATTCGTGGCGCTGACCTCCAGTCCTTTGCTGCTTTTGAGACGGCACACAAATTCTAGCACAGACATAGCTCAACAATGCATGGAGCTACGAAACAGCAACCAAACCATCCAGCATTTAATCATTATGAACAATGCAACTCTGTCTGTGGGCTTTCTGCTGCCTTTGGTGTGCATCTTGTGGTGCTCCGTGTTTGTAGCCTATAGATTATGGAAGCCTGGTCCATCGCAGCGGAGAGTCGACATCTCGAGGAAAAAAGCCTTCGCTTTGGTCATCATCAGCCTCAGCTTCTTCATCATCTGCTTTTTGCCATATCATGTCATGCGGACAGTCTTTTTACACACGGAGTTGGATGTGAGCAATAACAAGATTGGCGACTCCTGTGAGACCCTCTGGCAAGTGCGTAAAGCCGCAGTGGTGACGCTTTGTTTGTGTGTATCCCACAGCTGCCTGGATCCCATCCTGTTCTTTTTTGTCGGAGAAAATTTCAGAACTTTCTTTGCAAAGCTGCTGAGGAAAAAGAAAACACATACTGACAACAAAAAAAGGATCCAGAAGGGGGCAGAGTTGCAGAACCTGCAGAAATGAGACTCAATAACAACAGGAGAAGTTCAATTGCCTCATCGATTTGCATAGGACAGCTGCACATCAGAGGTGTTTTTGTTTTGTTTTGTTTTTTGGCTCAGTATCTGTGTTTATTTTTTACAGAATATTTGCAAGATTTAAATCATCATGTGTGATGATATCATGTAACTCTAAAGGTTATGTTCAAGAACTGTTACATCATCCAAACTTTCACTAATGTATTTGACAGGTTATAAAAATCTCATTTATATTGATGCTTATAAAACATTTCTTTATTGACAAACTATTATTACATAAAATGCTGTATATATGCTTAACATATTGGAATGTAGGAACAAATATTCATACTGGAAACCTGGAATTTTTTATTATTTTTTTTAACCTTTTTCTGGAGAAATGCTCAATAAGTGAAATAAAGAAAAATAATTAATATTTAAAGTGTCAACATAAATTCACAGCACATTTGCCTCACACTTCCGGGGTTGGGGGTTTGAATCCCACCTCTGCCCTGTGTGTGCGGAGTTTACATGTTCTCCCTGAACCTGTGGGGGTTTCCTCCGGGTACTCTGGTTTCCTCCTCAGTCCAAAGAAATGCGCTGTAGGCAGATTGGCATCTCTAAATTGTCTGTAGTGTGTGAATGTGTGTGTGTGATTTTGCTGTATTGGCAGACTCCCCGTTACCCTGTGTAGGATAATTGACAAGGGTGTTAGCTGACAAGACTGTTAGTCTTCCGGGGCTGAACCCAGATTCTTCTCCATCACAAAAAAAATTCAAAATATCCTTCTAAATAAACTGTTTTTTTCTTGCACGTGACAGCTAATTTCTTAAAATGTGAAACAATTTGACAAATCATAAAATTTCATATTATCACTGTGTGCAGGACTACCAGACTGATAAAATATATAAAACATTTTGCCTATCTAACATGAGACTAGGCCAGTTTGGTGTCGCTAGCCAAGCGTACCCACAACTAAGCTATCGTTGTAGAGGTTTAGCTGCTACAGTGTCATGCAAAGTAAGTGAGTTGTTCTTATGCTGTGCTCATATCAATATCACATAAACTGGAACTCATATAGACATTTACACACCTTGTTTTCCTGCTCAGCATGGAAAGAGGATATTAGTGTTTCAGTTTCAACCCCTTTACTAACTGACTGTGTGAGCGTTTGGCAGGATTGAGACTGACAGCCAAAAAGACACCAGTATTTCCATGTATTTTCCTGTAAACCCTGTCTGATTGGTCTTATCTCCGTTCACTGAGGATAAATTACAACACTCCGATCAGTGGAGATACAAAATGACAACACCGCCATCGTCTTTTACTGACGTTTCATTACACAGTTACAAACTGTTCCAGGTGGAAAATTATTCAGGGCTAAATAAAAAATCTTTGGATCTTATAGTTTATCTTTGCAGCCCTGAATGCCCAGGCCAGGTTACACCAGGATGGATGGATATCTTAATCTATTAATTACTGATAACAGCTTACAACCACAAATCACCCAGAATCACACTCATACCTACATGCTCAAATTGTCTGTGAAGCTCTGGGCATGTAGTAGCGCAGTGGTTAAGACATTGGACTTCTGATCATAAGGTCGTGAATTCAAATCCCAGGACTGTCAAAATGCCACTGCTGGGCCCCTGAGCAAGGTCCTCAACTGCTCAGTTGAATAAATTAGATAAATATAAGTCACTCTGAATAAGGGTGTCTGTCAAATGCAAAACCTTATTTAATCCAATCTAGCTCTATAATAAAGGACAATGAAATATCTTTTGATGAACGACATTGTCCTTGAAAACAAAACAAAAAAAATATTGATTCCAAACACACTGAAAATCCTTAAATTATATTTTGCAGCATCTGCATCAACCCTGATAAGTGAAGCCTTCATATAAAGCTAACCTTAAACTGTTAGCTGGGATAGGCAAAATGAGACTTCATGCTCAGCTGCATTTCTATAATCACTAATGCTAATGACACAGTTGTCTGAGGGTGAACTTTAAGAATGTGTGAAATTTTGATGAGCATATGTTAAAATATCCAATATGGGTGGATCAAATTTTTTAAAAAGCAAGTGTTGGAAGCATTTCCTTCTACATTTAGCCTAGCTGGCGCTCTTATAAAAAGTGCAAACAGCTGAAGGCGAAATCAGCAATGTAAAGAAGCTGGAGAATCTATAAGGATTCATAACCATAACCTAAAGACTACACTATACAATTTTCAGTACGATTTTGAGTTGAAATGTGATGTGCTCCACAACTGCCAATTTAATGCCATGGCGATTAAAGACAGCTGACAAAGTGAGAAATGTGAGAAATTATTTCATTAAAATCTCGGCATGACCTGTTACGACACTCGTCCAAAAGCCACCAATAGGAGGACGGCATAGGATTATGTGAAATTCATGGGACTGCTACAAATGCCATACAGTGGTAATGGTAATGGGGAAACATAAAGGAAACATGTTAATGGACAGAAAGAAATATGCTTATTACCTCAAACTCACTTTGAACACAAAGACGGCCAACCTGAGCACACAGAGCAGTATCAGTGATCATGAACAGTAAAAATGCACAGAAATAATGCATGAAGTGAAGCAAAAGTGCAGAGAAACTGTTGCATCTCCACAAGTACTGAGACACATGGCTTTCCCCTCGCTCTCCATTGTCTGCTTATTGCTCTTGCGTAAAGGTATAAGTTGGAAAAAACTTGTACTCCCCCCCCCCCCCACCACCATATTTTCTCACCAATTTTGGTCACCTATCAACGATGGAGGGTGAAGTCTAACTCCTGTCTTTTGGATGAAACATTAAACTGAGGTCCTGACCCTCCCACCCCCATAATATGTAAAGCGCTACATAAACGTAACTGTAACTCATCTGAGACAAGTGAAGCCAGCCAGCCACATCTTTTCAAACTGCTGCCCCTGCTGCATCACAGGACAGCGTAAGTTTTTTTGTTTGTTTTTTTTTTTTTGGAAAATTTGTGATGCAATTTGTTTTTTTGTGATTTTTTGGTGGAAAACTACTTGAATTGGCAAAATTACAATTGCATGAAATTGTTTTGCACGGTCTTGCTATACCTGTGATTGGTTGTTTGTTGGTAATTGAGACCTTTTTGTTTGTAATTGAGACCTTTTGGTTGTACTCATGTTCGATGCACATGATTCGACGAGGGCTTTGGCCGAATGCACATTGTGATGACGTCACATGACATGTCTTGGCCCAAATCGCCGGAAAATCTTTGGTCCTCAGAATGTCCTCAAGTTAAACCTTCAATATCAAGCACTCATCATGAAAATAAGCAAATTGTGTTTGGAAGTGAGGGTGTTTACTTTCTAAGACAAAGGTGTGGCAATCTGGGAAAACCAGTTAGATATGGCTGCTGCTGAAATCTAGTAGAAGAGCAAGAAAACAAAAATAGCTCATTTTAGCCAAAATAAACTACAGCATTCTTTGACAGCTCTATTTTCAGAAACCATAAATATCTTTCAACAAAACGATGTTGTAATCTTTAATTTTGCATACTCTATCTTCCTGCAGAGATAATGTTGTTTAAGGAGCCAGGTTTACACACATGGTGGTAAAAATAGTCTGCATAAAGATATTTAATGTTTTACATGGGGAGTAAACATTTAAAGATGTTTACTCTATGCAGAGTGCATGGGATTCCTCTAATATTTAATTACAATGCATCAGTGAAAAGTTTCTACATTAAAGCTACAATATCAAACTGTTTTGGTTAAAAATGAACAAAAATCAATGATTGAGCAAGTACATAAAAAGAAAATCAGTGTTGAAAACTGTCTTCCTACCTTACCCCGATTCGCAATGGTAAGCTTATAATAATGATTTATAATTTGAGCTGTCGGATCGGCTTTCACAGGAAATGTCAGTTTGACGTCATTCGCCGTCATAAAATATTGCCAAGTCAAGATGTGCCAGGCTGATAGACTCTTACCCAAAAAGACTGAGTGGTGTAATAAAATCAAAAGGTGCTTCAACAGAGTATTACTTTAGGGGTGTGCACACTTATACTGGGTTATTCTAAGTTTTTTTTTCTCTATTTTTCTCTAAAATGTTTCTGATTGTTTTTCACTTAATTTCTATATGTTGTAATTTCACACTGAGCGTGGAAAAAGTTTTGACGATTTATCTCAGTTTCATTTTTTTTACATCACAAAAACCTGGATTGTGTAGACTTTTTTCATCTTCAGTGAAGCAGCTTAGCCTAATTAGCAGCTTAGCTGGCAAACACTATTAATTTTGTCCACCTGATTTTGGAGAAGTCTCTTCCTTGTGAGGAGAGACTGAGAATTAAACAAGAGCTAAGACCAGCAGATAAAACAGATAAAACAGTACACACAGAGAAACATACAGTATGTACTTCAGCAATAAACACAACGCTTCCCTTATTTATTAAAAAAAACAAAAAAACACCAGTCACCAATGGCATAGTCACGTTGTGTCTATTTTCAGGGATCGGATTAGTGTTTCACCCTACCCTAGACTGCCACCCCCCAAAAAAATAGTCACCGGGTCTAACCTGGGCACTCCATTGTAAAAGGTCTGCCTTTGATTGAGATTCATTTCAGGAAAGTGTGAAGGTTTCAGAACTATATTTAGTTCACTATGTGAAGGGGTTTCACAGGACACAACATAAATGTGACTGGAGAATGTTAATAACACTGCTAGCAAGCCGTTTTGAAAACAGCGGAACAATAAGTCTTTGTGGAGTAATGTCCAACAGTAATGATGATTTAATACGACATGGATATCGACGACACTTGACTGAAGAGAACTCACTTGTTCTAGCTTAAATGGCTTCCCCTTCCCCCACCACCACGTATCTGTCAAAATGTAGCTTCCTCTTTCATTTCCTCCTTAAATGGTAGTGTTGTTGACACATCACAGAAACCTCAAACTGCTGTCTTTAGGTCTGATCCCTCCCTTTGGGTCGCAGCATAGGTGAGCAGTAGATGAGCCCTTTATCTACGTGCATACTCATTATTACTGTATGTCCACTTTACATTCACTTTACTGGGCACATTTTGTTGGACTAATAATGACATAGCTATGAAATTCGGATACTTTTTGAGACTTACTTCTTTATCCTATCAAGCCCCTAGATGTTCATCGAATATCACTGTTTATATATATATATATATATATATATATATATATATATATATATATATATATATATATATGTTCTTTATCAGGCCTTTCATTTTTGTTTTATAATTTAATCTATTTGTGATGCTTGCTATTTTATTTCATTAGCATTAGTGTTGACTTTTATATTATTTATCCTATATTCTATATTATTATCACTATTATTATTGTTGTTCTTGTTGTTAAAGTTCTATTTATATTATTTGTTATAGATATTATTTCTATGATTATTATTGACATCCTATGTTCTCATTCCCCTTCTTTAAGCAGTGGTCTCTCTGAGTCCTGCTGTGAGAGGTACAGCTAAATATAACTGCCGATCTGCACTATAGCCACTCAGACCTTCCTCGTGGACAAAAGAGGGATTGAATGAGATCAGGGTTGCCAGATTGGATATTGTTTGACCACCCTTAAATTAGACTGTGATGGACAAAAAAGTTGAAGGTTTGAAAGGTATCCAAAGTCTCAGTGTGGTTTTGAGAGCATTCATTGTTCATTCGTTAGGGAAGATTTCACATCAGGTTTTTAGGTCTGTAAACACTAAATTTCAATCTGGCAACCCTGACCTTGGGTGGAGGGTGAGAGGGGAGCTCCAGCTTCAACTTCAGCTAGCTGATAAACTATAGAGCAGCAAGAGTGTTCAGGGGAGCTCTCCAAACACAGGAGGGGAAACATGGCGGTAAGCACAAGAAGCCCAGTTTTGTTTGGGATTTGTGAATTAAATGGACTGGTTTGATTCTCTGATCATGTGATAAGAGCTCATGTTAACAAATTCTTTGATCTGTCTTTATTAAAGTCAGGGACCGTATAAAAGTCAAGTTCAAAGTCAAGTGAGGCAGTAAGAGGATGAAAGTCGAATTGCCAGCATAAATTTGCATTCAAATATGGCATAGTATTATAACAGGTTCATAACTTCTTTTACTATATTGTTATGAGTAGTATGGCAGTGTGCAGTGTGTGATTGATTGGAGTGTTAAATGCCACCAAATATGAAACAAAACAGAAATATGTCAATGAAAACACCCAACAATGCTATATACATAGATGTGATCATAATAATATATGAAGACATTTGATATTACATTGTTTTAACGGGTAAAATGGGGTTCTGTGAGCTCATGAAGCACTAGCAGATCATAATAAGGATAATAAAATGATAGTAATATTAAAAGTATTCTCCAAGTTAGACGTGGCGGAAAAAAAAAGACATCATTAATTTCAATTCCTTTTGTTGCATGTTTTATAAACACTTTAAAAAAATTTAATTAAAGTTTCGAATGAGCTGTTATTTTATTTTTACTCCAGTCCATACTGATACAAGTGATGTTTCTCTGTCTTGCTATATTTGCACGTTTCTGTTCAGTGCTGGCGGACCAACAACGTTCGACTCTTCCGTTAAATTCAAGCATGGAATGGATTGCAGTGAGCTAACTGACACAGGAAGTGGTGTAACCTCATCCGTAGAACAAATCAAAATGGCGGGTTTATGTGACACACTGTTGTAAGGGTGTACGTGTGAAAATGGACAATAATACAGATAAGGTAATATTATTTTGTGTGAGGCTGCTAAAGTGTAAGAGTAAGAAAAAGGAAATGGCAGTCACTTTAAATAGCCTGTGACTATTTTGAGTTTTATGCCTGCAGAGATGTCACTGGTAAACAAGGCTTTGGCTTGACCTTAATAGATATTCATGCTGATTTCAGGGAACGTAGCGAGGTTACCTGCTCCATAATGCACATTGCATTGCATTTATATTGTGTAAAGGCCCGAGTTGTAATCATTTCTTTCATTTTGAGAAGGTTATTATATAATATAATATAATGAGTATGATACTGAGGCCTGAAGTTTTTTCATTCAGATTTCTCAATTGAAACTATAAATAGTACATTTCAGGTTCTTCTTACTTGGTCAACCTTGAAGCATATGACCAGCTTTACTGGAGTATTTGGTGTTATTTTATGTCTGTGCACTGTTACCAAAATGTTTAATATAATATCAATACTAACTGAGGAATGAAACATGACAAAAAAATAAGGAATAAAACATGACTGGACATGCTGTTGCAAGAAAATAACAATAGGATGGTGTGTTAAAGTGGAATTACTACTACCAGCCCAAACCTGATTATGTTCCTATAACAGCATGTGCCAAAATGTTTTGTTCCTGTTATACCAAGCTAATGATTTTTATTTACTAAAGAATGGCACAGCATTTTTTCTTTATCTCTTCATAGTTGTGGAACTGCTGCAAAACTAGTTAGTTCCCATTAACATTTTTATTTGAATATCTTTAAACAACAAGTTCCTCACCAGCCTGTCTTTTTTCTCTCTCTTATGTCATGATACTGAGAAACTGCAAAGCGCTCTATCGTGAGGACTTCCATGTGGTAGAAGCTTAATGTTACAGCTTTACCTCTGCTGGTACTGGAGACTCCTTACCTTATGTGGAGTGTCTGCCACATGAGTTCCTGTGGTTACCACGTTTGCCGCACACCTCCGGGGTTGGGGGTGCGATTACCACCTCCACTCTGTGTGCGTGGAGTTTATATGTTCGACCCATGCTTCGCGGGTTTCCTCTGGGTATTCTGGTTTCCTCCCCCAGCATTGTAGACATGCATGACTGACATCTCTAAATTGTCTGTATTGTGTGAATGGGTGTGTGAGAGTGTGTGCGATTGTGCCCTGTGATGGGTTGGCACCCAGTCCAGTGTTTCCCCCACCTTGTGCCCCGAGTCCCCTGGCATAGCCTCCAGGCTCCCCCACAACCCTGTGTAGGATAAGCGGTACGGAAAATGGATGGATGGATGGATGGATGGATGTTTCAAAATGAAGTCAGCTGCGTCGTGTGTGTAATTAGCGTTTGTTGGTTTGTTCTTCTGACATATGGCTGTGGCTTTAAGAGCTCTGGAGTGCTGTTGATGCTGTATTGGGATGTGCTTCATTTCTTGCCATCTGTGAACAGAGCAATGGAGAAAAAATGCAAACACTGCACTGAGAGATTGTGTGTATTGTGTGTACAGTGCATTTAATATTAACAATAATGTAAACTATTAAAATAGAATATACAACAGAAATAAATTATAGTGTACAAATAAACAATTTACAGTCATTTCTGAGCCAGTGTTACCTTTAGGTTACAAATTAGAGGTTGCTTCATGTGAACTGCTTAATTGGCTCGAACATGTCATGTGTGAGTAATAAGACATTATTACTATCATTGCTGGCTGTTTGTTTGTGTAGAGGCGCCACAAGAGAATTGTTGCTAGCAATTACAAACCTAAAAGAAAACAGCAACTGTTCAATTTTAACTGCTCTATAGGCTATATTTAAATAGTTAAGCCTCATAATTATAGTTCAGCAGCCAATAAATGTTTGTTGTCTGAAGTTTGTGTCCTTAGTTTTGTGCTTGAATGTTGCTAAGAAGCAAGAGGCGCTTATAGCTACCAGTTTAGCATCATACAAACAACATAAAATCACACTGGATTTGTGGAGGGGAAAAAAACACAAGTGTTTATGTGTAGTTTGTGAAGGTTAGGAAACATTATCTTGACTAATCTTTGCTGCTAGCTTGTTAGCTCATCAAATAAAATATGTTGAGCAGGTTCATTTAGATAGTTTGTGATAGCTTGTGAGCTCACGCTAAGCAGTTGCTAAAAAATACATTACATTTATTCATTTAGCCGACACTTAAAAATGAGGAAATTGTATTAAATACGTACTGCATATATCTTGGAATGGTAATAATAAGCAGTTCCTCCTCATTGAGTCTTCCAGAAAGACATAACCCCAGCTCTGAGCTCTTGTTCACAGGAGTTTAGCTCAAAGCTATTCTTAGTCCCTGACCTAGTGAACTAGCATGAGGATGTGCTTTTGATAGAAACTACAAAACACTTCTTAAAGGCCCTGTTTACACTAGTGCGTTTTTATTGTAAACTACAGTCTACACTACTCCGGAGTTTTCGACCCTCGAAACCTCGAAAAAAAAAAAACGCCTAGCGTCTTTTTGGACAAACCTTAGCGACTTTCCAAATGTCGTCAGTACTGTCCTGCAAGCGTGAGGTCTTGCTTTCCCGCTGCACTCACACCTCTCTCTGCGTCTGCTCTGTCAGAGCCGGAGATTTAACAATGTCATGGATAACGAGATGCCCTTCGTCCCCATTTACATCATTCATATGCGAATGTTTTTAGAACCCCAGACGAATGGAATGCAACATGTTTTACATGTAAAATAGTCCATATTATTACAGCCTAGTTCTCTTGTTCAAAGTAGTTATAGTGTTCCAAAACATTTTTGATCATTCATGTTCCATACCTGTCTGTTATATAGTTTTATAAACGTTATAAAAGTTATTTTTTAAAAATCATAAAAGTTATGAAAAATAATATAAAAAAAATACAAAAACACAAAAGCAAACAAATCTATCTATCTATCTATCTATCTATCTATCTATCTATCTATCTATCTGTCTGTCTATCTATCAAAAACAGATTTTATATATATAGATAGATAGATAGATAAATAGATAGATAGATTTTATATAGAACAGGTAATCATTATACCTTGTCTCCTCCAATATGGGGGTGGGGGGCTTTAGTTGCAAAAGGTTGAGAACCTCTGTGTTAACATATATGTTTTCTGAATATCTCGAGTTAAAGTCCATCTAGAGATGTGTTTCTCAATCCTGGTCCTTGAAGTACCACAGTACTAAACATTTTGGTGGTTTTCCTGTTCCCAGCTCACTGGATTCATCACGGCATCTACATGTCAAGCCTTAATAAGGTGGAATGAGTAAGTTAGAAGAGGAAAAGCACCAAAATCACAGGAGGTGGATGCAAAATGAACTTCTGCTTGGAGCAAATCCCTTTTTCACATATCACATCCTCTTCCATTCAAGTGAAAGTGTTTGGCTTTTTTAACCTGGTTAAAATTCCTACTTCAGACTTCGGGCAACGTCTCCTATCTAACCCTAACACTGAGTGACAGCAAACTGTGCTGAAGAAGAAAGTCATTTCTCTTCAAGATTGAGCTTTTGAGTTGCCTCAAAAGATTATTATTTATTATTATCATTATTATTATTAATATCATTATTATCATTAAAGCTTAATCTGTAATTCAAAATAGACAAATCAAACTAGCTTTGTCATCATTAAAATCTCTTCTAACATTCCACTTTCAAACTATGGGCCACACCTGATGTTAGTGCGAAGTGACATCAAGCTAGATGCTAAAAAAAAAAAAAGGGAAAGAATTAAAAATTGTCATAGTGTCAATAACCCCATAACTGAAGCTGTTTGAGGTTGCTTGATGACTTAGTATGATTTGAGGTGTGTATTGGTTTAGCCTGATGCTAAACTAGAGGCTGTAAATTTTCCTAGTTCAGTTTTACTTATTAGCACCATTAGAATTGTAGCTCTAACGCAAACCTAAAGAAGCAAACTTTGAACACCAAACACACAGACTGCATGTACCTATAAATGAGTAGTAATGTAATATGTAATATAATGTAATAAAATGTAACGAGCAATATTCATTCCAACCCTTGGCAAATTGATGTGGTTAAGAGGAATAAACCACTCAGGGATGTGCTGCTACAGAAAAATAATCAATGTTAGGGTGGTAAACTTTGCAGTGTAAGAGTCAAGCATCTTCAACATCCTGTAGAGGAAATCCTGCAGTCAACCGATTAATATGTGATGTTATAACTAATCCCAGCATGAGATGAGCTGACAACGTTTCCCTGTGATGTTAAAGGGCGTTTTGTGTGTCTGTGTGTGTGTGTGTGTGTGTGTGTGTGTGTGTGTGTATGCGTGTGTGTGTATGCGTGTGTGTGTGTGTGTGTGTGTGTGTGTGTGCGCGCCTTCCAGGCTATTTGAGTTCATTACATCCTGAATGTCAGCTATGTGAAAACTTTGGCAGGGCCGAGTTATCGTCAATCCCACCTCAGCAGCTGTTCCCAGTGTTTGCACACACACACACACACACACACACACACACACACACAGACACACACACATATACAGATGAAACAGAGGACAGGAAGGGACATGATCATGACTGATTATTTTCTATAAGAGAAAAGCATTCAAAAATAGTTGCCACAAAGTTTCCATCGAAACAGGAGTCAGGCTCCACTTTCACAAGCTCTCATCCGTTCTGTGAGCGCTGATGAAACATTCATGTATGCTAAGCATCTTTTTAAGTGTTGTAATGAATGATGAAATAATAAATTTCAACCAGTTCTTTTTTTCTTACATCAATTTTGTTCATTTCTGTTCCTCAAAATGTCATTTTGATTCACTTCCACGGGAAAGACACTGCCTTAAAATGGTGTTTCAGCTGGTTAAAGATGCTTTTTTCAATTTCTAGCTTTGGAGGGGATTTCCATGAACATCGCTTGGCTAAACTTGGTGTTGTATGTTTAATCAGGATTGGCAGATTATATTTTCCCGTTAGAGAATAAAACAGGTATCTATAATACCAGTAGCATGTATGCATTGTGTAGAGTGGCATTTAATAACTAATAGCATTAGAGCTCCAGTTCATTAGCTTGAGCATTGGCCCGAGCATATTCATGGAAAGCTTTTTTTAGGCCCTGCAGACTGGGTGTCAGTGTGAGTATAGCGGACAGATTGCACATACCAGCCCAGCCCTTTTGGGATGTTGCTTCAAATTGAGTAACACAACTGTATTAGGAAGTTACACAATTCTTGTTAAATAACAATTTTACAAGCGGTTGAAGCTTAGGCTGTCAGTTATTTCACTGTTGCTGTCATCAGGGTTGCCAGGTCTGGAAATAAAAACAGTATAGTGATCATTAAAACCAATTCAAATCAAAACCACAAAATCTCCCAGACCCTGTAAAAAACCAACTCTGGGATATTTATGACAATTGTAATATTCACAAAATAACATCATACAATATTTTTTTAGAATGAAGCAACATTTCAGATCTCCACAGTTACACTGTGCAATATATCTCATATCATATTAAAAAGTCATTATGTAAGGAATAGAACACTTGTGTAAAACTCTGTTATGGGAAATTAATCAATAACAGGTGTTGTGTTGTGGCCCAAAAACAAGCGGAGTGCATACGTTTGGGAAGGTCCTTTTTTTCCTACCGAACAGAAACCTATAACAATCTGAGCCAAAGCATGAAGTCACACCCTGAAAAAAGAATCTCATAGGAGGTTCTAGCAATGAGCCAATAGCCAGACAATACTGGTCCTTAAAGCAAGGTCCTTTAATCAAACTTTCATCTGCACAGTGCAGGTCTTAAAATAACTTAAAATAATATCTTGAATCATGTGCTCTGGTCTGCTTTATGGAAGATCTGACTGCACAGCAATGGGAGTGCATACTTACATAATAACTTTTACATTTTATATCTGTAAATCACCCCCCCCCCAGTATGTAACATCATACCCCCCCCCCCCCCCAATTCAATATTATGGATTATTTTGTGTAGATCACAAAATAAAAGGGTGCACATACTTATCCAATGCATGGTATTTCATAGTTCTTTTGCACTGACAGATGCTGTTGCATAAACCTAATCGTGAACTAATCTGCCTGTTTCCACTACAAAAGAGCTATTCCTCATCTGGCAAAATGGGTTTGGTTCCAGCACACAAAGCTGCTGAACTGAAACCAAGAACCAGTGACATTAGGGGACAGCTAGTCTTGCAATTTCTTCATTGTAGTACCTTAATGCTACTACTAGCAAAACATCCTGTGGGCAGTATACTCAGAACAATCTGTAATCTATCTTTGGTATTGTGTGATTGTCTATGACGATGTTCCAGTGGGTAGTAGTGCATCTAATGTATGCACTAGATGCAAAAGTATTTTTTTTTGGATTGTAATATATGGTCCCAAAGCCACTTGTAAAATCTTCTATGGTTAATAATGTTACACCATTTTTTAAAATAATGCTCCAGGTTTCATTCATAAATGTTTGATTATCCCCTGAACCAACACCAACTCAATTACCAGCAACAATAAAGAGATATCAGAGTCCTACATTCCTCACTCACCCTCGTGACTGGTTCATGCTTAGCAATGAATTCTAATGTCTTTGATCCCATGTGTAGTTAAATATGAGGGCTGGTGTACTTGGTGTATTAGATGATATAGTTTGTCATGATGATTCTCTCCCTGTTGTCAATGAAGCTGTCTTCTGCAGAAGGCTCCAGAGGCATGAGGGTGCAGGTGTGGCTGTAAGAGTTTTAAAAACCCATAGCTGAAACGTGCTAGAGACTGATATAATCTCCACAGTTGTGTTGTTTGAAACAGAGTGGGTAATATTAAAGCAGACTGAGAGATAAGCTGCAGAATCAACACTCACGTACATACACTGCAAACTCGTCCACTTGTTCTCAGTGGAAAGGGTCCACACACTGCACTAGCATGAAGCTTGCTGCTCTGCTAGACAACCAGACTACTCGAGTCAGGCCGCATTAAAAGCCCTGTTTTCACTTGTAGTGTGTACAGAGAAAATTTAAAGGTATATGATAAAAAATGTTTGCTTGTTTAGTTATAAGGCTAATGTGGTTAAACGGCCAAGCCGTATTGGTATCAGACAGTAATGGTCGCTCTGTGATTAAGACTTTGGGCTATTGATCAATAGATTGAGTTCAGATCCCTGCACAGACAATGAAATGTCTTGGTTGATCCACTACATTTCTGACCAACTATTTATTTAAGTACAGTTTTTACACTCCAAAAGATTAAGCTCACAATTTTTATTTCTCTCACCGAAACAAGCAATTATATGAACATATGACTGTGTGAAGCAAAAGAATGAAATTGAACAGAAACTCACTGACGTGGGAGATTCATTGTCTTTCCAGTTGCCCAAAATTTATTTGGGCTGTATGTGAAGCATGAAATAATGTAATAATGTTGCTCTTAATAATTAAAGCAAACTTAAAAATGTCAGAAAGACACTCTCGATGGGCGCACGGTGGCTTAGTGGTTAGCACATTCGCCTCACACCTCCAGGGTCCGGGATTCAATTCCCACCGGGGCCATGTGTGTGTGTGGAGTTTGCCCCACAACCCTGAAGAAGGAGTAAGCGGTAGAAGATGGATGGATGGACACACTCTCGATGGTTGTGCAATTTTGTGGACCTGCAGCATAAAATAAGTGAATGGAATTGATCAATTTTTGAGCAACACAAAAATTATTGTTAAAGTTTATGTGCTAATTAAAGTAGCCACATACTTTCACAGAAATGGACTGATATGGCAGATGACCAAGAAAAACACTCAAAACATGCAAGATTATTACTTACTTACTGACTGCTTCAAACGAAACTCTTGGGTTGTGCTATTCAAACCTTCTTTTTCCCCACTGCAAACTGGTGCAAAGAGGTGCAGCGAGCCAACCAGATTGTAACGTTCGACATTCTGTTGGTTGTGGCCAGAAAAGACTCAAGCCACATGTACAGTGAAGTCCAAAAATCTGAGACCACATTGGCAATCTGGGATTTAAAAATCACAACGACTGGAAATAAGGATTATTAGAATGTGAGAAATTTGGGGGGATCAAAACAAAGAAAGGAAATGTTCAACATCTTGAATATTGAGGATTTCAAGATTCTGCACTATGTCACTGTACAAGTTAAATGATGCAAATTTTTTGTGATTCTTACCATGTAAAAAAAAAAAAGGTCAGCTTTTCCTTGAATCCATTAAAGCATGTGTTCAGATGACACATAAATGGTTTTACGGTCATTCTACAGAAATGTCCACTTTTCTGAACCCAGCCTATACATAAAGCTTACACTTAAAACAGACTGTATAGTCAAAACCGAGTTACATATTTGAATTATAGAAATTGTTATTTGAAAAATTATACCTATTTGAGTAATGAATTAGGTATTATATATTTTTAAGCAATTATACAAATTTCCAAGTACCATAAAAGTACTTGTCCTAATGGTCATGTCTGATGGTTTAGGGGCATATTTTGAGTTTAAAAATAATTTTCTTCCTCACTTTAAATGCAATAACATATATGTCACTATCACATTTATGATGTGGATGATATAAAAAAAAAACCTGCCAAGTAAATATTATAAATAATATGTTGAAAATGATGCAGAATTTATAGATGAATCAATGAATGCAAGCTGTTCAGTTCCTGATGCAGCAAAGCAACCACAAAACATAACATTTCCACCACCCTACTTCACAGTTGGTATGAGGTGCTTCTCATGAAAAGTTGTCTTTAGTCTGTGCCAAACATGTCTGCTGTTACTGTGGCCAAACAATTCTATCTTTGATTCGTCTGTCCAGAGCACATTTTTCCAAAAGGCCTGGTCTTTGTCTATATGCTCATTGGCAAACTGTAGTCTTGCAAAGGCATTTTCTTGGCATGCCTCCCATGCAGGTCAAATTTGTGCAATCTCTTTCTGATTGTAGAAGCATGCACTTTGACACTAACAGTTGTAAGACTTACTACTTGATTCAATTTTGGGGTTCTTGGAGACTTCTTTTTGCAACAGATGGTCTGCTCTTGGGCTGAATGTGCTGGGACGGCCAGTCCTGGACAAGTTAACAGTCATTTGAAATCTGCACCATTCGTTGACGATTTTACTTACAGTGGAATGACGTATTTTCAAATAACGATGACACCACACACTAGACAAAGGGGACTCCAGACACTAGATATGAGAGGGGTATAAATAAGACAGGTTCCACCTGCACTCCCTAAGCAGGTTGTAATCATTGGCACACAATCTTGGCACACACCTGATTCAAATTTATGGATTTGAGGCTGTGATAAATGTAGGGGTGTACTTACTTTTTCCATGTGACTGGTCTGTTTTTTGTTAATTTAAATGATGGAAATGACTACAAAATGTAAATTTTATGTCATTTGATAGTGTATCAACTTTATTAATAGACAATGTTTCAAAAAATTTCCATGTGGTGTACTTATTTTTTCACATGACTGTATATGTTTGTTACTCTTGAATACATAGTGTTCAGTCAGGTGCTCATATAAATTCTCAGTGTGGTTTCTACTTGCTGAAATGGTGTGGTTGGAGCAGAACTGTTTATATTAAATTCTGCCACCTGTGCATGATAGTATAAGAAATAACATACCACAAAGTAACAGTCTGGTGAGCAGCAATGAGTCCTAGCATATTCATAGTACATACAAAACTGCAATGGGCACAGGATGATGCTTTGACATGTGGTTTTTTATTTTTATTTTGTAGCCATTGTTTTGCGTGCGTAAACTCAAAATGTCATAAAACTGTTATATTCTGGTACATAACCTTTATGCCAGTTTCCATTTCCATGTCCATTTCTTAATGTTTTTATGCTAGGTGTGTTACTCCATCAGTGTTTTGTTTGTGTAGTTTTGTTTTTTTTTGCTGCTGACACATGAAGTAAAATCACACACAGTAATAACAGTATAATTACATAAAAGTATTTATGCCATTTGTAGCCTAAAAATAACCTCACAGATCTCTGACAAGCAGATATCACCAGATTGTATAGCTAAATGGAAATCTCTATGAGAGACACACAGCTACATGAGCTATGCTAACTGATAGGCAGCTATGAGATATACTATAAGTGCTGAGTAAGCTGTAGCCTACACTTTCACTATGACTATATTAAAGATTCACTGTAAAACTAGAACTACAGTACGTAGCAAACCTGTGTAGGAAGTTGCACTACAGTTTGCTTGGTGCTAACACTAAAACTACCCCATGAGGACGCTAGCTGAAATTAGCAGGAGTTGTCAGACAAACAACAACTACTGACTAGGTGAATTATAAGGTTTCATTGTTTCATTTTGGTATATAATGTAATAACTTCTTTGTAAGGATTTTAAGCCTAATAAGGATTGTAGTACAGTAAAGGCTTCAGCTCAGGAAACAATACAGCGCTGAATGAGAAGGGAACAAAAGCTAAACTAGCACACGCCTAGAGAGGGGTCTCAGAGGCATTATGCAAAATATAAATGGTTGGTTTGTTTAAAAAAAAACAATGTATGTGTTATTTTTTCCTCTTAGTAGGCAGACTCTAGGATGTTCTTCTTATGCTCCAACATGACTTATTGCCTGCAAAATATGCTTTTCATTGCCTTATATTTCAAGTTCAACTTATATATGCAGCTCAGTCTTTAAGGTTTAATTTTTGCATCATAAAATAGAAACACAAAACTTAAGTATATTCGGCAGAGATAGACTGGGAAACCAAGGAGTAATGGTTTAGTCTAAATAAGGTCAGAGCACTATGGGAGACTCTGGGAGAGAGATTGTGAGAGCAGAGATCAGAGAAGACATTGAGTCATGCTCAGACCTTAGACTCACTCCTCCCTTTCCCTCTTGCTAGATGCTCATTACACCCTCATCCAGCGAAAGCTGCATAGCAGTACATGAGGTGTTGACTGACAGGAACAGATATGGTGAAGCAAAGAGAAACCTCCAGGCATGTTATTGCCTCACTCTTGAGCTCTTTTAAACACTCAGTAAGGACGGGTTTCCAGTCAATGCTAATCCTGATAACGCTAATGACTAGATAAAGAGGCCAAGGGTAGGAAGAATGATTGGTCTGAGCTGGGATGATAGAGGTCAGAGATCATACCAAGACTAACTTTGTGTCCAACTCATGTTGGCAGGAGCTGGATTTTCCTATGGACCTGGAGAATTTTTAAACAGCTATTATTAAAATTCCCATTTGAAATTATTTAGTTACCAAAATCCTATAGCCTACCAGACTGAGCTGACAGATTTGAATGAAGATGCACAATACCCCAGTAAACTTCTCAAAAGGTTCTAGAGGCTTTACAAGATGGTCTCCTATGATACTGTTCACAAGATTATCATAAACACGAACAGCAAACACTCAGGCTGCTGCACTTGTAATGTAACTTAAAATATAGTGAAATGGAGTAGAAATGAGAGTGTGCACTTCAGTTCTCTGACCATTGAGCACTGAGGCACACCATGGTCTACCCATTGCTTACAAAGCATTTTAAATCATAGCACTTTGCACTCATTTTAATGACCATGCTTGCCGATATTGCTCTGTACGTAGTATACTCAAGTCAGCCACACTCAAATACTCTGTTAGGGATGCTGTTTAAATGCTATACGATGTCTTAAACATAACACGAGGAACAGCACATGACAGCAACCAACATCACGTTCTGTAATGCACCTGACTGCTTAATACTAAACATGTTACTCATTTCAGTATCAGTATCTTTGAGTACAACAAACTTGTAATTGTCCTCCGTCTTAAATTTAAAAACAACAACAACAACAACAACAACAACGATACAGTATATGTATATTAAATACAAGATCACTTTAGGTTCCCATAGAGCTCTTTCTGAAGTATTTTTTTCGACTGCTTGAGCTGCGCATCGTAGCTTATCGTGGTTTCCTGTTGTGGAATATGAAATGTTGTTTAGTCTGATCTATGCAAGATATGTGGCAGTATAACAGATTTTATATTCTTAGTGAGCAAGATATGTATTTTCCATCCTATACTTGAGCCCTATATTGTATGTAGCTTTATATTGTTGAGTAGAGGTCGACTGATTTTTTTTTACAGATACCGATAACTAAGTTGGGCAGTACCTGCGGATAACCAATTAATCAACCATAAAATATTGCTAAACTTTATTACAAAAACAAACAGTACTGACTGTACCATGAAAATGTACTGTCCTTTTTAAAATAAAATAAATATGTAAATATGAATACGTATGAACTATTAATAAATATTAAAGTAAATAAAAGATATACATTCAAACTGAACCAAAACGTAACAAATAAAATAATAAATAACAAAAATCAGATCTAAGATTTCAAATAACATGCGTTAATTTGCATATGCAAGGAGATAAATTTGGGCGTGTTGTGGGTGATTTAAAAAGAATATCCAAAAGAAAATGATCTCTTAAAAAGAATTATTTTGTGTTTATCTGGCCAAAATTGTCTACAAATTTAATACGTGCTTCTGGACGTATTAATTTACGCACTTTTCAGGTTTAGTAAATCACACGGTGAGTGTTAAATGAATCTGTTTGCATTGACTCCACCCTGTATTTTGCATTTGTAGGTAGAAACACCCAAACACATTTTCATCAAGACAAACATTCCAAACCAGACAAAACATGCTATTTTGTTGATTTGAATAGATGCAATCCTATATAAGCACTTAGTAAATCAGCTTGCAGAGTTTTCCTGTGGATGATATCAAGTTTGAACATGTTTTTACACACAAAGTTGTTTTCCTTTCTGGATGAAAAAAAATGTTTTTAACCCATTTTTTTGGTAATGTTTTGGCACTGGTAGGTGGCATGCAGCCAATCAGAGTATAATATTCAGAGATGTGAAAACTTCATGGTCTGCATTTAAATGGTCTGCATTTATTTAGCACTTTAAAAAAAAAAAAAAAAACTTAGCGGTTCTACAAAACGTGTTACACTGTTTCACATTCACCAATTCTCACACACGCACACCAGTGACTGCAGAGCTGTCATGCAAGGTGCTAGCCAGCCATTGGGAGCAACTTGTGGTTCAGTGTCTTGCACAAGGACCTGAGCCACAGCTGCCTACTGGCTGCAGACATATCTTATCGCCTCATGACTGACACCAGGAACTTGTTCTGACCGGTTCTGTCATGATATAAGTCTTTCTGCCATTTACAGGTTTTAACGCTTTAATGTAAAGCTAAACGGAAATAATTCTGAAATTATTTTGGTCTTCATGCCAGTTGCCTACATCAGAATAATGACCACCAACACACACACACACACACACAAACCAGTTTAACTTCCAGTTCTTCCCATTTCAGCAGCTGTTGTTGCGTGCATGCTTTACACTCCACTAACGTTGATGTATTTCAGAAGGGGTCGAGACTCTCTGTGGCTGAGCTGGCTGGAAAGTTTGCATGTCAGGCTCCCCTTCCTACAGCAGATGAAGTGGTGAGGCTTCTCAAACTGTAACTGATCAGTCTCTCCATCCTTCCTCATTCAGACTGCGTCTCTTACTTCCTTGTGCTTACGTTTCCACAATGCCCTTTGCTTAAACAGACCATCTTTATTTTTAGTGATTATTTATAATTCACTGGTCATTTGAATTGAATAAAATTCATCTAAAGCTCAGTAACTCAAAACAAGAATCAAAAATGTCATCTTGAGTCTTCACTTGCAATTATTAAAATAGTGAAAGTGACATTTTATATGATATGTTTTTAATCTACATAACAAAACAGGTTGTTTCTGTTTTTTTTTCTGGGGACAACTCAGAAATGAAAAGCTCTAATGACTCCAATAAGTAAAGAATAATCTGCTGTTATAGGAAAATAATCAACCACCAGTTACTGGTACCACCCCAGGTTGATTATTTTCCTCAAAGTGTTTTGTTCCTCTTATACCACAGCATTTTGTCAACCATTACAACTTAAAACTACAGCTTTAGCTATGACTGTTACAAAGTACTAGAGTAATTTGACATTATCCTTGTATTAAATGACAACACATATTTAGACATTGATTTAGCAGACATGGATCGTCTGCCATCAAAGTTTGAATGAGCTGTTATTATAGAAACTACAGGGTGTCACAAAAGTCTCCATACATAAGGGACTATGCATGCCAGCACCACATCCCTTGTGCCTTCGTCAATGGATGATGATAAACGTTCACTTCTCGGTCGCTCTGCAACACTTCCAGTCTTTTTGAATTTGATAATAAATTTGGGAACAGTGTCATGTGTGATGTGCTCGCCATGTTTCCTGTTAAAGTCCATCGCAACCTTGCGACAGCTTCCCAATCGAGCCATGAGAATGATTTCAATATGTTCTTCTTTTATCAAAGGAATTCCTAAATGCTAGCTGAAAAATATGTAAATAAAAATAAATTTTAGAAATATATTTTTGGAAGACATTTTACTAAAAAGTGTTCATTTCCCCATGTGTGGAGACTTTTAGGACACCCTGTATTAGAACTGAAATAATATGCTGGTGCGGTTGTAAAAGGCTATGTATGCATATAGACTCAGTTGAAGTGGTTTGACAGGGCCATGCTATAACCTCTAAACCCCTCACTGGCAATGATGTTTGATTTTCCCCCTCAACAGCAGAGCTTTGAATGAAACCAATTTGGCACCACGATCTCTCACTCTCACTGCACTTATCATCAGCAATCCTGCATTCCTGCTTTTCTTAGCCATCTCTCAGTTTCCCACTGATTTTAGTCACAGATACAGCCCTTTGTCATTCTCTTGCTTTCATTTTTTTGTGATGTTTTCTCCGATACGTATTTATATTCTGGTTGGGTGATATGATCAATGAATTTATTCTTTGTCAAATTTATACCTGTTTGTACCTTTGCTGTCATGCTCTATTTACCAGCTATGTCGCTTGTGATCCAAGCTCAGTTCTTAAAGACCTGACAGTACAGGACATTCTAAGTATAGTTTGTGTTGCATTGCTTTTCAGAACAAGCCTGTACGCAGGAGACCTCCACGCACACTGCCAATTCCTGCCAGTAATGATGTGGGTCAGGGGCAGGATGAGGTGAGACACGATGAGAAACATGAAGCATAAGGAAAACTTACTAGGAGGAAATCTTGCTAAGACATGTCTTGATTAGAGACTCACAAACAGTGAAAGAGTATTTCACTGAGCTGTTTTCTGCATATTCTTAACTAACAGAGTCTACTTGGGACATTTTCTGAAAGGGAAACCCTCTGTAGGGTTCAGTATGTAATTAATTAAACATTTGAGGGTGTGCTGTTATAGGAACAAAATCAGCAATGGAGTGGCGTGATGCTGAGTTACTTTTACTACCCGAAGTTGGTTATTTTCCTTTAACAGCACATCACAAAGTGTTTTATACCACTCTTACACCACAGCAATTTGCCATCATTACAATTTTTATTTAACAAAGAACAACACGGGATGTCTATCCATTTATGGTGTTGTTTAATATTGTGGAATGTCCATGAGACAAGTTGGATCCGGTTATCATAGCTGTAAAGAGTCATTCCTTCACTTGCCTTTAGTTTTTTTTTTTCTCTTGAATAAGACCAAATTAAGACTTAATAATACAAAAAAAAAAAAAAAATGCAGCTTGTTACAGAGAAACCAGAAAGCACTTCCTCTCTCCTGAAGATGTTATGGATAGTTACAAGGAGCTGATACTGGAGACTCCTTCCATAAATGTTAAATAAATGTCCCCTTACAGAAAACTTTTAATTATTAAATAACAACATGGTTTAGATTGTTTAATAGCCTATTAGTCTTGGATTATGTGGAACGCTAGCCATACTAGTCCCGGTGAATGAGCTGTTACTATAGAAACGATTACATATCTGAACAAGTATGTTAATATAAACCTGTGATTTGCAGCTGGAATTATTGTCAGAGCTGCTGTTATAAGAAAACGAATCAAAATCTTCTGACCAATCAGAAGAATTCAACAGCACTGTGGTATAAAGCACTTTTAAGAGACAAACTTTATCATGCTAGATGGAACCTTGTTTTTAAATGTCACAAAGATTTTTGGGTCATGCGTTCTTCTGCAAGAGTCTTGTATATTTCTTGTGCAAGTGTATACTTTGTACATGATGCAACTTTTACAGCTTGCATACAATCATACTTGATTTTTTAAGGGTTTAGTAATATGGAACATTAATCATAGTCTTTTTTAAACAACAGAAAGCAGAAGTTGGTTCCCACCCACCGAGGAAGAATCGAAACTCTGCCCTGATTGAGAAACTACAGGTGGGTGCTTTTTTTCACAAACCATCTTGACATGTTCACCAAATCGCCCCCCCCCCTTATACCCCCTCCCCCTAATACACACACACACACATAAACAAACACACACAAACCCTCTAGTGTGTCACCCTCTGGTGGCAAGGATGGTTAAAAGAGACATTTCCTTTTTTTTTTTTTCTCAATTTTATTCAAATCCATGACTAGTTTCACAGCTTTCTGTTGATATAGCCATGCAAAATGGTAGGAAATGCAAAATAGGGCACAACATATGTGCTTCAGTTGTTTTCTGTAGATGCTTGCTTTCTTCTCCTGTTATTTTTTTCTCTTTTTTCTCTCTTTGTTGCATGCATCCAGTTCACTGTAACATGCTAGCTAGGGAAGCGTTGTTTAGTGGGAAAGGAGCATGTACATGTCTTTGCATCCTTCAAATATTTGGTGGTATCAGTGTTAACAGGGCCAGAACATGTCTGTCCCTCCATTCTTGTAGAGCCACTCTCAGCACACCAGTCAGAAACTAATGATCATCCAAACCACCATGGATTTATGCTCCAGCAACTAATGCCAAAAACTCCAGGAGTACAATGACAGCCATTGGCTCTGTGTCTAGTGTCTTGGTATTAACCATCTGAGAAACGCTGTCCTCTTTGGCTCCCTGGGGCAATATTGGCTCAGTGAGCCCAACTGGCAGACTTGGACCCTGGTTCTGAGTTCACTCTTACCCAACCAAATAATCAAAATTGTTCATTTTAGGGCCAAAGCCACACTTCAGTGGCATCCTCCTGATAGCTTCAGGTTCAAGCCCTCCTCTTGGTGCTTGACCATGAAGCATGAGGATGGTATGTGTGGCCACGTCCGAGAGACTCTTCCAGAAGAAGGATGATCCGACACCTGAGCCGTGACTTGAGTTCCTGAGCCGCAATAGTCTCTAGATAGGAAGGGGTCCAGATCAGCATCTGCCAGCTCACAGACAAACCTGACAGCCTCCAGGGTTAGACACTGTGGCTCAACCTGTAACACCAAACTCTGTGTACTCTATTCTATGTACCTCAATGCAAGGTCTATATCAAAAACTACATACTAGATTTACAAGATCCTAGAAATCCTAGAAGCCCTAGAGTGGAGGACATCGGACACTGAACCTGTCTCGTCCGATTGTTTACATTTGGAGTAAAATTGTGTAAATTTTATTTATGTTTTTCATAGGCATCTCTTCCACCGACGGCCTTCCTGCCTTCCCCATTGAGTCCAGGAGCTGGGAAACCGCAGATGCCATTTTTCCCACCCCTCTCACCCTGTAGCCCAGTCAGCCCAACTTCAGCATCCAAACCGAGCCTTACAGAGACCCCAGCCAGCTTTGAGACCCCTGCGGAAGGCTCTGTCCTTCTAAGCATCAACAAGGTAGGCCACCTCTCAGTGTTTAATTAGAAACTATGTTACTGATAGCGAGTGTATGTTCTATTTTGATGTTGCTCTGGATCACAGGGTCGTGCTCGTCATTCTATCAAACGCCGTCCACCGTCTCGCCGACTCAGGAAGTCCAGTGGAGAAGAAGGTGAGACTGAAGAGGAAAGGGCTACCCTGACTGTCTCTGGCCTGACAACTCCAGACGGAAAGGAAAACGACGTGTTCGAGAAGCAGAAGGTGGAGAAAGAGGAGATCGACCATACCAACGCAGAGTCTGCTACGTCAAAGCAACAGCAAGATCAAGAGCGACATGAAGAATCGGCGGATTCAGAGCAGCAGCCCTTAGCTTCAGTGGGAGGAGAAGAAGAGAGCAGGGAGTGTGTTGTGTCGGCTGAGAAGGAGGAGACAGTAGAAGAGGAGAAGAAGTCTGAGCAACCTGAGTTAGACAGCAGGAAAGAAGAGTCAACAAAACAAGAGCATGATGATGAGACAACCATGGAGACACAGAGAGAGCTGGCAACTGCACCAGAAGACAAAACAGAACAGGAAGTGAAAAAAGAGGAAGAAGAAGGAGGTGAGTCTTTGTCTATTTTTTTAAATCGGAATTCCTCTTTGTCTAGTTTGAATGTTTATCTAAAAGAATTGTTTGTGTTTGTCTTGTTGTATTACAGGAATGTAAATGCTCTAAGAAATGAAAATAGGAATTCTGCTCAAGGGACAGTTCACTAAATCCTAGCCGCATGGGAGAACCACAAGGGTGTAGTGGAGGCCCAATAATAATAATAATAATAATAATAATAATAATAATAATAATAATAATAATAATAATAATAATGTGAATAAAACGCCCTGAAACCTCCCAACAAAGCTTTATCACCATTTAAATCTTTTAGTATTTTTGTTTGTGTTCATGTGCAAGTTTTTTTTTCTTGTACAGTTTTGTTAAGATTTTGCTAACATTATTTTTTTGTGTGCTGGTGGAATATTTTCAGATTCAGTATTATTTGTTGGCATTTTGTATATACATTGCACTAAAGTTCATGATGTAGTAAAGGATGGATGGATGTTGATGAGAACCTGCTTTTTATTTAAACTCCAAAACACTGTATAGTGTGTTGCCAGATACACAGTCAGGTATTACGTTCATAATCAAAGTTTAATTCAAAGATTAAACTCACAGATTCTTTGTAAAGAAAGCATGTTTTACTTTATTTTAAGGCATCTTAGAGTGAAATATACAAATGTGTTGTCCTCCTTTTGTGTATCTAAACATTTGACAATATTACTGTCACTCAAAATAGTCCTCTCTACACTGTTCTACACAGAATGAAACAAAATTAGTTACCATAACAAGAAGTAGTTAGTGATTTAGTCATAGTACACTGGAAATACCTTAATTTGTTTAATTCTTCTTTGTTTTTGCACTGTGATGTTTTTTTTTTTTTTTTTTTTTTTTTTTCAGTATGTGAATAAAAAACCTGCAGTTTTGTGTAAGTCATATTGATTGCTGTGTACTTTTTGGTGTAGGATACTAAAGGGTTTAGGTTGTTTCAATTTTAGATGGCTTGAATTAAAAATCACTCATTTTCAAGCTTAGTAGATAAAAATTTTGATTATTTATATATTTGGTATTGTTATCAGAAAAGAAAAAATGGTATCATGGTATCTCTGCTATACTGCATATGCTGATAATGCATAACAGTATACAAAATGTACTTAATGTAGTAAATCATTAATTATTTCATTAATTTAGGATTTGAATAGCTCCACTGCCAGGACAGATAGTAGCTGGTTCTAGGTAGAGAGAGAATACTTTACTGACTCCCAAGGGGAAATTTGGTGTGACAACAGACACAACACAAGAGCAACAGGGAAGACTCAGACTAAATAGTTCACAAGACTATTGCAAAAAAAAAATAAAATAAAAAAAAAAAAAAACCACAATAAACTAACAATAAGGAATCAGGTAATAAAAATATACATATAATATTATATAGTTAAATTAAATATTAAATTATTTCCAGACTAAGTTTCTTGTAGAGATTAACTATATGAAATATATTAATATATTTCATAAAGGTTGGCAGGCCTAGAACTGTACATTAGACAGGTGTGTGAGCAGTTGCAGTAGTGTGAATATAAAAATGTACAGTTTTCATAAGAAAAGTCATAAGTAAAGTGGCAGTGCATGTGTACAAATGTGCAGTGACCCTATGTAAAAAATTGTTGTGCAATATGCAGTGTAGTAGTTGGGTATGCAAAATCAGTATAGACATGTCCATTGTCTCCATTGTCCACATAGCTCCCTAACCTCCTTGTTGACTCGTTGTAGAGACGGATAGCAGTGGGCAAGAATGACTTCTTGCACCTTTCCTTGTTACAGCGAAGCTGCTGTAATCTACTGGAGACAAAGCTCTTCTGTTTGGCCAGGGTGGCATGGAGGGAGTGTTTGCTACTGTCCATGATCCTCTCTAATTTGTCCAGGATCCGCCTTTCCACCACCACCTCCACGGTGTTCAGTTTGCAGCCTGGGATGGAGCCAGCTTTCCTGATGATCTTATTCAGCTTCTTTGCATTGGCAGCTCAGATGCTGTTCCCATCAACTGATTGCAACAAAGAATATTGTACTTTCTGTGAAGGTCTCCAGCAATTTGGTAGGAATTTGGTGGGATATTAAGTTTCCTCAGGAAGTAGAATCTGCTTGTACGCTTCTTGTAGACTAGTAGAACCTCACTGTTGGGCCTCCAGTCCAGTCTGTTGTTGAGCATGGAGTTGAGGTCAGGACGTCTTACATAAGCATTCTCTTTTTCTGTGCCAGCTGCTCTACTTAGAAAGCTGCCATTATCCTATTACAGGTTATTTCTACTGATCACCCTTTTTAGTACTACACCTACATAAGAGGTTTAGAAACCCTTTCTTGATCTCTCTGTAGTGATCAGTGTGTGACTGGACAGCAGTGGTAAGAGTACCACGGGCAATTTTACAAGAGGCATGTTAAGTGGCTAGCTGGTGCACTGGAGTGCCAAGCCAAACCAGGTGTGTGACAAAGAGTTTCCTCAGACATGGGCAACAATCACACCACCCTGGACGACATCCTGGCTGAGGACATGCACCACTGGTACAACAAGTTCATGAGGGAGTCTCCATCGGGCCTGATCACGCTCTTTGAGCTGAAGTCCATCCTCGGGCTGCAGGGAATGCCTGAGGATGCTAATGCTTATGTGGACCAGGTCTTCCACACGTTTGACATGGATGGGGTGAGGACAGAATATGAAAAGTCTCTAATGTACCGTCATGTCTAAAGTATAGCTTGGTTGAATTTTTGCTCTTAGCCATAAAACACTGGCCATGTCACATAAGGTACAGCCATTAGTGATTTGATGTCAATTTGTACCGGATTATATATAGAGTTATTTTACTTTAAAAAGGTAAAAATGCTAAATAGTCTTTCCAGCACCAGCTGGCTGAAAAATACTGACATGGCAGATTCAGACAGGACTAAAACTCTAGCGAAACCTATCCAGTCCAACTGTTACATGATAAACCAAAATAATTTTGTAATTCAACTTCAGTATCATCATTAGCATGTTTATGTGTACAAAATTTACTAATAATTGCCAAAAATCTGATTTTGAACATAAGATGCATTTACATTTATTCGTTAAGCAGACACTTTTGTCCAAAGTGACTTACAAATAAGGAAATACAAGTAAAAATACTATAAAACTCTCCATTGGCTGTAGTGGGGTTTGAACCCAGGACCTCATACATGCAAGGCATGCACTCTACCACTGAAAGAAAGTGTTGTTAAACTTTTCATTTTAACACAGGAGGTAGCCTTATTAGTAAATATTGATTTATTATTATTTTATGCAAAATTGCACATAATACAGTCTATATTTAACTTGTTCAGGCACATACTTGGATGTAGGAAGAGATCAGATTAAAAGTATAGATGTGCTGGGTAAACTGATTACTAAATAGTATGTTATCCAGTATGTTTCATTTTTTTTTTCTAATAACCTCTAATATTGGATTGAGTCCAGTGTAAATGTATCAGTGTCCTTTGCATGATCACTTGAATAGTCTGCTGATCAGATGATAATGATCATATTAATAGTGTGCATGTAGATGCTCTTAATACCTGCATTATATAACTGAATCAAGCATACAAAGTGATTACTTAATTAAAGCTGACATCATTTATTTCTGTTAAGGATGGATACATAAACTTTGTGGAATACATCGCTGCAATCAGTCTGATGCTTAAAGGTGAAATCAACCAGAAATTAAAGTGGTACTTTAAACTGTTTGACCAGGACGGCAATGGAAAAATTGACAAAGAAGAACTGGAGACGATATTCACGGTATGCTGGAAAAGCGATCGCACGTTACTTTTGCGAATATGTATATGGAAATAATTCTATTGTTAGATAGCATATATTTAATTGTAGTTAAAGGAACTGTACTTAAAAATACAACATACATGAGATTCAGTAATTATGTGTGTATCATGACACTGATGTGACCACTAATTATGCATTATGAATAAAAACAACAACAAAAAAGTTATATTCATGAGCATTATCAGCATGAGCCTTGACTGCAAGTTTATTCACTATGGAGGTCGGCTAAGCTTGTTAGCTGTCTAAGATCAGGGAGTTTAAAAGAACATATGCATTTTCATTAGAGCTGCCAATCCAGGACCATATAACCTAAAAGTTGCTTAAAGATTAGACTTTTGAGTTAAGACTGCAGTCAGCCGTGTCTCAAATTGAAGTAGTCTTGGAAATTAGACTGCAGCACTTACAGAATTTATAACCTCAGTTCATTACAAGGCCACTTTATCTACTTTTTATTTTTTATTACTACAGGCCATACAGGACATCACGCAAAATCGCAGCATTGTACCAGAAGAGATAGTAGCACTTATCTTCGAAAAAATTGATGTCAATGGAGAAGGTAAGCAAAAAGACTTAAGTCAGATGGATCGTTTAATATCCTCGGTAGTTCATGCTATCAAAAGTCCACGTAAAATTCTGAAGGATCAAATTCTTATTGAGTTGCACAACAGCTTAAATGTAAGTTAGCTTAACTGTCTATGAATACAGTGGGACAGTAGCATGGCTAGTGAGTCTATTAGCTGATTAAATTCACTTTTCCCCAATAGTGGATGGTAGCATCACTACATTTTACATCAAATAGCTTGTAATTAATTGAACATTTTATTAATTACAGTACATTTATTTTAATTCATCAAGTTATGTGGCTGATTTTAAAAACTCAAGGACTAATGAAGAAAAATTCTTTGTTGGACAGCTTCTTTTGATTAGCTATTATTTGTAATACCACAGCACTGTTGAATTCTCGATTCTAATTGGTCAGGAGGTGATTAGTTTTTTTTCTATACCAGCAGCTCTGACAGTAATGCCAGCTGCAAGGAAAATCACAGAGTTTTTTTTTTAATGCACAATTCATGGTAAGGTAAAAATTTTCTGGAAGGAGATGTTTATGTTAAATTTTTTGAAGGAGTTGAAAATTTAGGTTTTCTGGCACAGGAATATATTCTAGAAAGCAGGCTTTTCCCATTTCTTTTTCTTTTTTTGCAAATTGCTATGGTATAAGAGGAATAAAATACTTCAGGACACTGTCATGATAATTAAATCTGGTGTGATAACAGTAACTCCACTTCGGTCTGGGAAACATCACATACTGAACAGTATAAGCTGAACAATATAGCAGCGTTCAATTTGTTTCCTGTCTGCTGGACTAAATGCTCCTTTTTATACCATTTTATCTCTAAAGGTGAATTAACACTTGAAGAATTCATTGAAGGAGCCAGAGGGCACCCAGACATAATGGAGATGCTGAAGAAAATAATGGACCTGACTCCAGTGCTAGAGATTATTGTTGAAGGGCGACAGAAACCAGACAACTGTGAACAAGGCCAGACAAGCACTTAAGTTCAATTTAATCCTGGACACACAGCACCTCAATAACACTTTAAACCTCTCTGACAGCACAATGCAGTACAGTACAGAAATGGTACCGACACACCAGCAGCATGATGGTAATGTTTTCAGCAATCTACTTTGTATCAAACAATGATTCTAAGAACAGTAAAAACTAAATCATGTGTAATAACAAAATGACAAAACCTAGAACATTCAATTAATAACATTAATTATTAACTGCCAATGACAACAAAGCACAAATAGTTTATTTATTTATTTATTTTTTACTTTTGTGTCAGAAGTGAATGACTTTATTTACATGCGCATCAAATTCCATTTAAGGTCTATAGCCGGGTTGCAGCCATATTCTGAATACGACGTTTATATGCGTACAGGCATCAGAATATTCCTGTGTACATGGTTGTTGTAAGTATGCCGATCTACACATGCGCTTTTCCTTTCCCGCTGTTATTTCTTGGGAGATTCAAGATGCTGCCGTTGCTACCCACTGTACCATGCGGATTGAGCATGCGCATATATCTATTTTCAGTGGATTTTCGGAATATGGTGTTTACATCCAACAAAGTTCCGATTAAAACATATTCCAGGGGTGGGAAGGGTTAAGGCTAGGGTTAGTACCACATTGAAACGCAATCACACTGAAGTCCATTCACAGCCCTAAGCCATATGTGGAGCGTGTGGAGGGACCTCAAAGCAACATTTTCATATGAAGTAATGCTACTTAGTTTCTTGTTTGTTTCATCATTCCTACTGCATTGAACACTTAATCATCAAGACTTTCAGATTCATTACTATGGCACCTGTCAAAGGGTGGGATATATTAGGCAGTGGGTGTAACACATAACAAAATATGAGGCACGATTAGGGTTTAAATCAAACTTACTTACGAATACATATATGAAACACTTGCATACACATATGTAAATTACTCATACATACATGTGTACTATGGAATCCTCAAACAAATTCATGTGAATTGCTTGCACACACCAACATTACACTCATGCGTACAAATTATACATATACATATACGCTTATAAAACACCCACGCATACATATACTCTACATGCACACATACTAACGCAAAGAAGGCAGACGGTGTGTGGGTGTATGTTAGAAAATCTCCCAGTATTCTCACAGAGTTTCACTTTGCAGTGTATTTTTGTAGGTTAGATAGGTTTTGAAAGTAATATGAATGTAAAGTAATTAGTAATACTAATTACATTACAATTTATATGTAGTAATCAGATTACCATTTTAAAGTAGTAATTAGTAATCTGTAGTGGATTACTTTTTTGAGTAACTTACCCAACACTGGGCAGCAAGTCAACAGTCAGTTCTCAAAGTTGACGTGTTGGAAACAGAAAAAATGGGCAAGTGTAAGGATCTGAGCAAGTTTGACAAGGACCAAATTGTGATGGCTAGACGACTGGGCAGAACATCTCCAAAACAGCAGGACTTGTGGGGTGTTCTTGATATGCAGTGGTTAGTACCTACCAAAGTGGTCCAAGGAAGGATCATGGACGCCCAAGACTCATTGATGCGAGTGGGGAGTGAAGGCTAAAACTTTCTGGTCCAATCCCACAGAGGAGCTACTGTGGCACAAACTGCTGAAAAAGTTCATGCTTATGATAGAAAGGTGTCAGAACACACAGTGCATCACAGCTGGCTGTGTATGGGGCTGTGTAGTTACAGACCAGTCAGACTGCCCATGCTGACCCGTCCTCAGCCGAAAACACGTACAATGGGCACAAGAGCATCAGACCTGGACCATGGAGCAATGGAAGATGGTGGTCTGGTGTGAGGAATCACTTCATGTGGACGGCCGGGTGCGAGTGCGTCGCTTACCTTTGGAAGAGATGGCACCACGATGCACTCTGGGAAGAAGGCAAACCAACAGAGGCATTGTGATACCCAGGGCAATGTTCCTGCTGGGAAACCTTGTGTCCTGGATTTCATGTGGATGTTACTTTGACATGTACCACCTATCTAAACACAGAGGTGGGTAGTAATGCGCTACATATACTTCATTAAATTTACTTGAGCAACTTGCTACATTCAGTGGCGTTCCTCCATTACTGTTAAATATTAATGAATATATGTTGTTTTAATAATTACTTTATATCAAGTATAATGAGGTCGAGAGTCTCTCGTTACGCTGCAGTGGTCTGCAACAACTGCTCACTTTTTTAGCAGCTTAGTCCTGGAAAGGGGGAAGAAGTGAGCGTGTCGAGGGAGGCAGGACACACACGCGTGCGCACACACACACACACACACACACACACACATGCTAACACTTTCTCTTCTGTTCTGTTCCATACTCTGTTGTCTTGTTTATATACAGATGCTGACAAGTTTGTGTTGTCAACATGCTGTGAAAATAAAGAACGTCAACCGTTGAGAAAATGTTTGCTTTTTGGTGTGTGTGAGAGATCTGGTGTTGAAAATTACTGGTTCTGTGGTATTGTACCCATCACAGGACTGGGATATCCTGCTTCATCTTGAACCCAGGTTTTATATCATATAAACAGGACAGACAGACTTTCAAGGAGAGGTGTGACTTACAGTTCTCCATGTAATCTGAGATTCAGGATTTTCCCTTCATTTTAATCAGATTTAATGTAACTACTAACTTGCTACTTGAGTCATCTCCTCCTTGGATACTTTATTACTCTTACTCAAGTAAGAATTAACATTATTACTTTTACTGTTACTTGAGTAATTATTTTTATAAGTAATTTTACTTGTACTTGAGTAAAATGTTTGGCTATCTACCAACCTCTACCTAAACATTGTTGCAGACCATGTTTGCAGACCAAGTACACCCCTTCCTAGCAACGGTATTCCCTAACGGCAGTGGCCTCTTTCAGCAGCATAATGTGCACTGCCAAACCTTGCAACTTATAGAATTTAAAGGATCTGCTGCTAACGTCTTGGTACCAGATACCACAGCACACCTTCAAAAGGTCTTGTGGAGACAGGTCAGAGCTGTTTTGGTGGCAAAAGGGGGACCTACACAATATTAGGCAGGTGGTTTTAATGTTATGGCTGGTTTGTATGGTGGTGTGATTAATTAATAGTTCAAACTTGAATTAATGAAATAAATGACATTTACATTACATTTGTAGAATTGTAAAAATGATCAGATACAAATAACATTTTTTTTTTTTTACAATATAATGTTTTATGACCACATTCGATCACGAATAAGGGCTTTTCTTCAACTGTAATTGCTGATGACATTATAATACATGTATATATTTTATTTTCATTCTGTAAACACTGAGCGTTAATCAGAAATCATTTTTGTGTACTCTTTGCAAATCAAGTGAAGTATAAGCTGAACATGTATACAGTTGTGTTTTTGCTTTATTAAGACTGAAATGTGGAAAAATATCAGTGTTGTGCTTTGTGCTTCTGAGCAGCAATATTATGTATTAAAATGAAGCCAGGAAAAAGATAATGAAAACATGAAAGCTTAGCTCTTTAATTAAAATACCCCATTCAGTAGAAAATGATTGCATATCAAAATAAAAGTACTTACACCCCTTCCTCAAAAGTAGTTTTATGGGTCCAAAGTAACATTTGGTCACAAAATTGTAAACAAAATGTAATTACAGCTCCACGTTATCGAACATCCCAGTGTTTCTACAACCTTCATGCATTACTGAACTTTCACTTTGCTGCTGGGAGCGGTGAACACTGACAGGTAGAGTCTGATGAAGCAGTAGACCACACCCAGTGAGCAGTAGACAGAGGTGAGGAGCAGAGGGATGAAGGGAAGCGTCTGCTGCCATTGAGTCAGTGGGTAAACAATCTCACAGATGAGCTCCAGAGGAACTAGGCCCAGGAGATACACAGCTTCCACTGAGTTCACCAACCAGCATCTTGATCAGCACAAAGTAAACCATCCAAATGTTTTACATACCGAAATACATGCATACACACACACACACACACACACACAAACATATATACATATATATACACACTCATTATATATATAGGCATGTCAAGAAAAAGCCTTTGCAAGACTACAGTTTGCCAATGTCCATAGGCAAAGACCAGGCCTTTTGGAAAAAGGTACTCTGGACAGACGAATCAAAGATAGAGTTGTTTGGTCACAGTAACAGTAGACATGTTTGGCGGAGACCAAAGACAGCTTTTCATGAGAAGCACCTCATACCAACTGTGAAGCATGGTGGTGGAAATGTTATGGTTTGGGGTTGCTTTGCTGCCTCAGGGACTGGACAGCTTGCATTCATTGATTCAACTATGAATTCTGCATGTCTTCAGTATATAACAAAAACAGAATAAACTGGCCTTCTTCTGTAGAAGACACGTGTATAAACACATGTGTATCATGAGTAAACAATAAACAAAATACCAGCATCTCTTGAAATTTTGATCATTGCCCAAAGACATGTATATTTTTGTGTTAACCCAACTATAATATATGCTTATTTGTAGTCCACGTTACAGAAAACATACCACTACCACTGTTTGGAATTTAAAGTGGTGAAACATATTGTCTTGAAAAACGGCAAAATATCAAAAATGTCATGAACTAACCTGAATAGCTTACTGAGCGTGGTAAAACTGAAGATTGTAAACATCAGCATAAAAAGAATTTTGATAGGCAGCTCTGCATGGAAAAAAGAGGATATGTTTATAAACTTAACCAAAGTTCTGTAATGTTCTGTAAAGTGACAGTGTAACCCAAACACATGTCCGTACCTGGAGCTGTAAAGAGGAGTGGAAAGAGGGAAAAATGGCCTGTTGTGCTGAGGATCAGAAAGGTTCGGGCATCTTCCTTACTTTCAACCGCTAGCAAGCTGGAAAGAAACAAACTAAGCTTGTTCTGTTGCTCAAACTTTTTTTTTGGTCTATGTTCTAAAATGTAAAGTAAAATATTACCTTAGAGGAAGTATTGCCATTAAAATAGCTTTCTCGTGGACATGCCATCCAAACATGAAAGATCCGAGGGCACAAATAATCATGCAGCGCAGGAAACCTCGGGCTCCGTTAGGTCTTCGCCATGTACTGAAAAGAACAGGCTATGGAGGACAAAAAGAAAAAATATATATTTCTGGCTAAACTTTACAGAATTAGATTAGCATCAGAGTCAGTCAGGGGGTGTGGCCAATGATTTGAAATGAGAACTGTCCATCAACAGATGACAATATAATTTGATTTATTGATGGGTAAACCTTTCTTACACTTCTGATCAGTTAAGATGACTAGGATTTCTGGATTCTACACCAATACACGTAATAATATAGTGAAAGGGAGCTATACAAAGATGAACTGATGATATTCTTAAAATTGCTTTATTTACACCCATTTTTGTTTTCAAATAACTGTTGTACAAAATAAAAGCTAATGTAGTTATTATAATATATTGTATATAATAATGTATTATATATAAGTTATTATTTGCGGATGTAATTGATATAAAGTTCAAATTATAAATATTCCTCATGAATTTACATGTTCTTATTCTGCATAGTGTATAAGATACACGTTGATGGAAAACAGTTCAGCTGCTCAGTGAGGCTTAACGAGGTTTGGCTCTCCGAAAGCAAAGACAGTGTCGTAGTAAGCCATCATGATATTTCAATCCCAACTATATCACCAGAACTGAGCACCAGCAGCGTTAATTAATTAATGTGCGCGACCAAACACTCACCAGGATTGACAGTAAAGTACAAACAAGCGTCAATAGAGGAGACACAGGTGGAAGAATGGTGTGTTGAAATTCCTGAACCAAACCTCCAGTCATCGAGGCTTTGGGAAGTTTGTTCTGGTCGAGCAGTTTGAATTTTATACCTATAATAAGCAGTAACTGTTAGGATGAGTTTTAATAATCATGATTGCTTATACAACAGCACTGTTCATTTCTCAAATCTGATTCATTTTCTACAACAGCAGATCTGACAGTACTGCTGACTCCCCATGTTCCCCACAGTTTGTTCACCTGCCATTTCCCACCTTCCAGCCAGTTCTCCATCATCATATGACAGCTACCAACCGGAGAGGGTGAGGGCTTACACGTGCTTCCTCATATGAAAATATTATTTGCCCCCTTCTACATACATGAGCTCACAGACACCTGCGATTATCCAAGGTCACTGTGATTGACAGGGGAGAGAGAGTCTGCCCCTCCCGCCCAGACCATGGCTAATTTTGTTAATTTTGTCCCCAAGACGCAACTAACTTCTGCAACTCTTCACAGTGCGTCGAGACAACTTCAAATAAATTTTGCTCATATGAATTCATGGGGTGCCAATAATTGTTGCACGCCTATATTTAACAAACCTGAGTTATGTTTGCAATTGTTTGATATCCATGAGAGCAGAGTATTTTTTAACAAAAAGATCAAAAGGTTAAACAATAAAGACGATTTTTCACAGCCTTCTTTGCTCATATTTACCAAGGGTGTCAATATTAGTATACACACACATAAATACATACATATATATACACACACACACACACACACACACACACACACACATATCAATAATCAAATTGACATATAATTGACAAATTGTTGAGATACAAGAGGAGTAAAGCTCTTTGAGATGTGCGGTTATAAGAAAATATTCAAATTTGGGGTGGTTAAAGTAACTGTGTTTTGCATCACGCTGCATTACACCACCCCATTTTGATTATTGTCCTATAACAGCACGTCCCCAAGCGTTTTATTCCTAACAAATGGAATGTTACAAGGAATATAGACTTTCTTTTCCATACCCAGGACAGACAGAGCTTTGTCTGCTATGTTGTACAGCGCCCAGATATTAGGAGCCCAGTAGGCATGACATAACCCACGCTTAAAAGGGAACAGTCTGGAAAGGACTTGTGGGAGTTGACCCTTTAATAGATCAGAAAAAAAAAAGAATTCAATAACAATGTTGCTTTACATTAGAGATCAACCGATTTTTTTTTTATATAACTGATACGCAGATACCAATTATTTGCATGTTTATGTGCCAGATAAAAGATATGCAGAACCGATATTTATTTATTGTTTTACTTCTGTTTTTGACACAGTGATAACAACACCACTGAACTGAACAAACCATTTTATTTAGAACAATTTAGTCAATTTCAGTTCCTCCTTGCATACAAAACAAAACAACTCTTATTTTTACAACAAGAAGGAATACATACATTATATATATATATATATATAATGTATATTGTATATATATGTATTATGTATATATATGTATTATATAATATGTATATATATATAATATAATGTATATTATATATATAAACAAAGTACATAAAAATAATTCTAACAATCTAAAAAACAACAACCCCAGATGCAGTACTTCAAGGGCAGTCCTGCGCACAATTCTCATAACGCCCACAAGATGGCGCCATTTATCGGTGGATCCGGGATATAAAATAAAATATAGCCTTAAAAATAATACCTTAAATATAGGTAAAACCGATTATCGGTCGATCTCTACTATATATCAAAGAAACACTCAGACAGCAATCTTGAACAGTTTATTAAAGAAAGAATGAAATGAGATACATACCAGTATAATAAAGGGTCCAAATGACACAGCAAAGGTGAACAGAACAATAAATCCAAGCGCTACTAAGCGGAAAAGGCTGAAACTCTTCCACCTCACTGAACCATCTAAAGAGAAAACAAGAGACAGGTTAAGATGATTTTATTATTCTTTAATTCATATGTACGTTCCATGGCAAAGTCGAATTCATGAAAAATCTGAATATTAACAAAATATTTACCACACTGTATTGTTATTTATGCCTATACAACAGTGCTGCTGAAGTTCCAGTTCTGATTGGTCATAAGGTGATACTTCTTACTCTATTAATGAGATTAATATAATATTAAAATGTTACACTTTCTAACTTAGACAGTATTTAACAAAGTTTATTTAAAATGTTTGGAAGGAGTTTTGGAACTTTAAACATAACCAAAAAAAAAAGGAGGATAAAAAGTATGATGCATCATTCTTTAATAAATGTAAAAAAAAAAAAATGTATATGTTGGCAAGTTGCTGTGGTGCTGTTATAGGAAAGTAATGTTAAATCAAATGTTGAACTGATAATCAGTCCCCCCAGGATTTCAGGATTTTGCAATCGCAGAAATGAACGCAAAATCAAGCAACGTCCACAAAATTTGGAGGAGCTTGCAATTTTTCTAAATCACTTCAGATTTTCCACAGATTTGGCCCAAGATGTGTCACATGATGTCATTACAACGCACATTCAGCCAAAGCCCTTGTGATTCACGTGTGTCGAACATGAGTACAGCTAAAAGGTCTCATTTACCAACAAACATCACTGTGAACGACCGTGCACAACAATTTCATACAATTGTAATCTCACCAATTCGAGAAGTTTTCCACAAAAAAAGCCCATCACAAATTTTTATAAAAACCCAACAGCAAAATCAAGCTTTTTTGGCCACAACAATCACAAAAAAACCTCTGTGAAATCGTGTAGGGACTGGAAAATAAATTGGAGATCCAATCAAACAAATGAAATTGTAAGTAAAATAAGCATATAAGCAAAAGGTAAAAAAAAAAGTATTAAATCTTGTAAATAAGTATGATTCTGTGCATGTATTTCTTATATGTTATTTTACATTTTGAAAAATGTGAACTAATTTACTGACTTTTGGAAAAGGATTATGTGCTTACATTTGTATTTTTTTGCAATGTTAATTCATATGTATTCAAGCATGAAATTCAGTTTCAGATTCTGTACTGTTCTAGTATGAATTTTGAACTGCAATTTAAATGTTAGATTAAAAAAAACATTTAAATTTGTTATTAAAATGACTGAAAGCACTTTCTTTTAGAACTCCATAAATGTAACAGGGCAATCGGATGTTTTTGAAAAACCACACCTGCATTACTCTGTGTAAAGCAGAAACACCTGAGCAGGAAAATTCCATAGGCAGGTGCAATGTACAGGTATATATGCTTCAGGTTTAAGAGGATGGAAAACAGTAGAGCGCCCTCGAAGTGTCTGTTCTGTTTAAACACAAGCAGAGACAGAGAATGTATTAGCATGTATTAACATAGTGCTGCTGCATTAGATAAGATAAGGTGTAGAGTACAGCTCTTACTCAGGCTACAATTATTGTAGCAAAATTGAAACATTTAAAGATGAGAGCATATTTGCTATTTTTATTATTTAAAAATCAGTGCATTTACATGGACAACAATAATCCACTCTTAACCCGATTAAGACCATACTTTGATTAAGAAACTACCATGTAAACATCAATTTTTAATTACCTTAATCTACTTAAGGTCATACTCGAAGTAAGTAATAATCGAATTAAGACAGGTGGAGTACTCCTGTTTTAGTCGCATTATGGACGTGTATTACAGACATGTAAACACCTTAATCACATTATGAACGTCGTGTGAGAGTTTTCACCGCATTTTGCGACAGGACACGATCACACACGGCAGTTTTAGGGCAAACAAGAGAGTTTGGCTGTGTCTCAAACCGCATACTTGCCTACTATAGGCCTGTAGTGGGGAAAAATACATGTATCTCGGCTGCTATATAGACGGTAAGTACACGGTTTGGGACGCAGCCCATGGTTTCAAGAAGTTGTCTATTTGCACGTATAGCATGACAAATAATTAACTGCACTTAAAGCGTTCGTAAAAAAATTAAATAAAAACACCCAAAACTGTATACGGTACCATAACGAAGACGAACTGTATGTTGATACGTGAAATTCTGGAGGGATGTCAGACGGCGTGGTGCAGTGACGTAATGACGCGGGCTGTTAATCTAATTATGTTCTATAACATGTAAAACGGGAACATGACAGGAGTATTCTAAAAGCGACTCATGTAAACACCTTAATCACATTATCTTACTCAGTGTAAGGTCAATAATTAGATTACTGCTGTCCATGACTAAACGTTTACTTTTTCCATTCGAACAACAGTGTTGGGAATGCAGTAATAATCAGTGTCATTTATGCACTCTGTGATCTATTCACTGCAACATCCCGCCTTGTGGAAAAACACATTTTACTGCATTATTAAATTATAGTTTATGTAATATTGTATGTGTGTTTACAGTGAAGTACACACGTATTTATACAGTGACCCAATTTTCCGAATTTTTCCGCTGTACACCACGAAAATGGATTTGAAATGAAGCAATCAAGATGTGACTGAAGTGTAGACTTTCAGCTTTAATTCAAGTGGTTTAACAAAAATATTGCATGAACCATTTAGAAATTACAGCCATTTATTACAGAGTCCCTCCATTTTCACAGGCCCAAAAGTAATTGGACAAACGATCATGATCATAAATATTAGGAATATTTTTAATACTTGGATGCAAATCCTAGTTTGCAGTCAATGACTGACTGAAGACTGGAACCCATGGACATCACCAAATGCACAAAAGTTAGCTCCATTGAGAGGCTTTGCTAGGCCTTTACTGCAACTGAACGCTGTTACTACTGGTTTGTGGGTCTTTAAGCCTTCAGTTTTGTCTTCAGTAAGTGAAAACTATGCTTAATTGGGTTGAGGTCACGGGACATTTAAGAACATTTCATTTCTTTGCCTTAAAAAGATCTTGGGTTACTTTTGTGGTACGTTTTGTCTCATTACCCATTTGTATTGTGACGCGCCATCCTATCAGTTTTGCAGCATTTGACTGAATTTGAGCAGAAAGCATGGCTCTATACACTTCAGAATTTATCCTGCTACTTCTATCAGCAATCACATCATGGCTGTAATTCCTAAATAGTTAATGCAATATTTTGTTTAAACCCCTTGTATTAAAGCTGAAAGTCTTGGTGATTGGTTCATTTCAAATCCATTGCAGTGGTGTACAGAGGCAAAATTCCAAACATTGTGTCACTGTCCAAATACTTATGGACCTGAATGAATATGGTATGATTAGGAAAGGCAAAAGAGGCAGAAGTGCCTCACACCACCATCCTCAACCAACTGCAGTATATCTGAGCTGGAAAAGAATACTGCAAGGTGGGTAATCCACACAGTAATTTTAATGTAACTTAACTTTAACTAAGAGAAGATGTAAAACACAGACAGTAACCCAAGCTCAGGATCAAAAGACGTTGCCTCGTCATGAGTTATAACACATAATATTACTTATGCCATAATTTATCATTCTGAATATACAGTATGCTGTAGTAATTTCACACTGCAAATATCAATTGCACATCTAGCAGAATGGTTGGTGTTTATTCAGCACTAGGAGCCAAATTGAGCATAACTCCCTAATTGAAACCATATCTTGGGTTGGAAGAATGGTTGGTTTGGAACTTTCATTAGTTTTGTCTGGTTTAACAGAAACATTGGCAGACAATTATTAATTGTTTATCTTGGCCTGTAATCTGCCTCAACTGTACTCTGTTTTGAATAAAAGCATTTGAAAATAATGAATGTGTAAATATAAAGATAATGGGTAAAAAAAAAAATAGAAGAAAAAGATGAAAAAATGAACATAAAAGAGAGAAAAAAAATCATCCACACCTGAAGATGTCGTGCGACTGATAGCAGAAGAATTCCAAAGAGGAAGCCGTTGTACTGGAAATGAATGTCTACATTATGTTATTTAAGGATTAAACACATTGACTCAAAGTGAGAAGAGATACGCTATTGGGTTATTACATATTTATGAGTAAGACAGTATGTCAGTTTCATAAGGATACGATCAACAACGAGAAGTCCACAGTTCCACAACAGCAGTGTGGCCAGGATGAAAGACGGCTTAGTCAGCAGATCCTTTCCTTTGTCTTCCCGAACACATTTACAACATCTAAAAACAGTGCAAACCCCAAATATAAACGATTCAACAAAATGCATAAGTTCAGAATGATGCCAGCGGTATTTTTAGTTTATTCGGGGTCATCATGGTGTGGGTAAGACATATGATTAATGCAATCGTACTCTCTAACTGCGTAAATGAAGATCACATCAGTGATAATGACAGAAAGTCTCTGGAACAACACTGTGGCAGGACTGGCGTAATTAAGGTTCTCAACAACCAGCATCTTCGCATCGAAGTATTTGGCGATGTGCGACAGTCCAAACTCAACCCATGCAAACAGGGGAGGATAATCCAGTGTCCACTCTGACGTAGCCTGAAAACATTAAGGCAAGAAAATAAAAATTCTTCAAACTCTTAGTTAATTATGCAGACGGAACGGCTTGACTGTAATTACACTACGGTAATTAGAAGTCGATCGCATAACCAGTCTGACTGGACTGTAATTATTCACGGTGAGTAAATACCTCATAATACCACTTTGACACAGGTAGAGAGTGAGTGATAGCGAGCCAGTTCCGGTGAACTTCAAAATCTGTAGAGTGACTGCAAAATAAGATGTGTAGAATGCAAATTACAAATAGCTATAGACAGGTGTGAAATAGAAAGCTACATGAATCAAAAAATTTATTATTATTTTTTAAAATCTATTGATTAGTTAAATGCATTAACTGGGGGACAATATGCAAAGGCTAACCACTCCTGTCTTTTCACAATAAAAAAAATAAGACATCTATATACAGAATAAGGTTTAAATTTTGGATTCAACAACAATATTTGCTGTTAACAAATATGGAGGGTAATCCTGTTGTAAAGCACAGCTTGCCTGAGCAGCAGAACTGGTCATGCTAGTTTTAGCAGCTGGTAACAGTTTAGATCAAGCTGGATTTTTGAGCAGAGGAATGAACCTATTAGTACAAAAATAATGGCTAAACATGTAATTAGTTACTTTTTACAGTGAGGGTCAATGGAGTTATCATCCACCTGACAATACTCACAAAATTGTATCATAGTGCTAATATCGTGACGTCATATCGTCAATTCTCTCAGCACTAGTGAGTGAGTGAGGGAGTGAGGGAGTGAGTGAGGCTAGGGCAAGTGGCAGGTTATTAAAACAAGACACCCCCGCCCCTTTTATTTATTTTTATTAAATAAATAAAGATTCATACCATTGCAGGGACAAGAACCCGTTTTTATCAACAATTAACATTTAAGTTAGATCAATCACCAGTTAGACCAACAAAACCAAGCTATCAAAGAGTATCTAATCCCCGATCAGTCACGAAAACATTTCGACATCTCATATTAACAGGTTAAACTGTTCACTCACTATGCATTTATCAGGAGACATTTCATAAAAGAAACTCCGAGAGCCAAAGCGAGAAACCAGCTCCAACCCTGGCTTGTGGACGCCGCCATGACAGCTCACTGCACCAATAAAGTTTACTTTATTTAAAATACAACTCACGCCAAACGCTTGTTTCCGGAAGTGTGATGAAAACGTGAAAACGACAGTATTAATGTCTCGATTCCAAATGCCTTTCTACTGGCTATAAAGTGCACTGAATAGGGTGCAGAATCTAGGGATGTTAGATTCGAGTAATTCGACTCCCGTTCTGATTCAAGGTGTTGTGAATCGCTCGAGGCTTTGCTGCGGAATGATTCTCAATCGCACAACCTATGGAGTCGACTCCTGTATTCCCTAATGAAATCAGGGTCTTTTTTGAAGTCGACTCCACAAACTAAAACACAGCCCATGAAGAAAAAGGAAGACTGTAAAACAGTATTTAAGTATACAATATACAGCCATATATACAGTCACTGGTTGGTACAGAAAGCTTCGGAGTCAACGCCGTAGTTCCTGAGGCAAAGAATCGGAGAGTCGATTCGTCTGAAATCGACTCTTGGCCCAAATAGAGATATTTTTCTTAGACTATGTAGGAAGCATGGTGTCAATTTCGAATGAAACCGAAATAAAGTGTTGTAACTCGCTGTGAAATTGAGCTGATGTGTTTCAAGCTAGCTGTTAAGCCTTTTTTTTTGTTGTTGTTGACATAGCTAAATATCTGCGTTCAGTTAATTCATTACTTTTTGTTTACTAATTTTCTTGAGTTAGGTCATCCACCGCTTCCTCAAATGGATATAACTTTATAATTTCGACAGGCATACTATTGTAATTAGCCTATATTTGCTGTTTTTAAACCATAAACAATCAGATAATAGTTTTGAATCATGTATTGGGGGTCGCTTTTAGGCAGATACTGTGCTGTTCAGATCAGACAGCATGTCGGTTCTCTTCAGTGTGTCCTGCCGACAGCCTCCTGTCTTTCCGCTAGAGGTAAACTGCATGGTGTTCTTGTGGCTGTTAACTTTTATTTTCTGCGTAACTGATCTTATATTGCAGATTTGTTCTTTGAGCTGGTTGTATTTTTATTCAGGGTTCCACATGACTGGCATTAGAAGGACGTATGATGTCCGGAAAGTGGAGCTGACCCCGCTGGAGCAAAGAAAACTCACCTTCGACAGTCATGCTCTTGTCAAAGAGCTGGAGTCTAACGGTAGGTGCTGAAAGGTTTGTGAACTCCAAAAAAGGTCAGAATTTCTGCCTAAATGTGACCTAAAACATGAACAAACCACTATATATATATATATATATATATATATATATATATATATATATATATATATATGTATATATATATATATATATGTATATATATATATATATATATGTATATATATATTCATTTGCTGAAGAAAATGATTCATTCATTCATTAATCACTTTATCCTGGTCAGAGTTGCAGTGAGTCTATCCCGGGAATATTGGGTGCAAGGTGGGAATACTGTACAGTCCATCTAGGGACAATTTAGAGTCATCTGCATGTTTTTGGGAAGTGGGAGGAAACTGGAGAACCCAGAGGAAACCCACACCGGCACAGGGAGAATATGCGAAACTCCACACAGAAAATAGCCCAAGTTCAGGATCAAACCGGAGACCCTGGACCCCTGTGCCACAATTAATGGTGGCACCTCTGGGGTGGGGGTTCTGAAATCCTGCCTCCATTCTGTGCGTGGAGCTCGCATGTTCTCCCCGTGCTTCCTCTACATATTCCAGTTTATTCCCCCAGTCCAAAGACGTACACTGTAGGTTGATTGGCATTTCCAGATTGCCTGTGGTGTGTGAATGTGTGTGCGATTGTGCCCCGAGTAAGTAAGTGAAGCTATGCTTCTGTAACTAGGGTGATTGCAGGCAAATAACCAGTCCATTCCTAGACAACATTAGTGTTAATTCTGTTAGCGAAAACGATGACAAAATGTTTGTCGACGAATTTGTTTTCCGACGATACCGACGTCATTAGACACTAACTGTGACTATATCTGAAATGTAGTTTTTTAAAAAAATAAAAACTTTACCAAAATCTCTCGTTATTTTCATCGACAAAAAAGAGCAGACAAATTATTATATTATACTTACTGTTTTCTTTGACTAAGATTAAAATGCCCAGACTTTTACACAACTAAACTTGACTAAAAAAAAACAGGATAAGCTTGACTAAATATGATAAAAACTATCAAGGACATTTGACACAGGACTAAGACTAAGTTAAAAAATAGCTGACAAAATTAACAGTAGAGTGTGTTATTATTATTATTATTATTTTAGTAATCGGTATTGCTTCTACTTAGACCCTTCTCCGACAAACCTAAAGAACACTTAACTTTACTGGATCTCTTTTTTTATATTTTGAACGTTATGATGACCTCAAGCTTCAGGTGAAGCCAGAAATGACGAGAGTTCTGAAGAACGATTCTGCTAGATTGTTGTTTAAGACTTTGAGCTCTTTGTTGTTTAGGGTTTGAAAAGAAGCAGGCAGAGTTGATCGTCAATGCGCTGGTCACCCTCACAACAGCCAACATGGACATTGTATACAGGGACATGGTAACAGGAGCTCATCAGGTAACGAGTCAAACAAGAGCATGCTGCAAACATACACTAATTACAGTGCAGCTTTTCTTCACTGCCGTTTCTATTGCAGGAAATTGCACTCCAGCAAATTATGGCTCATCTGGATTCCATTAGGAAGGACATGGTTATTCTGGAGAAAAGTGAATTTGCCAACTTGAGATCAGAAAATGCAGTATGTTTCTTCTGGGCTTTTTAAAATTTTAATAACTAAACGAATTAGAGTGGGCATGCTTTATATTAAATTAACTGAAGAGTTTGTAGAGCTTTAAATGTAGATTTTGCAGTGTGTTTTCAAAAGCTTTATATACAGTAGATATATAATCAAACACCCAAAACATTTGTGTAGCAGCTTAGAAAAACTCTTCACATTTTTCTGACTTTATATGTATATGTGTATATATATATATATATATATATATATATATATATATATATATATATATATATATATATGTATGTGTGTGTGTGTGTGTGTGTGTATGTATGTATGTATATGTGTATGCATTTATATATTCTTTTCATACTATGCAGGAGCATCATAGACATTTTGACGGTGGGTGTCCGAATATCCGAATACAAACTGAACTGATTAGGCTTATGTCCAGCAAAATAGCATAAGCGAGATTAAACATGTTGATGAAATATATTTTAGTTTGAAGTGTCAACATATATTACATTCCGTTTAAAAAAATATTTTTGGCAGAATTTAGTTGCAGCAATGTCCGACAGGTTTTCCAAGATGGCTACACATATTTGGTGTCTGAAACTTGTTTCTAATTGTGCACTCTTAGCTACCAGGTTAGCATTGCAGAAAACTGCATGCTTAAATCATTATACACAGAGTTTAGGTATGCAGTTTGATAAACTGAGCTATAGCTTTAGCTTTAGCTTTAGCTATAGCTTCCCTTAGCTTTTCGCTTCGACACTCCAAAAGTCCAGAGCTTTGAAAATGTCTTAGTTGATCGACTGTTTCTGACACATAAAAATGTGTTTAATTAAATTATGTATTTATTTATTTATTTATTTCTACCTTTTTAAAATACTTTTTTGTGTAGAAAATGAAGGCTGAGCTTGAACAGATCAAGAACAGATTGCTGGTGGGTAGAAGCGTTTCTGCCTGAATGAATAATGTGGTTTTCAGTCCGATATTTGTCATAATGGTTTTTAATGTTACGTTTATCTCTAACATTGCATCTTTTGATTAAAGGAGGAAAGTAAAAAAATCAGAGCAGACGCAAAGTTGGATATCAATCTTGAGCGAAGTCGAGTAACCGACATGGTAAATAAACATCCTGGTCTTGTATGCTTGGTTGTAAAAAGCATAATTAGAGGTTTGTGCCATCTTTATACATAATATAAATCAATCTGTCATGCATCAGTTCACAGAGCAAGAGAAAAAACTGATGGAAGTCAACTCGGAGTTTCACAAAAAGGTAAAAAAAAAAAAAAAAAAAGGAAAGGTGTGAAGCTGCTTAGAAAAAGTAATAAAAAATCTGATATTTAGGTTAAAAGCTGTCTTTTTGTAATGTTTAGAAAGCTGAAATTGAAACTAGCACAATTGAAACCACCAAGAAAATAGACATCGAAGTGGCTTCACTGAAAACACTCCTGGAATCACTGAAGCTTCAGACGATCCGATATCTCGCAGGTACGCTAGGATTAGACACTAGAGTCATTTTGCTTAATCTATTACCGAATATATCAATTACAAAATACCGATATCTGTCTTGATATTTTTCCACAGCGTGCATCTTCTCCTCTTTGGTGGTTGCCCTCGGTTTCTACCGGTTATGGAAGTAAAAGAAATGTCTTTGACAATTTTAGCTTTATTTTTAGTTGTGTTAAAGTTATTTAGAGTATTATTGTAAGCAAAACCTGATTTTAAGTGTATATTATATATAAAAACATATCCTCCTTGTATTATTTTCTTTTGTGACATACCGTCAATGACCGCTAAAATATCTGAGCAGTGTTTTTAATCCAATATTTTATGTGCTATAACCACTAAATCCCACTGGTCTGAAATCTGTGAAACTATCCTTTTAAATAAATTTTTTTTTTAAAAACCGCATACTGAAGAAGTTGTGTTTCTTTTCTACACTTTGTTTTTAGTAGGTATGTTAGAGGGATTGGGAATTACTTCTTTTTCTGTTATTTCCTTTTTTGGTCTTTATTAAATATATACTGTCAATAGCTCATACTGTATATTGATCTAGTGGCTTTGGCTTGTTGTAAATAAAATGTATTTTTGTTTGGCATTTATACCTAAATGCAGGGTTATTCCTGTTCCCCTCCTGCAATAATTTAATATCTGAATGTTACATTCTATTGCCCTAGATCTTTAAAAGTCAGAGCACTTTAATGGGAATTTTACAGATGACGCTCTGGATTTTCTTTCATGCATTTACTAAAGCACAGCATAATAGCTAGGCAAAGACTATACACGTTTTTAATGGTATAATTGTAAGCACTAAAATATGGCGAACTACTAGCCTTTTTATTGTTGTTTTTCATAATACAAATAATATTAACAATAATAATAAAAACAAAGCAAAACCTTGATGCACAAATTTAAGACTGAAATTTATTAAGGCATCAAACTAATTATAAAGCCATCATTATTGTAAAAAGGATAAACAACTGGTGTATAAAAATAATTCATGTTTTGGCTAGCAAGGTGATATGCCTGCAAATCTTATCCTTAAAATAGTCCCCCTTTACATCATTCCTGAATTATCTATATTAATTAACTTAATTATAAAAACCTATATTCATTTCCCCAGATTCTGAACCGATTCAGGTGGTATGAAGTCATTGCAGAAGTAATATTGTATCAATCCTGAGGTTTACATCCCTACTATCATCATGCTCCGATATGTATTTGATGAGTAAACAACTTAAATTAATATAGTTTGCATTTTAATAATTATAACCACTTTTTGAACATAAAAACAAGGTTTGGATTAAGGCTCATTATAAACATCAGAAAACAAATTAAAATTTATATATTTGTGTCAAAGTCAGATGGAAGAAACTGATATCCTCTTTGGAACTAATCTAAAAATAAATACACAGCTGTCATTGTTGTCACAGGTATAGTGCCCAAGTTAAAAAAAAAAAAAAAGACCACATGAGGCATTGATCATTAACACTAAAATTTTTATTTAGGATAAACACATCTAAAAGCACACTAGTAAACACTTTGCACACACAGGCTTTTTTTAAATGATGATTCACTTTATTGAATATTCAGTATGTCAAGCAAACCTCTTTAAACCTCTGCAAAAATTATTTTTCTTTTTTTTTCCCCCTTATTAAACTAAACACATTTCATTAACCAGAACCAAAAACACCAGTTAAACCAATATGCTTGACACGCATTTATTTACACATTTAGGTTGAGGACGGGGGGGAAAAAAACAAACTAGATCCATCTTTATCTTTAGTGACTGAAACCCTCTGCTTTGTATGAACTTCTAACGACTGAAACGGGGCTTTATAGAACCATCAATGCGTCGTCTGTAAAACTAGTCAGTCGTTGCTGTTCGTTTCTCAAAATATCTGTACAAATGCCTAATCAGGAAAAGAAAAATTCTTGGAGGATTTAAACCCAGAAGTTTTAGATTCTCAATATTACACAAAGAATACCAAAAATATTTCTTTATTTATAAATTAAATTATACATACATTTACCCCCAACATACATCTTTTTAAAGTACATTTCACTTGGCATTCACACAGCAAAAAAAAACACCTGAAAATTGCAGGCAGTTACAAATACAAAAATGTATTTAAATGTATGCATAGCTGAGGACCCTGCCTCAGAGCCATCCTGTATAAAAATATTTCTACAGAAACTCAACTCAAGTAACCGCGACAGAAGGAGGTCTTAAAGCAGCAGCACAGTTTAAAATGGAATTGCACTAATCGTTTGTGACCCTCCTTCCGACTCATCCTCAACCTCCTGTTTTACCGTTACAGCATCTGTGTCTCCCTCAGTTGGCTCTTCTTTAATACTGCAGCATGACCCCTCACCTTCTCTCTCTTGTTTTAAGAAAGCATTTAAAGGGTTTTCTGTGAGCATCTTATTGGGGGATGGGGTAGAATCCACAAAGGAAGAGGTCTACAGTGTTTATGTAAAAGAAAGGAAGAAAGAAGTGTTTTTAAAGTGGCTTGAATTGACGACACAACATGTGAATCTCTTCTTTATTTACAAATGACATTAGGCTGTTAAAGGAATCGTTCAGCAAAAACAAAAAAAAAAAAAACAACAACCCTAATTTACAACACAATTTAGCCTGAATGTAGCCTGAAATAGCCAAGACATGTCTGGTGTTTGCTGCTTTAGTTTTGCACTGGAGAGTCCACCTTGTCTTTTCCAGAGCCGTTAATATTAACAAGCTACCTTTATCAGTTGTTAAACACGGGTCTAGTGTGAAGACAACCACAGAGTTGTGAATTCAAACCACCCTGCAATAAATAAAAAAGTAGAACTTGAGGTCAGTGGCATCAATCGGTCTAATCCTTCTTGTTACTAATCTGTATGCTTCAAATTCTCTTAATATATACTTCAAACAAGAAGGAAGCGATTGGAAAAACCATTTTATTTTATTTTTTTTAGATATCTGACCTTGACTCTGGGTTCAATGAAATTCCATAGAAATCCTACAAAGAATTCCATAGAAATCGTAAACATTCAGCCACCAGTGGCAGAGGAATAAGAAAACGTTTGTCCAAAATAACTTTAGACAATCAGTATAATAACCAGCTCCATAACGGTGAAGCGTTCAGCTCCATGGGGGAGTTTTGTTTATAGAGGACAGTCCCACTGGATCTTAAACCCAACCAGCAAGTCAGGTACAGCACTGGGGAACTGGGTGTGGTTTGAGGCAGACAGACTTGATACTTGTTGACTATAGTCGTCTCAGAGAAGCAGACACCAAACATGCCTTCACTGAATGACTACATTTGGGGATATCTTTGTCATATCACCCACTCCTACTAGGGCTCGACCAATATGTTGACTGGCTTATAAATTAGTCTGATATTAAGGTCACAAAACAAGACTATTGGTGTTGACTGAAATCACAGCAATAATCTCCCTGTTGTTCTTCAAGAACAATTCTCTACACTGTCACCCAGTAAAGAAAACTGCAAGAAATGTATTTTTCCTTACAGAGTCTGTGTGTTTGTCAATCGTAACACTATCGGTGTCCAGAGTCTGAACACAATTTATCTCCAATTTCCAACTCATAAAAAAGGTCTTGGTGCCAGTTTTCATATCGGTCAGGCCCTGATGAGTGTATTTATCACTGTAAAATCTATCATATCTTGCGGTCCAACACTTACTTTTGTGTAGTCTTCGTAACACAAGGGATGGTATGTCTGAAAGAAAAGAATGAATCGTAAGTCTGCTGTCTGCACTCATCACCAGACAGAACCTGATCGTGAACATGTGCTTAAAATCTCAGACCTTTTCATCAACTCTGATGGCGTTCTTCAGGTGCCATTCCTCCTCGTCTTCTTCCCAGTACATCTCAAACTGCTCTTGGCAAATCTCACAAGACTGGGGGCAGACAGAAGGAGAACATATTTAAATGCAGTGTTACTTTTAAGTATTTAAAGGGTTTAATCCAGCTGCCACTAAGGCTGGGCAATGACGATGATATAATACAATTTCAAAATATATATCTTAATAAATATATACACTACCGGTCAAAAGTTTAGACACACTCTTTATTTTCCACATTTTAGAATAATAATAATAATAAAGTCATCAAAACTCTGGAATAAAACAAATGGAACTATGTGGAAAAAAAAATCCAAAATAAATAAGAACACTTGAATATTTTAGCATCTTCAAAGTAGACACCTTTTTTGCCTAGAATTTCCAGAAATGTATTCTTGGCATTTTCTCAACCAATTTCTTGAGGAATCTCCCCAAGATGCATTTTAAACAGGATTAAAGGAGTTCACACCTACGCTGGACACTTATTGGCTGCTTTTCGGAATATTTTGCTTCAAGTCATTCGTTTAAAAAAAATTGTGTCCAGCAATCTTTGTTAAAATGTTAGTTTTCTAATGAAAGAAATTAATATGTTGGCACAAGTATATTTTGTCTACAACACCGATTTCAAATATTTAATCATACACCTTCAGATCAAATGGTTTTTAAGTTCATGAGAAACATTTCAGTCGAGTGTCTCCAAACTTTTGACAGGTAGTGCGCATATATTTTTTCATTTGCAAACTCCAGAAGCAGCTGTAAATCTTTAATTATAAAATGTTTACATTTTGTTAATTATTTACATTTTTCCTTATGTCTATTTATTCTTATACTTTTGTCTTTAACCATTACTAGTGTTTTAAATGGCAGTTTGTTAGCGAACCTATATTTTGATGTACATCTTGTAACACAGAAATATCTTCAAGTATCATGATGTAATACTTTAGTCACACGGTCCACACTTAAACTGCACCATGATCGCCCTTATTGTTTAAATTAAGTATGCACCAATCCGATACGGAGGGTAGGTATGAGACCGATTGGCCTGAACAGCTGAACTGGGATTTGATTAGAATTGCTATATTTTCCCAGCTACTGAGTTTCCGGACTATGCTTTTTATTTTTCATGTTTAAGTTTTAGAAGACAATAACAGCAAATGATGCATCTTCAAGCAACACCTTTTAAACAACTTAGGTTTCTTAAAGTTTTTTGCAAGCGAACAAACAAGATGTGTTGGGTATATTTTTTCAAACTTTAATACTTTAAAATGTGTTAAAGGCTTTAATACTTACTTCATGAACGACATCTGCTGCAGCCTTCACACTCTGGAATTCTCTCTCTTTAGCAGCTTCCTGGTTCTTCTGGACAACCTCCTCATGAACTTTTTCAAAGAACTGGCTCTTTGCCCTCTCCTCGAGATCAGCGATTTCTTCAAATTCAATCCAGTCCTAAAAACAGAGCAATTTGCTTTAAACCTTTCGTCAATAAGGTTAGTTGCTATGAGCATGTCTTAACGAAACGAAAACGTGCCGGTGTAGAAAAAGCTCTCTGGTGAGTATACGCTCAGTGACCCTGCCATTACACTGTATAGGTTCTTAATAAATAAGAATGCCTCAACAGCAAAATTAAACAAAATGCTTTTTTGGGCTTACTGTGAGACTGTAGTACCACCGTCGGTGCGTTACTTTCCTACTGATGTCCTTCTCCGAGCGGTTTTGTCTGTAGTGCCAATCCAAGTGATCGGCGTAGATATCAGTCTGAGACGCAGTAAAGCGCATCCCACAGGAGTAACACTGGATTCCAGTATACAGTTTGGTGATGACACTTTCATGTCTCCTGTTAAGTGACAGAACCAAAGACAGTCTAAAAACTGCAAGACTAAATATAAACTTAAAGACTAATCGGTGAATACATACTGTTTCATGTCATCGACAACAAAGCCGGTCAAATCAGGGAGAGTATCGTCATCGTCCTGTTCCTCCTCCTCTTGTTCCTCTTCTTCTGGTACACTCTGAGACTGAGTCACAGATGTGGACTCTGAAATGAACATTGAACATAGTGTTTACATTTACAAAATAAGTGGATAAATACGAGAAAAAAATGGCAACTGTTTTAGAAATTAAACCTTGTATGTCTATAAACAAAAGTTTAAGATAATAATAATAATAATAATAATAATAATAATGAGACAACCCCAGGTTTATATGGGTCAATAATCACTTCTCTCTAAAACATTATATTTGTATACACACACACATTCTTTTTAGGGCTAGGTCAGGTCTATACTGGTTATTTTACTAGGTAAAAATTCATGCATTTTGAATACATTTCCTGAAATTTCGTAATGGTTTTAATTAAATAACAATACTTAATGTTACATGAACCCAACCATATGAATAAACTTCTAACCACTAAAATCTGATAATACTGTTAATGTGCATGACAATCAATGTTAAAACAAACAAACAAACAAAAAAACAACCACCACCAAAAAAAACCCAAAACCAAAACAAAAAAGATACTTACCGTTGTTAGAGTCTGTTGGTGTTGGTTTGATTATTCCAAAGTCTATCAGTTTAGCCATCAGATCATTAACATCCATTTGGCCCAGATGACTCTCAGGCTGTACAAACTGTGAACCTAACACACAAAAAAAAGACAGCTCATAAGTTTCTTCTTGGATGATCACTTGCTTATTATAAGACCCCAAAACAAAAACATGCTCCAAAAAAAAAAATCTTACCTGGTGGGTTGAAAGGCGCTGGGTTTGGTGGTCCAAAGTTCTGAACTGGAGCAGGCATAACAGGAATCTAAATAAAAATAAATAAATAAAAAACAGAAGTTGAAAACAATCAGGTTTCATTACTAGAGTTCAAGGCCATCCACATTCAACATTAAACTGATTAGACTCAGACAGCTATAATTTCTAGAACTCACAGGCTGAGGGTGGTTTGCAGGAGCAGTGCCAGGAAATGGACCAACGGGCCTGTACGTATTCTGAAATCCTGAAGGTGTGGGTTCTGGCACATTAAAGCTGGACCCCTGTGAGACGTTTGGTTGCATGTGAAATGGCAGTGGTTGATTTTCAAAGGCATTAGGTGCTCCTATGTTAAAATTGTGGGGTGGAATGGCAGGATTTAACATTGGACCCTGATTCTGAGGCTGGTCAATCATCATCATCTGCCCTTGTGGTCTGAATGCGTTTTGCATGTTTGTAGGTCCATGGTATCGTGGAGGACCCTGTGGTGTAGAGTCAAATCTTGGCATGCCAGAGGGTTGTCCATCAAATCTCATTGGTGCTGGTTGTGCTGGGTTGTCGAAGCGCATCATGCCTGACTGATTGCCTGGCCCTTCAAGTCTCCTTGGTCCCTCGTAATTTACCATCCCGGAAGGATACCTTATTGGCCCTTCAAATCCTCCAGGAGGGCCTTGTGGTATATGGGGGTTCTCAAACCTTGCAGGGCCATCAAATCTGTTTGACTGCATTGGACTGTTGTACCGCACGGGTCCTGGGCCATCAAATCTTCCAGGACCTTGATGTCGCACTGGACCATCAAAACGACCTGATCCTGGCCCTTCGAATCGGCCATGAGGCTCTGTAAACCTAATCGACCCATGTGGCACTGACTGGTTCTCATATCTTCCAGGCCCTTTCAGCTGTGGGGGTCTTTCAAACCTGTGTGGTCCAGGACCATCATATCGGCCATGTCCCTCAAACCTAGGTGGACCGTGAGCAGCTGGACCGTCATATCTCCCCGGACCTGCATTTCCCTCATATCTTGCTGGAGGATGAGGCCTGGACGGACCCTCTGGTCGTGGCTGTCCCATAAGGCTGTGTGTTCCTTCAAACTGAGAATGGGAACTCATATGGCCATCGAATCTTGGCGGGACATTTGCACCATCATGTCTTGGCATATTTACTTGTGTGCTAAGGCCTTCAGAGACGTGAGGCGGTGTCTGGCCAGGAGATTCATTAAGGCTTCGGCCAACTCTCCCAGGTCCAGACAAAATTTCATGCCTTGAAGTAGCATCTAAACCTAGTGGAGCATCATTGTCCGGCCCCGTATCAGAGTGAACGCTGTTAGGACTTTCGAACCTGGGACTGATATCTCCGTCCTCAAGTTGATCCAGATCTATGGATTGTGCTGATCCTTCAAATGGCAGACTTGAAGATTTCCCAACGCTTCCATCACAACTGACCGGACTTGGGGAATTTCTAAAAGGGGGTCCTGTTAGAGATGGTGGTCTGTCATTTCTTCTAGGGTCATCAGGCCCTGTGAATGGTTTAAAGGTGTCACTGCCCTTTTTTAGTGCGTCTGAGGGGAATGAATGATCTTGCTCTTGTTGAGGCCCATGCTGTTGCGCTTTCTCACTCAATAGTGAACTCTGCTGAACTGTAAGGGAGAGAAAACATCGTTCACCATTAATAAATGAACACACCTTTTCATCCTACTTGATGAATGAATCGTTACTTATGACTAATTCGCACTACCCATAACAGTGTTCTACATGAACACCACGTAGGGTACCTGGGCGTTGCAGCTGTGTTCTTCTCAGCTTCGACTTGTGCTCAAGGTAAGAGAGCTGAGCGTCAGACATAGGACCACGGGGTTTCTTTCTTGTGCAAGCACCATCATCATTCGTTCCCTCCCAAGAATCAGAGCGCTGTCTTTCTTCTTGATACTGAAATATTTGCTTGATTTGATGGGCCACGTTAAGGAATTCTTCCTGGGTTAGCTCGCCAGAATCCAATCGCTGGCTAGCCTAGAATACAGTTTGACATGTAAGATTTGCTGTTGGATGACTATTGTGATTAATAATAAAAATGATAAAGTACGGTCATTAGGCATGATCAAGCTTTACTATTTAAACAAACAGGAAGCAAATGAGATTTTTAAAAATGAGTGTAGATGCGCATCTGGAGACTGTCCATGATCAGATTTAAGGCTGACTGGCATTAGAGAGAATGCACCCAGCAAACAGGATACATCATTATAAAAATTATTTCAAACAAACTGGTTTTGTTTAATAATGTGGGAGAAGTGGAGCAGAGTGCATTTAGTGTGTCAGCAGAAAGGAACACAAGATCTTAGACAAAACAGAACTAAGTAATAATGTTACATGTAATGCAATTCAATAGGACAAAAAAGACGAGTAGAACTTGGTAATATAACAATAACCTAATTGAAATGAACTGTTTTGCTAATAGGGCACTTATTTAAAAGAAAGGAAGAAAGCCAAAGGTTTTTGTTCTACCTTTCGTAAAAGATCTCTCTTGCTGGCCGAATTAAGCACTTCTGGAATTTGCAAGTTTGCATCAACACTCAGACGGTGCTGTTTCAGTGTCCGTGGTATCGGGGGTGGTCTCTGATAGCTGTTCCACGCTTTATGCCTTTGTGGCCCAGGTTTGCCGTGTGAGATATCTGGATCGAGTTGTTTAAGACTGTAAATAAAAAGTACAAATTGAACCTACTTCAAATTATGCTGTTACAAAATGTACGCTCAGTAGTTGAAGCTACTTACGGTTTATTTTCTTCCCATCCACTCCTCCATCTCTTGATGTCTTTTGCACTTTTATGCTCTACAGATAATGCCCTCTGTGGCTGGACATCTCTGTGCTCAGGAGTTCTATCTTCCAGTGGTCTTTTTATCCGCCTCAACTCAGAAACATTCTTCTTTGGTGCGCTCCGATCCTCCCTGACATTCACTTGTTGGTTATCCTCTTCGATATGTTTGCTTAACTGCCTAGCCTTTCCGGATTTTGGAGGTGGAGTGATGCTCCTCGTTCTTCTCTTTGGGGACCGCCTGTCTTTTCTTTTAGGAAAGTGCGAAGGTGGAGAACGAGATCTAGACCGAGACCTTTTCCTGATGTTTGTTTTATTGACTTTAATATCTTGTTTTTGAAAAGTATCAAACCGGTCATGCTTATTGAGACCCCCATTTACTAGCTTGCCTCTGGAGTTGCTGGACCGCTGTGGCTCGGTGCCTTTGCCAATGTCTTCCCGCTCTTTACTTTTTTTCTTTTCCTTGACTTCATCCTCTTTCAGATCCGTCTTCTCGTGCATCTGCTTTCGCAACCTTGGGTCCTTTTTATTAACATCTAATGTCTTTTGGTGCTCAGGTTCAGAGTCTTTGCTTTTATGAAAGACTCCTTTGCTTAATGGTGACACCGACTTGGACTTTGCTTTTTCATCAGCTGCAGAGGTATCTTTTTTTGGTATTCTCATTAGCTTACTTGGCCTTTCTGGAGGTACAGGTACTCTCTTTTCAGGTGCATTGACAACAGGCGGTGTGCCTTGGTTCTCCTTCCTGAACGGCCCATGTTCCTTTATAATTACGGATGGGGCGGAAGCTCTGTTTAATCTAGGATCTCTGTTTGATGGCTTGTCTGCTTGTGGTGGAGGCCGTGACTTGTGTTGTGCAGGACCTGGCTGACTCACAGCTGGTGGCTCAGACTTGACTGGACCATTGTGGGGTGGGTGGTTTGTACTGGCCGCCTTGGGGAGAAAGAAAAATACTTCAATGTAGAGACTTAACACCATCTGTGGTTTAATTCCACTTTATAAAATGCAATGCTTTCCTCGATTGCCTGCTGGAATGTTTTGCAAAGTACAGACGTGAAAATTCCACAAGTCAACACAAGGCTTACCAGTTGCGCTTTTGTTTGTTCAAGTTCAAGCTCTATCTTCTTCTGTTGAAGTTCTAACAACTGTTTTTGCTTGGCAAGCAACTGTTGCCTTATTATTTGTTCCTCTGCCAAATTCTTCTCAGTGACTGTGGGATGAGGAGCTAGTTCTTCAGTCTACACAAAGAGAGAGACATTATAATGAACTGTTTTTACCTACAGTGAGAATTTGTGCACTAAGTTACTGTTTAGTCATTCCACTTGCTTACCGACTTTAAAAATTTGGGGTTGACATGAATGCTGGCGTTCACATTTGGTGGTAAAGGCTTAATGGGCCAAGCAGGATCTAGCGAGTTCACACGAACATCCAATGCATACAGCTTCTTCAAGGCGAAAATTTCGTCCCAGGTGGAACGCAATTTGAAAAGACATTTTCTAGTGTTTTCATCCACCTAAAGCAAGGTAGAAGAAAGGAATACTCTGACATCCATTTCTTTAGTAGACATTTAAAAATGTATATATATTAATAAAATATTAATTTTGACTAAACATCCAATCCAGCATTAAGAAATTTGATCACCACTATACCATCACAGGTGAAGGAAATACAACAGTATGGCATAGAAATCTCTATACATGAACACTTGGAAGAACTAAACGTTTAATGTTCACATCATAAGAAGAAATAAGTGGAAAATTAAGTACCTTCTCAAACACACATATAAAGGAAGTGATTAGGTTTTTAGTAAACACTTCAAGGTACTGTCCTCCAACATTCTTCACTATGGAATCCACTAAGTACAAAACAGGAAGCTTCTCAGCAGGAGGCGCCTACAGCGATAGAAAACTCACAAGTTTAGTACACAACATGACAAATGTGCAGTTACAGTGTGATATTAGCTTGTGTCCTTTGGTGTTTAAAAAAGGGGGGGTGATGGGGGGATAAGAAAAATCATGTCCCTCCACCGCCCAAAAAAACCCAATACATTTCATGAAAAACACTTATTTCTCTATTTTCTTCAAATTGTTCCAGCACTTGGTTGAAAAAAAAAAAAATCTTGAGGGGGAGAAAAAAAGAAAAAAGTTAAAAAAAAAATAAAAAAAAACTTGCAGGGATATGGTAACTCAAACAACCATATTTATTCTGAAAACATGGGGGTAAAAGTTGTACTCCACTTCAGAAGGAAAAAAAAAACCCCTCCAACGATGACTCTTCAGTGAAGGTACTCCAGGGCAAAAATATGCAGGATGTCCTTTTTTTTTTTTTTTTATTAGTTATTTGTTTGTCACCATTTGAGAAACATTTTGGAAGTGTAGATTTTTAAATAAGAATGTCTTATGAAAAGAAAAAAATGGATAGATGAAATCTTATTTTATTTTAATATTTTGCAACTGACCATATTCACCTTTTGAGACATCAAATGCAATATTAAACGTTGGGTTAAAAAAAAGAAAAAAAAAAATCCATTGCACTTTTAACCAAGGGCTGTTTGGAGTTTGTCCTTTAAAGTGTAGGGTTTGTCTTGGAATTTTTGCCCCTCTTCAGGGGGCTACAAGACTGACAACTTTGTTTTAAGGATAATTAACATTTGCTCAAATTATGAAGTTACTATGCAAAGAACGTTGTACACATCAGAAGCAATGTCTGATTGAAAGACCATTTCTCACAAACAATCTCAAAAGAACAGGCAGATGTTCCCACAAAAAAATTACACTGGTAAAGAAAGACAAAAGCACATTTCATATAGTTTATTGTCACATTTGTGTAGCATTTATTAACAATGAAAAAAATCAATAGAGAAAATTTACTCAGCAATCTAAACACGCCATAAACCCTTTATTAGTTAGTAAATACAAAAATATAAAAAGGAGTTCAACTTCACGGACCACCAGAATTACGACCACAAGACTATGGCATCACAGCGATCATTAGCATGTTGACGATTATGGCTACACTCTTACATTACAAGTAGTGCAACTTTTATTGATCTGGTCACAGATTAAAAATGAGTTGAACTTTCAGACTTCTGCACATCTCTATCCAGTGTAGTGGCTAGCATCATTAATATAAGCGCTACCAATAAACTGGAAAGCATAATCCAGATTACTACTTGACCACAACAATGATCCGATCCACCACATGCCCACTGAAATTAAGAGAAGACACAATGGCGTGCTTTCTGTGTTGGCCTAGCAAGTTACTCAGTCGGTCATGTAACATTAACAATGGTTAGTCACTTTTCTTGCAGACAATGGAAACATAGAAGGCAGCCAATTAGATGACCAAATATTCAACCCGTACATGATTTCAGAGTTTATTTTGTGATTGTTGCGGCCTAGAAGGCTTGATTTTGTGGCAGCTTGTTTCAAAATCGAGAATGCAATTTGCCGAGTTTATACTTTTTTGCATAAAACTACTCGGATTAGAGAAATTGCAACGGCACACAGTTGTTTTGCACAGTCTTTCACAGTGATGTTTGTGGGTAAATAAGACCTTTTAGCTGTACTAAGGTTGTTCTATGCACAGGAATTGAGGGTTTTGGCTGCATGCGCTGTGTGACCATGTCACATGACGCATTGGCCCAAGTCTGGAAAATTTGTTCCATTGAATATTAGGTTTGTGTTCATTTCTACAATCGCAAAAATCACAAAATCCTGGAGGGACTGAATATTTAGGCTAGGGAGGGAAAAAATAAATAATCAAGTGGTTGCCAAAGCAAATTTTCAACAATATTAGCACCAATTTTAAAATAACAGGCACTGGTTTTTGATATTCATCTTTTTGGCTCCAATATATTTTCCTCATTTCTTATCTTTTCCTATTAAAATATTTTTATGCATTATAATAAGGGTTCAAAAACTTGTTTTTGTAGCCAGAGACCTGTTTAACTGTGAAAATAAATATAATGGATCCTCAGTACACATTAGGTCAAAGCTGAGTGACTAACCTGAAAAGTCTGAGCTACTGAGGTTTCATTCAGTTCAAGTCAAATAGACTGAAATAAAGATAATAAGCCCACACCCTTTAGTACATCAGATATACGGTGCATATTTGTATAGCCAAAAAATGCAAAACTGACAGAAAACCCAATTAAAACTTCACACTTCAAATACTACTAATAAAAAAAACAAAAAACAATATTTAACTCGGTCACTGAAGGTTGCCAGTTTGACATCACGTAGATTGAGACTTTTTTTCGGTCAAGTATATCTGCACTGAACATGTTCAATAGGGGATATTGATTAAAACAAATCTTTGTTCCTCAGGTAAACGAATGCGTAGTTTCAAAGTAACTTATTATATTTATTAGAGCCGTAAAGATGAATATAGAAAACGTACCCTGTTCATTCGTGAGCTTAGCCAAATTAGCCACGCTGCATTTTTTAAAATAACGGCCATATTAGTTCCATGTTTAACACACTGGGTAGACATAGTAAACGTTTTGGATCTACGACTAGATGTAAAAACGACGATATAATTGATTTCCAGATCTTTTTGAGCGATTGGAGTCGTTAAAACGAAAATACACCTGGTCTAATTTACAAGCTAGCTTCCTAGCTATCGAGTCAGTGAGACGTTAGCTAACGTGCACGAGGCAACCCAAATAAAGCTAAACAAAACAGACGTCCAAAATTAGGTTCTGCGACATAAATAAAACTGTAAAGAGCTCAAAGAAAAACGTTTTGTTTTAATAAAAAAAATTGTACTAATTTAACTAGTCACATATAGAAAAGGCTCTGCTATTTTGTCGCCGTATTAAAAGGCCTTAACACGCTTTAGCTGACTTTGCACATGCGCGTGCGTTGTATTCAACGAGGACAATATGGCTGCTACGTGACAAAACAAAAAAAAGCTATTTTCATAAAAACCTTGGCAATTTGTGCTTCAATTATAGCGACGATATCCTCGGCGAACTGGAGATTCTCTTCAGCGAGGATGGTCAGCATGTTGATGTGCGGTTTGCTGTTGAAAGTCAAGTCTTCAAGAGACGACTGATACTCTCGACAGGCGTCTTCCCTCGCAGCTTCGGCCGACATCTTCGAGTCGAATTTCTAATCTAAAGAGGTTTCGACCGAATTTCTGATCATATACAAGCACACAATTCGGCACAGTCCATTTACATATCCTTCATCCTTTACTTTAGTTCTTCAAAAGCCGTTTCTTGTACAGAACCGCTCGCGTTTTCTTCTTCAATTTAAGCTCGATACCAAGCGCTAGAAAATGTCCGTCCTCCTTCCACAGTTGTCTGCGTCATACGAAATGGATCGTTCCAAACAAACAAAAAAAAAAAAGACGCACGTCACTGTGTTCTGACTGGCTACTTTCATCTGTCTTCCGGTTTGCGTGAGCAACAGGCAGCCAATCAGCGTCATGTCCTCACAATACCGAACAGACTTGCACACGGTACGCCGCTGAATCACACCTGACCGCCCCGACCTTTGTTTTTCACGCTGTTTACACACCATTAATATCCAATGTGTCTGCTGTCACCTGCTATACCGACTGCTTTAAACAAACCAAAAGTTTGCGAGTAGTATTTTTGTACTTACTATGAAAAAAGTACAATGTTTCTAATATCAACATATGTTATAATTTGACTTTCCCAATAGTAAAATAGGCTAAGCTTTATAGTCATATGCATTCAGGATATAGAGTATGTGAGAACAAGGAAATTCTTGTGCTACAGTAACATTATAAAATAAAGTTAATACAAGATACCCACATACGGAGACAAAATACAAGACAACAATATAAGAAGGTAATTGCACTTATGAGCGAAAAGGTATGGCAGAAGATTGAGAGTGAATGTAATATGAACAGTGCGGGTTATACAGTATGGCAGGGGATACAGTGTGACGTAGTGATAAGCAGGTCACTTGAATGATACGTCACTAAATAGCGCAAAAAATGCAGTGTGTATAATAGGGAATAGTAATATATAATCTACAGCAGAGGTCGGGAACCTTTTCAGCTGGCAGAGACATAAAAGCCAATAATAATAAATAAATAAATAAATAAATAAATAAATAAATAAAAACTTTTCTCTGGCTCTTTAAAGAAAACATCATAGCATATTTTTGACGTTTTTATATATGTCTTACTATTATCGTTATTCGTTATTATCTTTGCTATTATTGCATAATTTGAAAAAGCGGTAACGTAATAAAAGCCATTTCACATTTTGCGTGTTCTTGACCTAACAGCCTGCACTTCGCCTAATAGGCCTGTAGGTGGCACTCGACTTAATTTCATTCAACACAAGATGCAGTAGGTATGTAAGTAAGAGTAAATTGAACACTACTTATCATTAATGCGACCAGTTGTCCTCAGTATGTAAAAATGGATCTCAACATCATATAGCCACTGTTGGAAATGGGTCAAATATGCAGAAGATGCTAGAAAAGCAAAGAATGTGCAGGACCTGTAGGATTTTTCTGAAGAACAGTGGGTCAGTTTAACTGCTCAGGACAAACAAGGGACTCATGAACAACTATCACAAAACATAAAAACAGTCCTTGATCATCCAGGTCACAACACACAGTATTAAGAATCAAGGGTATGTAAACTTTTGAACGGGTTCTTTTGTGTAACTTGTCGACTACATGTAAACATTGGTTATGTGAAATAGCTTATTCAGGGCAGTACTAAATAAAAAACAAAATGCACTTTGAATGGTCCCTCTTATTAAAACAATATTAACATTTTGCAGATTCTGCAAGGTGTAAATGTAAATTTATGAGCACAACTGTATGTGGATGATTGTGTCAACTAAGCTTTCATACACTTAATAAATATCATTTGGTTTTAAAAGCGACGTGTGGTACCAAATTAGAAATCATTTGAAGTTTACATCAACTTCTATTTTAAGCATGTTAATTAATAACCAATTATTTTCCCAATCTTACATGGATCCTACATTTATACAATGGCAGGACAAAGGTGTTAAGTCTTTCCAAGATCTTTATATAGATTATATTATGAATATGTAGATTAGATGTGAGTTTGAATTCCCATCTTCTCTTCTTCTTTCAGGTAATACATTGTACCTTATCTCTGTTTCCAGAGTTTCCAGTTTTACCATCAAAAAAGCGGAGAAAAGAGGACCTGTTACTTTTACAGCACCAACAGAAGACTTTAATATTAAAAATGTATAATCAACTTTTCCCTCTAGATAATCCCATACATGGAAGAACTAAAACAGCATGGGAGGATGAATTGGGAATGGTGTTTGCAAAATTATGGTGCGAGTGTGCAATAGACTGGATACATACAAGCTCAATATGTGCCTGTCTTATATAATTTAAAGTATAGTACAGTTATTTTTCGAAAGCTTGGCTAGCCAGTTTCTATCACAGAATTAGTGACACTTGTGACAGATGTCATTATTACCCTTGTAATTTAAGTCACATGTTTTTCTTCTGTCCAATGCTACATAGATTTTGGTGTGACTACCTCATGTCTGCAATTTTGAAAAATAAAACTGATGTCTGCCTAAATACAGCAATTTTTTGGGGGTGCCGTTGGATTTATGAAGACACTCTGGTCTTTACATCTTTAATAGCCAGAACCGTCTGTTGCTTCTTTGGGAATTTTGGAGTCTTTGGAAAACCATGACATTTTTATATAGGAAAAAATAAGATACTCACTTCCTCTAAGTTTTCTTAGAGGAACCTGTGAAAAACTTACCAGTAGATGGCTATTGTATATCTTGTACTTTTTTATTATTATTATTTTGCTTTTTTTCCTGTCCTCTTCTTCTATATTCTAATTGTTATATAGTCTAATTGGCATGGGAGGGGTTTGGGTTGTTCTTTGTTTTTTTTTCTTGGTTTAGTACCTTGGTACTGTAGTACCATGTTATTCTCTTTCAGATATTTATTAGATTTGTTAATTTGTCTCTGTCTAGTGGTTGAAAAGGTAAATCGCTTTAATTGTAATAAATATAAATGCTTCCTTTTAATTCCTAATAAAAACAAAGAATGCGACAATCTTTGGGAAAAATTGGGACCTGATGTTAAAAGAAAATAATCTACTATAATAATGGGGTGGTAACAGCAATCAGCAACACCCTATCACTAATTATTTTTGTGTGCTGGATCCCAATGCAAGGAGTTACATACTGTAACATAATTGCGTACCATTACTCAGGGAGCGATCTTTCCTTTTCTCCTGGAGAAGCCTTAATATTAGGGTCACTTCATTTGTAATGGTGTCATTTCTAAGACAACAGAAGTGATTCTTCTCCATAGCAAGGCATCAGAGATTTCACTAAGCAGAATATTTCCTTAGTTTTTGGTCTTTGCTTGGTCATAGCTTATCTCATGGCATTCTCAGTGAGTTCATGTAAAGCGACAGGCAAAAAGATTTTCATACAATTGTCCTTTTGGAAGACAGAAGGATTACCAGGTTTGTGCCTCCCAGTAGTGGCACCCATATTTTTACTGTAAAAAAGTCTATGAGGATATATTAATAAGGTGTTCAAAAGAGCACATCCACCACTGAACCTCACCCACGATGCAATCTACATCTTTCAAATCCCTGCTTCTAACATTTTTGGCCTGTTGAGTCATTGTCTTAGGATATATTCATATAAATTGAACTGGACTCTCCCATTCACCAAGCTCTATGAATAATTTTATTTAAATGTGCCACTTATGTTTCAAAATAGTTCAACAATCAGTAATTGTAAGGTGCATTTAAAATGACTCATCCTGTTTTGTTTTGCGAGGACATCATGTGCTGCATTGCATCAAGCTTGTAGCCTGCATGCTGGGACTTGGAATATACCATGAGTGATACTTTCCAATGTTTTTAGCAGCACTTGACCATGATGCCAGCAGAAGAAAATGCTGAAGAAAATGAAACAGACTCTTAAACCTGATTTAAAATAACTTCCATAGTATGGAAATGTATGTTTATTATCAAAATCATGCATCAATCTTGTACATTTATACATTAAACCAAATAAATGTTCATTACAAAAAAGTAGTCCATGGGCAATGTCTGGTGAAATTCATACATTGTATATATACTTTATTTTAAATATAATTTTTATATATATATGTATGTATATATATGTATGTATGTATGTATATGTATGTATTATGTTAGCAAGGCCTGTACTACAATACTACATGATTTTTAACACAAGTGATTAATCTTAGCTGCATAATAACCAATGAATCAGGTTTTGCTTCTGTCAAGTTGATATTCTCTCCAAATAAACTACAAATCATCAGAGGTCCTTTGCCAAAATTCAAATGACTCAGAAATCTGGTCATCTAATAAAAATTAAATGTACTTTCTTATTACCAACATATCATATCACTTTTCCTGAATATATTTTCACTAAACACCGAATGTATAACAATATTTAGTTAACAAAGTGGCAACAAAGCAGCAGAGCCATGTTACGCCCCAAAAATAATATTTTCTTTTACAAATGAACAAGACATACAGCATTCATAACTTTGTTACAAACTCAATTACTAGGGAAACAACAAACCTCTGAAATGTATTTCCTTACAATTCTCAAACTCTCTTCAATAATATTCGGTCATTTCGTACAAACACAAAGAAGCATTGATTAGATTTCAGAACAAAAAAATCTTAATCAGTGCTCAGAACGAAGGATCAAAGAGGTCTCTGGAGTAGTCATTAGTGGCGGTGGGTAAAGCAGAGTCTCCAGGCGTGTGTTTCATATCCACTTTCAGCTCATAGCCACCTGCTGAACTTTCAGACTTTTCGAGAGCAGAATCAGTATGATTAAATTCAGATTTTACCACCTGCAACCCTTGTCTGTTATTAGTATGGTTTTGCAGAACTCTGATATGGCTTGTACGAGTAATTCTTTTCTTAGACCAATGCATGCCTGACCATTTTTTGCTGAGTTTACTCCGCAGTCCATACGCGCACTGGATAGATGGATCCCCAATAGGAGTTGACTGCAGAGAAGGCGCAAAATGGAAACTCGAAATATTAGGCTCAGAAATGTTGATATCAGCAAGACGGTCTCGCGTGTTTGAATCAGTGTCAGAGACGGCGCTCTCAACCGCATCTAAAATGTTCATGCTGCTTTGGTGAAATAGGTCTGCTGAACAATTATAGGCATCCACATATCCACTCAACTGATTTTCTTGCTCTTTTCTGGCATGACTTTGCACGTTAATACCTCCATTTCTTTTTGAGACCACATCCTTTATGTCACAGGAGAGCAACTCCTTAGAGACATGTGATAGTTTTGTTCTATGTTTAGATGCTGAGGAGGTTTTTCGCTTTCTATTCTTTCTTTGTGACTTCTCATCATTAGTAACATCACGCAATGGTGTGAGAACAGCAAAGGAAGAGTGCAGTGACTGGATCTCAGAGGTATACCTGGGAATTGTATCATTTTCAAGCCGAACACTGTTTTCAGGCGTGGCTTGGTCTCTTTTACTGGTGGAACTCAGTATTTTCCGTTTAACAATCTGCGGCTCTATGCTGACAAAATCTCCTAAGGTTACTGACAGAGGTGCATCCTCTAAAGCAAAACTGGTGTGATTGAAAAGTGGCTTTTCAGGAAAAGCTGCATCACATTGGCTAAGACAGTCTTTTGAAGCCCAATGAATAAAAGATATGCTTTTCGATTCATGATCACAGGGTGCGGTTTTTACAGGGGACGTAGATGAAGCATTAAGCGAAGACTCGTGTGAGGTAGAGAGTCTGTTATGCTCTCTATGTTTTGATTCAGAAGGCTTGAAGGGACAGGATTTGGCTCCTTGCACACCACTTGACCACTGCAAGGTCAAAGGCTCTTGTGATTCATCATCCACTGAAACCTCTGTTAAAGAGCATGCTCTTGTTTCCTCTGGAGAGAAGCATAAAACCAGGTCTGACAGTGAATGCCATGGATGAGAGAGTGCTGATCTGTCACTGCTGCTTTCGGAGCATGAGTTCTGACATAGGGGCAGAGTGTGGTCAAAGCTGCTCACCGGGGAATCGTTCTGCTGCCTCTGACACCCAGCTTTTGCAGAACCGTCTGAGCGAGCATTTGCCTGCATAAGGTTTTGCAAGTATGCAAAAACAGTGACGCCCAGAAAAGCTCCATGAGGAATGACTTGACAGGCCACGAACCGCACTGATTCAGCAATGTGTTCGCCAAGTAAACAGCTCTCTGCATCACGGCCAGAAAGCTGCGAGACAGAAATACAAAAGAATTGACTAAGTCAAACTGAGATCTCGTTCCCTCCTCCCATTTTCTCCCCAATTTGGTCTTGACAATTTCCACTGTTCCACTGTTCTATCTGCCCTGTTCTGCATACATGAGTTCACAGACACCTGTGCAGGGTTCCCACTCCAAGTCAATTCCTAGACTTTTCCCTGACTTTCCCTGACCAAAATCTTGAATTGCCATGACCTACTGTATGAAGAATGGTATAATGTATTGCCTGGATACTGAGCAGAAAAAAACTAACTATTTTAAGCCATTAAATCTGTAAGCTCGATTTCCTGATTAACAGACATTTTCAGTGCAAAAAGTTTTCATTGCTTAAAAAGAACATATACTTATCTCATGACTAGTCTTTACACCTCATAAACAAAATGGTCCTAATTTCTTTAATGGAAATAAAATCAATTCATTTACAAGGTACCGGAAGCCATTTTAAGTACAGTTTAACCCATAACACCGTGTCACATTCAGCAAATGAGCACACTGTAAAAAAAAAAAAGAAAAAGAAAAGACTGATTATATCTATCTATCTATCTATCTATCTATCTATATTATATATATATATATATATATATATATATATATATCTCACATTTTAGCTAATACATTTGAAAATTTTACAAACACAATTCCCTGATATTTCCTTACTTCATCCCCAAATTTCCATGACTTTCCATGACTGGAATAGACTTTATTAAATTTCCATGACATTCCAGAAATTCCATGAGCCGTGGGAACCCTGCCTGTGATTGGCTAGTGTCGCTGTGATTGACAGGGGACACCGAGTATGTCATCCCTCCCACACAGAGAACATGGACAGTTTTGCTCTCTTGACTCCCAGCTACAGATGTGTGTGGCATTGACATGATTCGGACTTGTGATTTCCCGACTATATGGAAAAAAACAAATCCAAACTGAGGTCTCATTTTCATCTTGAATGAACTTGGTCTGTGTATAGACAACTAACGATCCGATCTCGCTCTTGTGTTTACCCCTGCTAATGATACATTTTCCATTTTCAATATTCTGTATTAATGAGATTATATTTCAACAGGCTGTAAATACAATATACTCTACAAAATATTAAAGCAGTTTTAGATATGCAGTAGATATTTAGTCTATTTTAATCAAACCCTGGTGCATTTGTCCACACTAATTTGTTGAATAAGTGTTAAAAGTGCTATCATACCTGAACCCTTACTTTTGTTTTACTCAATTTATTTATATTGTTTAACACCTCCTCTTCTAACAGGGACTTTACCCATGCTCATAGTTTTTAAACTGTGAAGCGAAAAAAAAACGTTACTCAAGGTCTTTTGTTGTCAAGTTCTCTGTTATACATTCTATGAGCATAGACTTTCTCTCCAATGCTAGCCTGATGTGAACATCTGTCCTCCTAAAATCTGATCCAAGTGCGAGACAGACAGCTGCCAGAGTGTCTCTATCCAATCACATCCTCATCATTTACACCTGATTTTTTTAAAATTGTGATGAAATGCTATCTGATCATAACCATTCATACAAGGTGTAAATAGGGCTGTGTTACGTTTAGAGTAGAGTACGAGAGTAAAGAAAAGACAGAATAGACAAACATACCTTAAATCCAAAAACGAAACATTTTCCAATAAAGCAATCCTCCACGGCTTTGATTAGTAGCTGTTGTAAACTCTGTGGTCCTTCGAACTTTTCTGACTCTACAAATCTGAAAAATCCAAACATAAAGCAAAGTGGGAAAGAAAATACAAGTGGGAAGTATGAACAGTTGTTCTCATAAATTTGCACAACCTGCAAAATGTTAATAATTAATAGCCACTGTTGGAAAGGGGTCAATTATGCAGAAGATGCTGGAAAAGCAAAGAATTTGCAGGACCTGGAGGATTTTTCTGAAGAACAGTGGGCAGTTTAACTGCTCAGGATAAACAAGGGACTCATGAATGACTATCACAAAACATAAAAACATCCAGGTAACAACACAAGGTATTAAGAATCAAGGGTATGTAAACTTTTGAACAGGTTCATTTGTGTAAATTCAGTTAGTATTGTGTCTTGTGGACTATATGTAAACATCTGTTATGTGAAATATGCAAAATGCAATTTTAATGATCCTCTAATCTTATTTTATTCTTGTAAAATAAGAATAAAATCTTTATCTAATAACATTTTGCAGATTCTCCAAGGGGTATGTACATTTATGAGCACAACTGTACATCATGGGAATTTAAAAGAACATTTAAGAAGCGTACCTCTGTAAACCGCTAGCAGTAATACCAAAAAAAGGATTCAGACAACCTCCAAAAACCGTCACTCCAAACAGACTTGTATCTCGAGACACTTTTAGTGACAGCCTGAATCTGTAGTCCACGTTTTGTGTATCACATATGAAGCCACACTTGTGACACCGGCTTCTGTAAGAGAATAAGTACACAGTCATTATTCTTATTCACACCATAGAGTCATTTGCTACGTTTTCATGCACATTAAATTCCGTTTACGGTCTGTACTCGGGTTGCAGCCATATTCCGAATATGATGTTTATATGTGCACAGGCATCGGAATATTCCCGTACACGTGATTAATGCAAGTATGCCCGAGTTGCCATTCCTAAATATTGACCCTACAGCTAAGCATCTGTTAGCACCCATAATTCCTTGAGAACTGAGAATGCGTATATATCTCCTTTCAGTGGATTTTTGGAATATGGCGTTTACATGCAACAAATTTCCGATTAAAACAGGCATATCCCAGGGGTCGGAATTGGAATTTGGGGAATCAGAATATTGTCTTAATCTGAATCGGTCAATCGGATTGTGGCGTTTACATGACTCATACTAATTAGAATATTGCCAAATTCTGATTACATTTAGGAATATTGATGTGCATGTAAACCTAATCACTGTCTCAATTCGGACTGGTCAGAAGGTGTTCATTAATTTTCTATAACAACAGCTCTGACAATATAAATAAATACATTATATATATATATATGTGTATATATATATATATATATATATATATATATATATATATATATATATATATATACATATACACACACATAATATATCAGACACTCCATATAAATGGATAAAATCTGTGTATAATCACTGATGTGGTGAAGTTTTTAGTGAGGAGATGTTTATCTAATATTTATGGAAGGAGGCTCCACTGGCAGGGCTATGAATAATTTTGTCACTCACGCATTTGAAAGAAAATTACATAAAAAACAAGTTATAATGAGAATACTTTTTTCCTGAGAGGAAATGCCCCCCCACCTGAAAAAACACGAATCATTGTGTGTAATGCTTTTTAAATCAGTCTTTCGAAGGAAAATGACTATATTGCCATTTATAAAACTCATTTGTAAATTGAGAAAAAATTCCTCTAACACAATTTGTATGACTTCAGAAATAAATACACACAGTTTATAGAGAGAATTAGAAAAAAGAAGCTCATAAAAAGAATTAGAAATCTATATAAACACCCTGTTATGAATTTGTAATTTGGATTTCAGTTAGTTTTTTCTTAGAAGTTATGTAAGTATGTAAGTTATGTAATACAACGGGAACCACTTGCCTTAAATTAGACTCCTCTGTTAATCTGGACAGACAGTATTTACAGCACGGATACACAAAGCGAGTGTCCTGCAGCGAGATTACAGTACAACTGAGGAGAACTCTTTTAGTGTTCATAAATACTCTGAAGAAGGAACATTACTATATAAATGGCGATTCATATACAAACAATTATGAATAAAACTGTAATAACTCTGACTATTGAAAACAGGAAACAACAGATAACGCAGGATTCGTCTTTGGTGGTAGCGCAGTGCCGCTGGAGGTGCGTTAGCGCCACCTACTGAACTGGAGGGTGGAACGTGGCGTGAGTTGTGGGCAGGAGATATACAGGTGCATCTAAAAAAAAACTAGAATATCGTAGAAAAGTTCATTCCACCCGTAATTTAATTCAAAAAGTAGAATTTTCATATATTCTAGATTCGTTACACATAAAGTGAAATATTTGAAGCCTTTTTTGTTTTAATCTTGATGGTTACAGCTTACAGCTCAGGAAATAAAAAAATCCAGTATCTCAAAAGTTCAGAATAAAGAATTTATAATACAGAAATGTTGACCTTCTGAAAAGTTTGTTAATTTATGCACTCAATACTTGAGTGCCCCTTTTGCACGATTTACTGCATCAATGCGGTGTGGCATGGAGGCATTCAGCCTGTGGGACTGCTCAGGTGTTTCTGTTTTGTTGAATGTACGTACATTTGTTTCTACTTATTTTTTAGTTATATAGTAATTTTCTAATTTGTCTGTACCCAAGCTTTGGCAATGCAAATGCTAATATTTGTCATGCCAATAAAGCAACCTTTTGACTTTGAGAGAGAGAGAGAGAGAGAGAGAGAGAGAAAGAGAGAGAGAGAGATGTACTTTATTGGTGCTTGAGGTGAAATCTGGGTGCTACAGCAGCAAAAGACATTGAACAGAAAGACAATATGTACAAATAATAATCAGACAGAGTAAGCATTCAAAACGTACACTATATGGCCACCTGACCATCACACCCATATGTGGTTCTTCCCCAAACTGTTGCCAAAAAAAGGAAGCAAACGATTGTATAGAATGTCTTTTTATGCTGTAGCATCAAGATCCTCTTCATTGGAACTAAAAGGCCCAAACCTGTTCCAGTATGATAATACCCCTATGCACAAAGCAAGGTCCATTAAGACATGCTTTGAAAAGTTTGGAGTGGAAAAACCGGAGTGACCTCCCTTGATCCCTGACCTCAAGCCCACTGAACAGCTCTGGGATGAACTGCAACGCTGACTGCGCACCTCCTTGCCTGACCTCACTAATGCTCTTGTGGCTGAATGAGCACAAATCCCCACAGCCACGTGCCAAAATTAGTGGTAAGCCTTCCCAGAAGAGTGGAGGTTATTATAATGGCAAAAGGGAGGGTGGGGGAAGGGCTGAATCTGCACTGTTTAAAAAGCTGTGCAAAAGATATCCCTGCTTAAAAAAAACCATTAGAAACCATCACAGAAATTCTAATGGTTTCCACCACAAATAACATTAAAACCATTACCATTATTGGTTCTTAATGCTAGCCACTAGACTTGACATGCCGGCACCAAAAGAAGGAAACAAATTACCAGTAGAAATGCACAGGGACATGACAGTTTTCATTAAAATCAATACAATTCCCATTATAACCATTATAACCGCAACAAATTCTATGAGGGTTTCTACTGCCCCCGACACCCCCCCCCAGCAGGGATGACAAGCTGCAGAAAACAATCTCACACAGATGTTCACAACAATCAACAACCTGTAGATCCAATAACTGTGGAGCTGACTGTATGCTGCAATCTATAAAATGCATTTGAAAATGAATGTTGGGGGAATAACAATTACTCCACACACTTTTTGTGACTTTATAAATAAAGATTTATATATATATAAAAAAGAGAAAACAATTGTTTTGTTTAAGTTGAATAAATAAAACAATAATTGAGTTTGTGTGTGATAAAGCTAAACACAAAAGCCTTTAAGTAAATTAACTTTGCTTATTGTGATAAATTTGTCATTTGCATTGTACAGAATGTAAAGTAAAATAGTGAACCAGTTTTATTCTCACTGTTTTCCTAGACTTTTAATGGCAATATTGCACTATATACAGTCACAACCGTGATATTTTCAATATATTTTTTAATGAAACTCATTCATATGTTTTATGTTGTTGTTGTTGTTGTTGTTGTTGTTGTTGTTGTTTTTCTTACGATTCTATGATTTTTGCCCTGAAACTGTACGAGACTTTATTCCGGAACCTTTCATCCAGAGCGTACGTACCAATCCGGACAAACACAGTGAAACACCGCGGGCTTTTAAAGACATTTTTGTTTGTTTGTTTTTATTTTATTTGCGGCTTCTGTATAAAAACTAGCGGTTTAAGTTGTACACAAACACGCTTTTGAATTGCCGCCAGCTAAATATTAAGATCGGGATGAAAGCGTAAAATGATGGTAAAAACACTTTAGCTGCCCTAGTTAACTTAACAACTTTGTACATAACGTTAAAAAATGAAAATGATTGTGATACAGGATGATTAGCTAACTATTTTTTTTTTTTTAGATCTCGTAAACATATGAAAATACGGGATTAAGAACAGGATTTCCTAATCGTAGACACTGTTGGCTGAAGAAATTGTTTTAAACATTTTAACGGACAGTTTGGGTGATGAATTGCCCATCAAGGACGTTCTACCTTGGACAGCATCCTATAACGAAGAAAAATGGGTAAGAAAAACCACCAGTGTCCAGCATCTTACTTTAAAAATGCTTCCATCTGTAACTGATTATTCCGATCACTTATGTGAATGCATTAAATCTATGGTTCTCACACTTCTTGTAGGCAGACACCACATTAACTGTAAAATAAATTCCACAGACCCCCTCAGTACACACACACACACACACACACACACACACACACATATATATATATATATATATATATATATATATATATATATATACACACACACACACACACACTTATATATCTATATATCTATATATATATATGTTTAATGAATACTTATATATATATATATATATATATATATATATATACACACACCTATATATATATATATATATATATATATATATATATATATATAGTATCTCACAAAAGTGAGTACACCCCTAACATTTTTGTAAATATTTGATTATATCTTTTAATGTGACAACACTGAAGAAATGACACTTTGCTACAATGTAAAGTAGTGAGTGTACAGCTTGTATAACAGTGTAAATTTGCTGTCCCCTCAAAATAACTCAACTGTATATATATATATATATATATATATATATATATATATATATATATATATATATATAATGAATACCATTTTCAAAGTGTACAATAATATTTTGGCTATTTGTTAGAGCCATAGAGCTTTCAATTCCTGTACTTTAATCTGACAGATACATTAAAATCAAGTCTACATTGGTTACAGGCTACTTGTTTTTTAAGTTATTGATGTTTAGGATAAACCCATTCAATTATATATACAAAGTGTAATCATTTATATGGAAGGAGTCTCCAGTGTCAGCACTTTGATCTTCACTTTGGTCTTCCATTAAAGGGAACTATAAACAGATTTTAAAAAGTATGATGTGTAATTTGGTAATAATTGAAAACATTGTAACTGTTGACAAATTGCTGTGGCATAAGAGGAATAAAACACTTCGGGATGTGCTGTACGTCTGGCTGGTGGTAATAACTCCGCTTCCTCACACCACCCCGTTGATTATTTTCCTATAGCATCCCAACCCCCAGTGTTTTATTCGTTTATCCGATTGATTACTTCCCCCCCCCATAGATTGCCTTTGGATGAAAAACCAACAACTAGACGTTCGAGCCGTCTCCATCACGCGCAGCCCTCTGAACGTGGACTACAGAAGAGGGGATGCTTTAACAGCACTTCTACTATGGTAAGTGTAAATGCTTGGGTACAAATGCACTGTTGTTTCATCTTATGGTCTAAAAAAAAAATCTACTTTCAGCAAAATGAGATGAAACAGTTGATGCCTGTTGATTCAACTTCAGTGAAGGATGCAGGGAATATAAAAGAGTCTAAATTGACTAAAGGAACATATGGTATGCCTGTGAAAGAACCTAAGTTACCAGAGAAAAGAGCTCACCTTTCCGAAATCAGTGAAAATGGTCATCATGAACCACAAGGACAAAGTGCAGAAAATATCAGGCCATCAGATCCAGCGCCATCATCACCCTTACTGGAAAATGGAAGAACTAAAATGCATGCAAAAAAAGCAAAGGACTGGAAGGACCTGGCACAAAGGTTGCTGTTCAGCGAAACCAAGAGCAGCAGCACAGGAAGGCAGAAGCGTGATCAGGAGGCAGAATTTGAGCATGCAACAGAAAGCTTTTCACCTCACAAAAAACTCCCAGACAACAGGCCGAAGTTGAAATTCAGAGGAGAGACATCGGCAACGGGCTCTAATGGATCTACAAACAATTCGAAGGATTACATACTGTTTAGTCCAACACGCATGGCTGCTGCCAAAAAAAGATCTGGTTTCCAGCTGCAGAAGCGGAGTCATGGGAATCTGTCAGTCTCTGTCCTCACTCCTCCACCTGGCCTGGATCTCAGCTCACTGTGTAGCTTGCCATCAGAAGCAGGTAGAATTATTGTGCACGCAACTCCATTAAACACTCTGAAACAAGGAACATCCATCCATCCATTTTGCATACTGTTTATCACACACAGGGTCACAAGGGAACCTGGAGCCTATCCCAGGGAACTCGGGGCACAAGCCAGGGGACACCATGGACGGGGTGCCAACCCATCACAGGGCACAATCACACACACTCTTTCACACCTTACGGACAATTTGTAAATGCCAGTCAGCCTTATTAACAAGGAACAGTTTGACCAAAAGTAACTTTAAAAACACTTTTCTCCCAGTTGATGAGCTAAGAAATCTTTGGTGTCCTTTGATTTGCACTGACACTATCAGATTGATGTTACTAATAAATAATGAATGTTACCAAATCATCACCAAAGCATTCCAAATCATCACACACTCATCTCAAAAGACAGTTTCTAAATAAACAGTTGTAAAAATATTAAAATAGTTCCTCCCATCCCAGGGCAGTTTAACACACTTTGATGAAAGCGCTATCTACCCTCTTCCACATGCATGAGCTTACACATGCCCAATATTTGATACTTTTGCAGTGATTGAAAGGAGAGTGAGTGAGTACTGTATATCACAGATGGCTGTGGCATTTTTAGGATTAAACACCATTTCCTAATGACAGCCTGAATGCTTTTCTATTGTGCCACTTTAGATTTGCACCAATTTGAATCACTTCTAATATACAATTCCAGCTTCAGTCTTTGGAACATGAGCCTTATGCTTGTCATGAGTAAGGCAGAACTGTGAGCCAAGGATGAAAGCAATGTTTATAATGTCTATAAGCAATGAATTTCCCTTCTGGAATGAATAAAGTTGACTTACCTTATTTTGTCCATTTTATAGATAACTTATAAGTTATTCAGTGTTATAAACCATATAACAAGTGTTACCACGTTTGAGGTGAGTGTGTAATGATGTAGGTACATAATTTGGATGATGGGTAGCTGAGTGACTCAGTGGGTAGCGTCCCTGGTTTGATCCTGAGCTCGGGTTACTGTTCTCCAGTTATATCCCAGAAACACATTGGTAGGTCGACAGGTGATTCTAAATTGCTCATTGGTGTGAATGAGTGTGTGAATGTGTGTGTATGGTGCCCTGGGGTAGATTGACCCCCCCATCCAGTGTGTGTTCCCAGGATAAGCTCCGGATCCAACGCAACCCTGACCAAAATAAACTGCTTAATGAATGTTTGGGAGATGCTAAACTGATGTCTATAAGCTTGTCTTTGTTTTTTATGATTATTGTTGATGTTGGTTATTATAATAATAATAATAATTATTATTATTATTATAATTATTATTATTGTTCCCAAAACAGGGCACAGCATCCACATGGCGATTCCTGCTGATCAATCAGACAAGCTGCTGCTCTCCAGCTGGGGTCTGCCCAAACCTGTGTTGGAGAAGTATCAGAGTTTGGGGGTGAAGCAGATGTTTGAGTGGCAGGCTGAATGTCTCACTCTGGGCAAAGTGTTGGAGGGAAGCAATTTGGTGTACTCGGGTAATTCAACTTTTCTGTCTGCAACAGCTACTTAATAGAATATTGGTCTGGAGCAACTGCTGAAGACCTCATCAAATCACAATAACCTGAGATGAACATAAATAAGCATTAGATTCAACAAAATTATTTTGGTAAGCACAATGTTACATGGTCTGCACTTTTATATAGCGACTTTTAACCTTAGCAGTTCTACAAAGCGCTTAACACCGTTTCTCATTCACCCATTCACACACACACACACACACACACACACACACTCACACTCACACTAGCCTGCCATCGCGAGCAACTTGGGGTTCAATGTCTTGCCCAAGGCCACTTTGGCATGTGGAAGCATTTGGTTCAGAGATCGAACTGCTAACCCTGCGATTAGTGGACAACCTGCTCGACCACCTTAACCACAGCCCCCCCCCCCCCCCCCCCGCAAACACTGAACAATATTTATCCTTCTTTATTTTCTTGATCTAATCAAATTTCTTATTCAGTCAAAGACTTTCATTTATAAACTATTTATAAAGGTTTTTTTTTCATGGAACAACATTTAAAATGAACCACTCACACTGAAGCACATTGTAGATGATAAGATTTAAGGAATTAGTCCAGAAGGATAAACAATTAAAAAAATATATATTTAGGTTATACATACTTTATAGTCTCATGGAGCCAGATCTTTTATGAGAATAATTTTACTCTGCACATGTGACACACACGCTCAGTTTTATATGGTGACTTTTATCCATCCTGGATACTTTTTTCTTTTGGTCGGCCAATGTGGAAAATGTTACCACCCATACTTTAAGCATTTTAGCAGTTCCTGTTCCATTGTCCCGTTGTCAATGAGTTTTTTGAATGGGTTTTTGTTTAAATGCCTGAAATAAGGTCTATGGATAACACAAGCTCAAGATATTTGATGTAAAATACATCAGCTTTTATGTGTCTTGGAAAAGGCAATCTCTACCAAGTGGCTAAATGAGACTACAGAGGTTGTCAGGACATTAAACATCATGAAGCCAAACAGGAAAACTCTACTACATCTACTACAGCCTCGTTGTGTTTATACTATTCCAACTCAAACTTTCCAATTTTTAGATTGATCAATGTATTGTATTTTCCAATTGTAGTGTTTTTTAAATGAAGATTGAAAGAGTTATCAGAAGCTTAGTGGTGGTGAAGTTGAAGTCATGCGACTGTGGTGTAGTTTGTTTCTAGCATAACTTTAGCTTTTTACTTCTACCGATTGTATTTAAGCTTCAAAATTCATAAAAGTTATGTATTTTCTGCAATAATCCAAATTCCAGTGGAATAATCCTATCGGCTTTTTGTCTCTGGAGCCAGGGTGTTGCTAATGTCCGGGTTGGCCTACAAAAATACGTCATCCCATCCCTCTAGTAATGTAGTCATTTTCACTGATTGAGATTTACTGTGTAAGAAATCCAGATTTACAGCTTAAATATTGTATACTGCACCAACCATGAAAAATGCGCTGTATGCCATTGAGTGGTGCTGTTGAGTGGGATTCATCACAGCTTTTTTACCTACTAGTTTCTGTTTCTGTAGAAAATCATTTCACAAGAAGAAAAGGGAAGTTCCATGTCAGTGTGACTGAACACTGTGTATGGCAGTGTAATATTATATGAGAAGGCTAACATCATTATATCACACCAGCCTGTGTCTTACAGTCTGGAATACATCATATATGAGACACCACTATGATTAAGTAACTTTAGAAGTGTTCTTCATTTGCTCTGTGATTATGTTGTACATTGTGAGCACTGACTGTTACTCCATCTTTCCTCAATATGAAGCTTTTAATGTTGAGAAATATTAGAGCATTGCTCTGGTACACATAATTCTTGCTGACCTTGCTGTCCTTTTTTACTTTCAGCCCCAACGAGTGCTGGGAAAACACTGGTTTCTGAGTTATTAATCTTAAAAAGAATTTTGGAGACTAGACGTAAGGCCATATTCATCCTCCCGTTTGTTTCTGTCGCCAGAGAGAAAATGTTTTATCTACAGGTTGGTTTACATCCTCAGAAGTGTTCACCATAGCCATCACACCCACATACCGAGAACTGTCTAGATAGTTTAGATTTTTTTTTCTCGCCAATACATAATACATGCCAATTAATGTTAATTAATGAACACTGTCTAAAGAGTTTGCATTTGTGCTTGTTTTCAGACTGTGTTTCAGGAGGCAGGGGTGCGAGTTGAAGGCTATATGGGAAGCACTTCAGCCGCTGGTGGCTTCTCTGCACTCGATGTGGCTGTATGTACAATAGAGAAAGCCAATGGGCTCATCAACAGGCTCATTGAAGAGGACAGAATGGATTTACTTGGTAATTTATGTTCTAGTTGCTGTATGCATTATGTCTTATGTTCTTTGTGATATTGATGCATAAGGTTTCATTTTTTTTGCCCTCTTAGGGATTGTCGTGGTAGATGAGCTGCACATGCTTGGTGACTCCGGCCGTGGATATTTGTTGGAGCTCTTGCTGACTAAAATCAAGTACATTGCAAAGAAAACAGCAGAGAAGTATGTCACTGTTTAAATATCACACTGGTATTTCTGGCTATGCTGCTGGAAGACCTGATCCATGACCACCACAGAATAATGTTTATATTAAATGGTATATGGCGCACTTATATAGCGCTTTTATCCAAAGCGCTTTACACTGTCTCATTCACCCATTCACACACACTCACACACCAATGGTAGCAGAGATGCCATGCAAGGCGCTAACTTGCCATTGGGAACAATTTGGGGTTCAGCGTTTTGCCCAAGGACACTTCGGTATGTGGAGTCACGTGGGCCGGGAATCGAACCGCCAACCCTACGGTTAGTGGACGACCCGCTCTACCACCTGAGCCATGGCCGCCCCAATGTTACTTAAAGAATTATGGATTTAAGAGCTTTAAGTGATAGTTTAACAAAAAAAAAAAAAACACCCAAAAGTAGTCACTCAGCCAGGACATTTGGTTTTTGCTTGTTTACTTTTGGATTTAGTATTCACTGTATTGTAATATTAATGAGCCTAAAATGTTATACTGTAACTGTGTGAACATCAGCAGTAGCACTACACTATACAGTACGTTTGTATCAGATAATGCTTGGAAGGTGAAAATTGTGCTGATTTCCCAATCAACGAAAATTTTTTATGATACAGGGCGAAAAAAAATTCGACAAATGGGATGTGATGATGAAGATAAGAAAAGAAAATATAAATTAAGCAGTCAAGATAAACAAACTTGTAGGTGAACTAAGTACAAACAAAATTCTATACCACATATTGCCCGGACGGTGATGTAGAGGTGAAAAATTCTGTGCCTGGGATGGAGAGAGGTAATCATCCAAATCGAATTGCAGAGTGTGTTCGTATGCTAGAAAGGGCTTCCAGATTTCAGAGAATGGTGTATTGGGTTTATAGAGGGAATATAAAATTTTCTGAAGTCTAATGAAATACAAGGCATCCTTTATCCAACGAGAATGTGATTGTGGGTGAGGGTTTTTCCAGTTAAGCAAGATTTGCCGCCTGGCCAGTAATGTGAGAAAAGCAATAAAGTCAGCGAAATGGCATGGTCGTGAATAATCAGTGGGCAAGACACCAAACAGCCCAGTGGTCAGATAGATGGGTAGGGTAGATTATTAGAAGAGGAAATGGCTGAGTTAGTTGAAAACTGAAAAGCAGAATGAAGAGAGGGCAGGGAAGGAGCAGAACATATGTATTAAAGTAGCGTGGTTGGAGTGACACCTATCAGTCAGGATTAATGGCAGGTCGAATACAAGCCAGTCTGCTCTTAGACCAGTGTACTCTATGAGCAACCCTACATTGCAGCACTCCATGTCGAGAACACATAGAAGAGGAGTGGACCCGGTTCAGAATTTCTGTCCAGGTCTCTTTGTCTATTTCTGTGTTAAGGTCTTGGGACCAAATAATGCGAAGAGAGTCATCGGATAAAGTCTGAAGAGAGAAAATTGCACTATATAGCCTTGAAATAGACATTCTGGAGCAAAGGTCGGCACTTCAAATAGTGTCTACTTCAGAGGGTGGAGTTTTATCAGGGATATTTGGAAAATTTTGTGCATAAAATCGTGTCGTATCTGTAAATATCTATGAAAAAAAGTGATTTTTGGTAATGTTAAATGAATACGTTAACTGGGAAAGGGAGACAAAGGTTTAATCGATATACAGGTCAGCAAAGGAGACAAGCCCATGCTCCATCCAAGAGGCAAAGTCACCATCCAAGGTGGAGGGAGGGAATAAAGGGTTGGAGTATAAGGGAGATGACAAGGGGGAGGCCTGAAGCCCATATATACATACATTTTAAATTCTGGAAGAAAATCCATAAATTATTTCCTACAAGGGTAATTCAGACAAACGGTTGAGAAAATCTGTTTGAGAGGTGAAATGTCTTCTGACAGCTCTATTGCAAAGACATTTGAATTCAAATATAAATGCTAATTTAATTTAAACTCTGTACTGTAAGAGTAAGATTCGAGATATCTGGATTAAGGTTATATAAAAATATGTCCAAAATATGATCCCAATTTTAGAGCTACCAATCACATGAGAGGTGTATGATGTGTATACAAGTTTATGATGTGTATACAGAATACATCGTTATATATTTAAATACTCAACATTGGATTGTTGCACCCCTATGTAATAATGTTTTAGGTAGTGTTACATATAACCCGTTTTCCCCTCTTGTAGGTGCTCTGATAAAAGCTCCACTGATGGTGTACAGATTGTGGGAATGAGTGCCACTTTGCCAAACTTGGATCTCCTCGCCTGCTGGCTAAATGCTGAATTGTACCATACAGATTACCGTCCTGTGCCACTGATGGAGTGGGTCAAGATTGGTGCTAACATATACGATGGCTCCATGAATCTTGTCAGGCCTTTCACTCCTGCTCTTCTTGTTAAGGTCAGGATTTACCACAGCATTGATGAACACACTTCATTGATGTATACATTGATGTATGTATGTTTTTTCTGTCTTCAGGGTGATGATGACCACATTGTGAGCCTCTGCTTTGAGACAGTGCAGGCTGGTCACGCAGCGCTGCTCTTCTGTCCCTCTAAGAACTGGTGTGAAAAGCTGGCGGACAGCATTGCCAGGGAGTTTTACAACCTTCACCACCTTGGTTTGTACACTGACCTGCTCTGAATGAAATATTAAAAACCTTAAAGACTTTAAAACCTAAAAAACCCTCTAATCTAGTGCTGGTTTATATGTATTCTAGCTTACATGTATTTTAGCGCTCCTGTCCCATTAACCTAGGCTTCGTCCTCAGATTATGTGACTTAGCATCTTTTCGTCTCATTGATTGCTAATATAGACAATATTAATGGAAGTGTTATTTTTACTTATGACTGCTGGTGATGCTATTGCACTAGGTTTCACCTTTATGCTATTTGCTAACAGCAAGCAAGACAACGTGGATGTCAAAAATGTAGTCTTATTTTTATGTTGTTTTATTTCCTTGAATAAAAGGGACGGCTTAACTTGCCAGTCAAGAGTTCATTGAATAAGATTTTTAAAAAAAATTTAGTAGGTTTTATTAAAGAAATTGAGCAAAGAAACATTACGTTTCATGTTGAGAAAAGCAGCAAATTTTTGTATGTATTAAAACCAAATAAAATCAATTTTATTATTATTATTATTTTAGAGAAACAGTCAGAATCTGGAGTGCACTCTGTATCTCTGAACCTTGAGGGTCTCCAGGATGTTGTGGCACAGTTAAAACGCACGCCTGCAGGCCTTGATGAAATCCTGAAGCGCACGGTTCTATGGGGTGTTGCCTTCCACCACGCAGGTATCTGGAGTTTATACTGCCCATCATTACCATCAGAACATAGTGAATTGTCCAGTATGCCATAGTCTGTGATTCTCAGGTCATGTTTTTGCCAGTCTGAGTGCTCCTTAAGACCTTTTATAAATGAACAATAATAATACAATGAACAGTTTTAAACAGTAACTATAATAATAATTATTATAATAATAAATAGTTAATTAATAAGTCAAATTTAATTTTTCATGTGGTGAAGAAGGAAATTAGAGCTGCACAATTAACTGTGGTCATCATTTTTGGCTTTCCACATTCCAGTATAATCTAAAATATTTCAAACTGCAATATTGGTTAGCATGAATAGCTAATATGTCCAAGTTGTTTTTTGTTGTTTCTTGGTTTTTCCTTTCCCCATTTGTTTTTCTTTCTTTCTTTCCGTCCTTCCGTCTCTCCGGGTACAGTCTTTTTATATTCAACGACTGACACATTTCAAGGAATGTAAAGTATGTTTATGATGTTCAGTATGTATGAATGGGCTTTCTTTCTTTATTTCATTCTTTTATTTTTGTTAATTTCTTTTCTTTTCCTTCTTTGTCTTTCCGTCACTTCTTTCTTCTGTGTCTAATCGTTTTCCTATTTAGCATTTAAAGGATTAGTCACTTAATTGATTGATTAACAGTATTCAATGATTGACACATTTGAAGGAGTGTATATTTATAATGTTCAGTATGTAGAGATGGGCTGTTTTCTGTAGATTTAAAATGAGTCAAATTAGTTTGTGTCTAATTTGGCTGAATAATTGTGATTTCTTTATGTTCATCACAATTTTCGATTTAGGTCTGACATTTGATGAGCGGGACATCCTGGAGGGTGCTTTTCGCCAGGGCTTCATTAGGGTCCTGGTCGCCACCTCCACTTTGTCCTCTGGTGTAAATCTGCCTGCACGCCGTGTGATCATCAGAACCCCAGTGTTTAACGGACATCTGCTGGACATACTGACGTACAAACAGATGGTGGGACGAGCAGGACGTAAAGGAGTGGACACTGTTGGTAAGTCCTGTTTTTTTTCATATATATTTTTTTAAGTAATCAAATCTAAGGACATATAGGTATTTCCTATATCCAGATGAGTGCTTGAAATATATTATTCTTCTAAATTTTGTCTCAGGTGAGAGTGTCCTGGTGTGTAAGGAGTCTGAACGCATGAAGGGCATGAGTTTAATCCAAGGCTCCCTAAAGCCTATCAGCAGCTGTCTGGTGAAGCGTGAAGGAGAGGGAGTCACTACCAGCATGCTCCGAGCCATCCTGGAGGTTACAGCAACAATGCTACCTATTAACCTTATTTATGCACTGCCTTTTAATGAATTACATTTTAAACTGCAGTTAAAAGTAGTTTATGGTATGTGCAAAGGATGTAGCATGACAAAAAAAAGGAACAATTAAACTGAGAAAAGAAATTGTATTATTGGACAAGGCATTTTCATTTGAGATTGTTTAAATTACTTCTAAAACAGCACTTCAAAGCCCTCTCTTGGTGTAGTTTTCTTGTCCTGTTAGTGTTCCTTTTTTTTTCTTCTTAATCCCTCTCTCAGTTATGGAAGAAATCTCTCTGTAAGTTCACCATCGATTTTCCATACCGCTTATCCTACCCAGGGTCGTGGAGGAGCCTGGAGCTTATCCCAGGGTACTCGGGGCACAAAGCAGGGGACACACTCTAGGCTCTGGATAGGGTGCCACCCCATTTCAGAACACAAATGCATACATGTTCACACACTATGAGCAGTTTGGAAATGCCAATCAGACTACAACGCATTTCTTTGAACTGGGATAGGAAGCCAGATTACCCAGAGGAAACCCCCCAAAATACGGGAAAAAGTCCCCAACCCCAGAGGTGTGACACAAAAGTGCAGAGTCATGTCATTATATAACAATGTTTATGTGTAAAACCATACACGTTACTTTATACTAAGTAGCTTATGTAGGTAAGTGTATTTGTGACAGTAGTGCTAAAGTGATTTTGATATTTTCAGCTACCATAATTATATTTTACCAAATAGGTAGGTTAGCAAAATATTGTAATGCTGAAATAGAACGCTGAGTGTAAACGCATTAACAAATCAGACTAATGCAGAAATATAATGTAACTACTTTATATTACATAAGTTGCAGCAAAAATAAATTTATAGTCTTGTGTTAAATTTTTTTTTTTTTTTATAAATTAAAGCTATGTATCGCAGAACACCAAGTTCCCAAGTACCCTGGACAACAAATATGTCACGTGTCATATCTTCCTTAATACTTGGTTATTCCTCCTCTTGCATGAATCACAACACCAAACTTGTGAGGTAACTTCTATTTGTAGGTGTCTATCTACCAAATATTCCAACAAGCTTTCTATGAGATTGAGGTCTAGTGTTTTTGTAGGTCAGTTCGAGTATCCCAGTGTTCTCTCTACAATTGTACAGTCTTGGAATGTGCATGTGTGTATTTTGTCCTGTTTGGACATTAAGCACAAAAGGCAAGTCAGAGTATGACCATCCACATTTATGCTAAGTTATATTTCTCCAGGTGCACAAACTAATGACATTGCATAGTTAGGTGCTGCTATTGATGGATGTGACATTTTATTTATTTTCTTAGGACTGCTCATTCAAATAAATTTTCATCACTGTAAACCTCTTGTCTCTTCTATTATAAGATCATAGTGGGTGAAGTTGCCAGCACACCAGAGGAGGTGAGGATGTATGCGTCGTGCACTCTGCTGGCAGCCAGCATGGCGTCTGATCAACCTGATAAGCCCGGTGCAGCTCGAAGTCTTGGAGCCATTGAAGCCTGCATGGATTGGCTGATGGATAACGAGTTTATTCATATCCAAAAGGAAGGAGATGGTGAGGAGACATTGAGGTACAGCAGATTTCACATAGTTTGCCTGTCAACATTGTATAACTGTGCGGTTCTCTTGCAGAGGAGAAATATTGTCCTTCTCATCTGGGTTCTGCCACACTGTCATCATCTCTGTCACCACAAGAAGCTCTGGGGATTTTTGCAGACCTACAAAGAGCAATGAAAGGCTTTGTTCTCGAAAATGATCTCCACATACTTTACCAGGTAGAGATCAACTCAGTCTCACACTTGACTATACTGAATGATTTAAAGGAGCCATTTTTAATTTTTAGGGTCTTCTGGTGCCTGAGTTAAAAAGTGTTAATTTCCCCTATGTATGGAGACTTTTGGGACACCCTGTATTGTAGCTTTGAAACTGCATGGTTATTACAGGTCTAAAACAGTACAAATTGAACCTTTAAGAAAGAACTACAGACATAAGGCCATACTTTTTCATTTTTATTTTATCTCTCGATCTCAAATAAATCTTAACCTATTCTTGTGACCCAGAGATTAAAATTAATATTATGAATGTTGAATATTGAATGAATGTTATGTTATATTTTCCCCTCAATTCGTCCAAATCATACGAAAAATATCAACTGGGGAGGGTGAAGGCTAATATGTGAACCCAGCCAAGCATGTCTTTTTGAACTGCTGTTCAGAGCAGAAGACAGTGTAGCATACTCAGAGGAAAGAGCTGTCCACCCACTTCCGCATACATGAGCTCAAAGATGCTCACAATTGGCTAGTGTGACTGTGATTGAGAGTGTGCCACCTCTCCCATCAGTGACATCATTGAGATTCAAACTCTAAATGTCCAAAATGTTAATACAGCGTGTTGTATAACATCAATATTTCAAACCAAATAATAAAAATATTAATTAAAATACCTGTCTACTGGGTGTCCACTGACAGCAGCAAATTTTTTTTCAGTGTTAGTAGTAATGACTTGTTAGATGGTTTATACCATCTGTCCATATTGTACATGCATAGCAAAAGAGATAGCATTTGTTAACATTAGTTACCATTATCTGTCTAGCATAGTTTCTGAGTGGTAATTCAGCATCTAGGTGATTGAGATATTAAAAATATTGTTCCAGAAATTTCTTCCTACATTGTTCCCTGGTATCATTTCACTTTTAGATGTCCTAATTTCCGAACAGATATGTAATGGGGTCAAGTTTAAAACGCTGATCTATGACGCATCTACAAGCCTAATAGTTCAATTTGTCATTTATTGTACCAGATTTAAAAGCGTAGAACAGGTTTATGAATTGATGTCCGTCTATTTCTCAGATAACGCCAGTATATGTCGACTGGACAACAATAGACTGGTACCAGTTCTTCTGTCTGTGGGAGCAGCTGCCTTCTGCAATGAAGCGAGTTGCAGACATGGTGGGAATTCAGGAAGGCTTTCTGGCACGTTCTGTCAGTGGGAAATTAATTGCCAAAACCGAAAAACAGCGTAGACAGATGGCCATTCACAAACGGTAATATCACATTTCTGAACTTTTTTAAATGTAGGATTCTTAAACAAAATTGTTAAATACTCCTATTTGACTAGTCATATTTGTCTGCTTTGAGTGATGCATGTATTCTGGTATTTTCTACTTTGGAATACATGAATGAAATACTTTTTTTCTTAGACAGATATTGGGGAAAAGTTGCTAGGATTTGCCTTGAATTTTACAAAAATATTCTGAAATAAATGTAAGGTAGTACAATCACTCCCGTTTTGATGTGTCTGTGTAGTTTTTTCACCACGCTTGTATTGTTTGATCTGGTCAACGAGGAACCTCTGGGAGCTGTGGCGAAAAAGTACGGCTGTAGCCGAGGACAGCTGCAGTCACTTCAGCAGTCAGCCTCCACCTACGCAGGTTTCCCTCTATTTATTATATAGAACTGGAGAACTATGCAATACTTTGTATGGAGATTATAAGAACAGAATTTGTGTCTGGCAGTGTTTAACATTACTCTGAATGGCAGGTATGGTTACAGTTTTCTGTAATCGACTCGGATGGCACAACCTCGAGCTCCTGCTGTCGCAGTTCCAAAGTCGTTTGAGCTTCGGAGTGCAGCGAGAGCTGTGTGATCTGGTTCGTATTTCTTTGCTGAACGCCCAGAGAGCACGAGCGCTCTACAGTGCTGGGTTGGTTGCTGTGGCTGAGGTCGCACGGGCAAACATTACTGATGTGGAAAAAGCCTTGAGGAAAGCCGTTCCTTTCAAAAGGTACAGTAACTTGTATTACTCATGTTACAGAGACCGAGTGTTGGTGGTGTTGCTGGGGAACTGGCAAACCATTTTAAAAACTAAAGTTTAGTAATACATGTTGTGAAAACAGCTGTGAAGTTTTTTTTTTTTGGTTTTGAGAACATATTTAAGCAGCAAGTGCATTCATGATGAGAGAAGAACGTTTATTGATTTTATCCGTTTAGTCTGACTGTGCCCCATCTCTTTCTCTGTAAAAATGCTCAGAAATGTTCAAGATTAAACCCTGGCTCTAAAACTAGCACTGACGCCTTGTTTTAATCATTGTGGCACTTTAAAATGTCAACCCGTATATTTAAACAATGACTAACTGCTTACGATTTCTGTAACGATAGTTCTCGGCAGGCAGTGGATGAGAGCAAAGAGGAGGCTCAGGAACGCAGAAGCATGCGCTGTATATGGGTCAGCGGGAAAAAAGCCTTGACTGAGAGTGAGGCTGCGCAGCAGATCGTCTTGGAGGCCAGGCTGCTCCTCCAGCAGGACCTGGCCCTTCTTGGTGTGGAATGGAACCCCAACTCCCGCTCGCCAGAGGCTAGAACAAATTCTTCTGACGAATCAACAGATTCTAGTTTACAGTCTCCATCTAAGGTTTCATCCAACAAGAAGAATGTTAGGACTGAGAAATTGAGGAAGGTCATAAAAGGAGAACGTATACAAGCTGATCAAAATCCTCCATCTGAAAATGCTCAAAGACATACAAACCCAAAGAGTTCCACTGCAAATCTAGAAAACACTATGGACACTGAACAGCAATCTAATGCATTACACAAAGTACTCAAATCTATAAGTGCTAAAGACAAAATAGGTCAGAATGGCTGCGACACTACTAAGATATCATCAGGATTTCTGGCACACTGCAGCCACAGTTCTGATTTACATTTCAATTCTACTTCATGCAATGACCAGCGTTCTGCAAGCCCACTATCTAAACGTAGAAGGGTGGACGATGATGAAATCAAGGTTGATTCTGGGGTCAGAGTAACTGAAGTAGGAAAACCCTGTCCAGTAACAGATGCAGAAGTTAGGCAAACATCAACTGCTTCTTTGAATAAGTACTATTCTGAATTAAGCACTGGAAAAACAGTGGAAGTTACTAAACCACAAAGCACAGCATTATACCACAACCATAAGCCAGAGACATCTATTCCATTTCATCTTGGGGAGGCACCAACGTTAACTAGTCAGCCCCACTTTCCATCTAGTGAGAAAACACTCGCAGATAACACAAAAAATGAATATCATGGTTTAAATGAGATCAGCAGGATGACTGTGTATGAAAAGGTAACTATACAGGGGAGACACACGGACTGTAACAAGAATGAGTCAAAAGGAAATGAGAAACGAGAGGAAATGAGAAGGCATCCTAGTACTAGTACTTCTGTGGACTTCCTGGTAAGCTCAGATATAAAGTACAGAGTTGCGTCTCCAGATTTGTACATGGGGGATTTGGAAGAATTTAGCGATAGTTTTCAGCTTAACACTCAGACTGAAAGAATGTTGCTCCCAGAGGACAAATTACCTCATAGTAATGGCAATTCAAAAGCTAATCATGAATTTAGGACTGCACACAGTTATGTTGGGACAGACCAAATCTCTCATTCTGAAAATGAAAATCTACTCCCAGAGAAGAGGCATGAACAGAAAAATAACAAAGACCCAAACAGTGGAGCATCACTAGTTTCTGATAATATTCCAAATGAATTGCCTTCAGTTAAAGCCAAACCAAAGTACAACATTTCACTGACAGACAGCCAAATAGAGAACCTTCTCAATTTCACAAACCAAACAACCGAATCATGTGAAATGCACTTACAATCAAAACCCCAAGGCCAAACAGACAATTCAGACATTGTGACAAAAGAGATACCTGAAGGTATTGTGGACAACAGTCCCAATAGAAGCAGCAGTTTTCTCTTTGATAGTCTGTATGACAGCTCCATCTTGGAGGCCATGGAGTACGAGGCAGGATTTGCTGAAGAATCTGAAAGAGACAAAGCTGTAGATGCAAATACAAGTTCACGTGCTCCAACCGTTGCCTTAAATGAGGAGAACAAAGTAGTAGTGGGAATAGATGAACAAGATGCAGTACAGTGGGGCGAGTCTTCTTTTAACCTGTCAGAATGGGGCGATTCGTTACTTATAGGAGAACACTATCTGGAGAAGCGGAACAGTGGTTTTAAGATCTGTACTGGACCAAAAGATAGCTCGAGTAAATCAGAAAAGCCCTGTTACACAGATGATGTGTCTGAGATACAAGTGTCACAAAGCAGCGTGCCTCATTCCGAAAGTGCCACCGATACTTCTTATCATCTGAGCCCAGGAATGCAAGACATTTTCGATAAGTGGTCTGACCAGTTTTCAACCTTCCATGAACCTCCAGAGCAAACACTTGCAAATGTGATGGAACAGAAGGTGGAATCTGTTGAAGTTGAGCCTGAACATGCAAGTCAAAGAGGCTCATTATCCGAGGTGTTACATGTAGTTAAACCAAATTCAGTGAACCGTGATCTTATTCCTCCTACACCAGTATGTGAGCCTGTCACGCCTCGAGTCAAAATGACAACTTCAGCTGTACAGTCGCCTCTAAATCACCAAAATCGCATCGAGTCTAGATTAAATTCATCTCCAAATTCTGGCCCAGAGGATAATCAGAAACTCTGTGAGGAACTGAAGGCCTCATCACAGTTAGAAACATCCCAGACTGATGAAGGCTTTTCACTTCGGCTTTCTGAGGACGCCTCTATCTCTGGCTCCAACTTTAGCAGTCCAGAATCCTTCTCTATTATTGATGTAGCAAGTGATAAAAGACTTTTCGAAACATTTGTAAAGGAGTGGAAAAAAAAGAAGAGATTTTCTCTGGCTGTTGCCTGTGAGAGGAAAGATGGCACAGCGCAACCTGAATCGGTTATAGGGAGCAAATTTAACAAAGGTAATTTGTGTATCTTGTTAAAATTGAGCATGTTGTGCTGAGTTTATCAGATAATGTTGTTTCTACCACAGCAACAATGAATTCTATGAGGCAAATCATAGGTTTATACGTTACTGTTTATATAGTAACAATTTGCAAGTAGCTATGTTTCCATCCACACACTTTTATCCGAATTTTGGCATATCGCATAAAAACACTGGATGGAAACACCAAATAAGAATAAAATTTCCAAAATGTGCATAAAAAAACCTCATGTACTCAATTGACAAAACCCCTCGAGTGTCTTATTCATTACTTAATGTTTTATGTTTAAAGCAACTACCCCAATGAGGACCAAAAGAAGAGATGGCTTTGCTATTAAAGGACATGAGAATCTAATTGTAACAGGCTTATCTATATGCTGGGGAGGAAAGGATGCGTATTATGTATCACTACAACAGGAACAAGCAGACATGGGTACTAAATGCACCTTTTCACTTTCAACTTTTCTTCTCACAGTATTTGAATCACATTTATTAAACCCCGTATCAAACTGGTATTTTTCCAGCAGATATAAGTGCAAGCTTAGCACCACCTCCACTTGATGAAAATCTGGCAGTGGGAGAGAGGATGAAGAGCATTCAGGCCTGTGTGACAAGGTCCACTTCTGGTCCTGAGGGTGTGACTGTTGCCTATGACTATATTCAGGTGTATAAGACTCTAGTCCTGGCATGCGGACTTTCAATAAGAGGTGTATTTGAGGACCCTAAGGTGAGCAGTTCAGCAAACGTCATCTATGTGCCTTAGATATCAAACAATGATTTCATATCAATATGATTATACCACGGTGATGATGAATTTTCAAATCTGATTGGTCATAAGGTGCTGATGAATTTTCTATAACAGCAGCTCTGACAATAGTTGAATAATAATTCAAATCACAGGTTTATTTTAATGCACTCATTCTAATGGACTTGTATGTCAGATGCTCAATATAATCGAAGCCTAATAACAAACAGATTAAAACCTGTTAATTAACATAGAAAAACAAGAAGAGTTCTGGAAAGATATGTTTATGTATTATATATGGAAGGAGTCTCCTTTGTCAGCACTTCATAAATGTCAGTGAAAAAGCATTGGTAAAGCCCCAAAGTTTCGTGACACATCAACGTCTTGCCCTTTCCAGTTTCTCATTAATGGTGACAAATGGTGAGGGACTGACTGTTTACAGCTGATGTAATCTAAGTGATTACAGGAACAAACTAAATGTAACAATAAATGTATCCAAACTGTCGTCCTTAATTATTAAGATGTGTTTATTGGCGAATTGCTGCGATACAAGAGAAATAAAACATTAGGATTTGCTGCTATTGGAAAATAATTAACTTCAGAGTGGTGAAGGGCTTCTGTTCACTTTCACTGTCTGCAACTCATTACACCGTTGTTGACTTATCTTCCTATAATAGCACCCTGAAGTGTTTTATTCTTTACCTTGTGAAACTATGTAAGGAAATGTTTATATTTAATTACCTTGCCTGTCATTTTGTGCATCCTCTGAAATAGTTTTGTTAATTTTAGGTTGCGTGTTGGCTTCTGGATCCAGGCTCCAAGGAGCGCACCCTTCACAACATGGTGACAAACTTTACTCCACTGGATCTGCCCTTGTTGGAAGGAATTAGCCCGGGACAGGGTGTGGAAAGTTTGGGAATATATGGAGACGCAAGTCATTCTGGTCGATACAGAGCAGCCATCGAGTCTGTAATTATCTTCAGAGTCATGACACAACTCAATGTGCTTATGGAAAAAGATGGTTTCTTAGGTGCTTATCATAGATATTATGTCTTGTTACAGTTATATTACTTGGTGTAGTTAATCGTGTAGTTATTGAATTACTTGTTATATGAAAATTCTTTGATTGTCAGATGTATTCCAGCGAGTAGAGATGCCCACTCAGTACTGCTTGGCTCTCTTGGAGCTGAACGGTATTGGGTTTAGCGTCGCGGAATGCGAAGCTCAGAAACATGTGATGCAGGCTAAACTCCGTGACCTGGAAAACAAGGCCTATCAGTTGGCTGGTCACAGCTTCTCCTTGACCAGTCCAGAGGATGTTGCTGAGGTCTGTTTCAATCTGGGCAAGCCTTATAAAATTCTGTTTGTGGACTGTGTTTTGTCTGAAATTACCATGGATATTTTCAGGGGTTTTTCTCCCACCTCTTGAACGGTTCTGTTGTGTAATTTCTAGGTCTTGTTCCTTGAACTGAAGCTACCTCCAAATGGTGATTTAAATTCCCTAAAGAATAAAAAGACTCTGGGCTACACCAGGCGGGGAGGAGCAGGTGCTCGTGTAAAACTTTCCAAACAGTTTAGCACAACGAAGGTATTTTCCACAGCTCTTTGCGATCGTTTATTCAGTTTAAACTATAAACTTTACCACACCGTTCAATCGTCCCTATAAATTGTATAATTTACAGCTGAGGTCAGAAGCTTCCCTCATGATTTTTGAATGCAAAAAATAGAAAATGTACCATTATTTTACAATTTTTATCTACACACACACACAAAAAAAGTTTTTTCCAAAATTTAAAAAATAAATAAATGTGAGAGCATCCAAACGCTGTTCATGGGATATGAAAGAGGTCGGAGGAAGTGATAACAGCACACAGGTTATTTGAGAATATTTACCACCTTCAGAAAGGGAGATGCAAACTGATCTTTTGTTAACATTAATATTTGACCATTTTTGTGTAGATGCATCTGTAAACCTAGCACGTTAATTGTCTTGTTGCTGTAAATTACATTTCTTGGTCTTCTTTATTTAGTTCTAAAGTTATACAAAGGTGAGTCGAATGGAAAAAAAAATATTGTTTTAATTTTGCATTGTTAATTGCAAACAGGTGTCACAAATGTGTAACATTTTGTCTGCATAATCTCCATTTCGTTCAAAACAGTAGTTGTAGCCCTTAACAAGTGTCTGGATTTCTCTAGAAAAAGTTTAGATTCGTTTCTCATTTGTCACACTTTTAAGGTTTCCATTTGATTCAGGCAGATTTTCACTTTTGATTTAAACAGGATGTGCTAGAAAAGCTCAAGCCATTACATCGCTTACCGGGAATCATCCTAGAGTGGAGGAGGATAACAAATGCCATGACCAAGGTGGTATTTCCCCTGCAAAGAGAAAAGTGTTGGCACCCTAAACTAGAGATGGACAGAATTTACCCTGTATCTCAGTCCCACACAGCTACAGGTATGAAACATAAAAAGGAAGATTATGATTGACACATTCAGCTTTATATCTTGTATCTGTATGTTTCAACAAATTAACTAGTTTTTTTTTTCTTCTCCATTTTGTCCCTCTGTGCCTCATGTAGGGAGAGTGAGCTTTACTGAACCCAATATCCAGAATGTACCAAAAGACTTTGAAATCCAAATGCCAACTCTAATTGGAGAAAGCCAACCATCACAAAATAACATTATCTCAAGCAAAACAAGGTGAGGTTCTGTGCTCATGGCAAAAGAGAATGTAAAATAATGCATCTTTTCTATTGACTTGGACATTTTTGTGTTTTTACAAAGGGCTAAAATATCACGGACACGCCAGCAGTTGGTATCATTGATCAAAGATTCAGACAGATCCCCGGAGAAGGGGATGCCTTTTTCTGTTAGCATGAGACATGCTTTTGTTCCTTTCTCTGGTAAAAAAAAAAAAAATTCTTTTTACGGATGCGTACAAACTGTTTGGCAGCCCTGATTAACCAATATGCTTCTTGTTTTAATAGGGGGATTAATTTTGGCTGCAGACTACTCCCAATTGGAGCTCCGTGTCTTGGCTCACTTGTCCCGTGACAGACGGCTTCTTCAGGTCCTCAACAGTGGTGAAGATGTTTTCAAAAGCATCGCTGCGGAATGGAAGATGGTGGATCGCGAGTCAGTTGATGATTGCATGAGACAACAGGCTAAACAGGTGAGACATGGCTCTGGCCTGGGGAAGTCCCAGGGAGTTTAGATTGCTTTTTAATTATGTAGGTAGTAATGTTGGTCTTGTTGGCCAAAATATGCAGTTCTTTATACTCGATTTTGAATGGTCATGCAGCTGCAAATTACAGGTTTATATTAATATGCTCTTCTAATATATTATAATTCTGTAGTAACAGCTAATTCACAGGGACTTATTGAGTGGATGCCCCACGTATTCTAAGACTAGTAATAAATGGTAAATGGTCTGCACTTATATAGCTCTTTTATCCAAAGCGCTTTACACTGTGTCTCATTCACCCATTCACACACACACACCAGTGGTAGCAGAGCTGCCATGCAAGGTGCTAACTTGCCATCAGGAGCAACTTGGGGTTCAGTGTCTTGCCCAAGGACACTTCGGTATGTGCAGTCATGTGGGCTGGGAATCGAACCGCCAACCCTACGATTAGTGGACAACCCGCTCTACCACCTGAGCCACAGCCGCCCTGGTTAAAACGATGTTTAAAAAATGTGTTGATTATAAGAAAATCTATTTGTTGATATGGTGAAGTTTTCTTTAAGTTTATTTATCATTTATGGAAGGAGTCTCCCGTGGCAGTGTTTCTTAAGTTTTCTGGCACAGGAAAGTCTTGTGTACAGAGCGCTTTGCAGTTTCTTAGTAGTGCTGTTTTTTTTTTTTTTTTTGTCTCATTAACTTCGAGGAAAAAAAGAGAGGCTAGTGATAGAATGTTATCTGTTGTCATCACATAAGTTGTTCTATCATAAACAAACTTATTTCACAGATGTTCCACAACATTAAATGTAACTATAAACAAACAAAAAGTACAAGGTGTCATTTTGTAATTAATACACATTTTAATCGTTTGTATATTGCAGTGGTGTAAGAGGAATAAAAAGCATGCCCAAGCGTGCTATAATACATTGCCACTACCATACATGCTACCTGACATTATATTAAAAATGTTTACGTTTTAATAGCGTTTAATAGAATGTTCGAGCAGTTAAATGAACTTGTTGTGCTCCTGTTCCTACAGATTTGTTATGGAATAATCTATGGCATGGGAGCAAAGTCATTAGGAGAGCAAATGGGTATTGATGAAAACGATGCTGCCTGTTACATTGAAACATTCAAGTCCAGATACACAGGTAATTTCCAGGCTAGTTCTCAGATTTGGAATAACTTCAATTTATATAATTGTCATTCATTAGTTTAATTTCCTCAAAGGCATACAGGCGTTTCTTCGTGAAACTGTGAAGAACTGCAGTAAAAATGGCTATGTGAAGACGTTACTTGGCAGGAAGCGGTTTCTGCCTGGAATCAAGGAGTCAAACACGTACATTAAGTCTCATGTAAAGTTCTTCATTCGACCTCTTCAAAATAATGGAAGGCAAAAAAAAGCAAACTGTTCTTCTTGAATTAATTTTTTTCACACTTCAGGCAGAGCGACAGGCAGTGAATACAACAGTTCAGGGCTCTGCAGCAGATATCGTCAAACTGGCTACTATCAATATCCAGCGCAGACTGGAGATGGCTTTTCCTGCAGTGCTGCTGTCACATCAGCATTACCCCGGAGGGACAGGTAAATCCTCCTGTCTCTACAGTGAAGATGATCTTTCTATCATTAGGATAGTCATGAATTATGATTTTGTTAATTTGTTAGACAATGGACGATGCAGGCCTAGGGCCAGACCTTCTCGAGGAGCCTTCTTCATACTTCAGCTACATGATGAACTCATCTATGAGGTTGCAGAGGAGGATATCATTCAGGTGTGTACTTATTTAAAAGGTTAAACCTTGAAAAGTCAGCAGGTTGATCACATCTTGATGCCACAGTGGCTGGAAGTCGCAGGAAAGTTTAATTGGCCAAACTCTCAGGGGAGGAACAGATGGCATTATGCTCTCACCTGTCAGGCATGGGTGTGTGAGAGTGCATGTATGCATAAGAGGCAATTAGCATTTTCCTTTGAGGCATGTGACATGATAAGGGCAGCTGTTTGAAAAGATGTGGTGGTTTCATGTGGAAGCACATGCTAAGCTTCACCCTCAGTGGTTGGTAGCTGTTGTACGAGAGGAAGGAGCTAACTAGTGGGTGGGTGAGTTACAGTTTTTAGCAGATGACCAAAATTGGGAAGAAATAAGATGAAAAAATATATCCCATTTTAAAATAATGGGATTAATTTCTTTTTTTCTTCCTTATCAGGTTGCACAAATTGTGAAACGGGAAATGGAAGTTGCTGTGAAATTGTACGTGAAGCTCAGGGCAAAGGTTAAAGTGGGCCCCAGCTGGGGAAACCTTCAAGAGTTGGATATATAAATAAAATATGGATTTTACTTCTTCTACCAAATGTGCTGCTTAATGATATTACTAAATGTAAAATCTATAAACAACTCAAATGCACTCTCTTGGTTGGTATTGAATGACCATCTTAACCATCCTTAATGAATATGTATATGAACTTTTTTTTTTTTTTAAGAAAGACTAATCATGTATTGAATGTATAATTGTGATGCAAAAATAAATTATCATTTTTATTCTGTAAATAAAAAAACAAAACGAGACCAATTTCAGGTGATTGTTTAATTTTTATTTTTTATTTTTTTAAAGTGATTGTAATACTTCTGTGCCCATTTTCAAAAGCTAACATTTGGCTATTGAGACTACTGCGTCAGAAATAGAGAATGCAAACACTAAGTATGCAAGTACTGTTTAATATACGTAATTTGATAATGCTTCAAACAGTACCTATCTAAAGCACTTGGCACGGTTATGACAGAAAGGTGCGTACAGTGCCCTTTACCATGCCTCTACATATGGGGCACTTGCGTAATGAAGGAGCACACTCTTTACAAACCACCAGGTGCCCACATGGTATAAAGACGATGTTGACCTCTTTATCCATGCACACTTTACATGTGCGCTCCTCTTGAAGTCTCCTCAGCTGTTCCTCCATGGGCAAGTCTGAGGAATAAAAACAGATCACATTAAATATAAATACATTTTCCATATTGCTTAGTCTTTCAGGGCAGGATCTGTATCTGATTCCCTTAGTGTCAAAGCTATAAACTGAACAAAAAAAAAGAAAAAACACTAAAAACAAAACAAAAACCTCTCATGTTTGAGGATACCTGAAAGATCTTGACTCGGTGATACAGCTTCATTTGTCTGGGCTGAAATTGCAGTGAAAAGAACATAAAACGGATTGTCAGTAATATGTCGTGGTGTACGTTTGTTGTGGAATTTTCCCTGCATACTTTAAAAAAATAAAAATAAAAATTCTAAAAAGTGTTCTTTGAGCAACACCTTGTTTTGGTAAGGGGATCTCATTTGTGTTCCTATCTGCTATAATGTGTCAACTATAATGGTTTTCCACAGACAAGGACTTAACACTGAAAATTCACAGACACTGTATGACCAAAAAAAAAAAAAAAGGTTTAAATACCCATTAGCTCTCTTAAGAGGTACACATCATTCTTTTTGATCCAATTGCGGAAGACCTCTGCTGCTGCGTTCCCCTTTGACAAGACCAAGTCAATGAGCTGACCCGTCTGCTGCTTGACTGACGTGCAATTGCGTATGGTGTCATACTCCTTCTGTGAAATCACATTCTCCTCCAATAGATGATCCATTAGGCTCTGGACACTTTTCAAACGCTGCGTCAAGGCAGCATGGTGCTTCTTCAAAAAAGTAAATCCATCTATAAACAAAATAATGAGGCAAATATTACGAATGGATATCCACACACTGGATTTGAACTGGTAAACGAACCCGCATGAAGACGCACCTGACGCCATTTCCTCTGCAAACATTTCACGCTCCTCTTCTCTTTTTTCATCCTCAGCACTCAGCAGGTCAGACACCAGTTCCTGGACAGTTTTATAGTTTTCTCCACTGGTGAGAATTTTGCTCTGGACAGTCTGCTTCACTAAATTGCGATCAAAGCCCATTTCCAGGGCTGCTTTCACCACAGGTGTGTTCATCATTACAGCATCTTCTGAGCGCTCTTCTCCTGGACCCAAATGTACAACTACAAATAAAAGTAAACAGAACGTAATTAGACACACTCACACAACATTCATTTATACCGAGTACTGTCGAATTCTCAATTCTGCTTGGATAGGTGTTCATTTTCTATAACAGCATGGCTAGGAATAAAACGCTTTGGTATGTGCTGTTATGGGAGCATATTAATTTTCAGGCTTCATCTCACCACTGTATTGTTGATTATTTTCCTATCACATCACAACTGATCACAGTATGTTTTACTTATTATACACAATGTTATATGTTCCATCCACTCTTCATACTGTTGACTTACCAGGTGGATCAACGAATTCCCTTGAGTCCCCATTGTTCAACAGCTGTGGAGATAAAATTAAGAACCAAGGTTGCTCTCTTGTAAGAAAACATTATAATACAGCCAGTATAGGGATGTCACGAGAACCGATACTTCGGTACCAACATTCTTAAAAAGTGACGGTACTTGTTTTTCTGCAGTATCGTTGGTAACGAAAGTACCGAGGTTGTGATTCTTCCGAACCTGATGGGGGCAGCAAATACACACAAGTGTTTTAGTCGGACCACAAGTGGTGAAGAAGAGGAACGCCTACAAGCACACAGGAAAAACTACAGAAGTTTAGCTTAGCTTAACAAGTTTAGCTCCGCCCCCGACTCGTTGAGAGGAAAGCTAGTATCGGTTTCCGGTGTTCAACCGATGCTATCATTCATTTCAAACAAAGCGAGGAAACACCTGGAATTTGGAGAAGCACCTGAAAGAGAGTCCTATATTATATAATTGTTTGAGGCAGCTGGCATTGTGGCCGTGAAACCAGCTAACGTTATGCTCCATGTAATGTTTGCGATAGCCAGTTATTTGTTAACGACGTTAACACATTGCAGTATTATAAACTACCTCCTAATGGGCCACCATGCAATCGCCATTCAGCCCGTGTCCTGTCAGCTAAATGTAGCCTAATGTCACTAATAATTATTCAAATATTAATGGTTTTAATAAATCGTTTTGGCCTGCCAGCATATCATTGAATTTAAACTAACGCTTGCATTCAGAGTGTAAGGGGTGTGTGTGTGTGTGCGCCTCTGGATATTCATTGTCAGACAGTGTTTGGTAAATAAAATACCCTAATCCCTCTCTCGCTCTCTTTGCCAGTATCAGCCAGAGGAGGATGTCCTCCAGGAGAGTTGTTTTTTTAATTATTTTATTTTTATACCACACAGTGGTATCGACTTTGGTATCGAGTATCGTGTACTTTTTGTGGTATTGGTACCGACTACTTGGTTTATGGTATCGTGACATCCCTAAACCAGTATACAGATTCTTTTTTGCCTTTACTTACCTGTTCAAACAATCTTGGAAATCTGGCCTGGATCTGATGAACAAACTCTTGCCCCTTTTCTTGCAAAAGGTACTCACACCTACAACAGGAAGGGATTTAAAACGTGAGTTTGGGCCACGAAAAAAAATCTAACTGAATAGAAAAAAAGACACTGAGAAATAAAAATCACTTTACCTGGGAAACCATTTAGCATGTTCAACCCAAGGATCGTCTCCTGATTCCCAACATCGGAGTCCTCCATCACAACAGAAGCACTTTACATCGTCGTTACGACCTACAAATAAACAAAGAATGTTCTTTAGATATCGTGCTGAACAAATGCAAAAAGACAAACCAAATTAATGAAAGCTCTGCTGTTCTCACCAACGTAGTAAAAACCAGCCTTGGCCAGCTGATCTGGTCGGACAGGTATTCTTGCAGGCCAGTTGACAAACGTAAGCAGCCTTTCTTCACACTGCTGCATGGCTGGGTTGGACACATTGGCCAAACCACCAGCTATAGAGATGTTATCAGCTCGATCACCTCTCACAAAACGGCAGTTAGGGTAGTGCCTCTGGTGCTCAGACATGGCCCTATCTCCAGGCTCCCAGTTACTCAGGTGACCACCACAGCTGAAGCAGGCCACTCTGTCTCCCTGGCTGAGATAATAGAAACCAGCCTTGGCAAGCTCGGCAGGGGTGATCGTGGTAAGGGTCCAGTTTTGAAAGGTGTCCAAGCGATCCTGCTCACGCCGCATGCTGGGATTGTGGCAGGCAGATGGCCTCTGATGTGACATGTCTTCCACTACACGAGATGACAGAGGGCTGGAGGGGGCAAGGTTGCTCATGTTCAGGTAACCAACTTGCTCATCTGTCTGGCCCGAAGCTGAAGTGACTGCAGGCAGGTTTAGTTGCAGGATAGTAGCATTGCGGAGAGGCGAAAAGGCTGAATGGGAGGAGGACAGGAGATTGGCGGTGGAAGGCAAGCTCTGAATGAAGGCGCAGTTGGGGGACATCTGCTTGTGCCTCTCGGCTGGGCATTCTCCTGTCTGCCAATTATCAATGGTCACGTTGCAGCAGAAACACTGGACCCGATCACATATGCCAGTGTAGAAAAACCCAGCACGGGCAAGGCTCCTCTCAGTTACCGGCGCTGTAGAGGGGAACTTTGCAAAGGTCGAAATGCGAAACAGTTCACTTGTGTTATCATATTGTAGGTCTGCTGGCGCACTTGTACGGCAGAGACCTCTTAGGAAAGGACTATTTTGTAAGATTTCCATTATAAGAAGAAGAGGGATACCCTCAGGGAGAAGGGCTTTAATTATCACACCCAGGATCTTAAGTGCACACTGGTGACAACATATGTGAGTGAGTACACTGAACTTAGTACGACATAGTCAAAGATGACAAAAGAACACTGAACAGCTATGGTAACTTGTGATCATCACAAGACTGTAAACTAGTCATGAGATGAACAAACATCTTTTCCCCTGACAGATAAGGAATTTCCCTGGCTTAAACCAGCTCAAACACAGATTATACCAAACTTCCAACACCCGTGCATTCTGTCAAGAACAATCCAAACTACCATCTTTGATAGAATGATGTAAAAACAAGGATGCTCTTGACCTCTAAAAGCGAAATGAATCCCCCCCACACACACACACGTGTTAGAAAACAACAGAAAAGGTGACTTAACAAACTGAACTGGGTGATCATCCATGTCTGCTATCTGCCTTCACCCAGGATCATTAATAAATACACTAAACCAACCCTGACACGATCTAAACTTTAAACGAGGCATCATGTGTTAATGACAAACCCTATGCTAGTAGACCCCCTGGATGTGGTAAAGAAAGGCCTTCTCCCTGCTGGCATCCCTTAGGGTGGTGTTTACGTATCCATGTGTGAAATTTTAATATATATATAATGAAATAAAATGATGGTGATTGAGAGACAGCGGTTTGATTTGGTAGGAAAAATCCCTTTGCTTCAGTTGTGCAGTTACCTGGGGATAAAAACAAAAAAATGTCAACTGATGCTAATAAATTGAGACAAAATTACATTCAAACTGAACAAAGCCTCCAGTTTCCTATAGCACTGACTACATTGACAGTAAAGTGAATGTGTCATTGCTTCAGCCTTTGCCTGTCTCTGGAATTTCCTTTTATAGTTAAGCAGATATGGAGATGCAAATGATGCATGTGGGCGATTTGGATGAAGTTATTATAGTACATAGACTAGTCAAATAAAAAAATCCACCTTATAGCTAGGCGATCCAGAGCGGCAGAGTAGAGTAACATTTGCCTTATCATTAGGAAATAAGTTCAAATCCAGACACTGACATACCTGGAGCATAACAGGCACTGGTTTTCAGATGGAAAGAAAGAGATTACGCACTTGATTGGTTAGTGTCATACTAATCACCTCACTAATCATGAGCTCATGTATAGAGCAGGGGTCTGGTTTAGCTACAATAAACTGCTTGTTGTATGTCTGACTTAAGTGGCCTGTCTGGTTAATAATTAGAGACAGGATTTCACTAAAAAGAGTTAAGCTCAGTTTGTTTAAGACATCTGATTTAAACCAACCGAAACATTTTAAACAAAAATAAAATGCCAATATTTAGTAACTCAGTGACCAAACATTTTGGCTACCATTTTTACAGGACAAACCAAGCTGGACACCCATAAGAAGAATACTGATAGATGGGTAACACCATCCATTTCTGTTCTTTTTATGTGAATGTAAAATTTGGAAACTGTTCACTTCCCTATACAGATAAGACAGTGAATTTCCCAGCAGCCTCTGGCGTTAAGTTACACCCTTTACCCATTCATCTATTCAAACAGTCGACCTGTTTTACAGATTCTTACATTTATTTACACTAACAACACAACGGTTGATAGCACAAGTAAGCTCTAACGTGACCTTAGACATTCCCCCAAAGCATTTTCCTTCTTCTTCTTTAGCAAGTTTAGCAATCTGAGTTTAGACAGAGTCCACCCTACCAGACAGTCTCCATTTTGGAACTGTTTTTTTTTTGTCTGTTTTCGTGTTGAGCTATTATAACGAACATAATAATACTACGGAGATAAAAAAAAAAACAAACAAACAAACAGTGATTAATATTCTTCAACAATTATTCATTAGGTAGTGTCAAACTCACCACGTAAAGCCGATGAAAGGAGCTGTAGACAGATGGCTGATAATAGTCACTGTCCTTTTCTGTTCTTAGTAACGCCTCAAAATGGCTACGATTATCTGCTGACGTCACGGGGGGAAAACCCAATGGAAACCCTATGGAGTTTTACAGAGAAACGAAACTAATTTTATATATATATATATATATATATATATATATATATATATATATATATATATATATATATATATACACACACACACACATGGAAATTAAGCCGTTCGTGATAGGCGTTAGAAAAGTATTATAGAATAAAAGCTGTATGATAATAGAAAACACTATACAAGGATTTGGCTTATATTATTTCGTGATTACATTAACATGATTTATTGTAGCATATGAATGCAGAACAAAGAATTAATTTCTTTTTTTTAACCACTAGTAGAAGTAAAACTTAACTTACCTGGATGAGACGAAAAATAGAAGTTTGTGTATTTTAACTGATGAGTGAGTCAGTAGTTAGTCCTGTAGGACTGGATCAACAAACGAGAATGTAGGCTTCAAGTATGTACGGTACTTTCCACACAGACCACAATTTCCCTGTGGGCGGGTTCTTATCATACCGGTCATCAAGCTGTACATCTATCAAGTTTATATATATATATATATATATATATATATATATATATATATATATATATATATATATATATATATATAAACTATAATTATAACTATAACTATAACTAAACTATACATACATATATATATATATATATATATATATATATATATATATATACATAAACTATAATTATAACTATAACTATAATTATCTATAAATATCTATCTATCTATCTATCTATATATATATATATATATATATATATATATATATATATATATATATATATATACATACATACACACACACACACACACACACACACACACACACACACACACACAGAGGGTACACAGGGCATTCCTATGTTCCCAGGGTCCTATATTCCCCAGTTCAATATTCTGTTAACACACATTAAAGCAGTGGTGTGCAGCTAGAGGCTAGCAATAAAGGGTACGCAGTGACGTCACTTTCCCGCTGGAACATCCCTCCTCGGCCGGACTGAGTGGCAAAACATCCAACAAAATGGCTGGTTTTAATAGGGGAATCTGTGAAAATGCTAGTATACCTAAAGATTATCAGCTTAAATTAAAGGGTCTGACAGTGACCCTTACAACTTGCCCAAGAACTTGTGGTCCATAGAAATCAGTTTCCCCCGACATTTATATGTACCTGATTTCGATGCCGGGGAAATGTCACATGAAGGCATACAAAAGCTTTTGACGCTTGTCCTACTTCAAGGTGGGATTTGTTGGAGAAATGAAAGTGACACGGAAACATTCTGGTTGTATGTGGACAGGCATGTACAAATATTTATATTTTATTATATAATTTTATCTGGACTAAGCTAGCTTAGTCCTAGTTTGTTTGTAGAGAACTCTGTTTCCACTTACCACCGTTATATATTTGTGAAGGTAAAACAGTCAGAGAATGAACGAGCAAACATTGAAACCTAAATAGTATACATCCTAGGATATGATTTTCTAGCCCAAAATTCAACATACCTGTCACAAATTGGCAACTGCAAATCCACGTTTCGGTACCTGGATTCCAGTTTACTTCTCATTTGTGTGTTTTTTGGCACTCCATAAAAGGATAGCTCTGAATTCTTGTTGAATCGGTTAGCACAGTCGTTCACACATTTTTCCCTGATTTTAGATGCGTTTTTTTCCCTGTGTTTTTGCATAATTCACGCTGTACACAGTGGGCGTGACCACGGCGAACTCCGGCTACCGTGACGTACGTTATGTGCATATCCTCTACAGCAAGCTAGCTTTGAAAGTATACAAGGGGACAAGATCTCACCCTCCCTTCAGAGCTCTCTACAAAGCCACGCCTCCTCCAAAACAAATGAATGTGCACAGGTTGAGGAGGAGCTATAAAAGGTGGCTGAAGTTTGTCTGCCATTGTCACTCTGTGACTCTAGCAGTTTCTCTGCATAACCTCATGGAAAAACGCTGATGACGTGTGATATCAGCAAGAGCAGGGTGCGCACAGGTATGCAAATACATTCATACAACGATTGGATGAACATTTTATGGTCCCGAGACTTCCACAGGAGACGTTTTATTATTAATTAACACTTTAATTATGGATTGCTATCAGGATGTGAAGAGACTTTCAACCAGTATAACAAAAATGTTTATGAAAAACATTGCCTATCCTACCTTTAACTAAACTTTTCCAAAGTTTTCATGTAGTAAGGACTCATTTTCCCAGGGCCATATTAACCTTATTACCTTTTAACTTTAAACACCAAAGACACATTTCAATGAATAACAACATACATAAGTTTAAAATCCATCCTTCAGCCACACTTGAAATTTACGAAAGTTGTGAACTTTGAACATGAACTAGGTTACACACGCTGAACCCGCATTTGTGCTGCTCTAAAAATAGCTGTTATAGTCTACGTTGATACGTTCATACAGTTCAACTCCATGCATGAACATTAGTGAAATGTATACAGTAAACTGAAGAAATGCCATACTATAGCCTATAAAACACAGTAAACGGTCATTAAAGGAACAAAAGTGTTGAAATGATCCATTTAGAGGGTAGTTTTTTTTCCGCTTGGCTTTTCACAAAATACATTGTTTGAGGTCACTAAAATTTCCCAATGTCAGCAATGGTTTCATTTGTGTATTCTGGGAAACTTCCTGGTAGGTCTGCCTTAAAAAGGCGTGTGTGCGTGTGTGTGTGGGTGTTTGATGACCACGCTAAGAATATATGGGAGTTTAGGAAGTGTAATCGCTGATGGCCTTAACATTGGGAACATATTAGGTAAGACTAGTTTGTAGTTTTGGAATTCAACTTAAAACACCAATTAGTATCAGTATAAGTACAATTTCATGTCCAAATTTTGCTACAGTTTTTCAAAGCAACCATTATCTAGAGGATGGTGCTATAAACTTGAACTCCATCTTCCACCCTTTAGCCCGATCACTTTTCTTCCCTACAAAAAAAAAAAATCTATTTCTAATAACAATGTCTGCTGACAAGTGAGGATTTAGCAGTCTGCCAGGTAAATAGTGGTTGTCATTGACTTTACACATTTTACAACATTATCAAGGACCTTTTTTGGTTCGGCGGTGCTTTTGTTTTCCTGACAAAGATTCATTTAGAGAGCTTTAATAATTAAAAATGAATGACAATTATTGACAAAAAAAAGAGTAAAAGAAAGAAAAAACCCTAATAAATTGTTCAAGAGCACAGAACAGCATTATTAGAAAACTTGCCGATGCCAAAACTGTGGTACAAGACATACACGTGTCTTTTGAAAGGATCAATGCACAGATAGGCGAATGTCTGCTCGTTGTCTCTTCCAGAGGGATAACACAAACCATAATCATCCTGAGGAAAAGTGGAGGAGAAAGTAAATAAATTAATGATCCAGCTCTTCATTGTATCACTCTATTTATTTTTTGTATTTTTAGTATTAAAGCATTTTTTTAAAAACAAAAGGCAGACACTAAAACCCAGAGAAATAAACAACAATGTCAAAGTATGTGTGTATATATAAAAGTGTATGTTATAAAACATTAGAGGACTGTATATAGTATTAAAGACCAACTTTAAATGGGATTTTAGATACATACGTAGGCAGAGACTTTCAATATAGTTGATACGATGCTGATCATCTTTGTTTCAGAATCTTTCTGAACACTATGGAGCAAAGAAATAACATGGGTCATGTTTATACCCTGCTCTTGGTGAACATGAGTATAGAATTTTCATTTTTATTTGACAGAACTGTACAGTGAACATGCTGCTTGTATTTTACACTCTCAACTAGGATCAATAATATTAAAGTGATATTTCATATGCAGAACATTGTGATATATTAATGATTTGACTTGAGGTGATCACTAGGATAAACCTATGCACGTGGTTCCATCTGTGCCAAACTATGTTGACTGCTTTAAACAATTATTTGTCAGTTTTTATTTTATTTTAAAAAGCAGCTGCTGATGTGCATGTCGTTGTTTTGTTCTCCCTGTTGTCTACTTTTTTACTGTTGTTTCTTCTTTCTAATTTTTTTTATGAGAAAATGAAACCCCACATTATATAAATCAACATGCACTTTTCACTTCAGAGGACTCTTTTTTTTTTTTAACCAATGAAGCAAGGACGATGATTATATAAACTCCATCACTGCCTGACTGACCAGCTGACCCACTTCCTGACTTACTGACTTTTTCACTTAAAAAAACAAAAGATCTTATTTTTCCATTTAGTACTGCCCTTCAGAAGCTACATAAGATTTTTACATGTTACAGATCTTTACATCCTTTTACGTGATATTTACATGTTTCCCAGAAGAAAAATAATAACAATTTACACCGATTATCCTGTTTTAAAGTTTATATCCCCCTGGCTCTTAATATATCATGTTGCCTTCTTGAGCATCAGTGAATGTTTGCACCTTTTGTTGTGTATGAATACTTCAACTGTCCTCGGTGTGAAACAATGGATCTGAACATCATATAACCGCTGTTGGAAAGGGGTTAAATATGCAGAAGATGCTGGAAAAGCAAATAATGTGCAGTACCTGGAGGATTTTTCTGAAGAACAGTGGGCAGTTTAACTGCTCAGGACAAACAAGGGACTCATGAACAACTATCACAAAACATAAAAACAGTCATTGACCATCCAGGTAACGACACACAGTATTAAGAATCAAGGTACTGTAAATTTTTTAACTGGTTCATGTGTGTAAATTCGGTTAGTATTGTGTCTAGTGGACTACATGTAAACATCTGTTATGTGAAATAGCTTATTCAGAGCAGTACTAAATAAAAAAACAATTTAATTTTTATGATGTCTTATTTAATTTTTTTTTAAAAACATTTAGCAGATTCTGCAGTGTGTACAAACATATGACCTCAACTGTATATATGATGTAAAATGTCCAAAACATACAGTACTCAAATGCAAGAAATCTCTTAAACAATCCAGAAAGTACAGTGGTGCTTGAAAGATTGAACGTAGAATTTTCGATACATCTGCAAAATTCTGACCTCAAACATCATTAGATTTTCACACAAGTCCTAAAAGTAGATAAAGAGAACCCAATTAAACAAATGAGACAAAAATATTATACTTGGTCATTTATTTATTGAGGAAAATGATCCAATATTACATATCTATGAGTAGCAAAAGTATGTGAACCTCAAGGATTAGCAGTTAATTTGAAGCTGAAATTAGAGTCAGGTGTTTTCAGGATGATCTATCAAAGTCTGATTTTCACAACACATTTTTAATGGAAGTGTATCATGGCATGAACAAAGGAGATTTCTGAGGACCTCAGAAAAGGAATTGTTGATGTTCATCAGGCTGGAAAAGATTACAAAACCATCTCTAAAGCGTTTGGACTCCACCAATCCACATTCAGACAGATTGTGTACAAATGGAGGAAATTTAAAACCATTCTTACTCCACCCAGGAGTGGCGGACTAACAAGGATCACTCCAAGAGCAGTTGTGTAATAGTCCACGAGGTCACAAAGGAACGCAGGGTAACTTCTAAGCAACTAAAGGCCTCTATCACATTGGCTAATGTTAATGTTCATGAGTCCACCATCAGGAGAACACTGAACAACAATGGTGTGCATGGCAGTGTTGCAAGGAGAAAGCTACTGCTCTCCAAAAAGAACATTGCTGCCATCTCCGAAGTTTGCTAAAGATCGCATGGACAAGCCAGAAGGCTGTTGAAAAAATATTTTGTGGACAGATAAGACCAGAATAGAATTTTTGGATTCAATGAGAAGGGCTATGTTTGGAGAAAGGAAAACACTCCATTCCAGCATAAGAACTTTATCCCATCTGTGAAACATGGTGGTGGTAGTATCATGGTTTGGGCCTGTTTAGCTGTATCTGGGGCAGGACAGCTTGCCATCGATGATAGAACAATGAATTCTGAATTATACCAGCAGGTTCTACAGGAAAATGTCAGGGTATCTGTCCATGAACTGAATCTCAAGAGAAAGTGGATCATGCAGCAAGACAATGACCCTAAGCACACAAGTCATTCTACCAAAGAATGGTTAAAGAAGAATAAAGTTAATGTTTTGGAATGGCCAAGTCAATGTCCTGACCTTACTCCAATAGAAATGTTGTGGAAAGACCTGAAGCAAGCAGTTCATGTGAAGAAACCCACCGACATCCCAGAGTTGAAGCTGTTCTGTACTGAGGAACGGACAAAAATTCCTCCAAGCCGATGTGCAGGACTGAACATCAGTTACCGGAAACATTTAGTTGCAGTTATTGCAGTACAAGAGGGTCACACTAGATACTGAAAGCAAAAGTTCACATACTTTTGCCACTCACAGATATGTAATATTGGATCATTTTCCTCAATAAATAATTGACCAAGTAGAAATATTTTGTCTCATTTGTTTAACTGGGTTCACTTTATCTATATTTATGACTTGTGTGAAAATCTGATGATGTTTTAGGTCATATTTATGCAAATATATAAAAAAAATTCTAAATTCACAAACTTTCAAGCACTGTAAGTTCAATGTACTGTACTACTTGTTTACTATGACATTTACTGGTTTCAGTTAATTGACTGGAAATTAGAGCAGTTTCGTTGTGATTCAGACAAAGACAAATTTTTTAAGTGACATCAATGACTTACTGCACTACTTAACCAACTGCCCATTTCCACAGGGGTTTCCCATATGACAGAAGTATGTATTAATTTGAAGATTTACCAGCATCCCTTACTCACATTTATTTCAGTACATCACAGCTGTTAAAAGCACACTTCCACATTTAAATGGCTTTAGTCATCTCAGCTAAAAAAAACCCATGACTGTATGGGGGTATGGTCAGAAATCAACATCACTCTGCTAGTTAGGGATCTATGACATGACTATGATGGCTTTGATCGAGGACAGTGGAAGGTGGTGCTTTGGAACAATTTTAAAAAAAAATCCCATCTCTTTAAGTGTATGTTAAATAACATCCCCCCTTTTTTTATCCCTATCAGTTTATTATTAGGCTTAGATTATTTTTATTAGGCTTTTTATTTTATTAGGCTTAGATTAGATTAGCGATTATTTTCATAATCCATTAATCGGCCGATTATTATTATTATTTTCGGATTAATTGGATGGGGGGGGCAAACTTTCAGTACCATTTTTTCATTTATTTCAAATAAAATCCACAAACTGAGTGTTACACATATAAACATCAGACTAAAACTTTACATTAACACAACTGTTTGTCCAATTTTATATATGTATTATATATGTATATATTGATTGAATAAACAAAGTGTCTGACCTGGGCACTTTGAAAATGATCAACTGAAACATGATGAGCTCAATAGCAGAAATGGAGCTCCAAAGGGAGCCAAAATGATTGATTTCCACGGCCTCTAGTGTTGTTTGAAAGCTACTGAAGAGCTCTATTGAACCTTTATGTGGTCGTGTGACTGTATAATGCATGTTGGTCGGTTGATCGCTATGCAACTTCACAAGTGCTGATCTCTCAGGCTCTCCACAAAAGAGTGATCTTAACTTTATGTGCAGATTAGGACCTCTGGTGGTCAAGTAGTGCAATCGTATAAGATGCATAATAGAATGCTGATTTGCACAATGTACATTGTCAAATTTTTGCGTCACAATGTATTGTTACACCTTTATCTTATATTCTATTGAAATGAGTACATTAATATGAACTTGTGATTTGAATTACAGATGGAACTACTGCCAGAGCTGCTGTTATTGAAAATTAATCGACACCTTCTGACCAAATGAGAATTCAACAGCTCTGTGTATAATCGAAATTGAACTATTGTTTAAATCAAGATCTTTTGCCACAGAGGCAGCCTCATTTTTAACGTGACTTTTAAGATGTGTGATATTTTGAGTATAATAGTTGCTTACTGACTTACCTCACCAAATCTTTATACATTGTTTTTGCAGTTTCAATGTAGGGACTGATGAAGTCCTCATACTGGCAGATTTCACCACCCAGTACGATGTGCTTAAACAGCCTAAACAGGAACTCCTGACGGTCACACGGACTGACCACATGATAGTTATGAGACTCCTCTTCAAGAAGCATCTAATACACACCAATAAGTACACAATATATTGTGCTTGACATGGAGGTCAGCAATCGTAATGAGATCTAAAATGATTCAAGCATGCTTACCATCCGCAACTCATCGAAGTCAAGATGTACTTCATGGAAACATTTGGCAATGTGACCAGAAGGATGCACAATTTCACTGGAGAAGATTGGATCAAATATGTTCAGACACACTTTAGTGCATGGAACAAGTTCCACGTCCACATGTGTAACATCTCTGCCTATTGAAATAAAGGCATTTAGCAAGATCATACTGTACTGTGTAATTATAAACTGTACACAAACTGAATCTAAATGTTGTGTAGTTGTGACAACACCAGCATACCCAGAGGTTTCCATACGCCCAAACTGTCCAACACATGCAAGTTGTTTTTCACACAAGGGTCCTGAAAGAAATTCTAAACAAAATGCAGGTCACCTCTACACATGTGCAAATCATAAAAATCATAATGCTGTGAACAAAGAACTGTTGCAGAACTCACCAGAACAAAGTCATTCTTCATGTAAGACTGAAAGACCTGGTCAAAGTTAAAGGCCTGGATGGAAATTCTCCCCAACATGGACCTAAAGTAACACACAGGAGGAATTATAAAATCAAACAGAATTAGAAATAGTAAAGACAAGAGTTTGTCACATGAGGAGACTGATAATGCTTGAAATCACAACCTACTACTATTAAACCACAATTTGACTGGTCACTTGAAACGAATGGGTTTAATCCAAATTTCAAGACAAACAATGTTAACTTGAACCTAATGTTTGTGTCCTTGGAAAGTTCAAGAATATGGTTTTATTAATGTTATTATATACATTTAAATAATACTCATGATAGGGCGCACGGTGGCTTAGTGGTTAGCACGTTCGCCTCACACCTCCAGGGTCGGGGTTCGATTGCCTCCGTGGCCCTGTATGTGCGGAGTTTGCATGTTCTCCCCGTGTTGTGCGGGTTTCCTCCGGGTGCTCCGGTTTCCTTTCCCAGTCCAAAGACATGCATGGTAGGCTGATTGGATGTCTCTTGTGTGGAATGATGACAAATCTGCAGTTTGTAATCTCTGCACTGCTAAAATTTTTGCACTGGAAGTGAGCAGCAGTGAAGTGGGAGTTTCAGGGTCTAGTCAAATTTATTTATTTTTTTTTACCGAGCTGCTCGCGCTGAATTAAAGGGCCAGTACACCATTGAAAGATTTAAATGAAAATGAGTTGACAAAAAGTATATATAGCACAGAAAAATATATTTGTAGAGTAGTGTATTTCATATCCAGTTAATGTTAATATATATATGTTCAATGAAAAAGTAGAAATGCTTTTGTTTGTGGTGAGTGAATGTGAGACTAACAGGAGTTTTTTTTTTTAGAATTCAGTCATTGTTAATATGAATTAATAACATTCAATAAGTTAAGAAATCTTACTTTAATCTTCAGAATTTAGTTAATGTGTTCATGTTAATTAGAGTAAGGTGTTTTCTGTTTATGAGACCAGTTACTGTGAAACAACTTGATGAAATGGAGAGAATAAAGTTTTTATTTGCATTTCCTTCAGAATTGTAGAATTAATTATTAGTAAAAAAAGGCATAAAAGGCAGAACTATCAGTTATCGGTATCGGCCGATATCACTCTGAATATTCAGTTATCGGTATCGGCCGATATCACTCAGAATATTCAGTTATCGGTATCGGCTGAGACATTTAGTATCGGTGCATCTCTACTTTCTATAAATGTTACACAAACGATATACACTTCCTGTAAAAGGGTTTAAACACAGCAATTCCATGTTATATTTGTTTAAACACAATTAATGTCACAAAAAAAATGAAACGTTACAAAGTATTAGATGCATAAATAAAAATATTAAACCAGTCTTCCTCCAAATACCAAAGTCCTGGTATTTAAGGTATTATTAAGAGGTTACACTTAATAATATATAATGATAATATATATAACAGCATGCCGTAGGGGTTCTCAAAACTTTTGCAGCCAGAGACTCATTTAACTGTAAAATAAATTGCACAGACACCCCGAGTACAGATTTATTCCATGAACATTATTTAAATGTGTATAATAATACTGTGTCTATTTATTAGAGCCACACAGGTTTATAATTTCTGAACTTTCCACTGACAATATATTAGGTCCAAGTTATATATAAACTGACTTCTTTTGTTTGTAGTTATTGTTTCAATGAAACCCATTCAATTCAAAATATCCAATTATATCAGGATTATTTCCAATTCAATAATCAATTATTAATTCACTTAGATCTACTGTGTAGACTATATTTTCTAATTTTAGAGAATTTACAGTAATACCTAGGTATTGTTTAAAAAATAATTTAATTCAAAAATAGGCTAGTTGAATTATAAAATTGTAGAAATATAAAAAGCCTTAGAGAATTCCCATAGAATTAACAAAAATGATGCAGTAACAAGTAAACAAACAAACAAATCAACATTCAGGCTGTATTTCCACCTCTCATCAAGTGTTTCTGTAATCCATATAGCTTGAAGTGTAATCAAAATGTTAAAAAATGATTTTAAAACAATCAAATCTCTAGATTAGATAAAGTTATGTTAGCATATGTAGGTAGCTAGGTAATTTGGCTAGTTGCCTAGCGACCGCTATCTGTGCTATGAGAAACTGACCTAGCTAACAAGCTAATGTGTTTTGGGAAACACGATGAATATTGTAAACTTAGCATGTAATGTTGTTTCCTCACCATTTCATCAACAGTTCCAATATCCGCGTATCTTCCAGGATTGTGAACTTTCTGTTGGGAAGCAGATTAAATGAGAAGGTTTGAGCAAACGCGTGCGTTTCACTCGCCATATTGGTGGTTGCCAAACAGTTACCATGGAAACGCCGAAGCGAGGCCATTTTGTGTTCGCTACAAAAGCTTTCTCTTCCCATGAGCCCTTGCGCCTAAAGTTCGTATACGTTGAAAAAGTGAAAAACTTTACTCACAATTTTTGTGTATTTACTGCTATAAATCCTTAAAAAAAAACTTGTTTTAAAAACAATTGAATTCTAAAATAGGCTAGTTGAATTATAAAACTAGAAATATAAAATTCCTTCTGTAAGAAGAAGTAACAAAATTTATGGAGTAACAAGTATGTAAACAAACAAATGAACCACCATTCAGGCTGTATTTTCATCTCATCAAGTGTTGCTGGAATAGGCTCTGGCTTTATCATGACACTAACCAGGATAACACCATTAGTGAAGACTGATAAATAATCAAATCAATCAATCAATCAATCAATCATCTTCAATGTCCAGTATTGTGGTCAGGGTGTGAGTGAATCCGGAGCCTATTCCGGGAACATGAGGTGGGAATACACTCTGGGTGGGATGCCAGTCCATGACAGGCTACTATTCACACACTCATTCACACCTAGGGCCAATTTGGGGGGTGCGGGTTGGGGGCGGGAATGAATAAAAACTAAATACACGCCTGTTGCCCGTGTCATAGTTGTTCAGTAGTGTTAAATTTTTGATTATTAATTATTTTGTTGAAAAAAGTTAGATTTTTATAATATATTTTTTTTAAAATAAAGAGAAAAACTCAAATAGTGTGCATTACAGCATATAACAGTTTTGTGTATTATTTTAAGCCTCTATTAAATCACAGTGGCCTAAAAATTCTGCCTACGTTGATGCTGTACCAGGCCGTTCCTGGTAAAAGTGTGCTTACTCAGCACAGCTATGTAATGCCCAACAGATGTGTTCCCAGAGAACCTCTGAATCTGATCAGATTTTCCACACAATGCAAACGTAGTTCAATGGGCAATAATGAGGGCCAAGGAAAGCAACGTCCGTTTTTGCTGACGTTCCAGCTTACAATGTTAACTTTACAAAATCAGGCTGGACCCTGCTGTGCTCCTGGAAGGAATGCGTTTTACGTATGCTCCTCTTTGAGCCCTGCTGCTTTCCACCGCTTACATGGCAGTCCGAAGTATCACATTTCCATCCAACATCTGGTTTTCATAGCTCATACAGGATGTTGTCAAAGTGCAATAAAACAACAGTGGTTTACAATTGCTATTGTGTAGATTGTGGACAGAAAAAGAGAAAATTTGTGGTGATCTAGGCAATCCTTCTTTTGTTGTTCTGTGGCCAAAGAGGCAGTCTCAGACCATACGGCTTCTCAGTCTCTTCACCTCTCATTGAGAGGTGTTCGGCTTCATGCGTTCACTGAGCTCAGCATAATTCGTCACTCAGCAAACATGATTTGGATCACCTTGTTTTGGCTTTATATGTTCTCAGATCTTTTTGCATTACCCAACATGACTGTGGTAAGTCATTTTACTCTGTCTGCTCTCTTTTTGTCTTGTGTTTTACTTCCTTTATTTCATCTTCAGCTTGTGACATTTCTGTTTTGTTGTTTTTGTTTCCTTTTAAGACTCACTGCTATTTCAGTGTATGATATACTCTACTAAGCATGAAAAATGTATCTATTTTTTTTTCAGACCACAAAATAGATCTGCATTCAGCAGACCAGTTAACCAGTTAATGAAATTCAAAAGAATTGCATTCCTTTTTAGTTACTGTTTGCATGAAATGTAATGTACAGATCACATGCCATTCTTCTAAAATAGGACATAAAGAGTGCCGTACTTGATGAACCTGTGACGTTAGCTGAGGACTTTGAGGATGCGTTTCTACAGAGCCAGAAAGAACACAGTGTCAGAAATATCAATAGAGAAAAGTGCACAGTGCCATGTGAGATGACCGCAAAACTCATGCAGGATGAGAAGCATTCTTGGTGCAGTAAGTATTTCAACATATAAATGTTTTTTTTTGTGTGTGTTTCTCACTGAGTCAGATTGAATTTGGAGATTATTAAGCTTGTCACTTTACATTTAAAAAGGTTTCTGTGTAAATTAGGCAACGTCCAGCATGCCATGACAACATATAGCAGGAGCACCAGAAAGCTGATCCGAGATTTAATTGATGAGCAGCAGAAGACTCTGGAATTCCTCTCTAACCAGGTATTAGTTTCTCCATACTGGACCAATATTTCCAAAGACTGTAAAGTTCCACTGCATGACATTTAACATTTCTCCTGTTCTGAGGTAATGGAACTTACAACCAAAGTCCACAGTCTCAGTTTAGATGTGCAGAGGAGCAACAGCGAGATGTTTTCTGTGAAGCCCATGCATGCTCATGGTAAATCATATTTCATATATATATATATATATATATATATATATATATATATATATATATATATATATATATATATATATATATATATATATATAATTTGCCTGCATTTCCTCATTTGTAAGTTGCTTTGGATGAAAGCACCTGGTAAATGAATAAATGTAAATGTAAAATGTAAATCAATAATAATAATTCTATATAATTATTATTATATTTTCATATAATAAATGCTAGCTTGTTCACAGGTAGAGACTGCAGTGACATAATGGAATCACTAGAGGCAGTAACACCAAAAATTCCAAGTGGAGTTTATATTATTCAGCCTGAAAACTCTGAGCTATTGTTTGAGGTAAAATGTTTCTTTAATTACATGAAATTCTGTTTTGTTCAAACCCCAGACCATGACTTGCATTTGAGTTATAAACATTGAGAAAGTCTTCATCTTTTCACTTGATTCAGGTATTCTGTGAGATGGATTACATGGAAGGAGGCTGGACGGTCATCCAGAGGCGGACTGATGGCCTGACTGACTTTAAACGTGCATGGTCAAGCTACCTGGATGGATTTGGACCCCTACCAGGTCAATGGCTTAATTAATATCCCTTTATGCCTTGTTGTACACCACAGGTCCTGTGGCACATTCTAGTGTTTTCCCTGCTTGAACACACCCACATTAACCCAGGAAGAGCTGTTAATTAGATGATTAGCAGGACAGGGTGTACTCCAGGAACACTGTAGCCTCAGACTCCTGTTCTTGTCTGCCAGGACTGGAACCGGATGTGGTTTTCTGCTGTTGTAGCTCATCTGCCTCAAGATTTGATGTGTCCTGAGATGCTTTTCTGTTCACTGCGGTTGTAAAGAGTGTTTATTTGAGTTAGCTTGAACCAGTATGGCCATTCTCTTCTACCATGTCTCATCCTACAAGGTGTTTCTGCCCACAGAACTGTCGCTCACGGGATGTTTTTTTGTTTTTCGCACCATTATATATAAACTGTTTCACATGAAAATGTCAGGAGATCATCAGTTTGTGAAGTACCCATCTGGCATCAACAACCATTATTACATGCTTGTGCAGGTTTACAGGTGTTCCTATTAAAGTGGTTGATGAGTGTAAGTATATAAACAGTGCCTTTAAGAGCATATTCATGTCTTCTTTCTGTGTTTACTGAAGGAGAACATTGGCTCGGTTTGAGGAAAGTGCACAGTATTGTGGGTCAGAAGAACACACGCTTTAAGCTTCACATATCCTTCGTCTCTCAAGATGACTCCACCGCATATGCCTCTTACGACAACTTCTGGCTTGAAGATGAGAGCAAATTCTTTGCAGTTCATCTCGGCAGATACGCTGGTAGTGCAGGTGAGATGTTACTCCTTGTCACACCTGTAGAATATCTGGATTAAGCACATGGGCTATGATTCAGGAAATGTGGGTTGTTGTTATTAATTAATTATAAGGTATATGCAGCGTATGAGACATGTTAATCATGGATAAATGTCTCCCAGAGAAAAAGCCCTTTTGCATTTAAAAACGAAAATAAGTATGTTTCTAATGCTAGACAATACATACAGTACCTTTCATAAGTATTCAGTATACCTTTCAAAATGATTTACATATAAAAAGTGTAAAAATTGCCACTGCTTATGTATCCACTCCCATTGCTTCGAACGCTTTCTGGTGCAACTATTTGCCATCAGAAGTGACATAATTAGTTGAATAGAGTCGACCTGTATGCAATTAAAGTGTCATGTGGTCTCAATATAAATACTGTTCCTGTTCCCGGAAGGCTCCAGAGTTACCTAAACAGAACATACCTAAACAAACAGCATCATTAAGACAAAGGTGCGATCAAAACAGGTCTGGACAAAGTTGTGGAAAAGTAACAATGAGTATTTGGTTAGGAAAAAATGTCTTGATCGCTGTCAAATCCATTGTTAAAACAAGAATATGGCACAGCCGCAAGGAGAAGAAATCCGTATAACAAAAGTCAGCACTGCTGAAAAAACCCTCCAATAGAAACCCCTTAGAATTTGTAATGGTGTTACTGTTTATAATGGGAATTGTATCGGTTTTAATGGAAACTGATATGGTCCCTGTCGGTCTCTACTGGTAATTTGTTGCCTTGTATTAGTGGAATGTTATGTCTATTGGATACCATTAGGGTCCTATGTCCTTAATACGCCCTAGTATATAATGAAAACCATTTGGTAATGGCTTAACAGCTAATGGTTTGTAATGGTATTTGTAGTGGAAACCATTCAAATTTCTGTGATGGTCCCTACGTTTTTTTTCAGCAGGGAGTGACCGGGTAAGGATGCGATTAGTCCAAGAAGCAACCAAGAGTTTTCTTTTAATAGATGTGAGCAATCTTCATATAGTGTAATTTAATCAAAATGTTTCCATGGAAAACTCTTTCCAGAGCCTGAGCTGTTTTTCAGTAATGGCAGTGAGACATGTTTGCCTGTATGAGTTATCAGGATGGACATGGAGCACAGACAGCAGGCACGATAACATTAATGCAGGGATTCTTACACATTTGTAGTGACTGGCTGATTGTACAGTTATTTAAATCGATTTTGTAAAGTGTTATACATTGTCATGTTGTTATAATGTTAGTTATTTAGAAGTTAGAGTAAAATTTTATTAATTTTATGAGGCTCAGCCATAGCCAGGCAAATAAGAACCACTGGCAGTCAAATATCACATAATTCAGAGAGAAAAATGGAGCCGTCTGGGAGCTGAAAGAGTCAGCTCTTATTTGTGAGCGGGTTCACTGAAACAGCTGAAATTCCCATCTATAATAGAATCGCTTTCTCAGCTGTCTCCGTCTCTAATGTGTATAATTTAAGCATACCCTCAAATAGGATGGTTTTTAGTTCAACTTCACATTGATGTAAAATACTATATTTAAAGTATTTGTCAAATATTTGGCTAGAGAGACTGAAAACTTATTTTAAATGGACTTGACAGGATTCATTTATCAAAATGATGTAGTAATGATTGTTTTCTCAAATCTTTATATCCTGTTTTTAGAAGTCCTGTAGCATGTTTCAAGTGACGGTCAGCACATAACGGGAACAAACTGACTTATCAATGTGTAGCCTTTCGTCACACTCCTAATTTATTTCACCAAAGCTTTTTTTAAAAGCAGATTTCTTCCTTGGCAGGTGACGCTTTCAGAGGATATGAGCAAGAGCAGAATCAGGACACGGCACCTTTCAGCACCTCAGATGTAGATAATGATGGCTGCATTCCTTTCTGCACTTTTGATGGCAAAGCCGTGGAGAGCTGCAGTGTGCAGCACAACAACACAGGCTGGTGGTTTAATCAGTGTGGCCAGGCGAACCTCAACGGCTCACCGCTGGATCAAGATCGCTCTACTCAGCCGCACCTTCACTGGGACACGTGGACTAAGAACGGAGAACCTGTCAGTATCAAGTCAGTAACAATGAAGATCAGGAGAGTTGAAGGCTCAAATCTGAAATAAGCTTTTCAAGATTGTAAAGTTGGAAGATTGTGGAACGGTTCATTAATTATCTATCAGAATGCACTTTAATTAAATAAACATACCAAAGTCAAAAATACTGATGTGTAAAAGGCATATCTTTAAACAACATTAAAATATTTATCCAATATTCCTCTTCCTGAACTGAAATGTAACTATTAGTCATGAAGGCTATTCTGTTTAAAGAAACTAGAAGCTATAGAATTCTATTTGTAGTGCTATGGATTTGTGCTGGATGATGAAGCACATTGTTTAGCAAATATTCTTTTTCATTTTGTCATTTTGAATTGTTGCACGTCAAGGGTACATAATTCGCAGAGTCTGTGGCTGTTTGAACATCATTCTGATCTGAAACTTCTTGGTGAGCACTAAAAAATTATTAAAAAAGAATTATCCCTCTGAGCAGTTTCACACATGAATCAAACTAACTTAATAGAAGGTGATTCTTTTAATATTAATGCACACCCTGAATTGATATATTTCTCCTTTACAACAGCAATTTGCCAAGCACACTATACTTTTTTTCCCCATTTATTGCAAAACAAGTTAGCTCTTGTTATCACTTATGTTATAGCAGCTATAAACAGTTGTTCTATCACCAGCCTACTTTGTTCTCTCTTGAAGACAGTGAGACCCCACAAAGTCGTCTGTTCTGAATAATATCCTAGGGAAATTATAAAACTTAAGATAGAAAAGTAAGTTAGAAAGTTAGAAAACCTACTGACTGTTAGAAAACGCTGACACTGGAGACCCTTTCCAATAATTGTATTGAAAATTAATCAACACCTACTGACCAATCATATTCAAGAATTAAGCAGTGATGTGGCCTAAAATAACTTAAACCATACTAATGTGGGTGGTCGGTTATTTCTGTTAATCTGTTAACCTGGCAGACAAGTGAAAGTGGCTGCATAGTGTGTGGCCCTCGAGTGGCATCGCTGTCCTAATGTAAATACATCAGTAGTTATCTGTGTACATTAAACCGTCTGTACTGTGTCTATTCAGAGCACTGAAATCATTTTGTCCTTTCAGAGACTAAACAAAACACCAGAGCTCCAGGGAAACACCATATGTACAGTCCAGAAATGTCAAATACCATGCAGGACACCTGTACCCCAGTGAAGACCAATATGCAGAGACATCCATTACAGGGCCAGTCTGGCCTGACATGAATTAGATTAGGCATTTCTAAACAGATGTTGCTATTGGTCTGATTTTGGCCTGTTTTATACGTAATTTTTTGTCAGTATTACCTTTGGCAGCACATATGCTATATGGCCAAAAGATTGTGGACACCTGCCCATCACACCCATATGTGGGCCTACCCCAAAATCTTGCCAGAAAGTATGAAGCACACGATTGTCTAGGATGTCTTTCTGTGCTGTAGCATTTACATTTCCCCTTACTGGATTTAAGGGGTCACGGTTGGTGTGGAACTAGTACTTAAATGGCCTGCACATAGTCCTGACCTCAACCCCACTGAACATCTTTGGGATGAACTATAATGCTGACTTTGCCCCAGGGCTCCTTGCCCAACTTCAGTGCCTGACCTCAGTAATGCTCTTGTTGCTGAATGGGCAAATCCAAAATCCAAATCCAATTCCAAAATGTAGTGGAAGGACTTCCTAGAACAGTGGAGGTTAACAACAGCGAAAGGAAAACTGCTAAATCCGTAATGGGATATCCGACAAGCATATATATGCAAATGATGGTCAGGTTTCCACGAACCTTCAGCCAAATAGTTTATGATCATGCTTTCACTGAAAAACATTTAAAAGCTCTTTCACTTGAAGCTATATGATGGAATTTAATGTATATGTTGTTTTCTTTTGAGAGTAATATTTTTCTTTCTTAATGCCTTTCTTCATTTGAAAATGTACATTAAAAACCCTATGTGACACTTACCAGTGTTTGAAGTGTGATGATACTCCCAGCAACTCCCATCAAATATGTCTTTCTGAAGTCTTCTTATCTACTGGGGACCTTATACAAATGGACCTTTGTGAATTGAAGCAAGATATGCTATCACTGAGTGATAAAAGCTGTGAGAACAATTATTGCAATGTATGAAAAGTCGCTGTTAATTTACTAGAAACAAGGCTAAAACATTGAACTAGCTAGTACATACTGTACTTGCAAATATTTTTTTCAGACACAAAAAATCAGTGTGACAGTAAAACAAAAGCATCAGGAATATAACCATTTACCTAAGATGTTTTGGTGAATGCATAAAATTACACTGTAATAAATGTAGCATCAGCTTCTGTGAGTTCCACCATATTGACAAACGTCAACATTGTGCCATTTTTCATGACTTTGTTGTATAAATATCACAGGAGTGGATAATTTTGCATGAAATATTATCTTAATAAACTTCAACATGCCTGGGAAACCCAGTACCCAGAAAAGGAGCTTAAAATAGTCCTCTGATTGCAGCGGCCATCTGCATGAAACACTATCAACATGAGAAATGAACCAAGACAGTGGCTTCCCATGACCCTCTCTGTGGTATTTACCTTTTGACCCCATCCGTTGGGCTTATATATCCTTGAGGAGCTTTTTGGACACCAGAGTAGCTGTGTGTGCACGTAGCCAGCTAACGATGTGGGTATGCATGCAAACACATAAATTAGCAGAAAAGGGAGGACTAGGAGAAAGAGAGTTACAAAATGGAGTGTGTGGTGTGATTGGTCAGTGTGGAATTCCATTGAAGGCATTTCCCACAGATGGATCCGCAGCCCAGAACAAACCAAGCACTTTCTTGGGAATAGAGATACTAACTCATAGACTTCTTCATCTGCATCTCTACAATAGGTTCTGCTGCAAATAGAAAGCAGTTTTTTTTTTCAACTATACTATTGGTGTTTTTTTCTCTCTCCAGGTTATAGGTTAGCTAGGACTGTTATTTGCATTACTTTACAGTGACTTATGATAGTTTTGTAATCTGTTCATCAAAATGTCACATAAGTCATTTTGAAGTTCTTTTCTACAAGAGGTGCGTTTGCGTTAAAAAAGGGAACAATGCTAAGTCTCATGTTAATTATAGAATGTAAACAGAGGATTAACTTGAACAAGCAAAGATTGTTAAATGCTTTGTTTGTTGCCAAAGGATTGAAGATGCTGCCACACTGCCAAAATTCCTAGATACTCTGTATTACTTCAAGTTCTAAACAGGAGCATTGCAGAGGACTTGTAGGAGAAGGTGTTTTGCCGGAGAGTAGTACACAGTCCATCCGTTACTGCAGGATGTTTGGATTATGAGTACTGGTGGCTAACCCTGCCGTAACGGCGTTTGAGTTTTATTGCTTCAGTTGGAAAAATGAATCAAAGGAGACCTGTTTTGGAAGAAAAAAACACATCAGAATTACACTCAAATGGAAAGAGGAACAGAAGTAAAGACTGTCTTCTGGTGAATGCTGAATTTGGTGATGAAACTTATGGCTATTATGGACATCACTATAGGTGAGTTTTCTCCTGTGATGTAGTGGGAAAAAATAATACTTTAATGTAATGATCACTCTGAATTTATGCTGTTCTTAGGAATTTTTTATGATTGTATTCATTTTGTATTCATTGTATAATTCATTTTCATACACTTTAGCTCTTGTGTATTGGAGTAACTAAATATGGTCTAAAACCTAGTTTATGTAACAAGCAAAACACTAAATACCAAGGTCATAAAAGGGAAGCATCCTTAAAATATAATGTAAGGCAAATATGCACTACAGAAACAATACACCTGAACATGGTGCTTAATTGATAAAACTATAGCACTTTCTAATACTCCTAATAAGGGTAGTTTTTATTCTTTAAAACCTTAATTTTGTAAGATGAAAAATCTATCATTTTCTGTGTGGTTGTCATGTGGCTTCGAAAGCAGAAAGGTTGATGCAATACATGCAATAGAAGAAAGATCTTATTTAAAACAATATTGAAATCCTGTTGGCCAAACATTATCATATTATACTGTATTTAATGTATAGATTTTATTACGTAGAACTTTTTGTTAAATGTATTAAGTTAGAAGAACCAGATCTGGGAAAAACATCTGTGTATGTTTGGCTCAGCCTGATTAACTTATAAAGCTATATTGTTTTACACGACTATTTCTCCTGGATGCTAATGAAGACTTATGAAGAAAGAGGAATGAAACATTAGATCCAAACCATAAAAGTTCAGAGTAAACATGACTGCACAGACAGGGCATAGATGTTGCACACATATTCTCAAATTTGTGTCAGCTAGATGACGTAATAAGAGGCAATTTATTATTATTTTTTTTTACAATATACATCAGCTGTGAGCAACATGATGAATGCAAATGAATAATAAAAACAATTTCAACCACAAAACTGTTGACATCGCAAACCTGAATGGTCAGAAGGGGTTGATTAATTTTCTAAAACAGCAGTAGTTCTGGCTGCATAACAAATCACAATGTAAGTAATAACAAGAACTAACTTGTTTTGTGGACAGTACAATACATTACTATAAATGTAACTATAAATGGATTAAATGTTCCTCCCTTATTTAATAAATAAAAATGTAATAATTAGCCAATTGCTGTAGTATAAGTTAAATAAAACATTCCAGGACATGCTGTTATGGGAAAATATTCAATTTTGGGGTGGTAACAGTAACTCCACATTACATCAGGCTGCATCAAACCACAGTATTGCACAGTATTTCTGATTGTATACATACTTTTACTTATAAATTATGCTTTTTTTTTTCCCTCTAGTGACTGCGCACATCAGACTCGGCAGATTATGGCCAAGAGCAGGAGGCAGGTCTCACGTGGGGCGGCCTATATGTTCAACGCACATCCGAACAGCCTGACACCTGTGGAGGAGCGCTTCCTCGATGCTGCTGAGTATGGAAACATCCCTGTAGTGCGGCGAATGCTTGAGGAGATTCCTGGGCTGGATGTGAACTGTGTGGACTATATGGGCCAGAATGCCTTACAGATAGCAGTGGCGAACGAACATCTCGAGGTTACAGAACTTCTGTTAAAGAAGGACAAACTGTCTCGGATTGGCGATGCACTCCTTTTAGCTATAAGCAAAGGCTACATACGAATTGTTGAGGCCATCCTGAGTCACAAGGCCTTTGCTGACTCCAGGAGATTAACCGCCAGCCCAAGAGAGGCGGCGATGCACGATGACTTCTTTGCGTATGACGAAGATGGGACTCGCTTTTCTCATGACATCACACCGATCATCCTGGCTTCTCACTGCCATGAGTATGAGATCGTCCACATCCTCCTGGGCAAAGGGGCTCATATTGAGCAACCCCATGACTACTTCTGTACCTGTGACACCTGCAATTACCATCAGAAATATGATTCGTTCAGTCACTCACGCTCACGTATCAATGCCTACAGAGGCTTGGCAAGTCCAGCTTACCTCTCTCTGTCCAATGAAGATCCAGTGCTGGCTGCTTTAGAGCTCAGCAATGAACTTGCCTGTTTGGCGAATATTGAAAAGGAATTCAAGGTATGTCTAATATTATAGTTTCATTGAACTCCTATATGACTCCTATATGACCAACTATTTCTGCTTTACTAAATGTTGTCTTTTCTTGACCACTTTCCTAAGAATGATTATAGGAAACTCTCTATGCAATGCAAAGGCTTTGTAGTTGGACTTCTGGATCTGTGTCGGAACACAGAGGAAGTGGAGGCCATTTTGAATGGCGAAGAAGATGAGACCTCTGAACTACCTGGCCGACCAAGTCTCACCCGACTGAACCTCGCAATAAAGTATGAACTTAAAAAGGTAAAGTAGAGCACTCAGAGATGGGCAGTATTTCTGAAAAGTAGTCATCAGTGTGTCCATATACAAACAAAATAATTTTTATGGAAAAAAAAACATGTAAGGAATAAAACATTGTAAGTTGTAACTATAGAAACAATAACATATTTGAACAAGTACATTAATATAAACCTGTGATTTGTCAGAGCTACTGTGAACACTTTCTAACCAATCAGAATCAAGAATGCAACAGCTTCTCCACTGTTCCTCCAGACTCTGGGACCTTGATTTCCAAATGAAATTCAAAAATTTGCTTTCATCTGAAAAGAGGACTTTGGACCACTGAGCAATGGTGTTTTCAGTAAAAATGTGTTTTGAGTTAATTAGCTGATTAGAGCTCTTCTCAGGTCGACAGTGCTGTATTATAAATTCTTTATTGTAATATTTTTGAGATACTGGATTTTTCCGGTATCTCATTTCCATGAGCTGTAAACCTTAATCATCAAGATTAAAACAAAAAAAAAGCTTGAAATATTTTACTTTATGTGTAATGACTCTAGAATATATGAAAGTTCAGCTTTTTAAAATTAAATTACAGAAAGAAATGACCTTTTCCACGATATTCAAATTTTTTGAGATGCACCTGTATATACAGAAAACATCAAGCACACTGGTATGTAAACTCTGGTGCACGGCAGCTGTTCTATGGCTAGTACGTTTGTTATAAACAACACTTCATCTTCAAAATTCCTGAGTTGTTTTTTTTTTTTTTTCAGGGAGAAAATTTTGACATAGATTTGTTAACTGACTCATTTCCATTCAGCATTTCTATTAAGAAATGGATAATTAACACCTACCGTATACTACGTTCCAGTTGTGTTGCAAACAGTGTCTGGCATTTTTTTGAATCCTGAATGCTGATATCTTCAACTTTTTGTGCCAAACAGTTTGTTGCGCATCCTAATTGCCAGCAGCAGCTCCTCTCAATCTGGTATGAGAATCTGTCTGGATTGAGACAGCAGACCACAGCCATCAAGTTTTTGGTGGGCCTGGGTGTTGCGATAGGACTCCCCTTCTTATCCATTGTGTACTGGGTGGCACCGTGTAGTAAGGTTAGTGAACTCATAATTAAATACTCTGGTTACTCTGTGATTAAAAGGATCCATTGGGCATACAATATGGTGGCTTGTAAGAGCAAAACACATTAACAAACCAAAGGCAACAGCAAAAAAAAAATAAAATAAAATAAAAAATGCAATAACAAAACTAAAAACACAATAGAAAAACTAAAACATCATGATTCAGAAACACATCAAAAATAACTCCAAACGGAACATCTAGGTACTTCTTCCTCAGTCTGAAAGACGACAGAAAATGGAGTGCTGGAGGATGTTTACTGTAAAAGGAAACGAATTTAATTTTGTTTTTATATTGCTTTTTAATATATATTTTTAATATTGCTATTGCTTTTTTTTTGCAGAAGAAAGAATGATTCCCCACTATAAGTTACGTCGCATTAAATATATTTTTTTTACAAGCTAACAGACTGAAAAAGTGGAATTCTTCTTCCTTGAGATTGTCATATGTTGTATCCAGTCAGCAGTGAGCATGTAATCTTCAACAAGAACATAACCTTTCTGTTCTTGACTTCGCTGTCGTGTTTTAAGATTTGCTGTCATGTTTCTGAATTTTCTGAAATTGTTGTTGGATTGTTGTTGATTGTCATCTTTTTGGTTTGTTAATGTGTTTTGCAATTATGGGTCACTTTAGTACAGTTTTTTTTCTTTTTCTTTATTTTTTTTTTTTAAAAGAGATGTCTTTCATAGTTCCCAAGGGAGTTAAAAAAAAAACAGCAGTGCTTAAAATAGCTTATCATCTGGCTTCATGTGAAATAAATATATGTGAAATAAATATAACCAAAACCCAGTCCAGATAAACACATTTGCTAAATAAACAATATAATATGCAATAATATGCCATTATTTATTTTTTTTTTAGATATATATATACACAAATAAAGCCCTATTAGAGTTTTTTTTGTTCTTCTCTACAGCTGGGAAAAATTATGCGAGGCCCTTTTCTGAAGTTTGTGGCTCATGGAGCGTCTTTCACTATTTTCCTTGGCTTGTTAGTGTTCAATGCAGCTGATCGCTTTGATGGGAGCAAGTTGTTGCCAAATATGACCGTCCAAGACTATCCAGCACAGCTGTTCCGCATGAAAACAACTCCCTTGACATGGATGGAGATGCTCATCATGTTCTGGGTAATAGGTCAGTCTGAGACTCATAATCAGCGGCCCTGGTTAAAATGCAGAAATCTGGATATTAATGAATATGAATTCTGCTATAGCACAAAATTATGCAAATGCATACAATCTAAATATGACTCACTTTCTTTTCCTTCTATCTTTTAGGGATGGTCTGGGCCGAATGCAAAGAGATCTGGTGTCAGGGTCCGAGAGAGTACCTCTTCGAACCTTGGAATATGTTGGATTTTGGAATGTTAGCCATTTTTATAGCCTCCTTTGTCACAAGGTTACTGGCTTACTGGCATGCATCTATAGCACAAAGTTACGTTGATAAATACTACACAGATATAACAAATGTAACTTTACCACAGGAGGTTGAATACTACAGACGGGGTGAGTAAAAGCTTATGTATGTACAAACATTTACCACAGTAGGTGGAGTAAATGTTACACAGTACAGTACATTCACTTTTAATACATAGAACGTCTCTCTCTCTCTCAACCTTTTTAGCTCGTCTTTGCTGGCTGCCATCAGATCCACAGCTGGTTTCTGAAGGGCTGTATGCCATTGCAGTTGTTTTGAGTTTCTCTCGAATTGCATATATCCTTCCAGCCAATGAGAGCTTTGGACCACTGCAAATCTCTTTGGGAAGGACTGTAAAAGACATCTTCAAATTCATGGTGATCTTCATTCTGGTCTTTGTGGCCTTCATGATCGGAATGTTCAACCTGTATTCATATTATTTGGGGGCTAAACAGAACGACGCATTCACAACGTAAGTAGTGGAGAAGATATGTGAGGAATAAAATACTACGAGTGCTGTTGTAGAGAAAATAATCAACCAAAGGGTGGGTTGAAGCAGAAATACTGAATAACCTGAACTTGATAACTTGATCATTTTAAAAATACATTTTAAGGTGACTTTAGAATGAATTGTCTGTTAATCAGTCAATCCAGGATTTCGTGATTTTGTGATTGCAGAAATTAAACGCAAAATCAAGCAAACTCTGCAATATTCGCAGGAGCTTGCAAAGTTTCAAAATTATAGCAGATTTTCAGCAGATTCGGGCCAAGATGTGTCATGTGACATCATCACAACATGCATTCAGCCAAATCCCTCTTCGATTCATGTATGTCGAATATGAGTACAGCTAAAAGGTCTCGTTTACCAACAAACATCACAGCAAATGACAGTGCAAAACAATTTCATGCAATTGCAATTTCGCCAATTCAAGTAGTTTTACACACCCAAAAAAGCACAAAAAACTAATTTTTCAGAAAAGCAGCAGCAAAATCACACATTTTTGGCCACAGTAATCACAAAAAAACCACTGCGAAACTCTGTATAGACTGGTTAATATATATGATACTCTCCATAATCTCAAAAAACAACAGTGTTATGTTTATTTGGTTGTTATTTGGCTGTTACGCTGAGAGAAAAGTATTGTTATATAGTACAATGTAAAAAAAAAAGTAGTGCTATGTAAAAATTGCTTTAATAACTGTATGTATACAGTGTATTTGAGACAAGACACGTATAATGTATAATGTATGTACCATGTTGACTATTCTCTTTGTCCCTCTTACAAATCCCACAGCATAGAAGAAAGCTTCAAAACACTGTTTTGGGCCATTTTTGGACTCTCTGAGGTCAAGTCAGTGGTTATGAACAACGGACACAAATTCATTGAGAACACCGGTTATGTGCTCTATGGAGTGTATAACGTCACTATGGTCATTGTATTGCTCAACATGCTCATTGCAATGATCAACAGCTCCTTTCAGGAGATTGAGGTATTTAACTTCTTTTTTTTCATTTCACATTTCGGCATGATGAAAAGAGCAAGCAGGTGTTCGTCAGAAAAGATGACATTTTGCTGATGAAAACCGTCCTTGTAATCAGAGATGGTAAACGTAAACAAATAAAATAGAATTAGTAAAGTAAACATGCAAAAAGTCATCTATAAAAATACTCGGGCAACAGTGGAAATATCTTTGTATACTAAAGTTAAAGCACAAAACTGCAACAACTCTTAATGTGTGAATGTGAAGCAAAAAAAGAGTCACAAATGAGAAGGTCTGTCCCTCCCTAAACATACATAATTTTAGGTCTTAACTGTAAATTGGTCACCTTAAAACATTAACTAATGCTAACTGTTAATAAATAGCTCTGATGATGTACTGTAAACTAACTTGCAAGCTATCTCCTAGTTATTGATATAAAACTTTGCTAGATAAATACAAACTCTTGCCAACATTTTATACAGTATTTAAGGCAAAATTCAAGGCAAATATGAGTACACATAAATACGTTTCTTCTGTTCGTCCTGTCACATCTGTCAGAATTTATATTTGTTCGGACTTTTAACCAACTGATCAATTTTTTAAAAAAAACCCTCAAAATTATTCAAGCTACAAGATGGAAGATTTTAGAATTCCGCCCTGTCTCACAGACAAATGCTATTGCACACTTGCTTAGGAACATTTTGTTGTGTTGGTTGTGCTGCACGCTTCCTCCACTATGTGCATTAATCTTACAGAAGAAACTCACACCTTCTTTTGGTCCCTTTCAAGCTGTCATAGGTTCTCTAGCTCAGCAACTTCAACTGGGGAACAATACAAACTTCACAACAAGGATAAATCATTTGCCTATCATCTATCGTTTACCTTACCCGTTTATCAAGGAAAAACTCTGCCAGTCCTGAAATCATTTCCCCTTTATACTATAGTATTGGACTGGTTCACTCACTCCTGATTGTTTGCACACTCTCTCTCTCTCTCTCTCTCTCTCCTGATTGGCTGTGGCTCCTGCCTTTAACCAGTCAATCTGACTTCTTTCATGCCTGAAGCTGTGACATGGCAATCTTTAAAGTATCTTACTTAGTGTATGAAGAATAATTCATATTTTCTGCTAATTTCCAACCCGGACACAGTGCTAAGTGTGAATTACTATTATAGTATTGTCAAGGCGACTCACAGCAATATAATATCAAGAATATAATGTTAAAATGATCTTTTCTCCCCTCACTCAGTAACTCTGTTTTAACAAACTAATTCTATGCACTTTATTGTTAAGTGTAAAATAAAGATGTCGGAAAATCCTACTTTAGTACAGTCAGGAAGCAACGTTTTGCCTCCGCATGTACATACAACATACAAAGGACAAGACAGCATCACATACTGAGAACATTAAGTCTTGGAACAGTATCTTCCAGACATCAGCAGTTTTTAGAAAAGTAATTTACCTGGCTAAAAGGATTACTCAACTTTAATTGCCCTATTATCCCTAGTTATAAATATTTATCTACAATAATCCTTTCTGTCATCTGTATTCTCGGTACATCCTGGTCTCTTTGATGCTTGCAGGATGACGCAGATGTGGAATGGAAATTTGCCCGGGCCAAACTCTGGTTTTCCTACTTTGAGGAGGGCAGGACCCTCCCTGTGCCATTCAATTTGGTGCCCAGCCCAAAGTCTGTGCTCGGCCTGAGCCTGGGTTTAAAGTCGCTGCTGATGAAACTCGTCCACAAACATGAAGCCGTTATGAAGAACGAGGCAGAACTCAATGAGGTGACACATACTGCACACAAACTGTAATCCCCCATAAGCCTTATCATTTCTCCACTCATTTTTCTTTTATATCTGCATCCATCTGTACCTGATTACTACAGACACTAAGCACCGTGTTAAAGTAAAAAGCAAATTTTAAAAAAGTTTTTTAATTTCTCCTTTTGTTTGCTTTCTTGGTCAATTTGTTCAGTTAGGAGAAAACAAAACCAACAAATTGACGAGTCATCGATATCAGGTATGACTATCGCTAGAGAATTCTCAAATCAGGCCCTGGTGGACCACAGTACCACACAGCTTAATGCTTTCCTATGTAGTTCACTCAACATAATCAGATTTACACAATCTTCCCTTTCCTTCAAATTTAGCCAGCCAAGAGATGGTTGGTGTGAGTTATTGTAACTGACCTTGTAACCGTGTATAGATTACAGTAAGTCACACTGTGTCCTAAACCATATTTGCAAGTCTGTGTAACTTCACTGAAGAAGTGGACATGGTTTATGGCAGATATTCTTGGAAATAATTCACGTAAGACAGACTTCCAGTCTACTTGTTAGCTACATTAGCATTGTAGATCCAGTGCACTAAAAGAGCAAACATCAAACACCAAATATATGACTGATTAACCACATTTGGAATTGGGGGACATTTTTGCCAAACTATTCCTTAAACAGATTCTATACTGTATATCTTATCCTATACCTGCTCTTTTTTTCAGTTATGCAAATCACATGGCAGCAGTGAAATGCATAAAATCATGTAGATTCAGGTCAAGATCTTCAGTTATTATTCAGATCAAACATCAGAATGGGGAAAAACTGTGATCTCCGTCAGTGACTTTGACCATGGCATGGGTGTTGGTGCCAGACAGGTTGGTTTGAATATTTTAAAAACTGCTAATCTCCTGGGATTTTCAGGCACAAAATTCAAAAGGTGTGTACTAGACATGGTATGGAAACCTTGTAGCACACTGTGAAGTCAGTCACCAGGTTGTTAGGTTTCAGACACCCAATCTTAGTTAGGAACCTTGAGTTCGGTCACACAGTCACCCTAGAACCATCTGGTCATCAGTCAGTGCATGCAGGGTGAGCTTATCAGCATGTTCTGCCTTTGGCTTAACCTTTTGTTGAGGTGATCATAGCTGAAAAATCTCTATACAATGACACTCATTCCAAAGGAGCATCCTGTCTGGGTCTGTCTGATGAGATATTAAGGGATTCCAAGATTCCACGTTTGATTCCTGGAGAGCATGATTCCTGATGAACTATGACATAACCCTCAGCCTGTCCACAGTATCAATGGGCCAACCCCATGGGTGCAGATTGTTACATCTGCCCCGTTCACTGCATTACTTCTCATCAACCAGTGTTCTTGTAGAACCAGTGGATTTTAAGTTGAGAACATACATCATGTAAAACCTTGAGGTGGATGGGCTAAAAGAGCAGAAGACTGGTTTAAGTTTAGAAAAATGGCATCTGGTCATTTTCCAATCTTCAACTGCCCAGTTTCATTGAACCAGTGGCCACAGATTTTCTGTTTTTGGCTGACAGGAGTGGAACCTAGTGCGGTTGTCTATTGTTTGTAGCCCAGCCGTCTCAAGGTTCAACATGTTGTGCATTCTTGGATGATTTTCTGCTCACCTCTGACCTGTTTCGTCAAGAAGACATTTCCATACAAATAATTGCCATGCACTGGAGGTTTTTTGGTTTTCGCACCATTCTTTGTAACTCCAGTGAAAATCCCAGGAAATCAGCAGTTTGTTAAACTCATCAAGTTTGCAGAAGGCACCACTCTGATTGGCCTCATTTCCAACAACGATGTGTACACTTATTGACAAGACACCATGGTGTAGCCAAACAACATGGACCTCAACACACAGAAAATACAGGAGCCCGTCATTGGCTTTAGAAGCGAAATGCCATCTCACTTGACATTGGACTTACAGCACAGCAGAGTCCAGCAAATGGGAAGACAACATCACTTCCATTACAAAGAAGGTCCAGCAGCGACTCTTCTTCCTGTGGCAGCAAAGAAATTGTACAAACAATATTTATACAGTTTTATACAGCTATCATCAAGTTGATGGTTCAGTGCAACTAAAAGTGAGCTGCAGTGGACAATCAGAATGGCTGAGAAGAGTAGGGAAGCGTGCACAAAAGATTTCAACTGACCCTACACAGTGACTCTACACACTACCTGATATCTTTTCCAAAAACTTTCCCTCTGGCAAGCACTTAGTCAGTAAAAAAGAAGTACCACAAGGCACCTAAACAGCTTTCTCACCCAAGAACTGTAGCAATTATCAACAAACTCTAACCCACACACAGTCACTTCTCAAGACTGTTTAATATGTTGCACTGACAGCACCTTGATCTTAAAAACACTCTTGCACATTCCTTTTGGACCTTGGTGTGTGTGTGTGTGTGTGTGTGTGTGTGTGTGTGTGTGTGTGGTGTTGTCCCCATATATCTGCACAAACTTCTTGTATATGCAAGCGTGCTTTGCAAAATAAAATGATTCTGATTTCTGTAATACTCAACTCAGCCCATCTGGCACAAACAGCCATGCCACGGTCAAAGTCACAGATGTTAATGCCAGGTCTTTATATGTAAAGTTAGGAGTTGAAAGCAGCACAAACAGAAGGATTTAAAAGAGTGAAAGCTCTGAATTGTGTAGTGCTGTGATCCTTCAGAAATGGACATTTATAGAATCTGTCTGTGAAATAACACTTTAATAATAAAATATCTTTTGAATTCATTCCAAATTTTCCCCTTATTCTGATGTGACCATTAACAAAAAGCTTTTGACCTGCATTTGCATTGTACTGCTGCCACTTGATTGGCTAATTGGATAACTGCATGAATGAGAATGTTCCTAATTAAGTGACCAGCAAGTGTATATTTATTTCTAATAGCAACTGTAAGTCAAATCTGGTTTAAATAATAAAAAAACCCCCTGCTTTACCAAGTACACTTGAATTTAATAAAGCGTTTAATTACCAAAATGTAGGAATTGTTTTCATTATTTAATTTCCAGTAATGGGTTAACTGTAATAATAAACTCCACATATTCAGAAAACTGTTGACATGCGGTGTAAACACTGCCCCTAAAACCCTTATCCTTTTTTGGGAATCTGTTAATGGCAGGTGTGTATGCACGGTTACAAGTTGAAAGCAGCACAAACAGAAGGATTAACAGCAGAGAAAGCTTTGAATTGTGTAGTGCTGTGATCCTGCAGAAATGGACTTCATGTTATATGTCTGTAAAATGACAGTGCACGTGTGTTTAAAATGTCGTTTGAATTCGTTCCAAATTTACACAGAAGATTATGAAGCGCCTGATCAAGCGGTACATCATCAAAGCTCAAATGGACAAAGAATTTGATGACGTCAACGAGGGTAGGTTATATATATATATATATATATATATATATATATATATATATATATATATATATATACATATATATATATATATATATATATATATATATATATATATATACATATATATACATATATATATATATATATATATATATATATATATATATATATATATATATATATATATGGTTTGCTTTGAATTGAATCATTTTATACTATGATGCCATTGGCTAAGATGAATAACTGGCCTAGTGATTCACACTGTGATTGTGTTGCAGGTGAACTGAAGGAAATAAAGCAAGACATTTCCAGTTTGCGCTACGAGCTTCTTGAAGAAAAGTCGCACAACATGGAGCGCATGGCCGAACTTATCAGCAAACTTGAAAAACGCGTCTGTTTGCACATGGAGTAAAACAGAAGTGTGTGCGGTCCTACTCCCAATCATGCCGAGTGATCAAAACTAGTCTATTTTGGTTTCGTTTGCAAATTCAAACACAGTTCAAAATGTTCTCCAGATGAGAAATCTGACTTTGGATGATAAATTTGTCAAAGTACAGAGCAGAGGATGTTACTACGCTTGTGCAGAGCGAGTGTCACCTCTGTCTCCTGTTACTCACTGGAACGACTGACAGTGTTACAACTAACTCTCCCCCTTCATTTATACAACGACGACGCTAACCAGGATAAAACAATTACTAAGGATGAAAGAAGCAACACTGTAAACACGTCACACGAGCACCCGGTACACTCCAGTTCTAACGAACGTGGCTTTTTTTTGTTCAATGTGATACTATCTTGTGCTAACTTGGTGTCATGAGTTTGTTTGAGTTTTATATGATTGGATTAAGAGCATCTACTGAGAAGATCTGCACAAGAACACAAGATGCACACCTGTCATTTTGTCTTTATATGACTAATGTGAAATGGAATTATATTTAAAATTTTTTTTGTAAATGATTCATGTTACACATTTCTTTATTTATGTAAAAACGTCAACATTTTCATTTTAAAGGTTAAACTGAAAAGTGACTGAGCTTATTGTATTGTATCCCTTTCACTTTTTGAATTTCTTTTACTTTCCACAATCCGTGACACTTACATTGTGTACCTATGTCTTGTGTAGATATAAAAAATAAAGCAGACAATAACAACACTTTATAGCAACTTTATCCGATTGGAGAATGTCAGTAACACTGGGAAAGTATTCAAAGAAAAACAACAAAGAAATCCTTTTTCTTCTTTTTCCTTTTCAAAAGGACAATCTTGTCATGAAATACAGGACAATATTACAAAATAAAATACAGAAAATACAGTTTCAAAAAAAAAGAAAAAAAAAGAAGAAGAAGAAACAAAACAATACATGGAATCAGGACAGAAACTGTTCCAGGATTTAAGGCAAAAGGACTGACTGGACAAATATATACTGAGGGAAGTAAAAGAACAACAAGCTTATTTATCCATTTAACCATCAAGTGTGTTTTTAATATTTACTTTGGATGCTACAATTCTTAGCTAGGAACATTTGCTAAAATATATCACAGTAAATTATTCCTTTAAATATATCTTGAAGTAAAATGACCTTTTTATAAGAATGTTTTGCTTATGATGGGGGATTTTAATGAAGAATTGAAACAATTTATAAAACAATTTTAGAAGAATTTCTGTAACTGGTTGTTCAAGCCAAAAGGCCACCGGTCCCTTTAATACATGTTAAATGTGTAATATAAGAAACTACGACAATTTATAATTTGTTATCATAGTTAGCAGGCTAATGCGCTATCCTTTATGGAAGCTAGCTATAGGTACCTATTATATCCTTTATGGAAGCTAGCTATAGGTACCTATTTATCAAAAGGACATGTAAATACAGATTCTAATTATCTAATTATCATGTAAATGCAGATACTAAATCTGATTATTTTGTGCTTTAAAAGGGGAGCAAAATGTTGTCTACCAAATATATTTTTGGTAAAATAAAAAGTGATTCTAACAAAAGTTTTAAAGTTATTAGAATGTAAAACATTTAAAGTTATGTCACAAAAGTGACTTTGAAGACTTTAACAGCGCAGCTACAACAACAACAACAACAACAAAAAACCGTTCACATATCTGGGTGAATTATATAGGACTCCTAAAAAGACTTTAGTACGAACAGGTTAACACATTCAACAAAATATCTAAAAAAAAAAATACGTCATGCCCTATTGGTGGGCATAATGAAGAGTTTTGTGGAAGTCAATATGGAATGGACAATGAGGTAATATTAATAATGATAATTTTGCCATTTTAGGGGCAATAAGAATGGCATTTGGGGGAAATTAAACTCTTCATTGTACCCTACACCACTGCTCTTCTGATCATGTGCATAAAAGTACATTGAAATGGTAAACCAGTGTGAAATGAAATACAGCAGAACTGTTAAGGAAACAAGTGCCATTTCAATGAGCACAAGACAACATGTATTAGGACATCAACAGGGCTGACAGCATACATTTGACATTTTACAGTAAGAAATGGACTTTAAATAAATTAAAAATAGCAACAAAAAAGGTGTGATGACATGTGATGTCTATGAAAGAAAAAGCCATGTAACTATAACTGTAAAATGTAAATGTAATATTAGCACTTTATATTTAGTACTTACAGCTACATAACAGGACTATTCCTCTCAGAGCACACGTCATTACAGGTGGCACTGATTTAATGGATCATTAATACTGAGACTTTCTACAGAGTGTCCCAAAAGTCTCCATATTCTTTATACTTATTTTCTATCATATATATTTTTTTCAGATAGCCTTTAGTAATGCCTTTGACAAAAGAAGAACTTATTGAATTCATTCTCATGGCTGGATCAGGAAGCTGTCGCAAGGTTGCGATGGCCTTTAACAGGAAACATGACAAGCACATCACACACGACATTGTTCCCAAACTTATTATCACATTCAAAAAGACAGGAAGTGTTGCAGACCAACCGAGAAGTGAACGTCCATGAACATCCACTGATGAAGGCATAACCGACATGATGCTGGCATGAATAATCCCCTATGTATGGAGACTTTTGTGACACCCTGTAGATGAATGCTATTAAGGAACAAATGATCTAATCATTGATGTCCTGCATCTGTTACGTTTGTTTTACCGTTTGGCATAGCTAAGAAGAAAAAGGGGGGAAAATTAACATGTATAATGGAATGGCGTGGAAATGTTTTGGACACACTCCAAAAATCGTTTTGGACTCCAGGGACAGATATGCAAAAAAAAAAAATACATTCAAAGATAAGTTATATGGGGAAAAGTTAAAAAACAACAACAACAACAACAACAAAAAAAAACAAAACAAATCTATGAGCATGCCATGTACCATCACATTAATCAGTACGTTAATTGTTCTCCTTCATCACAGAAACTGAACTAAAGTATAAGAAGCACAGACCTGTAGTATATGACAGGTCAATGTTTCTCACATGATCAGTTCAACATGTCAGATCCAGTCTGCGTTATTAACCACCTATAAATAATCTACCTTAGGACTTACAGAGCCAAAGGCATAGCAGTAAGAAACATAAAATATTATTATTATTATTATTATTATTATTATTATTTTTTAGAAACCTTCTAATATCTACATCACACATTTACACTCTGTGGTTAATGTTGTATTTATAACCATTTTTGAACTACATATTCAAACTATTCACATACTGCATATCATGAATGTACAAAATGGTCCTTTTATGGAGAAATGATCACCATGGATACCATGGAGTTGCTATGTCTGCTTTTAGGCCTGGCTATAGGAACACCACGTAATTCTCTGGGATGAGTCCAGTCTTGCCATTATATGTAGCTTGGAGCCACCCTGGTTCCACTGATGGGTGCACTGTGTAGAGAAAAAACAAACCGAACACAAGACAAAACATGAACCTGTCTGTTTTTTAGTAAGGAAAGAAATCATGGCAACAAAGGGTTTTTTTTCCTTTTTTTTAAAAATAGGATTCACATGCAGCTAAGGACATTTATTTACTGTGCACTGAAGGTCTAAAGATCTTAACAGCTGCTTCAATACAAAACAGAGTGTATGAAATATTGTGTTTATTATTTAGAAATATTATCAAATGAGGTTTTTAAAAAAAAAAAATATTGTGCATTTCCTATGTTTCTGTGTGTCTGTCAGTCCCAGTGAAGGAGAAGTTGCCTGTCTCACTAAAGAAGGCATGGCTTCTGTGTCTGTCAGACTTATTGCAGAAGGCTCTGCTTTTTTGCTTCTGATTCATTGTATTGTATTGTATTGAAACTGCTACAAATGGTATATTAAGTGTATCTCAGTTCCATCATTAAATTTTTTCCCCCCGATTTTCTCCCTAATTTGGTCTTGGCCATTTCCCACCCACCAGGCAGCTTTCCTCTATCACATGACAGCTACCAAATGGGGAGGGTGAAGGCTAACACATGCTTCCTCTGAGACACTCAGATGAAAGCGATATCCGCTCTCTTCCACATACGTGAGTTCACAGACGCCCACGATTGGCTAGTGTCACTCTGATCGACAGGGGAGAGAGAGTATGCCATTCCTCCCACCCAGACAGCATGGCCAATTTTGCTCTTTTTGACTCCCAGGCCTCGTTGTGATTCAAACTCGCAATGTCCTGATGAAAGGCCGAACTCTTTTCTGTTGTGCTATTCCTCATATTGTTGTATGCATCATACCACGTACTGAGTGAAGAGAGCTGCAGACCTTATTCTGCAATATGCATTATTATGCCTGCTCTTTTCATAAAGTGTGAGTGCGTTTACCATTGTAGAAGACAGCTCCCTTAGGAAAGCTGAGCTCATGGCTGTGCTCGGCTTGGCAGGAATACATGGCTTTGGCCTCCCTGTAATCATATCACAGGAGGTGAGTTAGAAAGAACACAGCTGGGACTAGCTGCATCTTGATAATGATGAAGTGGACAGGGTCAGAGGTGAGTTCGAGACTGGCGGGTATGCATGGGCAAAATCAAATACCAAAGATCTATTCTGAGATTACAAAACCAACATGGCTCCTAATATAGAAAGCAAACACAAGCAAAAGCAACTCTGTATGACATTCAATCCTGAAATGTTGTGGCACAATGGGGCTAAATATTATAACAGAGTGGTGAAACTAATAGGGCTCATGATTTGCTCCGTGCCTGATAATGTACCTTCCAGCAGCGGCCGGCTGGGAGACCACAGGGCTCTCGAACAACGCGGCTCTGGAGGCCACCCTACAACAGTAAACGGTGTGAGTCGAATACAAAGCACATAATACAAATTCATCAGTTGCACTCACAAAGTTTAGTTTCTGAGCGCTTTACACATAATCTTAGTGTGACAGTTTATTTAACGTCAACTCCAAACAGACTCGTCTTCTCTGAAATATGTGTGATTCTTTTTTCTGTAGCATAAGTCTCCAAGTTATAATGAAGGCAAAATGCATTTTGGTTTGGATCCACTATGAGAGCACTTTGGCAGTTGGAGAGAACGTTAGCGGCCAGCACTGTGGTCTAAGTTCACCTCTGAGCAATCTTTCTGATGGCCGAATCTACCCAAGAGGACTGTGGCAACAAACAACCTGCATGGCTTTCATTCATTTTAATCAGCCTTTCATGCCTTTTGCATTAACGAGGCATTGAGACTCAGAGAATACAGTATCTCACGAAAGTGAGTACACCCCCCACATTTTTGTAAATATTTGATTATATCTTTTCATGTGACAACACTGAAGAAATGACACTTTACTACAATGTAAAGTAGTGAGCGTACAGCTTGTGTAACAGTGTAAATTTGCTGTCCCCTCAAAATAACTCAACACACAGCCATTAATGTCTAAACTGCTGGCAACAAAAGTGAGTACACCCCTAAGTGAAAATGTCCAAATTGGGCCCAATTAGCCATTTTCCCTCCCCGGTGTCATGTGACTTGTTAGTGTTACAAGGTCGCAGGTGTGAATGGGGATCAGGTGTGTTAAATTTGGTGTCATCGCTCTCACACTCCCTCATACTGGTCACTGGAAGTTCAACATGGCACCTCATGGCAAAGAACTCTCTGAGGATCTGAAAAAAAGAATTGTTGCTCTACATAAAGATGGCCTAGGCTATAAGAAGATTGCCAAGACCCTGACACTGAGCTGCAGCACGGTGGCCAAGACCATACAGCAGTTTAACAGGACAGGTTCCACTCGGAACAGGCCTTGCCATGGTCGACCAAAGAAGTTGAGTGGATAAAGTCCCATATTTTGCTGTATGTGAGCATCGGTTTTGCATTGACCAACCTTTTTTAAATTCTATTTATATCTACAGTATTTATAACTACATGAATATGTCTTTATTTTAAACAGCCATAGCCTCATATTCCAGTACAGTACTCCATTATACTTATCTTGCATCAGCCGGTTAACCCCTTAACCCAATGTATGTTCCTTACTCTTCTAACTACCTACCATTTCTTTTAGTTTCACTTCAGCTGCTGTATAATATGCTTTATAATATATATAGCTGAACAATAAGCCGTGAGTCTGTAGGATTAACGCACAGCTGATTGAAATACATACAACACCATCCGCAAGCCTTTAAAGTAGTGTTGAAAAGACGACATGTCAAATCAGCTGCGTTGTATTATGCAACATGTATTATGTATTGTGCAACATGCTGTCGACACATCTGTCCCAAAGTTGAGTGCTATGCTTTGACTAAGAGTTTGAGCTGAAGACTGCTTACACAGAACCAGGCCTCTGGTATCCATTGCTCTCTGATGAGTCCAGGCTGCATCTGCCTGTGTCTTTAACAGGGAGGTCTGGTAAAGGCAATGACTTCAGGCTGTCTCTGTTACTGCGAGAAACCAAACTCTGAACTGAACCATGGCAGCTCCGGAAACCTACACGAAACACACAAAAACCCGATTGTGTAAATTTGAGCAACTGAACTCATAATCTTAAAAAAAGAGATGTGATAGAAAGAATGAAAGAAGAAGAATGAATGAAACACTCGGAGGGTGACAACGAGGTGGTGTTACGGCCTGATGTGAAGCGGAGTTACTGTTACCACCAACAAAATGCTTTATTCCTCAATAACACAGCTTTTTACCAACAACTACTTATTTTTTATTTCTTAAAGAATACCACATTGTACTTTTTGTTCATTTATAGTTATATTTATCAGTGTTGTGTTTAGTTACTGCGAACGTTCCTGTCAATACTTGCGTTATAACCGTTATAAAAAGCTTTTTCCTCAATTTTAATTGAAGTTAATAAGACAAAAAATATATTACTTGTTATCGCAGCTAAACGCAATATCTCTTTCCTTAGACTTTCCCATGGTGGAAAATGTAAAGTAACAGCTTTATCTCTGACTGTAGCACAGCACTGACACTGGAGACTCCTTCTGCAAATCTCCTCTTAGAAACAATAACATATTAGAATCAGTACGTTCATGTAAACCAGTGGTTTACCTTTGAGCTGAAACTATCATCAGAGCTGCTTTTATAAAAAATAATCAACACCTTCTGACCAATGAGATTCCAGAAATCAACAGTGCTGTGTTATGAATATCATTTAATATATCATTTAGCTATTCAGAAGGAAAACATGAATAGAGAGTTATTTTACTTTACCTCATGTGTCATTTTCTAATATCAGAATGCTTGTACATTATAATTTTCTAGTATATATAACTAGTACTGATACTGTGCTTGGATTTTCAGTGTGCTCACCTTCAGAGATGTGAAGGGAGGTGAGGGAGGAGCAGGAGGACATGCTGGATATGTGCCCTGATCTCTGCACCTCTGCATTCTCCTCCTCAGCTCTGGTAGGTAGCTCCGGAGCTGGAGAAGCTCGCTCTGGTGGGAGAACACTAAGAGCCTCCTCCCACTCTCCATCCGTCTTAGCTGCGTCCTCTTTGGAGCTGGAGTCAGGACTGGTGGTGCCACCTGGGCTCTTAGGGCCATCAGAGGACGGGGACGGAGTGGTCCAGCACAGGCTGCCTGAGATCTTGTGTTTGGACCGTAAGGGAGAGGCTGCCTTGGAGCAGCCGTTCTGCTCTGACGAGTGAGAGGACAGAGACTCCAGGCTGCCCATGGGCGTGCTGCTGGGACTGCTGCTGAATGTGTCACCTGCGACAGAAGAAAGCGGACAAGGTGGGCCTAAATTTACAAACGGCTGAATTAAAAAAGACTCACAAAGTTAAAAAGAGCAGAATGCTTCATCCTGGAAAGGAAGTCAAGTAAATCAAGTTAGCGAAAAGTGTGATCTCTGACACTTTGTTCGTCGCATGGTTGTAGGTGGGATGATTTGAGTATTTCGGAAAATTCTGATCACTTGGGATTTTTCACATACAACAGACTCGAGCCCTCTAGGCGGTGACAATAATAATAATAATAATAATAATCTTATGACTAAAAATGTCTACAGTTCTTTGACTAAGATAAGACTAAAATGCCCAGACTTTTAGTCAACTAAATCTTGAAAAAAAAAAACAACCTCGGATAAAGTTTACTAAATATAATAAAAACTATCAAGGACATTTGACACAGGACTAAAACTTAGACTAATTAGAAAAAACAACTGACAAAATTAACACTAGATGGACGGAGAGACAGATGGACAACCTGAAAGGCATAAAAATACAGCTACTGAGGGCCTACAGAGCCTCACATAATGAATGTCAGACTGAAATGGATACACACTGTCAGCATCAGCCAAGCAGAGAGCAGGCGAGTACAGGCCTCTGGACTTGCGCGGGCCTGAGGATAGGCAGATGGCTTTGCTGCGGCGTGAGCTGGCGCGAGACTGAGCCTGAGGCTGAGGTAGAGGTACATTGGGATCCGGAGACTGATGAAAGATCTGAGGAACGTCAATGAAATAATATTCAGTATGCTTGCTGCCATAAATCCCATCACAACTTCATAAGACACTGAACCTGAGAACAAAGACTTGATTGTCAGCCTCCGCTGCAGGACTAATGAATTCTCCTCAGTGTGTTTGCTAAACAGTGACACCTGCTGTTAAACTTAATTCAATAAAACAGACAAAATGAGTCAACCTTACCTTCTCATAGTTCTCTATGAGAATCTCCACCACAATGTTTTGAAATTTGATGTTCATCATGGCAGCCACGGTCTCCTCTTGGGAGCGCATCAGTGTAGGGCCGAAGATCACACCGAGATTAGATACCGTCATCAAATTCTTCTGGCTGTGAGTGGAAACCCTGTGGGCAATACAGAAAGAGTTTCAAACGAACACAGATTCAGATCCTTTCACTACTGCTGATCTATAAATTGTGATTGTGGTATGTGTTAAAAAAGGTCTCTCAAGGGTTCTTTGAATTGGTGAGGGCTCTAGTTTTAACAACAGCTCCTTTTAAACATCCTAGAAAAGGAAACTTTCTTGTAGGGTTTTACACAAAAAATTTCAATGGTTCCCCCCAGAGAGCCAAAGCCAAGAACCCTGTATGGTGCTATAATTAACCTTAAACCTTAAGAATGTAATGTGACCAGCTTGAAAAAAAGAAAGAAACCACACTTGCTAATGGAAATTCACCTACTGATTCCCATTTTCCGTCAGCCTGTTAATGGAAACCATTAGAACGATATTTTATTGAAAGCTGTTTTTTTTCCAGCAGGGCCAGATTTTATCATATGAACTCCACTGTTTATCCAAACACTCACAGAAAATGCCCTCTCCTATGCTCATAATGCTGGCTTCTGCTATATCAAGCCAGGAAATGATCTACATTGCTGCAACAGTTACCACATGAAATCTTAACGCTATATTCTCTCAGAGTAACCTACACAAGCAGATGTTTGATCAGGATGTCCAGCATCTCTCTGTTCTTCTCCGGCAGCTTGTGCACGAGAGAGTGAACCGCACAGACCCTGTAGTTCTGATCGTCTGACTCTAAAAATGCGACACACATTTTTGTGAGGATTTAGTTCGTTAAAGTCATCTGCAATGCTTTAAACATTCATTTTCCATTTTCTCCCCATTTGGAACGCTCTGAGGAACAAGTTGGGGCAGCTAGAACTCACTGACTGCCAGGATGAAGTCCTTGTGAAGTCTGTAGGTTAACAGGGGTTCAGCCAGACACCTGCAGGCAGAGAGCAGCTCAATTAGCGCACATGCTTTTGATATTAACTAATGAATTCGGGTTTAAGCGATTATTTTCTAACCTGAGGTAATTTTTGAGTCCACTGGTAATGGTCTTATTATCCCAAGTGTCCGGGTCAAGGTCCATGTCTGCAGGAGCTTTGGCGGCTGCAAGAACAAATGTCAGTAGATAGCGAATTTAAGTCAGGTTCAAAAAGAAATAAACGACAACAATAAAACATATCATAGCACTGTTGAATTCTCGACTCTGATTGGTCAGAAGGTGTGGATTCATTTTCTATAACAGCAGTTCTGCCAACAGTTATAGCTGCAAAATGATCACAAGTCTATGTTAACGTGCTCGATCGAATCATATCTATAGTAACAGCTCATTCACCGTGACTTGTATAGTGGACACTCCACATGATCTATGACTAATAATAAATGGATTAAAAAACATACTGTTATTTAAGGAAGGTGGTGATATCAGTAAATCCTCTTCATTCCAGAAAGCAACAGATCACCCTGTCATTAATTATTTCCCTATAGTAACAACTCATTCACTGTGACGTATAGTGGACACTCCACATGATCTATGACTAATAATAAATGGATTAAAAAACATGCTGTTATTTAAGGAAGGTGGTGATATCAGTAAATCCTCTTCATTCCAGAAAGCAACAGATCACCCTGTCATTAATTATTTCCCTATAGTAACAGCTCATTCACCGTGACTTGTATAGTGGACACTCCACATGATCTATGACTAATAATAAATGGATTAAAAAACATGCTGTTATTTAAGGAAGGTGGTGATATCAGTAAATCCTCTTCATTCCAGAAAGTAACATATCACCCTGTCATTAATTATTTCCCTATAAGCATGCTCTGACTTGTTTTATTCCTTACTTAAGATATGACAGTAATAAATAATAAAGAACTTATATAAAAGTTTAAAAGCTTAGAGAGTTTTACCGAACACAGAGGTCATAAGTCTCTGCACTTTAGAGTTGACTCCTCCAATTCTGTACAGACCCATCGTTTGGATACCTGGGAAAATACATATTTACAAAAAAAAAAAAAATTATATATATATATATATATATATATATATATATATATATATATATATATATATATATATATATATATATATATATTTTTTTTTTTTTTTTACAGGGATGAGAGAACAATATGCTTCTGTTATGCTATCTACAATGCTGTGAAAAAGTATTTTGATTTCTTCTGTTTTTGTGTATATCTCATACTAAATTGTGTCAGAAATTAAAACAAAATCTAAGATAAAAGAAAGGCAACTTGAGTAAACACAAAATACAGTTTTTAAATGAATTTAAAAAATTGGCCTGTGTGAAAATATATTTGCGGCTGTTGTTTCTAATTCCCCAAATCTATGGAACTGCATTCATAATGGGGTTCAGCTGGACTAGACACAACCAAACCTGATTACTGCAAACCCTGTTAAATCAAATCAACACTTAAATATAACTTTTTCCAAAAGAATGAAGTTGGTTAAAAGGTCGTACCGAGTAATACACTATGCTAAAGTTGAAAGAAATTCCAGAAATTATGAGGAAGAAGGTGATTGAAATACATCAGTCTGGGAAGGATTACAAAACTATTTCAAAGGATCTGGGACTCAAAAGAACCATAGTGAGAGCCGTTATTTCCAAATGGAAAAACTCTGCACAGTAGTGAACCTTCCCAGAAGTGGCCGACCTTCCAAAATTCCTCCAAGAGCACAGCAACGACTCATCCAGGAAGTACATAAAGGTCACTGTTCATGGCTCCATTATCAGAAAGACACTGAAAAAATGGCATCCATGGAAGAGTGGTGAAGAGAAAACCACTGCTAACCAAGAAGAACAGTAAGGCTCGTCTGAATTTTGCCAAAACACACCTTGATGATCCTCAAACCTTTTGGGAGAATGTTCTGTGGACTGCTGAGTCGAAAGTGGAACTGTTTGGAAGGCAGGGTTCCTGTTACATCTGTTCACAAAAAGAACATCATGCCTACGGTCAAGCATGGTGGTGGCAGTGTGATGGTGTGGGGATGCTTCGCTGCTTCACGGCCTGGGCAACTTGCAGTAATTGAGGGAAACATGAATTCTGCTCTCTACCAGAAAATCCTAAAGGAGAATATCCAGTCTTCAGTCTGTAAGTTGAAACTCAAGCGCAACTGGATTATGCAGCAAGGCAATGATCCAAAGCATAGGAGTAAGTCCTAGTCCTAGAAGTAAGTGAGAGACTGATCTCCAGTTATCAGAAGTGTTTGTTTGCAGTTATTGCTGCTAAAGGTGGCACAACCAGATTTTAAGTTTAAGGGGGCAATTAGTTTTTCACATTGGTGCTAGATTTTGGATAATTTTTTTTGCCTCAATAAAATGTTTTTATAATAAAAACTGTATTGTGTCTTTACTCAGGTTGCCATTGTTTTATGTTGTATTTTGTTTGAAGATCTAAAACTATTTAGTATGAGATATACACAAAAACAGAAGAAATCAGGATAAATCAGGAAACCGGGGGCCTGGGACAAGTGGTTTTCATGTGCGGTCGACCCCAAAAAACTTTCACAAAACAAAAGGTTTCATTTGGTATGTGTTTATGTGCCTCACTGTACTTGTCCTGTGATAATGCACGCTACTCTTTCTGAACTAGTATGCACAGATGACAGGTGATCTTTTCAGAATCAGGAAATGCAGCAATGTGAAAACAAAACTGAGCTAAATAAAGTGCAACATGAAACTGTCTCCTGCTAGCACAACATGCATAATTCACCACCTCGAGAAAATAAAGACGCTAGCCAGACTCAGTTAATATCTTTTACGTGTGATGACACACATCTCATAAATTAGATCTTGGCCAAGAACTTTGTCAGAAGAGGATATTAACTATATACTCCTTGTTTTTCCTTGGTCTTTATTAATATACTTATCTAGTTAATACTATGTTACTACATTTACAGCATTTAGCAGGTGCCCTTATCCAAAGACATTTACAGCAGTGCTTTGTAATCTCTATCTAAAACATAAACAATAATCATTCTAGGTCACTAGGTCATTAAGTGTTATTACATTACATTAGCTAGCAATTTATTTATTCATTTTCAATACACTTTTTGCAGATTCTGTACAATTATAACATTATAACATAATAGTGTATTTGCTGTGCAAATACAACTGAGCTTTCAATGATCCAGTGGGCTAGCTAGTTTATCTTTGGTTTGTCCACCCCTGTACTGTAAGTAACTATAAAAAAAAAAAAAAATAACCGTTTGATGAAGACTCAATCATCAATCCATCCATTTTCCATCCACTTATTGTGTATAGGGTCGTTGGGGAGCATGGAACCCTCAGGGGCAAGGCAGGGGACAACCTGGACAGGGGTGCCAACCCGTTGCAGGGCACATTCGCACATACTCGCACAGTTCACTCACTACAGACAATTTGGAAATGCCAATCTACTTGCCAGCTCATAACATATAACTTTGGAATCCAGAGTACCCAGAGGAAACCCTCCAAGCAAGAGGAAAACATGCAAACCCCAAGCACACAGCGCGGAGGCAGGATTCAAACAGGAGGTGTGAGGCAAACGTGCTAACTGCTAAGCCATTGCCGTCAATGAGCAAAGGCAATTTTCGAAGCTACTAGGGCCAGAACAAATTTTTAGTGTTTGGACTTGTAACATGAGTCTATCTCTCCCCATAACACCTATCCAAATCTTCATGAACTTTCTTAAAATGACATCCTGAAGCTACATAATCAGCTTTAAAATTTGGGAGCCTTGGAACAGAGGCAGTATGATGCCAAATTATGACAGACGATTTGCTGTTGCTCAATCATCTGCGTGATATAACTTGATAACTTAAAATGTGGTTTGAGGCAGAAATTTACAGAAAAGATTTTGGGTAAGATAGACTTCCATTACAAGTTCAAACACCAAAAATGTCTTGTTTTATCGACTACATTTGGGGTAAAAAATTGAATTTTCACTGAACCTTTAAATCAGAATCACAACACAAGTATAAGCATGCGTGTTTCCACTGGAAGAGAAGAGCCATTCATCCGGGAATGTAATTATCAGTCTCACCTCTTGTCTCCACAAGGTGAATGCACTTCTTTACGAAGTTAAACCCCGCCTCATTTAGGAATGCTGCACACACAAAAGATGCCTTGCATTACCTTCCTTTATCAGAACATTTCTCAAATTTGTGACATCTGATTATGTATGAGGAGTGTACTTACTTTCTTCTTTCTTGTTCAGAAGTGCTGGAAGTGTGTAAATCTATAGATAACAAGACATACCACTATTAAACATATATCTAAACCACATTATATATATTATAAGACAAATCTAAAGTTCATTGATACACATTCAGTTTACATTGTTTGGGGTAAATCAATCCCACAGTGCTTGCTGTGTTGTCATCTCTTTTTCTTTTGTGTTTTTGTTTCAGAGTGGAACTATTATGGGTAAATCCAGCAAGAGATCATGCTTAACCATCGCCTTCACTGACTGATGAAAGGTTCAGACCATAAAGAGCCATGAATGAAATATAAACACACAGGTCTCTCATCTTCTCTTCCTGGGCCTTAAAGTTTCCAGACAGCACGTCTGATCTGTCTACTGATAAAGATTACAAGGAAAACAAAACTTATTAAAGCACCTAATACAGGAAAAAATGGCTGACTCTTCTCACATCAACATTTATTTTTACACCACGGTCAATCTGACTTCCTGCATTGCTAAAAATAGCAGAGTATTATGTTAAGAATGATAATGATCTAAGTGAATAGTAAACTACAGATTTGTTTTGTCTAGACACATTTAGGATATACAGATGGGTGAGAAATTAAAGGACAATTGGTGGCCCTGTTGTGCCGTATATACTGTAATTTATTTTGCTGGCATATTTAGCTCCACTTGTCCCCTTAGCATGAAGCATAACTGCAAATAATGCACTAAAACATGCAAAAAAGGTCTCTTCCAGAATGACCCCGCCCACATCCACAGGGCAGGGCACCTGACTGAATGACTTGATGAGGATGAATGTCAATGTCATATGATGTCAATCATATGCTATGGCCTTCACACTCACCAGATCTCAATCCAATCGAACATTGTGATTTTGGAGTGACATGTTAGTGAGGGAAAATCTTTTTGAAGAACGATATTCATCACTCCAGTACAGTTCCAGAAACTTGTAGAATCTTTTCCAAGTTGTACTGAAGCTATTCTAACAGCTCCTTGTGAACCAGCATCTTACTAAGCCACTTTATGTTGTTTTTCCTTTAATTTGTCACCTGTCTGTATATACACACAGTGCCAGTGAAAATTTGTGCACTCTTTAATTTCTCATTTATTTCTATACTGGAATACATTGTCAGTACATTCAAATTTTTTGATTTTCAAAATTCTAAAATACTGCCCCCCTCCAAAAAAAAAGAAAAAGGAATATATTATTTGAATTGAAAAAACGTTTTTGTACTTTTTGTTCATTTTATATTATTTAGAGAGAAAAAAATCTAGATCTAATTGATTGAAGACCTATAGCTTACTCACTCTAATTAGACAGTAACTATTAAGAATGAGCCAAAATTTTTGAATTTCGAAACCTTTGAGAACATCTTAAAAAAAAAAAAAATAGAACAGTTAATTAGGCATTTCTGAGTATTAGTCAGAACTGTATAATATATAGTTTGAATTTGGCAGTTTACTCCAACATGAATTAAAGGGGAAAAAGTTTTTGGGTCTGTTGTTAATGAGCTAATTATGGTGACAGTCTTAAAAAAAAGAAATAAAAAGAAGATACAGTGCAAGGTTCATACCTTCCTTGGTAAAACTGCCCCCCCCATTCTTTTTATAATGTTTACACTAGGAATAGTTTACCAGTTGCTGGTTACAAAGATAAATCATTGTTGGGGAAAAAATACTGTACAATGATATTTCATGATTTAACAACAGCAAACCAACAAATATTTATGCCTTGAAAATAGTAGTTTTCCTAATATTAGTTTTGCCTGAAATGTTTATCAGTCACAACATATATTTCAAGATTCAAGATCTGAGATCTGCAAATTACTAAGAACTTAAATACAACAATTAAGGACCTTGGTACAGAACTGACATTCTGTGTCTTTTTGTTTTGTAACACTTATAATTACACATAATGACTAGAAATTATAGTGATAATATATGTATATTTTTATACTGAGTTACTGAAATTCATATATACTGCTTGTATTTCATCTTGTAAATGCCTTTCATGCATAGAGAGCATGATGTCCATGTGAAAAAACAGAGAGATATACATCTATTTAAGTTTCAACAGAAACAGGAAGGAACTACTCAACAACTCAGAAATCAATCACTCCAGACAAAGCGGACTCTGGTTAATTGTGCTGAAGCTTTTTATGAGTCTGTCCCTACAGTACCGGAAACCACGGAGACAAACTCTACAATAAAAACAAATCTCAACACAATAAAGGATGACCTCACACTCCTAGTTATACTTGCTTTGTAGGGAGCTTATTCAATGACTGAAGAATTCAAGTGAAACTTATTAGTATTGTGCTATTTCTTTTGTATACTAGATGATTTTCTCTGAATATGTGAAGGTGAAATGTTTACATTTGATGGTTTGAATCAAGGAAATAAATGACGAAAGGGATAGTTCACTGTTGCTTTCATTATTATTATTATTATTATTATTATTATTATTATTACTATTATTTTATTTAACAAGTCAATGCTTCATACTTTTAATCAGTTTATAGTTACTGTTAATATTGTGGAATACTGCTGTTATCACTTACGTTAAAGCAACTATAAACAGTCGTTCCTTCACTTTCTGTTGACGTTATTAAGGAATTTTATATAAAAAAATGAACTTTTTTACAGAGAAACTACAAAATGCAAATTCCTCTGTCCTTAGACTTTTGTGTGGCGGAAATCATTAAGGAATAGCTACTACGTCTGACTCGTACAAAGCGCTGACACTGGAGATTCCTTCCAAAAATGTTAACTTCATCATATTATTGATTGTCTGTAGAAACTGGCTGTGATTTGAGCTACATACAAAAAAAAAACATCATCTGCTCTGCTGTATAGCATGGGATTGGTATAATGGGTGTGTTCTTACTGGCTCTTTTCCATCCATGGCCTCCATCCACAGACGTCTGTTGGATTCAGACAGAGCCTGCAGGGTGATGATGCCATGCCTGAGGAACAGAATAATCAGATTTCAGAGGTTTGCTGCACGGCAACTGTCTGTACACAGCAACATCAGCTGGTGCACAACGGAAACTTGGATGTACTGCTAATTAGATCGGGTTTAAGTAGTGAACAGCACAAAATCCCAAAACAAAGAACAAAAAAAAGAAAAAAGAAAAAGCGCAAAAAAAAAAAACAACAACCCAAAAAACCTATAATGTTTTCTACGCACCATTCCAAAACACAGGCAACTCAGGATTATTGGCACCAATTATGTTACATAAACATTACACACAGTAATTTAAACCTTCTACTCAAACAGCTGGAGAAAAATTCTGAGTACTTTTTTAAAAATTTATTGACACCCCTAATTAAGGTTACAGTTTACTTGAAGTTCACAAAATGCAGTGCCAGAACTTAGCCAAGTGTCACAGGAACTACCTTTGGAACTTGTGAAGATGAATGGCATCATGGAATTGTCTAAGTAACAGCATACGTATTTTAGACCAAAACCTGGTTGTCTCTGCCAGGAGGTTGATATTTCAACAAAATAATGAAATCCAATGTATACCCAATTCAACACAGAAATGGTCGTGAGACACAATATCAGTGGTTTGCAATGACCAGGTTATACTCTTTGAACCTTTTCGAAATCCTGAAGTGAAACTCGAAACTCTGAACTGAAACAAATCTAAGGTGCTTTCACACTTGCCATTTTTTACTGGTATGAACACCCCCCCCCCCCTACCCCCCCAAAAAAAACAAACAAACATAAAAAAGGGAGTTAGTTAGAGTTACATTTATATAGAGCTTTTCTAGATACTCAAAGAGCCTTGAATACAGATAACAAATTTGTACAAGCAAAACGTGTGCAGGTGGTTGAGGGAAAAAAAAACACCAAGTGTGAAAGCAGCCTAAGAATACAACTGTACGATACAATCGTCTATAAGTGTCCCCAACCTTGTTAGAAATTACAGGAAGTGTTTCAGTGCTGTTATTCTAGACAAGACTTCAACTAATATTGTTTGCGGGGGTGCGAATAATTTTGAAATCATTGTCCTGTGTAAAATAATTGCACCACCTGAAATCATTTTATTCATTTGACAAAATCGTGTTAAATAAAACCGCACAGTATCCGAATATATTAAAGGGACAAAAGACCACTTTTTGCATTTTATTTTTTTATATACCCATTTTGCAAATTTTCATGAAGGTTGCCAATAATTCTGGAGTTGACAGTATAATTAGTAGAAAGTAGCATTTGATAAGGTGAAAGATGTAAAGACTAAGTGCAGCATGTGAAAGGAGCTGTTGGTAGCTGGTAGCATGTGGTAGCACACGTGCAGTCACAAAACAAAGCAGGAAAAATCGGACATACCGGTGGACTTTATAGAAACATTGAAGAGAACTGAACAGAATCCCTTGACAAGTGTTATTTCTTCGGTTATGAAGAGCAAGAAGAAAGGAAGTAGAGAAAAGAATGTTGAATGGAGTCCTTGAGAGACTTCTGAAGTTGCCAAGGAAAACATTAAAGTGGAAAATGCAATATTAAAAAAAAAAAAAAAAAAGAATTCTGTACCACACCCTCTAAAGCCAAACGTCACAGCGTCCTCACTGACCTCGCAAAAGCCTGGAAGGAATTGAGGGAGAAAAAAATGTGCTATCATATGCAGAAGTGCAGAAACTGAAAACAAACCTTTCCACCACTTCAATATCAAAGCAGAATCGCTTGTCGATGGAGTCTGTCCTTCTCCTGATGCACGACTTGAGCTTGAACATTTCAGGTGGACTCAGAACCAGTCCGTTCTTCACAAAAACACAAAGAGTCACTTACTCAGCATAGTAAAGCATTGTGGAAATCTAGAACTTGGATATGTACGAGACATTAAAAAAGACAACATTTTACAAATCAAATGTTCTACCTGTTTGCTTCCAGATTTGATTTCAGAGCTGCTCATGGTGAACATCTTAGTCTCTTTGTCATACGTGCAGTAGTGTCGGCTCCACGTGAATCCCAGAGGACCTTTAACAAACAGGTTAAGGTATTCAACATATATTCAACAAATGATGTGCTTGTGGGATTATTCACTTACATGATAAAAAAACCAAAACACATATATAAATAATAAAAAATAAAAAAATAATAAAAATATATATATAGTGCTTGTAAAGAATTGAAAGAAAGAAAATACGGTTCAAAAGAAAAAGAAAAAACGGAGAGAAAGAGAGAGAAAGAGAGAGAGAGAACAAACGAAAGAACAAAAATACATGGGGAAAAGTTGTGGGAGCACTTAAAAGGGATATGTGTAGGATGGGAGTGTGGGGGCATTTACTGTGGGGGAATTTGTATGGGGGCTTTTAGCTGTGCAGGGGAATTTTGTGGATATCTGGGCATTTATCAGTGAGTGGGGCATTTGTGGATGTGGGGGCATTAAAATTAAAATGGAGGGGGTATTTAGGGGGGATGGCATTTATCTATAGGAGTGTTTAGCTGTGTTGGTATTTATGGAAGTAGTGTGTGGAATGGGCAATATGACAAAAATATCACATGATGACAGAATACTCACGCTTCTCCTGTACATAAAGAAAGCCCTCCATAGTCCACTGTCCAGGAGCTTTGAAGTCCTGCTCTGCTGACCTTATCCTTCGCATCAGATTCTCCACTTCCTGTCTGGTGCTCTCAAAATTATTCCTTGTCTTCAAAGAGAAAACTCAGTGAATTGTTGGTTCAGGAAGGGCACAGAAACATTACTGACTGAAACTTTCGATATTATTAGAAGAAGCCCTAAAATGGTCTTGGCTACATTTGAACTAAACAATGAAGCCTATCACCAGATCAACCAGATCATCATCATCTTAATGTCTACTCTATTCAATAAATAACAGTGTGCAGTAGGCTTGTTCAATATTTACTTTTTTCCCCTTCTTATGTTTTTTTTTTTTTTAAACAGATAGATGATTTAATTGTCCAGAACCAATAGTCCAAAAAAAGACAGAAAAACAAGCATGTTTTCATTTCATTTCATTTTAGGACAGTAGAGGATAATATTATTATCAGCTATACAGTGGGAGACTGCATAGCAAAAAACTCGGTTGGATGGTGAATTTTAACTGACTGTGCAGTAAAAAAAAATCCCAATATGCTTTCTCTCTCTATATATATTCCTTTTACAAATCAGTTGTCTAATCTCCACGGTTTTTCTCTTAAATCTGTAGTGACTGATGCAAAAAAGCGCCAAAGAGCTCTATTTAATCATATTTTAATTATCAATATTATTAACAGTAGGCCTATATAATCTTTTTAGGTCAACATTTTCATCCTTTTTTCTCTTTTGGTGCAAAACTAGAAGCTCAGTTTTTCTGTCAAAAGAGCTCAGGAGAAGGGGGCGGGGTTTCCAGGCTTTGTCAATTCATATCGGAGAGTTTGTAATGTCAGCGCAAATCATTCTTGATTCATGTGTGCTCATCTCCCATTTTATTAGTGCAAAAACTGGCAGGTCTGGTAGTAAACATCACTGGATAACAGTAATATAGTACAAGCATAGTATACAGTATGCCTTTCATTTTGAATTTACTGCATGATGTGTATCATGGACTCTTACATTCTGCAGGTTGAACTGAAGCTGCTGCTTATATGGCTCAAATTCATGCGCCAGCTCATAACCTTCATGGTAAAATGTGAACAGTCCTTGGAGAAACGCCAAGAGCTGAGAGAGAGAGAGAGGGAGCGGGGAGAGAGAGAGAGAGAGAGCGAGAGAGAGGAAATTTTTCAAAATGACCACAGATTTGGGCCAAGATGCATCATGTGACGTCATCACAACACAAATTCAGTCAAAGTCCTCTTCGATTCAGATGCATCAAGCATAAGTACAGCTAAAATGTCTCATTTACCAACAAACATCACTGTACAAAACGATTTCGTTCTCTACACATTTGCATGGATTTCCTCCAGGTTCTCTGGTTTCCTCCTACCTCCCAAAACATTCTGCCAGCTAGATTGTCTACAATAATATTCCTAAGATGTGTGTGAATGTGCGCATGGCACGCTGTGATGGACTAGGGTCCCATTCAGGGTGTATTTCATGTTCAGTGCTCTAGATCTAAGATGAATGAATGAATTTCCCAACAATTTATCAGATTGCTTCAGATGGTAAGGAGTTGAACTAAGCTGTGGGAAATTACAGCTACATTTATTCATCATCAATAAATGTTTTTCCTGATGAGTGCTGCTGTGGTTTAAATTACTTATTAGTCATAATTTCTTCTCAAGTGTTAAAAAACAGTCCTTTGCACATGTTCACTTGTTACTCCATTAACCTCATAGTCCCAGGGTACAACTAAAGAAGTAAACCATAATTACACATCTATCTGATTAAATTGTTTATCCCTGCTTACTTGCTGTTGTTTGCTGTTCAGCCAGCTTTCAAAATGAAAAAATAAAGTATTGATTGAATTCCCATTCTCACCGGCTCAACAAACTCAAATTTCTTTTTCTCTTGCACTTCTTGGATCTTGAAGACGTATTCAAGGGAGGCATCACAAAACATCTGTCGCTCCTTATTGATCTGGGTATCTGCCTGAAAAAAGAGACACGCATACATTCACATATCAGTTCGCATATCAAAGAGCCGGCATTAAAAAAAAATCGAATTACAAATCAGACACGGTGAGTATATGATGAGACTTCATTAGAATGTTATGAAATGTTACCTCTTGTAAAAAGGACTCTTTCTTTTTTGAAGACAAATTCAGATGTTTTTCCAGAAATGTATAGTATTTCTCAGTTTCCTTGTCAAATTTCTTCTTTCCCTCCTTCAAAAAAACAAAAACAAGATAATGTTGATAACAAAACTGGCATTTCCTTTGCTGTAATTACAAAGATAAATGTCTTGTAAAAAAAAAAAAAAAAGGAAAGAAAGAACCTGTTATATAACAGGCCAAACAAACTTCGTGCAAAAGCCTCATTAAAATGTTTTGAAGATGTCCGTTTGTTTACTTGATTCGGACAGACATAGACAGAAGGCTTTCTGCTTGGCTGTCTAACCAGCAGGTGGTGTGCTTGTTCCTGTACACTGGACCAGCATTGAATTAATACTTTCATATTAATCATATTTTAATACAAAAAAACAAACAAACAAACAAAAAAAAAACACTTACGTCATGTGACGTGCTGAAACGGTCACAACACAGACTCATAAGGTAAAGGATTATTAGTTTCATATCTCAAGTGATTACATTGTAATGTTCAGGCAGTAAACAGACTGATGGGTTACACTGGGTTTGGATCGGGGACAAGTTAGGGATTAGTTAGGTGTTCACAGAAGAGGTGTGTCTTAAGCAGTATTTTGAAGATAATGACGGATTCTGCTGTCCAGACTGAGGTTGGAAGTTCATTCCACCACTGAGGGACAGTCATTTTGAAGGTCCTGGACAGGGGTTACTGAGGTGTCAGAACATCAGAGAGCTAAAAAACCAGTGATTCATAGCACACTCTCAGAAAAAAGGGTACTAAATTGTGCCTTTCTTTGTCACTGGAGCGGTACCCTCAAGATTACATCTTCTATACCTTTAGTGTGTATCTTTTACATTGAAAGGAGCTTGTATTGTACTGTGCCTTTAAATAAGAGCGGTCCTTAAAATCCAATTAGGTATCTTAAATCAATTCAAAGGTCAAATCTATTCACATTATCATACAAAAGATACACAGTAAAGGTAAAAAAAGATGTACCCTTGAAGGTAATACTCCAGTAATAAGGAAAGGTACAGTTTAGTACCATTTTTTTTTTAAAAGTGCAAGCAGAGAAACAAAGAACCATTCCTGTGAGCATTTTTTCATCGCTCACTGCTTTAACTCCTACCCATTAAGGTTGATTATTTATTAATATGCAAATGGAAAAGTCTGGAATTAACTGAACTTGAAAACATTGTGCAATCTTATTCGCTATATCTGACAGAAATCCACAGAGTACATGCATTTTTCAGTCCCATTATCTTGTTCTTGTAATCTCAAGATAAAAGGTTGTTTTGTCAAGATAGCAGAAGTGGGTTTTTTTTATTGACATAACAAACTGAATGACAAGGCTTGAAGATAACAGGTTAGACGAAGAACTGTGCGATATCAGGAAACTAAAAATACATTCGTTAAAAAAAAATCTTTGTTTTACTAATTTCATACAGCAATCACTTAGTTGTAAAATAAACAAATCAGAACCTATGCTAGCTAGTGAACTAACAAAAAGTATGCTAGGTACATTTTAACCCTTGCACATCCATGCAGTATTAGAAAAAGGGTCACATTCGAAAATCATGAAGAATATTTGATTAATCATTAGTTTGACATGTCGTGATGTCAGATTTCTGACATTCTGAGGCATTAGCAGTGGAAAAAAAACACCTGATGATTCGTTGCAGGCTTGCAAAGCACAAAGAACCTTGAGAGCACTAAGAACTTTCACTAAGAACGGCTTTCTTTATTGCACTCATTATCCCTGGAGACAATCTAGTTCTCAGATAAGCAACCCCCAAGCTATGCTAGCAAGCTAACATTGACTCTATAGCTGCCAATTTAGCTTTCCACATATACCCTGAGGGCAGCTGAGGTAGGAGAAAAGGTCACATTCTAAAATAAGGAGGGCAATTGATCAATCATTGATTTTTTTTACATCTCAAGTCTATGACAGTGAAGTGTTTCTCCAGAACAGGAGAGTAAACAGATCAGTGAGTTACTGAGGCATTGGAGTGGAACTGATGATTCATAGCAGGTACTGTATGTAAAGCACAAACCACAGAGAAGTGAGAACCTTGTGAACAAGAGACGACAGCTGTAAAGAAATCTTTGCTTCACTAATTTTTAAACCATGGACCTGTAAATCACTTATTTGTAGATTAAACAAACCAGAATCTTTGATAGCTAACTCACTAGCTAACAATATGTCTACAATACGTTTAGCTAAGCTACCCCTGTAGTTATCCACATGTGGACATAACAAACCTCCAACTGTCTGCAATTAAAATAATAACAATAATAATAATAATATTAATAATAATAATTATATATATATATATATATATATATATATATATATATATATATATATATATATATATATGAAAGGAAATTCTCTTATATCATGTACCCTCTTATATTATGAACTGCTATCAAATACCTATGATGAATGTAATCATTTAATAACCTTGTATTCATTTAATTACCTCTTTGAATAAGCTGATCACCTGATATCCTTGATTATATTATTATGTATTTCCATGTCAACATGACACAGGACTTATTTGTGTATTTATGTATTATGACTATGTGCTGTGTGTTATGCTTAAATCTGTCTGACACCTGGACCAGTAGAAACCGTCCACGCACTGCTTGTTATCAATGTGTATAAATACTCTTGGTTTGCATGAATAAACTCGGATGTCTATTTGAGCGTGCATGTGTCTGTGTGTGTTCACTTAGGCTCCCCAGATCGATCTGAAACGATCTGAGGAGAACCACACTTTCTAAGCACAGAACTAAAAGTTAATAGAAGTAATGGTAGAACAGGCTGAAAGGCCTGACGGAGATCTGAAGACATAAATAATTATATTCCTGAGATACTTGGAAATCTAACAATATATATATATATATATATATATATTTCCTCCAGATCCTGAATAAAAAAAAATAATTACATGATAATGGTACACCAAAAAAGATAACTGGATAAAAATAAAATAAAATAAAATAATAAGATAAATAAATATAAATATAAATAAAATAATATGTGGTTAAGGTTCACATGCCAAGACATTATTCCTTATCTTCCTATTTTGTTTAATTGTCCACAATCATGACACTGATAAACAACTCGGAAACCTTTCTAGCTAGCATACTAGTTAACAACATGTCTATAGCAATACATTGACCAAAGTACCCCTTTAGCCTTCCACATGTGGGCACAACAATCTTATGATAATGGTATGCCAAAAGAAATAATAGTATGGTATATAACAATGTCATAGTCTAGGACATTAGAAATATTCATTATCTTCATATTTTCTAACTGTCCACAGTTATACAACTAATTATTCATTTCAGGCATTAACAAATTACAGCTATTAAACGTATTTGTTCCACTAATCACCTAGTGGAAATATAAACTATGAAGAAACTATGCTAGCTAGCTTGGCTTTATACTCGGAATTTCAGACTTCTGTCTAGGAAAAAAAATGAAGGAAACGCCCCCCTCAATTTGGAATTCCTACTTGGAAAGTCGAGAAGCTGTGCTAGACCTGAGTTCAGCATATGATGTCATATCAACATGGCTGTTCATGCCGTCAACAGTCACACAATCACAGCCAAGTACTCACTGTGATTATTAAATGAGTTTGTAGTGGTATTCGCTTTAGATCAGTCACCATACAGACACATTAGTTGGTTAAATCTATAACACTGACCAAACAGTTTGCTGTTTTGAAAAACTAAATATAAATACTGTGTCACTATTGAAATCTGGGTAGCATGTTGCTAGTTCATGAGCTTTTGGTGCTTGAGCATAGCAAACAAATGACAAGCTTTCATGAAGATGTCCATGCTGTTTGAATGTCCATATTTCTTTGTAGCTTGAACGTGAGGAAGTTGTAAATAACGTAATTCCGAGCACCCAAATTCCACTTCTGAGTAACACCGAATGCAGCATTACACATCTATGTATGTGTGGCACCAAACAGAGTTCAGACTGCCTATGTGAACCTCTTGTTCATCTTGATATAATGAGAAAAAAAAATAAATCCCAAGATAATGAGACAGATTTTTTTTTTTTTTGCACATCCTCTATGGACTTCTAGGTAGGCTTCTGACATACAAAGTCTGATGTAGTAAAAAAAACAAACAAACAAACAAACAAAAAAAACCTTAGAGTTCATTCATTACGTCAGGCCTGATTAAAATGAGGTTTTGGTTTGTGAAATTCTAAAATTTGACCAAATTATTTTCAAGACCTTCAGGAAAAGGATTCCTTTCTTGAGACTGCAACTGAAATCTGATCCAAGCTGTTTGTTTTTCCTCTACGCCACTAGCCAAACCTTTCCCATGACCCTATCATGGACACTCAGCAGACTGCGAACTTGCCAAGCGACAAAGCAGAGGAATCGCATTTCTGACATGCTTACTCCAAGCCCATCTGCTGACATAACAATGACATCACCCTTCCTGAGCCTTTAGGGCACTAATTTAGGAGTTCTCAGAGGAATATACATATAGTATTCTGAGTTTGCATTGTTAGTATTAGTATTGGTGTGTGGTCTGATGAAGGTGTAGACCTTTGTGTTTGTGGTGAGATACTGAGATGTCAGTAATGTGGTGTTTATGCACTCGTTTGTCATGTATGTGTGTCTGCTCTTGTGCAGGAGGTTGAACAGCCGGACAGCCGTACCCTTTGGCCTCTGCGGTCTGAATGTCGAGGCTGAGCGAGTTCCATCGCAGCTCTGCCTGAAGAATCTGGGACTGAAACACCCAAATAAGGCAGCGTGTTTTCAGCTTTGGATCTTTCAGCAGTGAGCTCATCAGGCAGTGCTTGGCTGAAAGGAGGTCACACTTCCAGCTCATCAGGACTCAGCAGACTGCATCTTAATTCTCAACTCTTAACCATATGAGTTTCCCAATCCTGGTACTGAAATCCCCTCTTTGCTACACATATTAGCATTTTACATTATCTACATTCACACCTGACCCCACTCTTTAACTGAGGTTAAACTGGGTATGTTAAGCAGCAGTCACACTGGTGCAATCCTGTGACTTTCAAGGTACTTGAAATGATAGGGCTAAAACATTCCTGCTTGAGTTTCAACTTACAGACTGAAAACCAAGATTCTACTTTAGAATCTTTATTTTCTGGTAAAGAGCAGAATTCATGTTTCCCTCAATTATTGCAAGTTGCCCAGACCCTGAAGCAGCAAAGAATCCTCACACCATCACACTGCCACCACCATGCTTGACCATAGGTATGATGTTCTTTTTGTGAAATTCTGCATTTGGTTTATGCCAGATGTTACGGGACCCCTGTCTTTCAAACAGTTCCACTTTCAATTCATCAATCCACAGAACATTCTCCCAAAGGATTTGAGGATCATTAGGGTATGTTTTACCAAAATTCAGATGAGTCTTAATGTTCTTCTGGGTTAGCAGTTGTTTTCGCCTAGCCACTCTTCCATGGATGCCATTTTTGCCCAGTGACTTTCTGATAGTGGAGTCATGAACAGTGACCTTTATTGATGCAAGAGAGGCCTGTAGGTCCTTTGATGATGTCCTTGGTTCTTTTGTGACTTGCTGGATGAGCAGTTGCTGTGCTCTTGGAGGAATTTTGGAAGGTCGGCCACTTCTGGAAAGGTTCACTACTGTGCTGAGTTTTCCCATTTGGAGATAATGGCTCTAACTATGTTTCTTTTCAGTCCCAGAGCCTTTGAAATAGCTTTGTAACCCTATTGCTGTACTGTTATGGTCCTGTAGAAACCCTGACCCTAACCTCAACAGTAGACTTGACTTGATGTAATTTAAAGGCCCTGAACTGCAAACAACCAAACAAGCCATTAAGAAAACAACGAGGCAAATGTCCAGTGTAACTGCTACATAAAAATTCTATTTATTTAGAAAGAAAAGGCCACAGTCCAACCCTACTGGTTTCTCTGGGTTCGTGTTTCCCAAAGTTCACCTCAGTGAACTGGAAACTACGCAAAATTAACTGCTACCGGAAGCGAACTTTCACACGGCATTTTTTTTTATTAGCGTTCGGTCTGACCACTCCACTGAGACCACTGAGTGGGAGAACACTGTGGCTGTAGCCCAAATAATAAAATTCATGTCTAGTTGGTGATCTTTCTAGAATGACAGTTATTTTAGGAAATGTCCCAAACACTAGAACACATGGAATCCATCCTAACAACATTTTTGACTAGAAATTCCCACAGTGCACTATGAGCATATATTAGTTTCTATTGAGAGACTATATGAGTAGAAACAGGCCACTGCTTAAAATATGAATGGGGCAGTGCGTATAAGTCAACATGGTGGTTGTATTATGTAAGTAGTCTCACCATTCAGTAAAAAAGAGGTAGTCATCTCGAAAACATCTGGCCTATCTGATTCGCACACTGAACCATAGCAGATATAGGGCACTTTGCGCCATTAGTTAATGAGATGCACGCATATGCAACCTCAAAAATGTTTTTTTTTGTGTTACTGAGTCAAAGGCTAAACATTATTTATACTATTTTTGTCAGATATTAACAGCCACTTCAAATCCATCCATCGTTTTGTTGATCCGTTTCTGGTATATGGGTATATATAGAAGCCTGGTCTTGTATAACTGAAAATATCTGCTTGGGAGTGTAGCCAAGATGGCAGCTAAGTGGACAGACTATACTAGACAGACTTTGTTTTAATTCTGAGAAATGGCTATAAGGCGTGAGCTGTTGCAAAAATAACATTCAGCGTCATATTAGCTTGTTCATCTCTACCGTCTGTTAAGCTTTAGCTTAGTGCCATGAATGAAACTCTTTAGCCATTAATTAACCAGGGAGTTACTAAACAAGATACAGAAATGTTTTCAGACATTGACGTACAGAAGTTATAATGTTCTTTTTCCTAGAAAGTCTTTGTGAAGTAATATCTATTCACACTGTCAATGTCAAGTTTAATAAAAACCTTTCTCTGAAACACAAGCATTTGGCAGACGGCCTAAAATCTCCAGTTCAGGGCCAGGATTATGAAGCCGTTAATCTAGTAAATACATCATAGGGCTGCAGTGGCTTCACTTAATGCCGGGTCTTTGTTTAATGTTGGCGCATGTGGCATTACTGAATCTGGTTATAATTTTGCTGTTCCTTAACAGGTGTTTGCAATTTCTCCCCTTCCTGCAGAGTCTCAGCATGGACCTACATTAAATTATGTACAGGATCATGTCGCATTAAGGCTAAAAATGACTCACTGCTGAAACGTGAAGTATAAATTAACAATGGGAATCTGGAGAACTTACTTTGGCAGCGCCAATCTGCTCCTTGCGAAACTTCTCCAGCGGTGTGATCAAGACGTCATCAGCATTCTGTATCTGAATCAAAACACAAGTTGAGAAGAATGTTTCAATGGAAATTCAAGTGTAATTCTTTGTAGACAGTTTCTCTGGAAAAAAAAAGAAGCAATTTGTAACTCCTATGAATTTTGACTAGGTCTGAGAACCTTGAGAAAATATGCTGTACAATTTGCCCTTGTAGGACGGTTTAGACGAACGTTGCTATTGGCTTACTGTGCATTCCTTAGTATAATACAGTAACAATCCATTTATACAATGAGAGAATACCTCGATTAGGGTGTTTAGGCTGGTTTTACGTAGAACATAATACTATTAGCTCACAATAGGATCAGTAACATGAGTAGAGCTAGAATGTACTTATTTCGAATACATAAGTATCAATTTAAGGAACTTGTATTTAGCTGAGTATAACTGTAAATGAAAACTTGTCATCTTACTCATTTCCATGAAAAACACAAACTTTGTCCGTTTAGACCATCAAAGTAAATTTAGACCATCTTTTGTCCAGCACTCAGTTTAATCCTTGTTGTGTGCATTTTTATTTTTATTTCTTTTACTATATTTAAAACATCCATTGAAATCCACATAAATCTTTATGGACACCACAACCAATCATCTTTGAGTAAGTAAGAACTGCTTAATAGTATCCCTTGCTGTGCATGCATTGAAGTTATATATATATATATATATATATATATATATATATATATATATATATATATATATATTGTCGCGACGGACCGACAGCCGGCGCGCAGGAGAAGAAAGGCGCTCCTTCCCCAACTGCTGCACCGGCAGGAAGCGGACAGCCTCGTGCCAAACACACCAGCAGCCGGAAGGACCGGCACGGCGGGGCGGGACCGCTGACACTACGCCGGCCGGCGATTGGGGAGTCAGGCGGGAAAAGTCCACCAATCAGGCGACAGAGGAGGAGGATAAAAGGGCGCGCTTCCGGCCATACGGGAAGAGGAAGACCGACGGTGAAGGAACAGAATCCGTGCGTGCTCTTCAGCAGCCTACAGACGCGCCAACGCGGAGCACAACGGTAATATTGACCCACGCCGACCCCTAATCCCTCTCTCTCTCTCTCTCCTCTTCTCCCCGAAGGTGTGAGCGCGGACGAGGCCACCGGGCGGTGAAAACGCACGCACCGGTGGATGACGGCACGGGAGACCCACGCCCTCGCCTCGGGAACCCCGACACGCCCTCAAGAAGGTCACGCGACAGCCACACCCCCCACGCACTCACACACACTCGCACTAAGCTAAAATAAAACACCCTTGATAACTGCAACCTGTCTCTTGTGGGTCTGTGCTCTGCCCTTCCCCCGAGCTAACTCCCTACACTGGTGGAGGATGCAGGCATAGGAGCACAGACTCGCCTGCAACGAACGAACAAAAAAAACAAAACAAAAAAACAAACAAAAAAACAAAAAACAAAAAAAAAAAAAAAAAAAGGGGGGACCCTGAGAGAGGAAAAAAAAAAAAAAAGAGAGAAAAACAAGGCGAAGACAGCAAGCAGTGACCCAGCGGCTCGCCGAGAGCCTTCAGCTCGCCACTCAGGTGCTGATCGACCGCCCTACCAGGCGGTGACAGACTTCCATCGCTGGACTTACCGACCGGGGGCCCGACCACGCGGCCAGCTGAACACCCTCCTCCGGATCACCAAGAGATGGCTCTGGCCGGACCAGCATACCGCCGCGGAGGTGACAGAAAAAGTGGTGGTTGACCGCTTTCTGAGGGCGCTACCCTGGACAGAGCACCAGGCAGTGGGGGCACAAGCCCCGACCACGCCCCAGGAGCTCCTGACAGCCCTCGAACGAACCATGGCCACCCTGGAGCTCGGCCAAGGTGAGCAGCCGCCCCTCGACCGACCCCGCGGTGCCCCTGGCCCCCGGCCCGACCGCCAGTCCCGTCCCCGCGCCTGGAGGGCTCGCCAGAGGTCGCCCGTTCCTGGAACCCCCCCGGACGAGCCCATGCCTACGGAGCCGGAGAGGGAACCCGCCTGGCCGCTCTCGAAGCCATGGCTGGCGGGCTGTGCCCTCCACCTACAACAGCCACCGCAGGCCCCGTCCCTGACGGTGTGGGTCGAGGGGAACCCGGTAACCGCCCTGTTGGACACCGGGAGCACGGTGACCCTCGCCCGGCCCTCCATCCTACCCAAGGGACGTCGCCCGGGGGGAGTCCTCACCGTAACCTGCGTCCATGGGGACACCCGGGAAGTTCCCGCAGCTGAGGTCCAGATCCGGGGCGAAGCCGGGGTCTGGCCCCTCCAGGTGGGCCTGATCCCCGAGCTCCCGGTGCCCCTGCTCCTTGGCAGGGACTGGCCGGATTCCCGATGGGACCGACAGCCGAGCCCTCGAGACCGCGGCGACACACGAAGAGGAGCCGGGCCCGGCAGGCCTACCTGGCCCAGGACAGCGGAGAGACCTCCACGGAAGGTAAGACCCCCCAACCCACTAACCCTCTGTGGTCTGTCTTTTCCCAGGTGAACCGGGAGGGGAAGTTCGGACGGGAGCAGAAGGAGGACGACCGTCTGAAGTACTGCTGGGCCCAGGTGCGACTGATAGAGGGGGTCGACCAGAGCCCTGACCTGAGACTCCCCGCTTCGTACTTCCTCGTCCGGAACGGGCTCCTCTACCAACGGGCCTGCCGCCGCGGGGAGCAGGTGGACCTACTGGTGGTCCCCAAACCCAGGACACCCACCGTCATGCATCTGGCCCATACACATCCACTCGGTGGCCACCTGGGGCCACGAAACACCCTGGAGAAGCTGAGGGATCGCTTTGTGTGGCCTGGGATGGACGCGGATGTCCGGGCCTTCTGCCAGCAATGCCCGCAGTGCCAGCACACGGCCCCACGGCCGCCCCCCCCGGCTCCCCTTATCCCTCTACCCATCATCAGCTTCCCCTTCGAGCGAGTGGGCATGGACCTCGTGGGCCCCCTACCCAAGTCTGCCCGGGGCCACGAGTATATCCTGGTCATCGTGGACTACGCCACTCGGTACCCCGAGGCGGTGCCCCTGCGCAGGGCCACCTCCCAGAACATCGCCAGGGAGCTGGTACTCCTGTTCAGTCGGGTGGGGATTCCAAAGGACGTGTTGACCGACCAAGGTACGCCTTTTGTATCTAAATTAATGGCCGACTTGTGTCGATTGTTGCAGGTGAAGCACCTCAAGACGTCGGTCTACCACCCCCAAACCGACGGGCTAGTCGAGAGGTTTAACCAGACTCTCAAACGGATGCTGCGCCGGGTGGTGGACGAGGAGGGGAGGAACTGGGACCTCCTCCTCCCCTACGTGTTGTTCGCCGTCCGAGAGTGCCCCCAGGCGTCCACTGGCTTCACCCCCTTGAGCTCCTGTTCGGCCGGTGCCCGCGGGGACTGTTGGACATGGCACGCGAAGCTTGGGAGGAGCAACCGTCCCCCTTCCGCTCGATCGTCGAATACGTGCAGGAGATGCAAGCGAGGATCGACCGGGTAGCTCCCATAGTCCGGGAGCACATGCACGCTGCGCAGGAGGAGCAAAGAAAAGTGTACAACCGCCCAGCACAGCCCCGAGAATTCCAGCCGGGGGACCGGGTCCTCCTGTTAGTGCATAGCAGCGCCTGTAAGTTTCTGGCCCGGTGGCAAGGCCCATATACAGTCCTCGAGCGCCGGGGCCCGGTCAACTACTGCCTGCAACAGCCCGGTAAGCATGCGGAGGAGAAGCTCTACCACGTGAACCTCCTAAAGAAGTGGATAGAACCGGCCCCAGTAGTGTCGGCGTACGCAACCAGGGACTCGGACCATGGCAAGCGTACCTTGGTCGGGTTAGGGGAGGACCTCACCCCCGCCCAGAGACAGGAGCTCACTGAGCTGATCGACCAGTTCTCGGATGTGTTCTCGGCCTCCCCGGGGATGACCCAGCTGGTCCAGCACGAGATCAAAACTCCCCCCGGCGTAGTGGTGAGACAACGGCCCTACCGTGTCCCAGAGGCCCGATGCAAAGCCATTGAGGAGGAAATCAGTCGGATGCTACGGGACCACGTCATAGAGGAGTCCAGCAGCCCCTGGTCCAGCCCCATTGTCGTCGTGCCAAAGCCGGACGGGAGCATGCGGCTGTGCAACGACTTCCGGAGACTGAACCAGGTGTCCGAGCTCGACAGCTACCCCCTCCCCAGAGTGGACGACCTCGTCGAAAGGCTGGGGAGGGCCCGGTTCATTTCCACCTTGGACCTGACCAAGGGCTACTGGCAAGTTGCGCTGGCGCCGGAGGCCAGACCCAAGACGGCCTTCAGCATGGCCACCGGCCACTGGCAGTACCGGGTTCTCCCCTTTGGGCTACACGGGGCACTCGCCATGTTCCAGCGGTTGATGGACATCCTCCTGCGGCCCCACCGCATGTTTGCCGCTGCCTACCTGGACGACGTAGTCATCCACTCCTCAACATGGGCCGACCACCTGTTCCATCTTAGGGAGGTCCTGAAGGCGCTCCGGGAGGCCGGCCTGACGGCCAACCCCAAGAAGTGCCACCTAGGGCTGACTGAGGCCCAGTACCTGGGGTACCGCATCGGCCGGGGAATGCTGAAACCACAGGCGAAGAAAATCGAGGCCGTAAAGGACTACCCTCGTCCCACTTCAAAGAAACAGGTATGGGCCTTCTTGGGGTTGGCGGGGTACTACTGGAGGTTTGTGCCTAACTTCTCTGCTGTAGCTTCCCCCCTCTCAGATCTCACCAAGAAGGGCCAGCCAGACCGGGTCAGGTGGTCAGCCGACACAGAGAGGGCCTTCCAGGCCCTGAAAGGGGCCCTCACCAGCGCGCCGGTACTGCGTAATCCGGACTTCGACCTCCCATTCACCGTGCACACCGATGCGTCCGAGACCGGGCTTGGCACCGTCCTCTCGCAAACCTTCGACGGGGAAGAACATCCGGTCCTCTACATCAGCCGGAAGTTATCCCCTGCAGAGAAGAAATACGCAGCCGTCGAGCGAGAGGCCCTGGCGATAAAGTGGGCCATCGAGGAGCTGCGGTACTACCTGGCTGGCCGGCACTTCGTCCTCATAACTGACCACGCCCCCCCTGCAGTGGATGGCCAAAGCCAAGGACACAAACGCCCAGGTAACACGCTGGTTTCTCGCCTTGCAAGATTTCTCGTTCCAGGTTAAGCACCGGGCGGGGGCCCAGCATGGCAACGCAGATGGGCTCTCTCGACGAGACGCACTCTGGGCCCACCACCGAGCGGCAGTAGGCTCGGAGCTGAGGGGGGTGTACTGTCGCGACGGACCGACAGCCGGCGCGCAGGAGAAGAAAGGCGCTCCTTCCCCAACTGCCGCACCGGCACGAAGCGGACAGCCTCGTGCCAAACACACCAGCAGCCGGAAGGGCCGGCACGGCGGGGCGGGACCGCTGACACTACGCCGGCCGGCAATTGGGGAGTCAGGCGGGAAAAGTCCACCAATCAAGCGACAGAGGAGGAGGATAAAAGGGCGCGCTTCCGGCCATACGGGAAGAGGAAGACCGACGGTGAAGGAACAGAATCCGTGCGTGCTCTTTAGCAGCCTACAGATGCACCAACGCGGAGCACAACGGTAATATTGACCCACGCCGACCACTAATCCCTCTCTCTCTCTCCTCTTCTCCCCGAAGGTGTGAGCGTGGACGAGGCCACCGGGCGGTGAAAACGCACGCACCGGTGGATGACGGCACGGGAGACCCACGCCCTCGCCTCGGGAACCCCGACACGCCCTCAAGAAGGTCATGCGACAGCCACACCCCCCACGCACTCACACACACTCGCACTAAGCTAAAATAAAACACCCTTGATAACTGCAACCTGTCTCTTGTGGGTCTGTGCTCTGCCCTTCCCCCGAGCTAACTCCCTACAATATATATATTTTAAAAGTAAAAATACAAACAAACAAAAGTGATGTGGTTGGATTTATTTCTATTTCATTCAAAAAATATGATGCAGTACAGTGTAATTATTACTAAAAGCTACAAAAACTCAGGAACCGTGTGGGTGTGTTAGATTAAATACTGACAGAGACATTTCCCCAGCAACATAAACAACTTGCAAATGCAAAAATAAATAAAAAAAATGTTTTAGTGCTACATGCGAGTCATGAATGCATGAATGAAACATTGCTTGTGGAAAACAGTAACATTTTATTAACTTTTTATATTCATGAGTTGTGCCAGTAAAGCCCAGCAAGGCCAGGTTAACTTGGTTACATATGTGCTTTCATAATGTCATGAGATTTTATTATATAAAAGTATAAAAGAAAAGAATAAAAAACAGCAACATTGTTTTGGCTTTTCATTGTGCACACACCTAACTAATGAGTATATTTAAAAAAAAAAAAAAAGTTAATTACATAAAAATACAGCTTGCCTGCATTTTTGCAGTACTAGATGTAGATCATAATTACATCAATCAGAGTGTGATTTAGCATGTAAACTAATACACTAAAATGGTGTATATAAAATATATATAATGAGTCTTTATTAGTCACATATACATTACAGCACAGAGAAATTCTTTTTTTCACATGTTAGGAAGTTGGGGTCAGAGCGCAGGGTCAGCCTCCATTATGGAGAACACAACTGGAATTTGACTTGAATTCCAGTTGATCCACTGAGTCAAGATGACTGAAGATGGCCCAGTGATTCATACACCCATTCATACACTACAGACACTTTGGAAACGCCAGTCCGCATACCATGCATGTCTTTGGACTGGGGGAGGAAACCGGAGTACCCGTAGGAAACCCCCGCAGCATGCAAACTCCGCACACACAGGGCCACGGTGGGAATCGAACCCCCAACCCTGGAGCTGTGAGGCGAACGTGCTAACCACTAAGCCCCCACTAAGCAACCACTAAGCAACCACTAAGTTGGGGGAATCGAACCCCCAACCCTGGAGCTGTGAGGCGAACGTGCTAACCACTAAGCCCCCCACACACACACCTTATAAATACATACTCCAAACATTCACTAGATGCAAAGTATTACTTAGTGTTAATGCCTGACGTACCAAGACTTTGTATTCAATGTTCGATATCTACGTTCGTGATCTTGTCCTCTGGTTTCTTGATTCTGATTTAGTAATGTTCAGTCTGTTGATCGCCTGACTACCTGCCTGTTTTGTTTTTTTTGCCATGTTTGTGCCTCAAGATTTAGATTTGTTTGCTTGTTTGCTTTAAATAAGGCATTTACCCGCCGACTGACTGCAGTTTTGCTAACAGTCAGGCAGAAAAGAGGCTGATTGAGCAGGAAAGAATTCAGGTTAGTTTCAGTGGGTGGGGTGAAAGAGGGAACGGACATTAGCAAAGGGCTAATGTGGATTGGTATTTTGGTAGAATTTTGGTAAAATGGCAGGCAAAAGAAATTCACTTAACACAACAATGTAATTTCTTTTGCAGTAATTGGAAAAAAATAAAGAAGAAAGAAAGAAAAAGAGCAGCACATAAGCTGTAAGTAACAGTTAGAAGATAATTATGAAACTGCCTTGAAGAGTTTTAGGCAATTCTCATACTTTCCCTTAAGTATAATTTTCCTATGCTTTTCTCACACCTGAAAATGAGTCAAATATCACTCTAAAACATCAAAAAGGCTGGGCGCCTGCAAGCTGCTTCACAGCCCTGGGATCGTAATTTGTCCTTGCCTAGCATTAAAACAATCACACGAAATATTATCCAGAGCAACTCTTCTCGTATACTGTACAATAATGGTACTATAATTAGCAGCACTTTCGTTTCATAGTCTCAATTGGAAAAACACACAATTACATACTTAAGTTCCTTTTATATACTTTCCCAGGCACCAAGTGGTGGGCTTCCAGTCTCACTAGAGAATTGCCCAAAATAGGTTCCACATGCTTGCCTGTGCACAGCCCTCCCCCTGCCCAACTGACAGTCTGTCTCCACAGCCCTGATCTGACTACATCAAAACTAATGCAACCTGAACTTCTAATGGAGTTGGTCAGAATCCAAGCAGCTCCAGATGTAAGATATGGACCTTTCAGAGAGCAGTAACAAATTTGCTGTTGAGAGATGTGTGCTTGACGTGCGTTTCCTGGACTCAAGAGTGTACACTCTAGAGTGTAACAGAACCTTAAAGAAATATTTTGCACCTCAAACATGTGTAACGACTGTATAAGGTATAATTCTACTTCCTATAAAGTTCGGCCGGGGGGGGGGCTCTATATAATAATATTTTGAATACAAAGTCCAGCTCATTCTGAGTAACGTTAAGGCTGCGCACTTCCACACAGAGGCTGAGAGTGAGTGCTCAACTCATTAAAGAAGTGACCTTTCAGCACTTTACAAGGGCTGAGGATTTCCTCATTTCAGTGGCCAGACAGTCATGCTGTCGGCTTGAGTGTATCTCTCATAACACAAGTTCCCATGGCCCTTTACTGCCCAAGAGGAAACTCACTTCTTACATCAGTCCGGTCCATCATGTGGGAAAATGCCTCCTTTTTAAAACAGATATATCTGGCTGCCTGCCCTAGCTTACACTACGTGCTCTAAATACCACCGGATATGCAGCAGGAGGACTTCAGGTGACACTTAGAGATACATAATAAGGTATCGATGATAGTGTTTTTTCTCGATAATAAATAAAGAATCTTAGATAATAAGTAAAGAATTCTAACAGCATGTCCCAACATGTTTAATTCTTCTTATACCACAGCGATTTGCCAGTGATTACAATGGTCATACCTTTATCTGTTTACAGTTTGTGGAATGTCCACAAAACAAGTTCCGGTTATCACTTACTTTTTATAGCAGCTATAAAGAGTCCTCCCATCACCAGCTTCTCTTTTTCTGTCTCTTTACAAAGCACTGGCCCTGGAGACTCCAACCATAAAGGTTAAATAAACATTTCCTCAGATAGCTTTTTTACGTTTTTTGGTAACAATGCATTTTTAATCTGTTGATTATTAGTCTTAGACGTTGTGAAGCATCCACCACACAAGTCCCTCTGAATAAGCTGTTACTAGAAAAACAGTAATGTATTAGAATAGGTGCATTAATAAACCTGTGATTTGATTTACAACCGGCACTACTGTCAGAGCTGCTGTTATAAAAAATTATTTAAAAAATCCACACCTTCTGACACATCAGATACGAGCAATCGGCAGCGCTGTAGTATAATACAGCATGAATGATTTACGATAGGTTATAACAGTCTCATGAATTTCTTGCAACAACAATGACGAAAACTTTCCAGCTGCTTCCCAGGGGGAGGTCAAAGTGTTCACGTGGAGTCATTCACCCTTTTTGGTCTCGTTATTGTACATCTATGAATGAAAGCGCTGTCTGGGACTTTCTTTTTTACAGAGGTATTTCTCATCCTGAGAGGCCTGGCACAGCAGCCTGGGAGAATGGAGCGTAGCGGAGCCACGGTCTGCAGGAAGTAGTCAGGCTGGAGGGGGCTGCTGGGTAATTCTCCCCCTGGGGCTCCTCGCACAGCTCCACTGACCTCCTCTCATTCCAATACACAACAGTGGATCACACTGAACAGGCAGCATTACAGTGCTAGAGATTGAAAAAGGGCTGTTGAATTGATTCCAGATCCAACCAACACATTTCAGTGCTCCGGGAAACGCATTACGGCATCGGCTTTGATGTCAGACTCAGTGACCAAATTTTAGTCCAAATGTGTGTTAATTTTCTCCACTGTGAGTAATGAGCTGAAGCATATTTTCCACCAGGGGCTACTCAACAGTGCATGTGGCAACAGAGAGAGAATGCAGAAGTCTCACGATATTTAGACGATGGATAAAATATTACGCTAAATCTTTAAATTCCTTCGCAGTGCAACATTAGGCCTGGTTAATAAATACGATATACTGTAATATCAATATTGTGACACATTATATTACAATTCATAGATTGTGTGTGATATAATCACACAGAATTGTCGTGATTTTTATAACAATGTTCAAATTTTGCAGTGAATGTTTGAAATGTTATAATATTGTACTCTTATAATGTTATAATATTCTCTTTCCCCCCATTTCAGCATTATCTCTTTTTATAGACATAAAAGTGTCCTGAAACATTTTTTTGTTTTATTTTAAATGCAACACTATTGTTTTGTTAGCAAACCTATACATCATGATACATATCATGTATCATAGAAATGTATCATAACATGATATTCCCCCGACCCCTATACTATACACACATCCAAATAACACTATTCGAGATGTCTACCAATATTAAACAGGGTCTACTCTTGCTAAGTAATGCCCATACCAGCTACATAGTAGGGCTGCAACTAATGATTATTTTCATAATCGATTAGTTGGCTGATTCCCCCCTACAAAAGGGGGGGACTTTCAGTACAATTTTTTTAGTTTCTTTAAAATAAAATTACAGTGAAAATAAAGAGTGTTACAAATATAAACTTCAGACTAAAACTGTACACAACTGTTTGTCCAATTATATATTAATACTGAAAAGAACCCAATACACACAGACACACACCAGAATATATATTATTCATTTAGGACTGTAGTTTAATTCAGTGCTTTATGTGCATCCATAAAAATAATGCATAAATACTTATACATAATATAAACTAATATATAAGTTTATATTATATAATAGTATTTATGTATTACTATTTATAAAAGGTAACATTTACATAAACAGTAAACTGAAGAAAGTCATTGTCGGTGACTCGGGGTATCTGCTAAAGCTAGCGGCGTCACATTACGTATGACATCATGCGCCGTCGACTAGGAAGCGGCTTATACTTCCGGTCAGTAAAAAACCCGCTAGTGTTCCTTTTGAGACGATATTACCTATAGACATATAAATCTTAATTACAGTAACATTCACAATATGTCAGTTGCTCAGCCGAAACGAGGAGACTTATTCTGTTGCCCGGACCAATATGATAAACGATCCAGTGGCCAATGCGATGTCGTCAGCGTCAGAGTCACCGCCATATTAGGCCGGGAAACAGTAATAAGTCTCAGTATAAGTCTCAGCTTATATTATAGTTTATATTATAACTAAATTATCCAAAATCGAGATTTTCATCTATACTGTCGTTTTTCTCCAAACTGACTTTTAAGACAAGCTCGTCGTTTTGGCTGAACGACTGACATATTGTGAATCTTACTGTACATTAGTTGTGTAGCTAACTTTTCTCTCACTTTGGATGTTTCCCAAAGAGAAACAGTTAAGGAGGCAGTGGGAAGGAGCTGTAAGAAGGGAAGGTGTTTCCTCAAGTGAGTCCTCCATGCTGTGCAGTGAGCACTTCAAGCCAGAAGACTTTGACAGGACAGGTCAGACTGTCAGGATTAGAGATGGAGATAAACCACCTGTCTTCAGTTTCCCCACTCATCTCACAGCAGTAGATGTATTCATAGGCTACAATGATTTCATAACTTGTCATCAAATTGTGGCTTGTTTATTATTATTATTATTATTATTATCATCACATAAATGTTTAATGGATCATACATATAATTATCTTTGTAATTGGAATATATCTGTATCCTTTCATTACTAATAAAAATATCTAAAGCAGACTGATTGCAAGTGTTTCACTATTTGGTTTGTATTTGCCAATTTTGTTCCATTTTCTCAATGATGGTCAATTATTAGTACTTAAAGACGCACTATTTAATTTTTTTCAGTATTTCAAAGCGAACAAGCTGTGTTCTGAGCTGAAGCACAATAAAAGCTAAAAGATACAGTTGAAGACAGAAAAATCCATTTCCACAATGAAAAACCCTTTATGAACATTTCATGTACATTAAATTACATTACATTAGGGACGTCTCAGCATTTATTAACCAAGATAAATAAGCCAAATCTGTGCTTGACAAGTGGGAGTTTTCACAATTCCTTATGACAACGAATCATTTTCCTTGTCTAACTATCGAGATTCTAAGTAACTGGAGACAGAACTTTTTTGTACTCCATGTAGATCATAAATCACTGAAATTGGTTGAGAAATGTAAATGTTACTGTACTTTTTTTATCAAGAACAATCACGGCTCTCTCATTTACTTGTATTTGTTTATAGGGCAGTCTTGCCCGGATCAATATGGTGGACACATTGACGTATCTCAGCAACGGGGCAAAGCAGCCAATTATTATTATTATTATTATTATTATTATTATTATTATTATTAATCTGAAAAAGTAGAAAAGTGTAGTTACCGGGCGTTTCCTGTATCTCCGTAGCTAGAGATCAAATTTTGGAAATGCTATGGTTAAACTGTAAGTACAGGCGAGTCTGTGAGATCACTGAATCACACCATAGTGGGTGGCTGTGGCTCTGGTGGTAGCGCGGGTTGTCCACTAATCGTAGTGTTGGCGGTTTGCTTCCACATGACTCCAAGTGTCCTTGGGCAAGAAACTGAACTCCAAGTTGCTCCTGATGGCAAGCCTTGCATAGCAGCTCTGCAACCATTGGTGTGTGAGTGTGTGTGAATGGGTGAATGAGAACCAGTGTAAAGGTTAATAGAACAGCTATATATAAAAAAAACTAAAACAAAAACAACAACAACAACAAAAATGTCATCTCTGAATGACAAATGGGGCAGTTCATGTGAGTGGATTTTCCCTCCAAACTAAAGCTTATAGATTGCGCAAACATATACTATTGTCTGGATTAATGCACCGTATTAGTCATTACCAACAGTCATCTTACAGTATGTATGGATGAATCATAGGCATGACACTTCCTCCAAATAGAAATATGTAGCAAGGGCTATTGTCCTTCACTTCAAGGTAGCTAATCTTATTTGTTCTTACTCACACTCCTTGGTTTATGTAATAGCAATAGTAATAATACTGTAACTGATGTCACACTAACCTACTTGGGCCACCTTTTTAAAGTTTTGATTAAAACTTAAAAAAAAAAAAAAAACAAGTGAGAAATTCCAAGGCATTCCACAGACATCATGACAGCTTGCTGATACGAGCAGTTTCCCATCTGTCCAAAAAAGAGTCCTGACCCAAAGCAAGCATCTGTTTGACCAATGCGTGTTTTCCATAACTCTCCTGCACTTGTTAGAATAGTTTGTAGTTTTTCCCTGAGGCACAGGAGCTATGTTTTAGTGTCAAATTCTAAATAATGCACAATTAGTGCTTTAAGTATTGAGAGATTTAAAAAAAAAGAAGCTAACGTTGAAATTGCAACACATGATCCATATTATCTGAGGGTCTAATTTAAGACAATATTTAAGTGAGATCAAATAATACAAGCAAGCAAACAAGCAAGGAAACATTAACATTTACTTACAAGTCGTCGTCGTTCCTCTTCAACTGTGTTTAATAGCTGAGAGAATTCCTTTAATGACTGAGCTGTGATAAAAGACAAAAACTTATTGTTCAGCTGTCACATACACAACTTATACAGCAAAGAAATGTATCTTCTAATTCTAATCTATCTTTTAGGACAATCATAACTATACTATAATAATACTGCTAGGAAGACATTATGTAAAAATATGCGACTGCACATTAACAAACAGCAGTATTATGTTATGAGTTGGGGGTTTGAGTTCTGTTCAGCCTGTTTAGTTTTCCTTTGTTTCTCTGGACATACACTCACCGCCCACTTTATTAGGAACACCTTTGATCATGGCATTGATGTTGGTACCAGAAGGGCTGGTTTGAGCATTTCATAAACTGCTGATCTCCTGGAAATTTCCCACACAACAGCCTCTAGAGGTTTACACAGAATTGTGTGAAAAAAAACCAAAAAAAAGCACTGAGTGACTGACAGTTCTATGTGTGGAAACGCCTCGTTCATAAGAGATTCGTCAGAGGAAAATGGCCAGGTTGGTTCGAGCTGCCAGGAAGGATATAGTAACTTATATAAGCAGTCTTTACAACCACGGTGAGAAGAAAAAAATCTCAGTATGCACAAAACATCAAACCTTGAGGTGGATGAGATACAACAGCAGAAGACCACATCAGGTTCCGCACCTGTCAGCGAAGAACAGGAATCTGAGGCTATCATGGGCACAGACTCACACAAACTCAGACCAGTCTGGTCATTCTCCTCTGATCTCTTTCATCAACAAGATGTTTCAGTCTGCAGACCCTCTGAACACAGGATGTTTTTTTTTTTGTTTGTTTTGTTTTTTGCACCATTCTGTGTAAACTCTACAGACTGTTGTGTGAGAAAATCCCAGGAGATCAGCAGTTTCTGAAATACTCCAACCAGCCCTTCTGGTACCAACATCAATGCCATGATCAAAGGTGCTCCTAATAAAGTGGGTGGTGAGTGTATATCCAGAGAAACAAAGGAAAACTAAACAGGCTGAACAGAACTCCAGAGATCACACTGTACTTTTTCTTCATTCTTATGTTTGATGTGAACATTAACTGAAGCTCTTGATCTGTATCTGCATGATTGTTTGCATGTGCTGCTGCCATGTGATTGGCTGACTGGATAACTGCAGGAATGTGCAGGTGTAATGAAGTGGAGAGTGAGTATATAAAAGACATTAAATCTGCCATTTTTCAGAGAATGTTGTGTTTACTTTTATTTGTTTCAAAACGGAAAAGAAGAAGTACATGCAAACAAGATGTTTAAAACAGTTAACAGGTTACTGAATGACCTGGATGTGTTTCAGCATCTACTGGGTAACTATTAGCAAGAATACAGCAGATTAAAGATTGACGTCAGTGCCTGATGCACTGCTAATATCAATCACTACATGCTTTTTAAACATAACAAGAGTGTGACAGTAAACGATCATGCCATGCCAGCTGAACTATCAGCAGGATTTTCCAGGAGGTGTGATTTAATAATATTTGAATCACCCAAAATTTATTTCTGCATGTGTTGATCCTATTTTATCATACCTTTTATGAAAACAGAACACATCATAACCACAGAACAGCCTGCTTGCATTTCCACTCTGAAATATAGAGCAGTGGGCATTTTTTTTTTCATACTTGGATTCATAAATATTTGATTTGTAAACTGGGTAGAAATAATTTTTCAAAAACCTCAATATTGAATTTTTGAAAAATTATTTTATGACTAAATGAATTCACTTCCTGTTCGAGTGTGTTTAAAGAAGAAGAAAAAACCCCATAAAAAGCCGTTTCCTTGTTCTCCCATTTGCATTTTGAGACAACTGAAGGAAACGTACAAGGAACTGAAACCTCCACACCCACTCAGAGACTTTCTGTAAGCCGAGGAGATTCACAATCAGTGGTGCATTGTTATGTGGACAACAATAAAACATGTCCACACATTACATAACATGAAGCACAGGTCCCTGGTGTGTAAAAAAAATGCATATCAGTCATAACATCCATCTGCTAAAGCAATTCATCCAAAAACACAGGGAAAAATATCAATCTTACTACTTCATTTTTAGTGAAATTTAGTGTAAATGATCAACCTACAAAAAAACCCCCAAAAACGGTAAAGCTAATAACAGGAAAGTGCTAAATCAGATCTAAAACCAATGAACATAGTCTCATGATAGAATTATTGACAGAGGCCACATGGATAACTTAAACCACACCACTTCATCTCAGGTCATTTATGTTGAGTGGTTTAGTGAGCTGTTTCAGATACATCACTTCCTGCATGAAATACACAACGTTTTCCTGTTTGGTGATAAGACCGGGTCTCACCGCACTAACATCCCCTGGTCCTAATTAATCTCTTGCTTTCAGCTCCTCCAAACATGCATCCCAAGGCTACACTTTCATGGTTATTAACACAGGCCCCTGAGTAAACAATCCTACATCCACAGCATGACATATTTCAGCTGCGTTAATGTGCGAGAGAAGCGTAAACACTAAGACAACAATGTTTGCTCAGATTTCAGGCTTTTCAAGCATCCATGAAAAATTAGCACATAGCAAAGATATGAATAAGAATGAGGTTGCGCATTTGGAGTAGTGATATATGAACTGATGGTTGATGTTATGTGCTAGTGACCAGAACGCTGTGAGTTCAAATCCCAGAACTGCTAGAGAACCATGGCTTGGCCCTTAACAAAATACTCCATCTACTTTAGCTATAGGATATGTGCGATTATCATGGGTGTGAATTTCAAAATGTTTCCCTGATAACAACAGTAAACTTTGTACTTATAATGAAGGCTAAGGCTGCTTTCATACTAGATACTAGGCATTTTGCATGTAAACCTATGGGTTTTCTGGTCACAGTGGAGTTTCAAACTAGTGGAATGTTTAATTTTTTAGAATAGTGCAGAATGACATCAAACACTTTATTATCTCCTGACCAATCAAAGTGCTGCTTCAATGCAACCGGGAAAAACAAACATATATGACTGAAAAAATCTGTCTACTTTGTGAGCAAATATAACGATACAGTATGTACGACAAAAAGATTTTACTGCCAATACTCAAAGCCTGCAATGTAACACTCCATTTTAAGCGTAGCTGCATACAGTCAAGTCAAGCAGCTCCTCTTACACATCATTCTCTTGAGTTAACTCGTATGTTATACCAATCTTTATTTCATCTTTCTTACTGATAATAATAAATCTAATCTAGATAGCAAGCTATCTAGTAAGAGGATTGCTTTAGTAATAGTGTAAGCATCATGTATCGATCCATTTTCCATACCGCTGAAGCCTATCCCGGGGAACTCAGGGTGTCAACCCATCGCAGGGCACAACTGCACACACATTTATACACTATGGACAATCTGCAAATGCCAGTCAGCCTACAGTGCATGTCTTTGGACTGGGGGAGGAAACTAGATTACCCAGAGGAAACCCCCGAAGCACGGGAGACCATGCATGCTTCAGGCACACAGGAAGGAGGTGGGGCTTGAACCCCCATCCCTGCAGGTATGAGGCAAACATGCTGACATCTACGCCGGGGTGCCCCCTGTGTAAGCATAATATGAGTGGAAAAAATGAACGAATGAATGAATGAATGCCCCGCAATGAACTGGCATCCTATCCAGGGTGAATTCCGGCCTTGTGCTCGGCGTTCCCGGGATAGACTCCTGATCCACTATAATCCTGGCGCTTTCTGAAGAAAAATGAATGAATGAGACCCCCCAATATGTATAATCACATGTTGTGCCTCAGTGTACAGCTTAGATAAAGCATACACACCCAGAACTGGTGCACTGTACTGCTCCAGTGTTAGAAAGTTGAATGAAATTCCATAAGAACAGCTTCTCTCATGCTTGTTTCATCGTAACACCATTTTTGTTAGTGTGTAACTGGTGTTTACATTCAACAGCTACCCTCAGACTTACATTAAATCCACATTTAGGGTAAACTGGTTTTCGGTTCCTCATGCACAGAAATGTATTGGAATTTGTGGTACTGAAACAGCTGCAGATGTGGTGAATGAAGATTATGTTAAATTATGGTAAATGTTTAGCTAGCAAATAAATGCATTAATGAACACAGTCACTACAGCTACATGTAGCCATGACATGTTTGGCTTTAGCTGTAAAATGTTAAACATGTGATTTAATTCCGTATTACAGTTTGCGATATATCTACTTCATGCACTCTTGAATAAATTAACTGTCTAAACAGCCAGATGGTGTTATTACAGGTGCACTTTTTATTTACACTGATGGGGTTTGCTGTTATCAGAAAATAATCAAAGACTGCTACGATGTGGCCCGACGGGGTTACTCTTACCAACCCAAAGTTAATTATTTTCCTATAACGGCATGTCCCAAAGTGTTTTACTGCTTTTACACTACAGCAAGAACCTTTTTTTTATTCATTAAAGAATGACACATTATACTTTTTATCCATTTACAGTTATGTTTAGTGTTTGTGAAACAAGATAGATCCAGTATAAACTGTGGTTCCCTCACCAGCCTAATTTCTTTCTCTTTAAGGTAATAAGAATAAGTGCAGCTTGGCATGTGACCAAGAATCCACAAAGCTCAAACTCTTCTGATTTTTTTTCTGCATCAGAACACTTAAAGGAACAGCTTTACTTGAAGCACTGTCTCCTCACAGAAAACCTCACAATATCAACATTTACACACGTCTTTAAGAAAAAAAAATCTATTTAAGTAGCTCTCATGTATGTTGTTATTATATACATGATTATGTATTAGAGTGTGTATTATGTATATCAGTCCTTCCAGGATTTTCGCAGAAATTAACGCAAAATCAAGCAACCTACGCAATATTCGGAGAAACTTGCAATTTTTCAAAACTGACACAGATTTTACGCAGATTTGGGCCAAGACGCATGAAGTGGCATCATCAGGACGCGCATTCAGTCAAACCCCTCTTCGATTCACGTGAATCAAAAATGAATACAGCTAAAAGGTCTCATTTAACAACAAACATCACTGTGAAAGACAATTTCGTAGTTTTCTGCAAAAAAAAAGCACAAAAACGCCACAAGTTTCATCGCAAATTTAAAAAAAAAAGCGTTTACATTTTTGTTTACGTTTACATTTATTCATTTAGCAGACACTTTTATCCAAAACGACTTTTAAATTTACAGCCAGAACTACTGTCAGAGCTGTTGATATAGAAAATAACACCTTCTGAACAATCCGAAACAAGAATTCAACAGCACTGTGCTATAATATGTATTAATCTATTCATGTTATCACTAACCCACCCACATTAACACTCTTTTTGGTCATTGGTTCCTTGTTTTTATCTTCTTTATACTGTATATGCTGCAGTTTTCCCCTTGTTTGTAAGGTTCACACAAAATGTGTTATTTTTTCCCCCCTTTCAACATAAGAAGACATTATAAAGTTGCCGTTCAGTTGTCAGGCAACTGTGAAATGTGGACCACGAAACCACGGACAACTCTTCACTGTTATTTTACCAGGAATGAGGCTTGTAATTCAGTTAGCTAATACACAGGTGTACATAACTCTTTTATACGGACAGTGTAAAGATCCAGTGACTGTGGTAACAAGGTAAAAATATTGGCAATATTCATATTTTCCTCAGATATACTGGTAAATTCGTAATACAAAACTCTGTATGCCTACAATTACACTGCAATTACATTTATTCACTATTTGCTAATCAAACTTCCATGCATTATAAAAGACTATGCTTTTTTACATGGTATCTTTTTTTTTTCCTATATTGATATGTCTAGACTGTACCTGCCTGTTTGTTTTAACCAGCCCTATATTTTGGCTAAAACTCTCTGACTATCCTTGTTAAACAGATTGTCAGTTTGTCCACTTCACTGCTGCATATTAAAGGAGAAGTGCTTTGATTAATTTTTTTTATAGAGCATTGTTTCAAAATTTGACACCCCCAGGATATTAAATAGCAGGCAACACATTGTTCCTTTGGGATGAAAAGACATCACTGTTTGACACAGAATAACGCCGAGACTGGTGTGTGGTGGTGCTAGCGGCAGCACCAATGGACAGGATTGTTTTCAGATGTGTGTCAGACAGAGCGGGTCTGCGACAGCATTGGTTCAGAATGAGAACATGGAAATGAAGTAACAGCAGCGACCACAGCAAAATCCCTCAGAGCTCAGATGCCACTTATACCGTTTAATTAAGTGTTAATTCTATTTGCAGGAACTCGAACTGAATTAACACCTACAGGGTCAATTTAAGTCCAGCTGGTTTGAAATGAACACTGTAACCCTGGTTAACACTGGGGATTTTGCCACGAGAGTACTTTTCTTTTTTTTTGTCAATGTGGGTGGTTTCAATATGGAAACTGTAATAAATATCACATGTATAGTGCTTTCAGCATCATCTGATTATCTGATTCATCTCCTTGGTGGAAAGCCATACAGATCATCCCAGCTACGAGAACTGGGTGAAATCCCACACAAATTGGTGGTTAGTCACTTACCAATGTTAATCTCATCATCGGTTTCTGCGTCGCCGATGCATTCGAACTGAAAATCCTGAAGAGACTGTGAAAACTTCTGCACAGCTGCAGAAAGATCTGCGAAAAAAGAGACATTTCTGTATCAGTGTATCTGTCATCATAGCCGTTTGTCTAGCTATATTCTAACAGTAAAACATTCCTATAAACTAAAAAAATACAATGATATTCATGCATAGCACTAATAACAGCTTTTGGATGGGAAAAGTGGAACTGACACGAGTGGAACCTGATACGGTCTTCTGCTGTTGTGGCCCAAGATTCTGCACACTGTACTGTCTGAGATGCTTTTCTGCACACCATCGTTGTAAAGAGTGATTATTATTGTTACCTCTAGCCTTCCTGTCAGCTCAGACCAGTCTGGCCATTCTCCTCAGACCTCTCTCATTTCCACCTCAGTGTTTTTCATTTTTCCACACCATTCTGTGTAAAACCCTAGAGACTTCCCCATTTGTTTGTTAAGCAGGCACTTGAGTAGGAGCCACGTTGCCATGGCACAGAACAGCGAACAGAGCAGTATGGGCAAAGAATGAAAGAAGACAGTGTGAGAGAATGAAAAAAGGAAAAAGGAATCACACCAGAAGATGCATCAAATTTATATGTGAGAATATTTAAAGAAATATGGAGAGACCCGATCATTCAAAACAGGTAATGTGTCCTGATTAGACACATTCGTATTTGAGATACAAATGAAAATCACAATACTGTTCACTGTACATTGCGAAACTCCAAAATATCTTAACATAAAAATGTCTTTAAATTAAGGGCAGGATATTTTGCCATATACTAGAGATAGCTCTGCTGACGTATAATGCGTTTAATGAAGAGGTGCGATCAGTGAAAGAGTCGTACTAGGTGCAGTTAGATGTTAGCTGCTGATTTCTATTAGCTCGGTATGTATACCTCGAAACGAGACTGTCAGCACAGCTGTTTTTAAGATGTACTTAATAATTTGTTTACATTCTTGACGTAGTTTCATTTTGTTCGGGTTTTCCTTAAACGTCTTAAAAGGAAATGCAGTTCGGATAAGTTAAGCTTTTCCTGTGTAAACCTGTGAGCACATTGACTTTTACATAACTGAAATAAAGCAGACAAGGACAGGATCAAAAATACATAACAGTAACTTAACAACTGAGAATTTATTTAAAGTACACCAAATATTTTATGTTCATTTAAATGATGAACTATGAAGAACATTATCCCATGGCACTGCTGAATTCTCAAATCTGATTGGCCAGAAGGTGATTAAACAGCAGGTCCGATGATACTTAATATGGTGAAGTTTTCTATCCAGAGATGCTTATTTAACATTTAAATAAGGAGTTTCCGATGTCAGCTCCTTGTAATAGTCCGAGTAAGAGTTAAAGCTTCTTTAGGATAGAAGAATTTGCAGTTTCCTGGTAACACGACAAGCTGCATTATTTTTGTCTTATCTTCAAGAGAGAGGAAAAAAAGGGGTACCTGGTGAAAGAGTACCTGTCTATCACTGCTATAACGTAAGTGATAACAGGAACTTGTCTGATAAATTGCTTCCTTGTTACCATGATGAATAACATTAGATAAACAATGTAATCGTGTTTTATTCCTTACTTAATGAAAATTGATTTACAAAACCATTTCTTATGGTCTGATTGTAGGTGTGTGCCTGTTTGTGCCTTTTATGCCTGTCATGCCCAGACATTTGATGCCTGTAAACACCTTATTCAGAAAATCTACTGAAAGGAGATATATGTGCATTCTCAGTCCATAAGGAATTGTGGGTGCTAACAGATACTTAGCTGTAGACTAGGTATTTAAAAATGGCAACTGAGGCGTATTTACAACAACCACGTATACAGGAATATTCCGATGCCTGTACACATATAAATATCGTAATCGCAATATGGCTGCAACCCGGATACAGATCTTAAACAGAATTTGAACGTAATAGTTATCACATTCGCCTCACATGCGAAAGGTCACTGGTTTGAAACTGGACGGAAATACCAGCGAACTCTACAGGAAAATGTCAGGATATTTGACCATGATCTGAATCTCAACAGAAAGTTGGTCATGCAGCAAGACAACGACCCTAAGCACACAAGTCGTTCTACCAAAGAATGGTTAAAGAAGAATAAAGTTAATGAGTGGCCAAGTCAAAGTCCTGACCTTACTCCAATAGAAATGTTGTGGAAGGACCTGAAGCAAGCAGTTCATGTGAGGAAACCCACCAACATCCCAGAGTTGAAGCTGTTCTGTACTGAGGAACGGACAAAAATTCCTCCAAGCCGATGTGCAGGACTGATCAACAGTTACCCCAAATGTTTAGTTATAGTTATTGCTGTACAAGGGGGTCACACCAGATACTGAAATCAAAGGTTCACATACTTTTGCCACTCACAGATATGTAATATTGGATCATTTTCCTCAATAAATAAATGACCAAGTATAATATTTTTTAAATTGGGTTCTCTTCATCTACGCGTAGGACTTGTGTGAAAATCCGATGATGTTTTAGGTCATATTTATGTACCACTGTATATATACCTCCAGCAATGATGCTACATGTCTGCCTTGCTGGAAAAAAAAAAAAAAACCCAATACAAACCCTCATACAATTTGTAATGGTTTTAATGGTTATACCAGGAATTGCATTGGTTTTAATGGAAACTGTAATGGTCCATCTGGGTCTCTCTCTCGTGGTAATTTGTTGCCTATTACTGGTGGCATGTTATGTCTAATGGTTACCATTAAGGACCAATAATGGTTTTAATGGTTAGCTGATGATTTGTAATGTTATTTGTAGTGGAAACCATTAGACTTTCTGTGATGGTTTCTATTGTTTTATTCAGCAGGTTGGGGGCAAGGAAGGTTCATGTTCCAATCAAATAATAAGGAAATGAATTGAAACATATTGTCACTTAATTCCAGCAAAAGTGCATCAAGAATATTCGCATGAACTTTTCCCATGCCAGATAGTTTGCAAAACCATTACATCAACTCTGTAAAAAAAAAAAAAAAAAAAAAAAAAAAGGGGTCTTTCGTTAAAATCACTGCTTTCACACAACTACGTATTGTAGTTTTCACTGCACGAATAATGTAATGCTTCTTTTTTTAAAAAAATAATAATAATAATAATAAAAACTAAAACTAAAACTAAAACTTTTTCATTGTAAAAATGATCTCATTCATTGTTTAAATAACATCTGTATCCCGTTACGGTTTATATAGAAACCTACAACTTTATGTTATTGATAGATCCAGTGTTGAACCTACTTTTCAGAGCGCTGATCAGCATGTTGCCATCCTTAATCAGCTCCTTTATGAACTTATTGGTGCGATCCAGCTCAATTTCGTGACATTTCAACCGATCTCTGAAGTCGGGACTGTCCAAAAAAGAGTCGCTGAATTCCAGAGCTGGTAATCCCATTGTATTAAACTGCAGCCGAGAAGGAAAACGCATCAAAAAAAGACGAAACACTCTTATTCGGTTTGGTAGAGTCCCACTTTTTTTTTTCTTCTCTCGTCAATTCCCGTTTTTTTTTCTTTCCCCCCTTACGATTTACAGTTACCTTTCCAACTCTTGGAACGCCGTATCCAGAAAGCCTACTTCCGGCATGTTGTTTCCCCACTCCATCACTAGGAGACGTTATTTTCTTTCACCGACTCGTATTCCGACTAACCCCACCTCCTGTGATTATGATTGGCTCACAGCACTCTGGCGTCCCCTTTTCGATTGGTTAGCAGCTTATACATCCAAGCACTCTGACGGAGTGAGTATGAAGCGCTAGCCAATCCTAGTGCAGGATCTGGGATTCGCCTAGAAACGGGTGGGAAAAGCAAAAGAGAAATGATAGTGGTAAGAGAGCAGCAGGGACTCCTACTGGTCTGCTTCCAATACATCAAGGACGTATAAAGAAGGTTATCTGTGATGAAAATCACACGAAGAAAAAGTGTTATTATAGCTATTTAATGAATGTAAAATTATTTGACAGGAACGTAGGTCCTGTTTATTAGGATATGGTTTTTTTTTCTTTTTGTGAGAGATTATGGACAATCAAATAACAAGAGCTTCTTACATATCCACAGTACTGGAAATAAAGTAAATGTTGTTTATGATTATTGTGGTAGCAGTACTTTGGTTTTCTTTATAATTAAGAGTTATTTACTTCCTACAACCATTTTAATGGTTATCCCTTAGAGGGATGTTGTTGTTATCCATCCATTTTCCATATCACTTATCCTACACAGAGTCGTTGGGGAGCCTGGAGCCTATCCCAGGGAACTTGAGACACAAGGCAGGGGATACTCTGGACGGGGTGCTAACCCATCACAGGGCACAATCACACACGTTCACACACTATGGACAATTTGGATATGCCAGTTAGCCTACAGTGCATGTCTTTGATCTGGGGGAGGAAACCCCCGCAACACGGGGAGAACACGCAAACTCTGCACACACAGGGCCCCGGTGGGAATTGAACCCCCAACCCTGGAGGTGTGAGGTGAACATGCTAACCACTAAGCCACCCTTCCCAGAAACCAGAGTACCAGGAGGAAACCCCTGAAGCAGGGGGAGAACATACAAACACCACACACACAGAGGCGTGATTCAAACCCCCAACCCCGGCCTTGCGAGGAAAACGTGCTAACCACTAAGCTGCCATGCTCCACCTTCGTCTTCTTCTTCTTCTTCCTCTTCTTCTTCTTATTATTAGTAGTAGTAGCAGTAGTAGTAGTAGTAGCAGTAGTTGTAGTAGTAGTAGTAGTAGTAATCATAGTAGTAGTAGTTGTAGTAGCAGCAGCAGCAGTAATAGTAGTAGTAGTAGAAGTAGTAGTAGTAGTAATAGTAGAAGTAATACTAGTAGTAGTAGAACTAGTAAAACAGCAGTAGTAGTAGAACTAGTAATAATAGTAGTAGTAGCAGTAGTACTAAAAGTAGTAGTAGTTGTATTAGTAGCAGCAGCAGCAGTAATAGTAGTAATAGTAGAAGTAATACTACTAGTAGTAGCAGTAGTAGTAAAAGTAGTAGTAGTTGTATTTGTAGCAGCAGCAGCAGTAATAGTAGTAATAGTAGTAGTAGTAGTAGTAGTAGTAATAGTAGAAGTAATACTAGTAGTAGTAGCAGTAGTAGTAAAAGTAGTAGTAGTTGTATTAGTAGCAGCAGCAGCAGCAATAATAGTAGTAATAGTAGAAGTAGTAGTAGTAGAAGTAGTAGCAGCAGTAGTAATAGTAGTAGTAGTAGTAGCAGTAGTAGTAATACTAGTAATAGTAGACGTAGTCGTAGTAATAATATAGTAATAGCAGTAGTAGTACTAGTAGTAGTAGTAGTACTAGTAGTAGTAATACTAGTAATAGCAGCAGTAGTAGTAGCAGTAGTAGTAACAGTAGTAGTAGTAGTAGTAGTAGTAATACTAGTAATAGCAGTAGTAGTAGCAGTAGTAGTAGAGGAGTAGTAGTAGTATATCTGAAGTTAGTATCATAAGAAAATCCTACAAGGGATCAGGGTAATTGGATTGTTTGGATTTCCTTTGATCTCATACAAATTCAATTATATGAAAAGGTATAAACATTAACCCGAACCCCAACCCTAAACTTTATTTCAGTTAAGCTTCATTTGCTTTGTTGAACATAATTAATGTATTTGTTTGACAATTTTGAAATGTGAGACCATGTTGCATATTTACACTCTTCAAAGTTCATCAAGGGTTCTATTAATTGGTTAGTGGTTCTAACTTTCCAAAATTTCCTATATTTCCACTTAGAACCTTTGAGCATGACTCTTGATGGCAAATGACAAATGACAAATGATAGTGAACTGCACCTTTAAAAATGAATGTACTTAACTGGAGATTAAGAACCACTCATGTACATTGATAAGCATTTACAGCGAAGCTTTAAATGTATACCACATGCACCTTTCCAGGTAAAAGACAATAAAAGTACAAAAAAGTACAATTGAGAGTACCTCCACAGTAACAAGGAAAAAATTAATAGTATAGGACCATTTTACTTCTAAGTGTAGTGTTCTATATAGAACCTCTTCGTTAGTGTACTTTGAATGACTCTTTCATAAACTTAGAGGATGGACTGCCATCTAGAGGACTAGTTACAGATAATTCACTTCCAAACTGCAGGAGCTTAATAATTCTAGCCGGATATTACCTCATCGGAGGGGGTAAAAAAAAAATATATATCAAAAAACAAAACTAAAAAAACACCCAAACAAACAAACAAACAAAACAAAAAAAACACAAAAAACAATAAACCACTGCCCAATGTTATACCTGATAGAAAAGATCTGACCAATCAAATACAATTATATATGTCATGAGACTGTGACATTCAGCGATCATGTAACATGGTATAAGCAGTACAGACTATTTTTAACTTGACCCTCAGTCCTGCAGATGGTAAGCACTGTGGAGAGTTCGGTTAGTTAACATTTTTTAAGGTAAGTTATCTCTTCTCACATATCTGGTAGAGATCTGTCTTCATTCATCTCCACATTACTAGGCACATTGTAAGAATTACTTTAAATGTGTACTTTTGGTTACTGCTCATAAATTATGCCAGTAGTCAGGATAAACAGTCAAACAGATGTACAAATGTTTCCTGTACTAAAAATGTCCTCTGTTTCAAGGAACTGCAGAGAATCATTTGTCACAGAGGCACAGATGGTATGTTTATTTTGTTTCCTTTCTGGTACAGAGCCCATGTTTGTGTCTAGACAAATTGACGTTAGAATTGATCCTGTTACGTTTAGAGATATGACTCATGGCAAACGTCAACCAAAAATTGTTTTGAAGTCTATAAAATTAACCACTTTAATGTTGATTATAATAACTAATTACAACCCCAATTCTGAAAAAGTTGGGACAGTATGGAAAATGCTAATAAAAACAAAGAGGAGTGATTTGTAAATGTACTTTGACTTGTAGCGTATTTAAACAAAAAACGTATAAAAACAAGGTATTTGATGTTTTACTTAAACAACTGCATAGTTTTTTGAAGATAAACATTTACTTTGAAACTGATGCATGCAACACATTCCAAAAAAGTTGGGACAGGGGCAATTTAGAACTGATAGCGATGTGACAAGTTGAAATAAGAAGGTGATGTGAAACAGGCGAGGCAATTGTCTAATCATAGTATATAAGGAGCCTCCAAAAAGGCCTAGTTCTTCAAGAGCAAGGATGGGTCAAGGCTCACCAATCTGCCAACAGATGCATCAGTGAATAATCCAACACTTTGAGAACAACATTCCCCAAAGACAAATCAGTAGGATTTTGGACATTTCACCTTCTACAGTGCACAATATAATTAGAAGATTCAAGGAATCCGGTCAAATCTCGGTGCGTAAAGGGCAAGACCAAAAACCACTTCTGAATGCGCATGAGCTCTGATCCCTCAGACGTCACTGTCTTAAAAACAGTCATGAGTCTGTAATGGATATCCTGACCTGGGCTGGGGAATGCTAAAGCTTTGTCAGTCAGCAATATTCGCCACTGCATCCACAGATGCAAGTTAAGGCTTTACTATGCAAAGCAGAAGCCATACATCAACACTGTCCAGAAGCGCCACCGATTTCTCTGGGCTCAGTCTCATCTGAGATGGACAGTAGCACAGTGGAATCGTGTTTTCTGTACTGTCCCAGTTGTTTTCTGTACTGTTTCGGAGGCTTTTTTGGGGCTGTACATGGCCAGTGGTAGCTCAGTGATTAAGCTGTTGGATTACTGCTCATAAGGTTGTGAGTTCAATGCCCAACACTGCCAAGCTACTACTGCTGGGCCCTTGAGAAAAACCCTTAACCCTCATATACTCAGTTGTATAAATATGAGTTGCTCTGGATAAGGGTGTCTTCCAAATTTCCAACAAATATGAATAAGAAATTGCTTAATGTGAAGGTTTCACAAAAAAATTCCTTAAGGCAAACACAGCAATTTACTGTATTTTGCTCATTTTGTGCACTAAAAAGGTTTAATTATGAAAAAATATTATTATTATTATTATTATTATTATTATTATTATTATTATTATTTATAATATATTATAAGAAAACACTTACTCAAAGTTTAAGGTAATAACTTTACTGATATTTCTGATATGTAATGAATGAAACACTTAGGAGTGTGCTGTTATAGGAAAATAATCAACAATGGGGTAGTGTGATGTGGCCCAACATGTAGCTGTTACCACCCCGATGTAGATTATATTTTTTTTATGATGTCATGTTTAATGTTGGACAACGTCCACAAAACAAGTTAATTCCTGTTATCATTTATTTTTACAGAATTTATAAACAGTCATTCCCTTACTAGCCTCACTTTTTTCTCTGTCTTAAAATTAAATAAGACAAATGTTACATTGTCATGTTACAGAGAAACCGGAAAATACAGTCCTCTGCCCTGAAGACTTTCCCATTCCCGAACATATTCACTATTACAAAGCACTGATACTGGAGACTCCTTCCATAAATGTTGAATAAATGATTCCGCAGAGAAATCATCAGCATATCATTGACTGCATGTTTTTCCTTTTTTTTAGGGTACGATTATACAAATCCATACAAATCCAATAATCCCAATGTATTACTATAGAAACCATAATGCATTGAAATGAGTGCATTAATATAAACCCCTTGCCTTTCAGCTGCACTAGTGTGAGAGTCGCAGTTATCAAAAACTAATCAACACCTGACCAAACAGATTTTAGAATTAAATAGTGCTATTGGCATAAAAAGTATGTAAGTCTGAGTCTGAGTTATCAGTGATGTTCTAATTTGTTTTTTCTTCTGCAATGTTTTGCCATTTCAGAGCAGATATAGGAGGTCAACGGCAGCATCAGGCAAGGGGCTACACAGGCACTGTGAGAGCTGCCACAGAAAATATTGCAACGCTCCCATAGAGATCTCTGTGTCATGCATGATCATCAACTGCCGCTTACTGTGTGGTGCCTCCTTTCACATGTGCAAAGAGGAAGAACACATACTGCTATGTCCTAATGAGAAGGTGCCCTGCATCAACGCCAGCAATGGCTGCCCTTTCACCATGTGTCGCTCGAAGCTGGCCAAACACCTGAAAGTATGTCCTGCTAGCGTGTTGGTCTGCTCAATGGAGTGGAACCGTTGGCCCACTGAGGACATAAAGGCACCTTTATTTAGCAACCTCATGAAGAACATCCATGAGCATCAAGCTCTGGACCTGTCCATGGCTCTCAGAGATCAGAAGCAACTATGCAGAAGGCTGAAAATGAGAAGCTTCTTTCCTCATTTGACAGAGGAACCAGATGAACCTATTCCAATAGAAGCAGAAGATGAGGCAGCAGGGGGTGACTTTTTGGTTAATGGAAACCATGTGAATTGCATGGGAGGTAAGGCCTCAATAAATGGTCCTTTTAACATCCAGGTGGAGGAGTCTGTTGAGGAAGATCTCACTGTGGACAAAGAGAAATACGACCTATACGAGAAGATGTTTAGCAAGGAAAGAGGAGGCTGCAAGCAGGCTCAGGAAGAAGAATCAAAAACAGGAGTTCAAAAAGACAAGAATGAACCAACTAAAGGTTCGATTAACCCATCTATCCCTAATCAACAAGGAACTGTTAAAGCAACAGTGGAAGATAGACATGGAGCAGAGTCTGTCCAATCAGACATCTCTAAAACTGGCTTTGCTCCTTGGCAAGAAGGAGTTCTGGAAAGACTTAGTCAAGAAGTAAATCCAAGAGAGTACAACATGTATTTAGTACACCATGGACGCATGCTGATCTCCTTTGGCCAGATTAAAGCTTGCACTCCCAGAGAGAAAGATTTTGTTTACGGAAACCTGGAACCAATACCAGTTCAAACCCTTCATACTTTTAATGTTCCCATCAGTTACAGGCACAAACGCATCCATCAGAAAGATTCTGCTGCCCGAGTGCGCACTGAGCACAAGAGCGTGGACACCTCTGATTTGGGTTTATCTACAGAGGAGGTCACTCATAAGATGGATGAGATGTTTGCAACTTTGCTATGTGCTGCTGAACTGGAGATTAGAGGACACAAGATCAGTGAATCTGTGGCCACAGATGGACTTTATATTGATATTGCAACTCAGACATATGACTTTCTCACAGCTCCATTTGAGTACAATGCCACTCTGGCTGATATTACAGAGGACAGGGATTTAAAACTTTATCTCCAGATTGATACAGAGAGCGTGACACTTAGACACAACAAATCCACTTCGGCGTTCACATTTATGTGTGAACATTTCTTCAGAAGGGATGAGTTTGCATCTCACTTTAAAAACGTCCACTCAGATATCCAGTCTTGTTTGGATGGCTGGTTTGAGCAGAGATGTCCTCTGGCTTATCTGGGCTGCACCTTCATCCAGAACCGACTCCAGCCCTCCACTCACAGAGCTACAGTCTGCTTTAACAAGGACCTCAGCATCTTCACACTCAGACCTGATATTGCCACATCACTCATTGCTGATTCCCAAACGCAAGTTGGATATGAGGATTCTCTCAGTAATCTTCCTTTTGAGGTGCTGCGTCAGATCGCCAGGTACCTGGATAGCTTCTCTCTTTCCCAGCTGGCTCTGGTGTCCCGACTTTTCCGAGATGTTAGTGCCACGTTCCTGCACGAGAGAGGAATGGTCAGCTTGAAGTGGAGGAAAAAACTATACTCTCATGGTCAAGCCAAGTGGAAATCATCTGTCGTAAGTATTTTTACGATGGACGCTGTTGTAGAACATACATTACTAAAGGAAATGCACTAGACAAATGCATAACATAAACATAAACAGCTTGCATTCTTTTTAATGTCTGTCTTTAAAAATTTGGCAGATGTTAGTTGAAGCTAGCTGTTTTGAATCCCAACCAAAGCTGCACCCTCAAACACATGGGCTAGACTTGAGTTTTTTGAGATGGGCCACACTGCAAAACCAAAAGTCCAGGGGGTAGAACAGGACCTGATCCAACTCCTCTTATAAGCCTAACCCCTAACCCTAACCCACACAACACTGAAAAATACTAAACACACGTATCCAGCCTGAACCAAGTTGTTTCCAACCCCTGGACTTTTGGCTTGATTTCACCTAGGAAGGAGGAACTGGATCAGTTCTGACTCCACCCCACTGACTTTTTGTTATGCCGCAAGGGGGGCCTGATTGACAGGCATGTAGACATGCCTCCTTGTTCTGATTAGTTGGATTTTGGTGGTCTACATCCACATTAGATCAATATCGGGAGTTGGCCAATACTCAAAGGTCTGATGTCAGTATCATATCAAAATGTAAAAATGGGCATAGTTATACATGTTAGATATATATATATATTAGTGATGATTAATAATTGCATTTGAATAGTGATTATTTTATTCTCAATGTTTTTCCTTTCTTTTTCTCACTCATTCTCTTTAAGGTTTGGGAGTTCAGCAGTCTGTTCAGCAAAGTGGACACTTGGTGTATTGGTGACACACTTTCCATGGCTGAGCACCTTAAACATTGTCCATTTTACCAAACAGAACCCAAAACCAAGCCTTTTCCACTGGCCAGCTTATGGAAAAAAAATGAAGATTCAAAGGATCGGAAAAGTCTAGTCAGACAATTTATTGGGCGGAGCTAACATTAACATGATTACTAGCTTGATTGGGGCGCACGGTGGCTTAGTGGTTAGCACGTTTGCCTCACACCGCCAGGGTTGGTGGTTCAATTCCCACCGCTGTGTGTGTGGACTTTGCATGTTCTCCCCGTGCTGCGGGGGTTTCCTCTGGGTACTCCGGTTTCCTCCCCCAGTCCAAAGACATGCATGGTAGGCTGATTGGCATGTCCAAAGTGTCCATAGTGTATGAATGGGTGTGTGAATGTGTATGTGATTGTGCCCTGCGATGGATAGGCACCCTGTCCAGAGTGTACCCCACCTTGTGCCCCATGCTCCCCATAAGCGGTATAGAAGATGGATGGACTAGCTTGATTGTTGTGTCATTTTTACAAGTGCAGTTATTACACTAAAAAAAGAACATGAAAGCGTAGAGATCACAAGGACATTTTTTAGGATAAATGTTGACAGTGATCTTTTGTATCAGACTGAAATGTACTGTTTCCTAAACTGTAATGAGGGCTATGTTTCAGTAAAATAGAAATGGAAGGATTATTGAGATTAAAAGATTGCATCTCATCTCACTTCACAGGCTCCTTGGAAATGCTTGATCAAGATTAACCACTGGAAGTTCGCCTACCAATGCCCATCTGTTTCTGTTCCATGCCAAACACTATGATTTCTGGGGTCTAAACATCATCCTGAAGATTTTACTATGACTGAATGCATATTGAGAGTCCTTCCATAAATGTTAAATAAATGTTTCATCATAGAACATGTCACCCTATCAATGATTATGCTTTGCTTTGCTTTATATTCTTTAGAAATTATATTATAGGGCCGAAAGTATGTGGGCACTTGAATATTGAACTAGGGTGGATAATCTTATCAGGAAAGGGCCAGTGTGGGTGCAGGATTTCATTCCAACCAAGCAGAAGCCACACCTGAATCTACTGAAAGCCAAGATCAACTGTTTAAACAGGTGGAATCAGGTGTGCCTCCTGCTTGGTTGGAATAAAAACCTGCACCCACACTGGCCCTTTCTGGATAAGATTACCAACCCCTGATATTGAACATATGAATATATGGAGTTGGTCCCCACTTACTGCTATAACAACCAACATTCTTCTGGGTAGGCTTTCCACTAGATTTTGGAGTATGTCTGTGGGGATCTGTGCTCAATCAGCCATAAGAGTGTAAGAGGTCGGGCATGGATGTTAGGCGAGAAGGTCTGGTTGATGCAAAGCATCAGTTAATTATGAAAGTGCTTAATGAGGTTGAGGTCAGGGCTTTGTGCAGACCACCTGAATTCTTCCACACCAACCTTGGCAAACCATGTAAGTAAGTAAATTTTATTTATAAAGCGCATTTAAATTAATAATAATAATAATAATAATAATAATAATAATAATAATAATAATAATAATAATAATAATAATAATAATAATAATAATAATAATAATAATAATAATAATAATACGTTGGCTTAGTGGTTAGCACGTTCGCCTCACACCTCCAGGGTCCGGGGTTCGATTCCTGCCGGGGCCATGTGTGTGCAGAGTTTGTATGTTCTCCCCGTGCTGCAGGGGTTTCCTCTGGGTACTCCGGTTTCCTCCCCCGGTCCAAAGACATGCATGGTAGGCTGATTGGCGTGTCTAAAGTGCCTGTAGTGTATGAATGTGAGTGTGTATGTGATTGTGCCCTGCGATGGACTGGCACCCTATCCAGGGTGCCCGATGCTCCCTGGGATAGGCTCCAGGTTCCCCCGCGACCCTGAAGAAGGAGTAAGCGGTAGAAGATGGATGGATGAATAATAATAACAACAATAATAAAAAATATACAATGAACTAAAATAAAAAAATTAAAATAACAGTTACTAATCAACAAGTTAATAGCCAGGGAGGGCCAAAGAGTAAAAATGTGTCTTAAGTCTAGATTTAAAAATACAGATTGAGGGAGCTCTCTTAATGTAAGGTGGCAATTGTTTCCATAATACATCGTGCATAAAACTCCAAATGCTCTGTCACTTTTTAATTTAAGACCTGACCATAGGACGGGGGATGTAGGAGAGCTTTATTGGCGGAACTGAGAGACCTGGGAGCTGAATGCAAAATATAAGGTCAGAAATATAAGATGGGTCTTGTTGATTAAGAGCTTTAAAAACAATCAGGAAAATATTGAATTGAATTCTAAAAAAGACTGGAAGCCAATGAAGAGAAGCTAGAATTGGGGTGATATGATCATGATTTTTTGCATTCGTTAACAGTCTAGCCGCTGTGTTCTGGACCACCTGCAAACATGCCAATGAAGATTGGGAAAGACCAAGGTATAGAGAATTACAATAGTCAAGGCGTGATGTAATAAATGCATGAATGACTTTTTCCAAATCTTGAAAGGAAAGTGACGATGTAATTCTGGAAATAACTCTCAGTTGATAAAAGCTGTTTTTAACATCTGAGCTAATTTGTTTTTCTAGACAGAGGTCAGAAGTGACACATGGTATTATTTTCCGGGTTTAAGTACTGTACTGCATTGGAATTGTGCTACATAGTTATGTAATAATGTAAGGGGGAAAAAGTGACTAATTGTTGACATCTCTTGGTATGTAGAAAATATTTTCACTATTGTGGTATTAATATCAATACACTGACAGTATAACTTATTTATGTGGACATGGTCTGTCTAAGAACTTGGATCTTTGGGAAATAATAAAGGTGGTAAAATGCGCAAATGATCTTCTACAGCTCTGGATTCAGCACCACGTTTGCTAACACCGAGCTCTGTCTGACCTAACCCCTAGAATTCAGAGCAACTGATGACCTGTAACCAGACTCCATGTTGCAGCAGTCTTGTCACGTTGTCTACATCCACCGTGCCAACCTTTCTCTATTTTTAGCATTCAGGCACACCGTGGATATAAGTGCACTCAGTCTTGCAGCAACAAAGCAGGACACAATCAACCCACTCACCCGAGTAAGACAACTTGCATTTTGACCTACAAGTCTGATACCATGACATATGTTTTCTTGCCATGTTAACCTCATCGTGTAAGTTCAGGCTTGTATTTATGCATGTGTGTACCTGATTTATGCATTTTACCTTAGGTAGAGTGTGTGATTTCACATGGTCGTTTTGGTATATTGTTGAATTTTGTTTTATTTTCAGCCACATGAGGGAGTTTGTGTTTTATAATATCACCGGATCATTTTCACAAAGGTTCACAGTTGTGGTCACCTTCAGATACTGATATAAAGAATTATACTTTTCAGATGATCACATGATCAAGCTTTGACTATCCCAGTGATTTATAGATATGGTAAGTTATAAATCTTTGTCTCAGAAGACAAATTGCATAGAGAACAAAGTCAGCAAGATTTTAAATGGCTCTCTGTTGACAATTATTTTAAGGGAAGACAAAGGACTTCAGGAGCTAAACTTCATAGGCACTGTGAGAGCTGCTACAACAGACGCTGTAAAGTTCCCATAGAGAGCTCTGTCTCATGCATGATCATCAACTGCCGTGTGCTGTGTGGTGCTTCCTTTCACATGTGCAAAGAGGATGAACACATACTGCTGTGTCCTAATGAGAAGGTGCCCTGCATCAATGCACACTATGGCTGCCCTTTCAGCATGTGTCGCTCGAAGCTGGCCAAACACCTGGAAGTGTGTCCCGCTAGCGTGGTGGTCTGCTCAATGGAGTGGAACCGCTGGCCCATTGAGGAAGCAGAGCCTCCTGAGTTCTACAAGAATATCTTGAAGGAGAACTACACCCAGGAGCCTCTGGACCTTTCCATGGCACTGCGGGACCAGAGGCAGCTGTTTCAGTCCCTCAAAATGAAGACTCTTTTTCCTGAACTTATTGAAAAGCTCGAGGAGGAATCTGTCATTCAAGAACTTGAGGGAGCTGTTGGATGGGTATCTAAAGATGCACAAGAACCCTCAATATCTATAAGTGCTGCCTCAGTCCTTGAACCTCAGGAGAGGGAGTTAACTCAGGAAGAGAGAGAGGTGATAGCAAGGGACACTAATATATTAGGCATCGATAGGTATAACATCTGGGAGAGGATGTTCAGTATGGAACTGAGTGGTTGCAAGCACACCATTAAGTCACTAGGCACCAACCCTTCTTCCAACAGCAAAGAGCTGAAACCCCAAGCAAATCCAAGCAAACTGGAAATCCTTAAAGAGGAGACGGAAACACAAATTGGAAATTCAGGCATACTTACTTATATGCCACATTTCAATCCATATGAAATGGATGAAGATAAATTTGTGATAGCAGCATCCTTATTTGCGTGTGACACACGTCCAAAGAAGACATTTGTATACAAAGATTTGGAGCCCATGAAGATCAAAACTGTGCGAACATTCAAAGTTCCCACCAGCTTCAAGGCAAGGCCAAGTCGTATACGCAATCCTTTTCATTACAAAAAAGATAGCAAAGCTGTTGACACAGCAGACCTGAGCATTGAAATGGGGGACATGCCAAAATGGGATGAGGTTCAAGCAACCCTTCTGTGTTCTCTGGAGAAGGAACTCAGAGGACACCTTATTGCAGAGTCCAGTTCTGCAGATGCACTTATTAAGGATGAAGGAACTCAGACTTATGACTTTTACTCTGCTCCTTTCAAAGCAGATACGTCTCTGGCGGATCTCACAGCAGACAGGGCTTTGCAGCTTCATGTACAAATACAAACCGAGAGTGTCACCAATAGACACAACAAATGTAGCTCTGCATTCACATACATCTGCAGCCATTCATACAGACGAAATGAGTTTTCTTCTCATTATAAGAATGTTCACTCAGATATCCAGTTCTGTTTAAATGGCTGGTTTGAACACAGGTGTCCTCTGGCTTATTTGGGTTGCACCTTCAGCCAGAGGCAGCTCCGGCCTGTCACACACAAAGCTATGGTCTCATACGATAAAGACCTCAGCACATTCACTCTCAGACCCGAGGTACCATCCATTCTCTATGAAGGTGTGACAACGATGACTATGGAGAGGAAGCGAGCACGGAACCAGGATGCTCTGAGCAAGTTACCTTTTGAGGTTCTCATCCACATTGCTGGGTTTCTGGATAGCTTCACGCTGTCTCAGCTGGCTCTCGTATCCCGGTTAATGAGAGAGGTGTGCGGGATTTTACTGCAAGAAAGAGGCATGGTCTCTCTTAAGTGGGAGAAGAAAATTGATTCACATGGTGGATGGTGCTGGAGAGCTAGACATAAGGTCAGATATTTCCTGATAACCTAATAATCTCATGCATTTGCTATCTTTTCATTTACATAACTAGGGCAGGACATGCTAATAGATATTTCCAAATTCCTTTAGGTCTGGGAATTCAGCAACTTGTTTTCCCCTGTGGATAACTGGTGCTTGGACAAGTTCCCATCAATGTCTGAGCACCTTAAAGTCTGCCCCTATTATGAGATGGAGAACAGAACAGAACCTGTACCCTTAACTGCTGTCTTTGATTGTGAAGAAGAAGAGAACGCTCAGAGACTTGTGTCCATGTTTATTAAGAATAAATGACATTTGCATCGCAAGTGAGGAAATTAATCAACAACAGGGTAGTATGATGTAGCCTGAGGTAATGCGGAGTTACTCTTGATTATTTTCCAGCAATAGCATGATCCAACATGTTTTATTCCTCTTATACCATACCAGTTCGCCAATGATGACAATTTTCAAAATTAATTAAAGAACTTTTTAACTCTTTAAAGTCACAGTTAGTGTGGTGGAATGTCCACAAAACAAGCTAATTATTGTTATCACTAACACTATAGCAGCTATAGACATATAGTCTAGCCTTCCCTTACTTTCTCTTGAAGGTAAGATAAAAAAAATGCAGCTTGTTACAGAGAAAATGCAGCATTGTCTGTCCTGAAGTGTTTCACATGGCTGAAAACCTAACATCTTTAAAGCAGCTTTACCTCTGACTGTTACAAAGCACTGACATTGGAGACCTCTTCCATTAATGTTAAATGTCTCCTTAGAGAAATGTTCACTTTATCAATGATTAAACTTGTTTTGTTAAATAACAACACTTTTTAAAATATGTATATTATTAAACAAGTGAATAAGCCGTTACTTTAAAAACAAGAATGTGTGCATTAATATAAACCTGGGATTTGCTTTGCAGCTGGTATTACTGTCAGATATGTCATAATGGGTATAACTGTGGTATAAGTAGTGCATGACCGATATTTCTAAACCCATGCAATAAAACTTCTATTATTGTGTTTTCTGGTCCTGACTCCAATAAACCACTGATGGTGTCACACTTCCACCCCTCACTATTATAAAGTAATATTAGCTTAATCATTGTATATTGTTTTCCTTGTAGTTACTGGATAATTAGCCATAAGGTTTGGAAATATATATAGGAGCATAAGAGTGATAAAGTAATAAAAGTGAACATAAATCAATCAATCACTTTGTTTATTATAATGTTTAGTTGTTATTGTGATCCACCTGTACTAGTTAATACCAGAAAATGTATAGAGTATTGCAGCTGTGTTGATGAGTGTTTATGCCTTTGGAAGTAAAACTAACTCATAAAATATTTTTGACAAAATATCAGGTTGTGCTGTTTTTTTGGTATTCACAGTGGAATTCAAATCACTTTATTTTTGCCCTTTGCCATGAAGACAAGTATAGTTTGCTGACTTTGTAAAACAGAAATGGAGAAGCAGAAGCTGGCTTTTTGCATATATCTGCATGTTTCTCCTGTTTTTTTTTTTTGTTTTTTTTGTTTTGTTTTTTCCCCCCAAATGATGTTCCTATTTTATTGGGGAATTGAAACAACTGAATTTTTGCCCCATTGCTATGACATAATACTGCCTCTCGCTCATGTCAAGTAAAGAGAGAAGAAGTCTGAATCTTTAAACCGACACTGGGATACTGGTGAGCCTGACACTGCTATTTATTTACATTTGTGTAACTTAATAAAAAATAATAAGAAGAAGAATATTGGATCATTTACAATAATTAATTTTGCTTACTCTCTAATGGTTATTTATTCTCCATGACTCTTTAGATTATACAGGATGCAGCTGTCAGTCCATCTGTTTGGAGCTGTCTGGGTGGCTGTACTTTTCTCTTTTAGCCTCTGCCAGGATAACTGTCAAATGAAGGATGGACAACCAGGAGAGCCAGGACATACTGGGAGAGATGGCTTGCCCGGACAAAAAGGAGAGAAAGGAGAACCAGGTATGTATCCTGTTTATGTTTAAGTTTCATGACAAATTGCATTATTTACATGAGCATATCAAAGTAATTTACTCAGGTTTATTTACACATAAATTTGTAAAGATACACTATATTGTGGGTGGCAAGGTGATTGTGTTCCACCTGACAACTCCAGGGTTCAATCCTGAGCTTGAGTTACTGTCTGTGTTCTCCACTTGTCTGCCTGGGATTCCTCCAGGTTCTTTGGTTTCCTCTCACCTCCCAGAAACATGCTGGTAGGTGGACTGGCTACACTAAATTACCCCTAGGTGTGAATGAGTGTGAATGTTTTATATCCAGGGTGTATTCCCACTCACGCCCAGTGTTCCTGGAATAGGCTCCTGATCCACCATGACCTTGACCAGAATAAAGATAAATAAAGAAATATGAATGGATGAATAAGCACTGTATTGCATTGTTTCAGGTTTGCAGGTGGAGCTGAGTAAGGAGGCACTGATTGCTCTTAAAGGAGATAAGGGTGAGGATGGTCCCATAGGAGACATTGGTGATAAAGGCTTTCATGGTCTACTTGGTCCACCGGGTCCCACTGGTCCTCCAGGGAATCCGGGCAGAAGTGGGGGTAGTGGTTTGTCCAATGTAAATAAGGCAGCCTTTACAGTGGTGCGTAAGAAGAATGAGTACCCCAGGTACAACAGCCCTGTGATATTTAATGAAGAACTTACTAATTTGAATAAAGACTTCAACATTGCAAGAGGTCAGTTCACGTGTAAGGTTGCTGGAACATATTACTTTGTCTTTCATTTTGTCTCTGAGGGTGACTTGTGTATAAAGCTGATCAGTGACTCCAAAGATAATGTGAACCTGCTATTTTGTGACTATAACCAGCGTAAGACAAGCATATCTCAGGTTCTGTCTGGTGGTGCTGTGATTCAGCTTGCTAAGGGAAATTCGGTGAGGTTAGAACCTGCTAGAATCTCTGGACATCAGAGGGAGACAAACAAAATGTCAAAAACTGAAATGTCCGTGTTCAGTGGATTTCTGATTTTTGCTAGTGGGTGAGGTAAATATATATATAACAATCTATGTTAGACTGACTGCACTGTAACATTGTTAGTGCTAGAGTAATTTCTGCAATCATGGATTTTAATGCAAGTGTACAACTTTCCTCTGTGTTTGCAAATTCTTAAAAAAAAAAAAAAAAATGTTTTAATCACTTTTCTTTGCAACCCAAATGGATATTTCAGTTGTAAAACCATTCTACAATAAAACTTTCATGTGAAACTGGTGTGTGTATGTGTGTGTGCTATTTTCTTACTTTTTTTGTTGGATGTGCACAATGAATACATTATGATTACATAAAATCTAGATTAAATCACTGTTGAAGGCAACATCTGAAATAACTTGACTATAAATATGAAACCATATTTAATTATTAAATTCTTGGACTGATCTAAGGAAAAGCTGAGAGACATCCAGTCACAAGTTTGCACCATCTTACAAAATCATCAGACTGTTTTGGTATACAGTGGCTTGCATAAATATTCATCGCCTTGAATGTTTTTACATTTTGTAGTGTTATTACCTGAAACTGAAATGGGCCTAACTGGAATTATATGACAGGAATCTACATACAATAATTAATAACAATGAATACAATAATTAATAATAATGAAAGGGGGGGGGGGGGTCAATGTAGCTTGACCTATATCAATATAGTTATTATTTATAGATAAAAAAACATAAAACATAAAAAAAACCATAAAAATTGTGATTGCATGAGTGTACTACCTCCCAACCACCTGGCGCCTCACACCCCCCCCCCCCTACCAAACCCCCCCCCAGCCCCCCCGGCTCAGGGCTGTGAAACAACTACATTATTTCTGGTGCAGTTTACATTAGAAGTTATACAATTACTTGAAAAGAGTGGGCATGTGTGCAATTTAAACGTTTAATGATCTTAATAAAAAATTACACCTAATCCTGGGAGGCCACAGAGTAATTTACAGAATATACTTAAACTAACAGCAACATTAAAACCTCTTAAGAGAGGAGCTATTTAAAAAAAAAAAAAAGGAGCAGAAAATACACAGTAAAAACACAGAAATTAAAGACGAATCTTTATTAAAGAATTTTTGAGCTGGCCATTTTGCTCACAAAGATATAATACATATTCACAAATACTTTTAGTTGAAACTACTAGGTCTGAGTAGTGATCGAAAGGCGGTGCTTTTTGCAGTGCAGTTTTGAAAAGAGGAACACAGAACATTTCATTCGATTGACAAAAAATATTTCAGTGACTTAGACTCTTTGAAGCTTGGACTCACACAGCCAAGGACAACCTGATGTTCTGCGTTAGCCATGTTTAACTATAGGTTTATATTCGTAGCTCTGTTGGCAGTGTGGCTTTGCCCGGTAGCCACTCAAAACACATGTCATGCAGGGACACATGGACTGCCAGGTATTCCAGGAATTCCTGGACATGATGGCAGGGATGGTGAGAAGGGGGAGAAAGGCGAGGGAGGTAAGTAATACATTGTTCAGTTGTACTTTTTGTTTAGTTCTTTATTGTTGTTTGATCATCAAGAGTTCCTCAATCCTTCATGTTTAATCTGTTAATAGGAATTCTTAATATCTTCTTGTTTTTTTTTTTAATGCAGGTGAATTAGGTTAGGTTTAAAAAAAAAAAAAAAAAATTCAACACAGGATGACTAGCGAAAATAAACTGTAATTAAGTGTTTCATTTCCATAGTACTATAAATAGAAAGTAAATTAAAAGTAAAATAAATATAAAAAACAGCAACCCTGAAGTGAGCAGAAAGTCTATTACTTTAAGGGTTGCATATATTAGAAAGCAGGTTATAAGGGAGTTCTGAATGCTTTAGGGTTTTAATGGGGACTGTTTGAAATGTTTCTGAAAGAGAACTCCTCCTTTGTAAGGTTCCACTTAGAACCTTTACGATTTCATATAATAAAAAGTGGGTTCCAAAACTTTTCTTTAGCTTTCTAAAGCATTTCTACTCCGAGCTCTTACTGAAAGGGTAACCATTTGTTTTAGGGTGTAAGAACCTTTAGGGTTCTCACTGGCGGACAAACTGAAGAACGCTTCAGAGCATCAAATTGAACCACAAACTATACACATCAGAGTACACTAGATATCAGATATAAGTGGCCTTTTTTGCAGGAATGTTCATTTATAAATGTGATAATACTTTAATGTGTTTTAATTTATTTTATTTTATTATTAATGCAAGTATGTGATTTATTTAAGACCATGTGTTTATCTCAACAGGGCGCACATTGGAACTGGAAAATAAAGTGATCAAAGGGCAGAAGGGGGAACCTGGCATCAAAGGTCCTCAGGGAAAGAGGGGTGCCCCTGGCAATCTTGGCCCACCAGGACCACAGGGTCCACCAGGGGACGAAGGAGCTCCAAGCGACGTAAAACCAAATTCTGCTTTCTGTGTATCTCGTGAAACTGTTGATCATCCAGCACCTGATACGCCAATCATCTTCCAAACAAAAATCACCAATGTCAATGATCACTTTAATCTTAAAGAGGGTAAATTTGTGTGTCACATCCCTGGTACCTACTATTTTGTGTACCATGCAACTTCTAAAAAGACACTTTGCGTTAGGCTCATGGTGGACGGAGAGAAAAGGGCTAGCTTCTGTGACCACATTCAATCTGAGATAAACGTGAGTTCAGGGGGATTTGCTGTGTACCTACGGGACAATAGTAAAGTCTGGTTGGAAACTAATGATAAGGTAAACGGCATGTACGCAGCTGGAGATAAAGGCAACAGTGTCTTCTCTGGTTTCCTGCTTTATGCACACTGAGGGTTTCTCTAGTGTTTCACGAAACACACCAGATTACATCAAGTTTTACATTTCCAATCAAGATCTGTACAATCAAGAGCACAAAATGTATTTCTGATTTCTATGCCATTAATAAAATGCTACTGGAGTGAAATATGGTACTTTTGTTTTCATTGTCTCAAGATATACAATATTATAAAATACAGAGTGCCCTTCTGTTGTCCTTAAAGGTACTATATACAACCCCTAGTGTGTTTCCCTATTACAACCCCAATTCCAAAAAAGTTGGGATGCTGTGTGAAATGTAAATAAAAACAGAATGCAATGATTTGCTAATCTCATAAACCCATATGTTATTCACAATAGAACATAGAAAACATAACAAATGTTTAAACTGAGGAAATGTACCATTTTAAGAAAAAAATAAGGTAATTTTGAATTTGATAGCTGCAACACGTCTCAAAAAAGTTGGGACGGGGCAACAAAAGGCTGGACAAGTAATTGTTGTAGAAAGAATTTTGAAAGCAGTCCAGGTAGAACATGTTTTTAGAAGCTATGGACCCCTAATTATCCAATAAATCTTAAGGGAAGTCTTGAAGAATCCATTTCTAATGGTATAAATTTGGCAGAACAGTACTGTTTGCCATCTCATCTATTTCATGAATAGCACCAATACGCACATAACCATAAAATAAGCACCAAATGGTGTGTTTGAACAACAGAGGTTTATGAGAAAGGGCTCTGGGTAGGACCCATTACCAGAACATTAAGCCTGGAAGCTAAAAACTACAAATTATACAATAAAGCATTAAGGAACTCTTAAAGTACCTTAAGAAGTTACCTTCTTTACTTTTAGGTGGAATAGCCATTTCTGGAAGCTAAGAACCCTAGCTATTACCCTTAAGGAACCCTTGAACCCTTTCTTTAAGGCAGAACAGTAATGTTCTCCAGCTCTTGGCTGTTATTAATGTCACCGGTACACACATAACCGTGAAATAACCACAAAATGGAGACAGTAATGACAGAACATAACACAATCAAAAAAATAATAAAATTACTAAATTCTAACACCCTTAAGTGTTCTTCAGTTGTCCCTCTGGTGGAACCCTTAAAGGTTCTACGTAAAACCTACAAGAGGTCCCATGGAGAACAAGGACACTAAAACAAACAAACAAACAGAAAACATTGAAAAACCCTTTTCCTAAAAAAAAAAAAAAAAGCAGCTGTTATAATTAATGCAAATATAACTTTATATTAAAAAAAATAACATTACATGTGCTAATGGGAACTGTTACATGTAATTTTAACTTTCAGCATTAACCATTACCATTTAGTACTAATATAATACAAGGGGTCTAAAATTCTGCTAATCTTGTAACGTTTTCTGCACACGATGTTCTTTTTAATGTCTGTGTTTTGCTGTAATTTGCTAATGCAAGCAAAAAAATATATTTTTTTAAATGAATTTTTAGATATTACTTAATCCTGGACTGATACACGCCGAATGTGCATTTTATTCCTTCCTTGTTCGTGTTGTGTAATACTGATGTTCTCCATTTGAAAAAGAGAAATGAAAACTGGAATCCGTTTTTGTGGGAAATGATTATTTTTTTTGGCACTCGCACTTGAGGTTCTCGCTGATTTTTCAAGCACGGTGCATACGCTTCTTGGGACAATGGTAAGATATCTGACAAAATTGATCTTTATACTGTATAAATAAGAAATAATAACAATGTTCATAACAGAAATGTTTTAATAACTGATTAAAGTGTGGTATAAGATATTTTAGTTATTATTATTATTATTATTATTATTATTATTATTATTAGTAGTAGTAGTAGTAGTAGTAGTAGTAGTAGTAGTATTTTTTTCATTGCAGGTGTCCTTGTCAGTGTATGCCCTTTTACCTGTCAGCGTTTTGCTGTGGCTTGTGAGCCCCTCAATCTCAGACAAATGTGATAGCTCGTTTGGGTTCTCTGGTGTGCCAGGCATCCCAGGAACTCCTGGTACTAATGGAAAAAGTGGACCAAAGGGAGCAAAAGGAGATCCTGGTAAAAAGATTACTTTTACTTAAAAAAATCCTACTTTTAATGCTACATTTTAAAACAGTATTTATATACACTGTGGACAAACACTTTATGTCTTATGTAAATGTAATAATGTATCATACCACTTTTTAAAAAGATATAGAATTATAGTAATATATATGAATATGTCACTATAACATAATAATCTAGACTTTTTTTTTTTTTTGCTGTTTGCTGTTTTGCTTCAGCTAAATGGAAAACTGTCTCAGCTCAAGAAACATAAAATGTCATGAAAAGTAGATAAAAATTTACTCTCTATGATTGAAATCTATTTGTATGCAGGTGAAGACACACAGCCGGTGAGGGGAGCCAAGGGTGAACTGGGTGCTCCTGGACGCCCTGGTAGACCTGGCCTCAAGGGGGATGAAGGGGCACCTGGTGCACCAGGACTAAAGGGTCCAGAGGGTTCAAAAGGATCTTTTCAGACGATTTCAAATGTTAATCCGGCATTTTTCTCTAATAAAAGAAGGCCTAATTCCAGAACTAGTATAACCCAAAATAAAATCATTGAATTTGAAGACTTGGTCTCTCCTGAGAAGCCTGGTGAAACACTGCGCGACAGTCTTTTCACAGCCCAACAGCCAGGCATTTATTACTTTGTGTATCATGTGTCTGCATTGCACACTGCTTGCCTGTGTATTAAGAAGACGGACACAGTAGTATTGACCATGTGTGATTTTTCACAAGGGGTGATGCTGACCTCTGGGTCTGTGGTCCTGGACCTGAAGCTAATGGACACTGTGGGTGTGTATGTCTGCACTAAATCAAGTCAGATCATCAGCAAAGATGCAGATAACACTTTCACTGGCGTCCTGCTATTCCCATCATAAATATTCAGAAAAATAAAGCAGTTTCAGTGTCTCACCTAATTAACCTTTTTTTGAAGCATCTCCATGATTTCAGATAATTATTTCTGGGTTCACTTTGCCTTTTTTCCAGTATGTTCCAGTATCTTATTAAGCAACTTGTATTTTTTTTTTTTTTTTTTTTAAATCATGAACAAATGGAATAGAACTGTTAACAAACATACCTATGTAATCACATGACTAACCATTTAATGCAAACAACAATAAAGTTAAAATAAATAGAAAGAAAACCCTCAAGGCTGATATGTTCTTGGACTCCTGGGCAGGTTATAATCACATGCTGGCACAAATGGAATGGACCATTAATATAAATTGCAGAATTACAGTAGAAAATGGTACAAATACAATATACATAAATTGGCAGCAAATCATCATCATCATCACCATCATCAGACATCATCATCATCATCATCATCATTAGTAAGGTACAGTGGAGCAAGTTTGTGAAAGCATTTGCAGATCAGTAAATGTATATAGTAGTAGTTTCTTACATTCTTCTACTAGCTAACATTATTCATATAAATAATGAAGCTTTTTCCCCTCTTTTTACTTATTGTGAATATATGCTTTTGAGCATGCACCAGTTTTATGACAATCACAAAGAAATTTCTAGTAGCAGTTGTTGGATTTATGCTGAATTCCAGTTAAATCGTAACAAAAATTGGCAAATGAAATATGATAATGCTTACTTAGAATATGGGTTAGCGATTAGTATTGGGTTTTATGTAGTGGTAGAGGGGGCTCTGCCAAAAAAATAAGTTTAAACACCACTGAACAAGTGTAATTCTATTTTATTTTATGGTCAATATTATATTATGCACATCTTAGTGTGTCTAAGTGACTGTACATGTCACATGGAACATTAAATTCCCACTAAAATAAAACTCCAGTATAGTTAGCAACTTGGTATCATTCACTGCTGTGGGTCGTATTGTTCTTCAGCTTATTCCTTCACTCAAAAGGCTTTTGAAAAGAATAGGCCAGCCATGGCAACCACCATCAACTAAGGCTTACAGTGCATTTCTATCAAGCCTGTTGTGAGAAAAAACATAGCTGCTACTTTGCTTTACTGGAGGATCTACTATAACAACGTGAATCTCATATCATATCTGCGATACGTAAGCAATCACACTGAAGGTGAGCATATATTTACACTAATAACAATATATAAAGTTAGTTAAAGGTTACTCAGAACTACTGACTGATTTTAAGACTTAAAAATACAACAGATATGTATTACATGTCTGATTGGTTCAATAATCATGCTATTAATCTAGTAGTCATTTTAAATGCAAAGATATTTTTGAACAATATGATTTTGTCAGGAATGACCTTATCTGTGAAATCACTATATAAAATATTTTATACATAGCATTATATAGAGCAGCAGTAAGGAAATCACTAGACCAAATTCAGACAAAATTTACTCCAGAAACGCATTATATTGAGCCACTGTTACGTAAACTGAGCAGCCTCAGTTAGCTTCGAATTATAGTTGAAACAAAAATAGGGATGTTTTAAAAGTGATTTTCTGCTTTAAATCAGGGCCTACTGGGCTAGTAAAAGCTCTAACATGCTTGCTCAGAAACCTAAACGACTAGGCTAAAATATAATAGCTAGCATAATGTAATCAAGTATGGTGAGTTAGTTAGCTAGTGCATTAATACCTTCCCAAATGGGGGTCATACCTATGTTCCCAGGGTCCTGCAATATGTTCCCCAGATTTATATGGCACATAATGTAACAATATCAATGAATTGGTATTTGGACATTTCAGCAGTTAGATGTAAGTCACAGCTAAAAAAGAAAGAAAAAAAAAGAAAAAAAGAAGGTGTTAAAAATTAACATAATTAAAATAAATGCAGAAGAAATACATTAGGATGTCTGGCAAAAACAAACTGAATTAAATGACAAACATAATTCATGATGTCATGAGAGATTCAAAAACATAATAGGCTAGTTTCTATAGAAAATATTGATGAAGTGTAATCAATATATGTAACTAATATTTGGATATGTTAATAAAGTACAATCAATATGTATAACCAACATTTAGAATGATTACTTAGAAGCATAATCTAATAATTAATATTAGTTAACAAGTATAATCTATATGTATAATCAATATTTAGAGACATAATCTAAATCCATAGTACACTTTTTGATCAAGTTATATTCTAAGTGTGTATTGAGTTAGATGAATTCTGTCTTACTGTACAACAATTGTTTTTCTGTATCAGCCTGCACCTTTCTGCACAGCAATAAACTGGCATTAGATATTCGCTCAAACTGCTTTTGTAAGTAAACAACCTTGAGGTTGGATACCAATTAACGAGTTAGGATAGGGCCTCAGGAATGGAGGTAGATTTCAGCTAGATAGAAGCTCATTGAGACATAAGATAGGAATGTTGGTCAGAAAACAAAAAAACAACTAACGAAGAAGAAGATTGGTCTGTTTTTAATGAGAAAGGGCAAAACCCCGCCTAAGATGAGTATGCTGTGACAGGTATAAAAAGGGCTGTGTGTGTTTGCATAATTTAGACTTTCTGCAGACTGTTTCACTTTATTGTTTCAATAAAGTTTGACATCTACAAACCCTCTGTCTCTGAAGTTTTTTGATTTAGGCTGGAAAGATTGTTTGCCACGACATTTCCACCAAAATAAGCTATGATCTTTTGTGATTCCATGACTCCAACCATTTGCTTAGTTCCCTCATGTTTAGGCCAATTACGGTAGTTCTGGGGAACAGAAAACCCCTTTGACTAGCTCCACAATAACCCATCCATCCATCTTCTACCGCTTACTCCTTCTTCAGGGTCGCGGGGGAACCTGGAGCCTATCCCAGGGAGCATCGGGCACAAGGCGGGGTACACCCTGACAGGGTGCCAGTCCATCGCAGGGCACAATCACATACACAATCACACACCCATTCACACACTATGGACACTTTAGACATGCCAGTCAGCCTACCATGCATGTCTTTGGAGGAGGAAACCGGAGCACCCGGAGGAAACCCCCGCAGCACGGGGAGAACATGCAAGCTCCGCACACACAGAGCCACGGCGGGAACCCCAGACCCTGGAGGTGTGAGGCGAACGTGCTAACCACTAAGCCACCGTGCGCCCCCCCCAATAACCCATGTCATATTAAGCGAATACAGAGCTGGGAACATGTTTTTCAGCTTCCCATTATCTGTTATATTGGGGGAACATAGGACAATTTGTCGTGTGTTCATTATGTGACACATAAATATGGGGAACATAGGACCCTGTTTCATGTGTTCATTTTATGCCGTTTATAAATCTGGGGAACACAGGACCCTTTTTCATGTGTTCATTATATGCCATTTATAAATCTGGGGAACATAGGATCCTGGGAACATAGATATGCTCCCCACAAATGATTATATAAATTCTATAAAGGAGATGATTTGGCTGTAGTTTTCTATATTGAGCAAATGTCAGCAAGTCACTTTTGTTTTTTGAAAGACAGTAGCAAGTAAGGTTTCTGTCTCTGTGAACTCTGAAAAAAAGATAGTAATCCAGACATGTCATCTTCTTGATCAGGGAGTTTGGGCTTGTGACTTGTCTACCCATGTTAACAGATTTGGATAACAAGTTTGTATTGGCTTCAGCAATCATTAAATAACCTGTTTTACTTAAATTTCAATAGAAAAGATGCACGCTTCAAAAAGACGATCAACTGTCATCTTGTACCATTAAGTAAATTTCAAGCTGAAATAAATTGCTGTGGTACATGAGTGTGAAATTAGACATACAGTACACAATGAGTAATGTTGTAGTGAAGTATGCAGACATTATTGCTCACTGAGTATTTGGGCAACACTACAAAATGGCTAACACCCAAACTGTGCACTTTGGTAAATGTGTACTAACAAACTTTTTTAATCTCCTTAGTGCAAAGTAATGGCCACACAGAAAAGACCCCTTACAAAGCTCTTATGGCCACTACCTCCTCTTGGTCATGATTTCCGAGTTGGACTGCTGCATCTTAAGAATGGTCAAAGGATAAAGCCCTTGCAAGCGTTCCCTCAGGTGGGGGAACTTCCTGCTGTGGCAGGTAAAATGCTAACAATGCAAAACAAAAATATGACAAATACAAATAAGATGACATTAATTCAATTCAAGTAAAGCAAAATTTTGGCCAGTTTTACACAATTAGTTAGTTAGTTACAGTTACATTTATATTGAGCTTTATATTTATATTTATATTGGGGGGGGGGGGCTTTGTGTCTCCTCAGCCATCTATCTATCACCATATAAAATTAAGCTCTTGTGGTTTCTAACCCTGAAAGGTAATTAACTATTAACTCAAAAGACGATTGCAGTGTTAAAAACAGTTGTAGCCATAAGAACATCTTAAATCCAAATCACTTTCTTCCTCAGCAAATATTGTAGTTAGATTTCCATTACTTGTTTGTTTCTTTCAGTACAGAACTAAAGAAGGCTCTGACTCTAAATGTCTTAGCTGATAGCAAAAGTGTATAACACGTTTCATTTTTAGCTATATTATTTCTTTATATAGTCACTTGTTGATAAAAGCAAAAGTATCTTAGAGCACAGTGACAGTAACGAGTGCCATAATATCATATCATATCATATCATATCATATAAATAGAAGCATAATTGTGAACTCATTCTGAATGTGTTATTTTCCTGTCAGGTTTATTGCTTTACCCAGATAAGTGTGAGAAGATGGTAACAACATCAGAGATAGCGTTTGGCCCCAAACCCTTTGCCAGGACTGAACCAAAGAAGATACTTAAGTGCAGTCTGATTCTGGAGGGTGAGGCAGATTCCTGCATTAAACATGGCTACAATGGGCCTCATTTATCAAGTTGAATATGAACAAAGTTAATTGAAAATTGTTATAAAGATTAAAAAAAAAAAAAAATGGTATTCATGAAAATGCCCAAACCCCATTTGTTTGAAAAAACCCAAAACCCATTTGCATCCTACAATCTCCTGAGTTTGTGGAAATATATGTATGCATAAGGAGACACACTAGTGTGAACCTGAATAGATTGTCTTGAAGTAGTGTAATTGGCCATTAGTTACTGCAATTGCTTATTTATTTTGATTACACTGACACAAATGTAATGATAATTTTGTGAATCTGAATTGTATCATATTAATGACTTGAAAGAAAGCAATCCAAAACAAAATGAAATGATTAAATCCTTAAATTAAGACAAGTAAGGCAAGGTATACAATTAAGGAAAAAGTAATGGCACTGTAATAACAGGAGGATGGGATAATGTGTATCTGTGGTAGGCAACATGCTGCAGTGGCTGAGCTGCATTACTAGCAGTTTTATCACATGCTGCGCTTTTGCCATTTAATTGTCAGTTTGTGGTTTTCTGTCTGCATTGCCTTTTTGTGGGCGTCACTGTGTGAAAATCCCAATCAAGCTGTGCTTGGTTAATAAGCTTGGTAAATTACAGGTGACTGATATTTATCAACATATACATATGAGTATGAAGAAAATCAGCGTTACTGAAACTTATGTAAACTTGACTGGAACTTTTAGTTTAGTTTGGCCTATGAAAACATTGACAAATAAGGCCCAGTGTGTCAATGCACTGTTTGTTTTACTGGTGCATGGACCAGACACACCTTGTGGCTGGCCAAAATATCTAACTCTCCCCTGAATTAACTACCACTGCAGGGGATCAAAGCTACATAACAACCAACCAAGAGGCTTATCGAGCTCAGGCTTTATACAGTGATCCACTGATGATGACGGGAAAAAGCCTAGCAAGACGTGAGAGGACTCCAACAACACACTACCAAACACACTACCAACAGAGCTTCGTCCAACCACAGTGTATTTATGGGAGAAGACTTCAAGCCCTGCCCCGCCCTGATAACCTTGCAATCAACCCAGCACTGAGGCAAGAGATGTCCTTCATATGCTGAATAGGATAATATTTAGGCACACATTTACATTTGAATGGAATTATGTATATTTGATACTTTTATAACTGCTGTCTTGTAGGGCTGACTTTAAGACAGTCCAAATGGCAACCTACCCAGGATGGGACATCTCTCTTCATTCTCGTCCTCTTCCGGCTCAACGGAAGGAGCAGTTGTCGCTTACTGAAACGACACCCAAACTGTATACCACTACAAAAATGGTATGTGCATTCTTTGATGTTCTATCTTATTTGCATATTTATGGTACTAAATCTTGACATGATGTTCTTTGACATAAATGTGTTAAGGCTTCTGCCAGAGTCTCTTCCGAAAGCGGCAGATGATCTGAAAACGTCCGGGTTGCCCATCAGAACCACAGAATGAAGAGAAAATTGGACAACTCACCCCAGCTGCTTTTCCAAAATTGCTATCAGATCTAGAACACTGTTAAAGGCATGATCGGGCAAAAATCTAATTAACACAGTTTCCCCCTTTACACCAAATGTAGTCAATCAGAAATATTTAATGTGTGAAGTTTGCATCTACATTTTTCATTGAAGCTATAAGTCTAATGTACTGTAAGCAATGGAAATGGGTCACCCGAAATCTTTTCTCTTATTCCATGCTGTAATTTTCATATACCTGCTTCAAACAAAATTATTAATCATTTATTTATTCACTCATTCTGATAGAAAATTGTGGAGGCGGAGACTTGATGGTGGAATGATACCAAAGTGTGCTGAAAAAATGATGACTCCAGTTGTCTAAGATGGCTACACCGCTAATGTAATCTATAAACAAGAACAAACCTTATGTCACACTGTGTCCTAAACCACAAACACAAGTGTACGCATGTGTGACATCCCTGAAGATTTACCTGTGAGTGCATGGATTTACATTACATATCATGTTTTGGTGGGTCAGCTACATTTGGGGTGAACAATCGCATAAATTATATATTTTTCTCAAAACACTTCTTAACCCTTGTGTTCTGTTTGGGTCAAAACATAACCATATTATTATATTTCCCCAATGTCGAACTTTATATGATTGCCTCATATTCTCTACTGAACATAATACAGGAAAAAATTATTTTTGGGGTGTCTGCAATAACCCCTTCTTCACGTTCTGGTTATTTTGACCCAAGAATAAAATGGCTTATAAAACTGGTGAAATATCAATTGACACCTAACGATCTTAACAAATATAAAATAAATAGGCCAAATCTCAAAAACTCTGTTACATTGGCTCCATTTTGTATTTGCACTTGTACCATAATATAGATGCATTCAAGACTGGTCAATTCAAATGTTATTTTCTGCTAGAACAAGTAGGGAACAGAACACGACCTAGACAATGAGTAGGCCATAACAGTACAATATTTGGTGAAGAGCACCCTCTTGTGCTTATATAGAGTTACCTTCTATTATATTTACCAAGAAAAACATCCTTCACTGAACACAATGGGCATTACATACACATGCTCTGGTGACTTGAACTGATCATTTGTTAAAAACCATTTGACATATGACGTTAAGAAAACACAACATTTTAATAAACCCCACAAAATAAACCAGATACACACATACAACTGCTGAAGTCCTCACAAAATGCACTGCATGTAGTTTGGTCGATCATCTTGGTTGATAACACTAAAGGCATTTTCATCAGACGGTCCATTCAGACAACCTGGTCCATGCTGGTGAATTAGAACAACACACATGCTTACACACACTCACACACTCTCACATCCTGATGTGCATCTACATGTCCTCCACACTCCATTTGTATGCTTCCTCTTGCACTGCTTTCTTATCTGCTATTCTGGTGAAGCGCTTCTGCTCAAACCCATTGGACCTAAACACCAGGAAATGAAATGTTATAGATATTTTTGGACATGTCAGAATACTTAAAATGTTGTTAGCTCAATATGTACAATACATACAATAAATCATCTTATCAATTACATTATACCATAGCGCTGTTGAATTCTTGAATCTGATTGGTCAGAAGGTTGTTGTTAATTTTTTCTAACAGCTTACAACATACACAGAGACTTGTATGGTGGACACTCTACATAATCTAAAGGACTTATAATAAACAGATTTAAAAACTGTGTTGTTATTTAACAAGGAGTAATATATAATCTGTGCCCTCAGGTTTTATGCCACAGGAAAGTCTTCATGTTTTTATTAAGTTTGTCTTATAAACTTGAGAGAGAGAGAGAGAGAGAGAGGCTGGTGATGGAATAACTGTTTATAGCTGCTACAGCGTACATAACAACAGTAAATAACAGTACACGTTATAGGAAAATAATCAACTACGAGTTGACTCCGAGTCATGTTGGGCTGTATCACACAACCCAGTTGTTGATTATTTTCCTTTAACAGCATGTCCCACAAGTGTTTTATTCCTGACATCATAAATAAAACATATATATTATATTATGTATGTACCTGTCTACTCCATCCCAGCGATATCCCGGCATGATGTTGAAGCGATTTGGGGGTGGAGGTGGACCCTGGTAACGAGGTCTCTCTTTAAAAAAATAAAAATAAAAAAAAAGATCAGATCAGTAAGGTACAAGGTGCTGACATGCTGTCAGTGTGACAAACATAAAATATTGTCAAATACAATGGAGTATGAAACTAAGACTAACTGAAATGTTTTTCTTTAAAAATGATGCCATGCCATGAAGAACTGAGGCTGTTTTGAGAGCAAAGGTAGTATTGGTAGTACCCAATATTGGTATAGTGTTCCTAATAAATTGCTTGGTGAGTGTATATATTAATAAGGTAAGGCAGAATTAAGAGGCTTGTTTTCCATTTTGTGTTTCTTATACTGCTGTGACTAACTGTCAAGAAAATGTGTGTATATATGGGGCTTCCTGGATTCATTGCCTTCCAACACTAATACTGTAGCCATGCTGTTAATTCATTAACAAAGGCTTTATTACTGTCTGTTGGTTTTACTGCTCTAGATTACTCTAATCAGTCCTCACCTTTGATTCCTTTGGTTTTTGCATTCTTATCCTTCTTCTTGCGCAGAAGAGCAGCCATTGGGTCTCCGTCTCTCTCCTGCTCTCGCAGCATCTTGTCCAGGTCTTCATCGTCAATGTGACGAGCCAGCGGCTTCTGAGCCTCTCTGAGTGCATCGACCACGTTCTGCTGCTGCATCTGACTCTGTACCAGTCTGAGAGAGAGAGAGAGAGAGAGAGAGAGAGAGAGAGAGAATATATGATCTTTTATAATAGCAGCCTTGTTACATGGATCATTAAATGTTGTTATAAATAAATAAAAATGATAACCATTGGCAAATTGGTGTGCAGAATAAAACATTTCAGTATGTACTGTTATAGAAAAAGAATCAACTTTTAATCAACCCCATTGCTGACCATTTTCCCACAACAGCAGTGATTTATTTCTTAAATACTGACTGTTTCCACGGTACTTTGTCTGTAGATAGAGCATGAAAACCTCACCCTTTGCCCCACTGCGCATATTTCTCATCCTTTTCTGCCTTCTCCCCTGCTTTCCTGCTCTGCTCGGCACGCTCGGACTCCAGGTCACGCTTCTTTCCTGTTTTATCTCTAAAAATAGTCTGTGCATGACGGGACTCCTCTGGGGGAAAGTAATGGTCAATATTTAGGCAACAGTAAAGGTATTACACCTCATAAGAACTACACTTATAGAAACATCGTCCTATTTTTCATAACTTTTAGCAAAAGACCTTCTAGCGGGCGGTTGTGTTTTTCTCTTCTGCGCATTTCCTCCTGCTCTTTCTTCAGGGTTTCAGAAGACACCAGACCAGCAGCTCCACCAGATAACATTTGAGGCCCCTGAAAGCAGTCAGAATAAAACATTAAAGGACCATTAAAGGAAAAATAAAGGAAAACTTCCCCCTGAAACATTAAGTATGTTTATATTCAAATACAGTCCCCTCCGAAACTATTTTCAGTTGTTTTTGCTGTAGACTGAAGACATTTGGGTTTGTGGTCAAAGATGAATATGAGAACAGAGTTTAGAATTTCAGCTTTAATTTCCTGGTAATTATATGTAGACGTGTTAAACGATATCGAACTTAGAACATTTTGGATCTGACAACCCAATCTTTAGGCAAGCAAAATACTGGAACATGTGACTGACAGGTGTTTCTTGTTACCCAGTTGTTTCCTGTTAGATCGAACAATAAATAGCTCTGAGCATCTACTCTTGATTTTAGCAAACAGTTTCACTTGTGAAGACTGCATTTGTTGTCAAAAAAAGAATAAGCCAATGTGAAGATCAGAGAGCTGTTTATGGGAAAGATGAAGACCATTTTGAAGCTGAGACAAGAGGGAAAATCAATCAGAGGCACTGCACAAACATCAAACAATATCCAATACAATTATTTGGTATATGGTGAAAAAGAAAGAAACCAGTGGTGTACTGAGCAACAGACACAGAATGGGTCAGCCAAGGAAAACCCCAGCTGTGAAGAAAAATCCAAAAACAACAGACATCACCAACAACCTCGACAGGGCAGAGCTGAAGGTATCGCAATCCACTGTTCGAAGAAGACTTCAAGAGCAGAAATATAGAGGCCATATCACAAGATGCAAACCAGTCATCAGCAGTAAGAATCGGAAATCCAGATTGGAATTTGCAAAGAAATACAGAGATGAGCCACAAAAGTTCTGGAACCAAGATGAACCTATACCAACGTGATGGAAAGGCCAAAGAGTGGAGAAAGAAAGAATCTGCTCATGATCCAAAACATACAAGCTCATCTGTGAAACATGGTGGAGGAAGTGTCATGGCTTGGGCTTGGATATTTGACAGGTGCAAAAACGTAAGACAACACATCAAACGATGCTAGCTCAAAGTGGTAAATGACATTGTATATATAATTTGTGTAAGTATATTCCTTTTACTGTTGTCGGGAAAATTTTTTAGAGCTTTGAGCGATGACTGACTGAGCTACTATTTGCTAGCTAGCTGACATTTAAAAAAAAAATTATTTCAACTTGGGCAGGTTTAATATGCAAATCAGATGAATACAATTATGATCCAGCAAACAAGGTTATTTTTCATCTTCCCTTCAAGGTGTTTGCAGTTTGCTAATGTTATCTAGCCACACATTAACACCGCAATATTTGGAGGAGTTCGCAATTTTTCAAATTTAACAAAGATTTCCCTCAGATTTGGGCCAAGACACATCAGGTGACATCACTACACCCATTCAGCCAAAGCCCTCTTCGATTCATGTGCATCGAACATGAGTACAGCTAAAAGGTCTCATTTACCAACAAACATCACTGGGAAAGACTGTGCAAAACAATTTCAATGCAAGTGCAATTTTACCAATTCAAGTAGTTATCTGCAAAAAAAATTAAAAATTGCATTGACATTTTGAAAAAAGTCACAACAAAATCAAGCATTTTTGCCCATAACAATCGCAAAATAAAATTCTAATTCTGCGAAATCCTGTACGGCTTTGGGTGCATGAAGCAAGACTCATCTCAGGCCCACCCCAAACCTGTCATCTCATCAACCACACCCTTTTAATTATCATCAAATAACTCCTATTAAACACATTTATCATAAGGACAAATACTGAAGGAGATATCAAGATCAAGCGAACTTGAAAATGACCGCACACTATTCCTATATGTAGAAATGTAACTTAAAATGTAAGTGTGCACTGTGTTCCATTCTCTGACATGGGAATGGGCAGGTTCAAAATTCTACCAGAGGGCCTTGGAGACATTTCTGCTTCACATTTAAACCTATTTTATGACATTCACCCATATGTAGTCATTGCTGTAATCACACACACATCACTCATTTATTCTAAGCATCTTCGTGCTTACCGTCTGTACATCAGGAGCACGAGGTCTACGAGGAGGAGAGAGATCAGAGTCTGATCCATGCTTCTTCTGTGGCCTCTTCCTGGGAGGAGACAGGTCAGAATCAGACCCCTTTCCTCCCTGCACTCTTTTCCTGGGGGGAGACAGATCAGAGTCTGAGTCCCGTCTGGTGTTCGGGCGTCTTCTTGGTGGGGACAGGTCTAAGTCTGGCACACGTCTAGCTGAAGAGGATTTGGACTTTTCTCTCTGTGGAGAATCTGTAAAATGGACACAATATATTCTATGTGTTTATTAAACACCAATCAGGAGAATGAAGTATGAGGATGAGAAATCTTTATGTACCTTTATGATGGTGTTTTTGTGTTTTTCGTGGAGGAGAAGGTGAAGAGGAGTCATGCCGTCTGTGTTTGGTGTCTGTTCTGTGTCTGGGAGGTGAAAGGTATGGAGAATCGAAGCGTGACTTTCTCTTGGGTGAGAGATTGGGAGAATCGTGGCGAGTCGTCCTCTTGGGCGAGAGATCAGGAGAATCGTGGCGAGTCGTCCTCTTGGGCGAGAGATCAGGAGAATCGTGGCGAGTCGTCCTTTTGGGCGAGAGATCAGGAGAATCGTGGCGAGTCGTCCTTTTGGGCGAGAGATCCGGAGAATCGTGGCGAGTCGTCCTCTTGGGCGAGAGATCCGGAGAATCGTGGCGAGTCGTCCTTTTGGGCGAGAGATCCGGAGAATCGTGGTGAGTTGTCCTCTTGGGCGAGAGATCCGGAGAATCGTGGCGAGTCGTCCTCTTGGGCGGGAGATCCGGAGAATCGTGGCGTCCTCTCCATTCTGGAGAACCACCAGGAGAATCGTGTCGAGTTTTTCTACTCCCCTTGCCATCTGAGCTTTAATAAGTGTGAGATAGAGAAAATTAAAAACTTTCCTTTCCTTGCTGACAGTCTAATGTTAGATCTTTAGAGAAAATCAACCTCAACTACCTTGTTCCTGACTGCGGGTCCTCTTGAGATTCGTCATTTGTGGCTGCGACATGGAAAATAAATGACAAAATGCACCTTAATAATGGTATCGACACAGCTTATGTAGAAGTAAGCAATAAAAACACTTCGGGCATGCTGTCACAGAAAAATAATCAACACCAGCATGGTGTGATGTTCTGATGAGATGGGAAGTTGATTAGTTTTCTATAAGCACAGAATTGAGAACTCATCATACCTTTACATAAGGTATAAAGATGATTAGCAGTTAAATCTTTAACATCTCACCTCCCAGAACTTTCCACTTATTACTAGTTCTAAAGACTTCAAGTTGCTTGACTTCGTCTGGACGCTCATCTATTATTTCTGCAATCTGAAGTAACAAATAACAATTCAAATGAATGCAATTCCAAGCACAAGTTAATTTAGCATAGACAGTAAAATAAGTGTTTCTAACAGTATTATTTGTTTTAGTTCTATAAGTTGTTGTCATGTAATTAGGCAAACCAAAGAAAGGGCACAGAAAGACGTCTCATCAGACCAGAAATCCTTTTTATTCTTAAACACAAGGCTCTATGTCACTGCACTCCTATTTAATCTAGAAGATCTCTCTCATCAAGTGATTTCAGGACATGCTCCTGGCATCTACTGTCTATGGCCTGGATCTGTGAAGCACCATGTACTACATTTGTTTATTTAAAAAAACAACAACAACAACAACTGTATTCTATCTTTGAGTTTTGAACTAGATAGACAGAAGTGGGTGTAAGTGCATTATCCGTCATATAAATCTACACAGACCAAACAGAATGTACATCCTTTTGGAAAATTTTGAAACACCACCCAAAAAAGTCTGTTGAAGGACAGATCCACTAGTAGCTGACCCACCTACATATCTAAAATGTACTTACTACAGGCGCCTCCTCCTCATCATCTTCATCCTTGTTCTCCTTCTCCCTGTTCACAGCCAGTTCCCTCCAGTCAATGTCATCATCAACTATTTTCATCCTGCAAAGTTGAATACTCCATCAATCCATTTTAAAAATGAATGTTTGCACCTAGACCTACTGAACACCACTGTTACTGTAAATATTCATGTGCTAGGCTAATTTTCTACCTGCTACAAGCAGCGTTATAGATAATTTCATTTCATTTACCCTCTTCCGGCGAGTTTAGGGCGTTTTTTCTTAGCTTTCTTCTCTTTTGACTTCTTGCCATCTTCATCGTTTGATAAATAGCGCTTTAAATATTCCGCTTTTGAAATACTAGTACTTGCGCTTGTTGCGCTCTTGGAGGCAGCCATTTTGTTTGTGACCTACGTCACGAAACGGATATCACAGAGGGACAAAAAGTACAGCGCGATTTAGAAAAATGGAATTGTGTGACGAGCCCAAAGCTAAAACCTCACCGCCAAAGCTGGCACTTTTGGACGTCGAAATTCTGGCTGATTGTTAAAGAAACTAATAGTTCACTGTCTTGAGTAATTTAGCTATTGAAGTTAAAGGAGTATTAGGAATATGTACTAACGGCACATGTAACACTTTTTTTTGTTGCTTTTTTGCATTAATACATAATGGGAAGCATCAAATTTCTCTATCAATCACTTTATCTGTGTACCAACAAAATCAAGAGTCAAAAACTCTTCATTCTTTCCATAACTTAAGTGTGAGAAGATATGAGAAGTATATATCGTATATAAGATAATACTTTAAGTTGAGGGGTACAGAAGAATTTCTTTGATCAGACTATGGGATTTAAATATGATTTTTATGTAATCCATCAGGTCCAATCAAAGGTTTAAATAATCAGAGTGATAAGAAATGTTTTAATCAATCAAAGGCCTAATAATGGTTTTTAAATGTATTTCACCGGTGAATAGAGAGTGACTTCGTGTTAAATCAGCATTTAAACATGATTATGTTGTAATAGTACACGGAAAATGTATTAATCAGAAAATAATAAGTGAATATTTATGTAGGTGAAACTAGGACAAGTTCATGTAACTCCAGCTTGTGGGAAATCACAGAGTATACGTTTCTCACTCCTACAGTAGTTTGTATCTTTTTGAATACAATTGAGGCTGTCTTCTGTATGTTTTTGATAGCTTGGAATTTGTTATTCCTTAGCGTGTATCCACTACCATTGCCAAGCTTTACGAGTGGTCCATTGTTCAAAGTGCAGAAGTTAGAAAAATACAGAATATGCATGTACTGACAAGGCCAGCTGTGTTAGAGAAGATGCACTAATGTTCAAGGACATGTGTGTTAGTTTGCTAAAAGCCTTCCTTTATACTCTTATCAAATAACAGATGAATGAGCTGTAGAGAGTCTTTGTTTTGAAAGTTTATAAAAAATACTGTATCAAGATGGTGTCCGGCAATCGCTTTGCAAACCAACTCGGCTCTTGTTACTATGATAAAAGACTAATCTCTTTTTGCCATCAAAAACCTCAAGATTCAGAAGTTTTTATTTTTGCTAAAGAAGACTCCACAACAGGGGCACTGTGGCTTAGTGGTTAGCATGTTTGCCTTGCACCACCGCCCTGTTTGCACGGAGCTTGCAAGCTCTCCCCGTGCTTCAGGGTTTCCTCCGGGTACTCCGGCTTCCTTCCCCATTCCAAAGACATGCGTTGTGTGCGACTGGCATCTCTAAATATGTGTGTGTGCGATTGTGCCCTACGAAAGGTTGGCACCTCGTCCAGGGTGTCCCCCACCTTGTGCCCCGAGTCCCTGAACTGAAATATGTTTCCCTTTTGCATCTCAACCACAAGTAAAGTTATGACGAGACATGGGAAATCAGGAAACATTGTGACTATGTAAGGGCAATACATTTACATTAGCTGGGCTAGCATTTTACTCCACAAAATACCCTGAATAAGCTGGAGAAGGCTCATAAGCCACTAACTTCCATGAAAGTATAAGCTACTCTTAAGACTTCTGCACTGGCCAGACACAGTCGAACCATACAGAGTACATCTCTTAGTACTTTGTGAGCACTGACCTAAAGGTATGGCACTAACACGTACACCATTCCAGCGAACCTGAACTCTGCCTCTTCTGACCTTCGTGGGGAACACCTGGCAGAAAAGTTTTGAGCAAAAACGCCACCTTCCTGAGCCACCAAAAGCCCCAGAGCCTGACTCTGCCAGCAGTGTGGCCAAGACACCAGCAAAGGATGTTACAGAGCCTCCCAGTAAGGGAATATATATACAGCAACATTCCAAAAGGAGACAAATGTCCTCAGTGAGACATCTAGGATACAGCAACAGGAGCCATTCTACTGTTGTAACTCCCTGTGGATCTGTCATCTGCAGAAGCAGTGATCAAATTTCCAAAGTTTATTTGTTTAGTTAGTAAATTTTAGTAAATACTTTCTTCATCTGATGAATGGGAGATCTCTTATATGAGTTGAACCTCGTAACCAATCACTGAAACTTTAATGAACATGACTGACATCACATACTTAAACTTATTGGCACCAGTCAGACTTGCAGAGTGCATGGAGCCACCGTAGTTGTCAGTAGACTAATCCAGAACAATTTTAAACACTACCATAGCTTGTTATATTGTTTTTTTAATTGTTAAATATTGTACATAAATTCTGAATATAAAGTTATGTTTGATTATTTGTGTTTTCTTTGGAACGATCTACTAGCAGCTTTAGCATGATATGGCAGACACTACTCATTTTATTGACCTTATTGAGGAAAAATCTTTTGTTGCTCTTACTTATGAGGAAGACTGAAACAGGAAGCCAAAATAACACATGAAACAGAACACACAAATATATACTTTGATAACAAACACCTGTGCTCTGCCATTTAAAAAGAGTCATTATATACTAATCATGTGCATACCTGCCAAACAAAAGCAAGGTACGAAAGTAAAAAATTAACTTCCGCATTTTTTTTTTATTCCTCATGTTTATTTTGCTGATATCTTTTGTGCAGAAAGTGTTCATGTCAATGCACTTGCACACAAACAAAACAATGTGTGCAGCAAATAAGAACAGTGAAGCATTGCAAATAAGACATTTACCGTGTTATAACAGACCTCATGTAAAAATTTTACACATGCGAAAGTGAGGACTTTAGTTCTTTTTTCTTATTCTGTTGGTCTCTTTGTAATATGGACTAATGGTCCACATTTTCTTTATTAGTCAATATATTGGATGGCCATATATTCTATGTTTGTTTTATGTTACAAAAGCAATGTCATATCTACTGGCTGACTTTCAGCAAACACATGCATCACTATTGCTGAGCCAAGGAAACAACGTCTGGTGAGTACATTACTGGTTTGGTCAACCAGACTGTTTTGCATAAAAATGCAAAAAAGAGCCAGCCCTACAGAAACACGAGCTGTAGAAACAAAAGTGAAAATGATAGTCAGGGACATGAAAACCTCTAATTTTCATACACACAAAGATGCTCACAAAGATCATCATCAGATAATAATCATGAGCTTATCAAAACCAAATTGGAATCATTTATGTATGTATGCCTCCAGACATTCCAAATTATTGGTATAAGTTATGTATGTAGACACAAGTACAAGACTCTTCTGTCTATCCTAATGAGTCTTGGAATTCACAGCACAGAATGGCAGTGGTTTACTTCTTACCTGGAGGCATAGTCATATGGTATAAGGTGACATGGACAGGATCCTTATCTGCTCCACCATAATACATTCAGTATACTTTCGCATCTGTAGATTCTGACCTGCCATCAAGAAAAGGCATTCGTGAAGTAAAAATAATTTTCAACGAGCATTATGGGAATGCCTGGGAGATTAGCTACAGCCATATGCAAAAAAGAACCTCATTTTGGTCATGTTTGATCACCCCACTGAAGGTCCACTATGGACCCTGACTGAGGATTGTCACATGTCCTATGATAGACTGTGTGACTGCCAGGGCTACTTTTCCATGCTCCTGAGCACTCTCTGTGGACAAGATGGTGGCTATGATAAATATAATGACAAGCTCCTGATGCATTTAATTTTTTATCACTCCTTGCCTTTGGTACTTGGCACACTGGAGCATCTGAGTGGAGCAGATTACTGCTTCAAGTTTGACAAATGAGAATCTTATCCTATCGGCATCCGGAAGGGTACTGAGAATACCTAATAATGACATATGGCCCATCATCTAGACCTGGGTTAATGAGGTCCACTTTAGCATGGTCCACAGCCATGTTGCTGTATGCACTCATGGCATCTTGGTGTGTTTATCGGACACACCATTTTATTGGAGCATGTCATATGAAGGATATATTGTCAACGCTGCTAGAAAATGCATGTGAAGACAATTAAATGTCAGTTCCATCTAGACACTTTCTAAGTTACAGCCTGTCACCAAGATATACATTGAGGAGTGAAAGTGCAAGACTTGTCATGCTCCAGAAGTAGATGAAATAGGAAAAGAAACACATTAACAGTATGATGAACTATTTACAGTTACCTCCACAGTATTACATATTACACACTAAACATTGGTCTCTCTCCTAAGGCTTTTTGTCCCTGCACCACCATCAATTTACTAGTTCCTTTACCTACATGTTTCTTCAAGCAGATAATTCCAGAAGCACTTCTAAAAAATAATGAGTTCTCCTTTAGCACTGACTAACTACATAAATCTTTCAAACTAGCAGTTATCAAAACCCAGATTAAAAAAACCTGAACTTGACCCCTGTCAGTTTAACTACAGGCCAATATCAAACCTTCCATTCATGTCTAAGATCCTATACTGTAAAAAAAAAGAAGTGAAATTTACGGTAAAAAACCAGCAGCTGTGGTTGCTAGAACTTTACCGTAAAAAAATACGGTATCAACGTTTTAACTTGTACAGGATTGCACTTTGTCGGTGCATAAGTACGGTTCATAACGGTCTATTTTACAACATAAACTTTTCATTAGACAGTTATGAGCTGTAATACGTGCGGTTCATAACTGCCTATTTTACAACATAAAAATTTAAATTAGAGTGTTATGAGCTGTAATTATTATAATATAAACCTTTAAATTAGACAGTTATGAGCTGTAATAAGTATGGTTCATAACTGTCTATTTTACAACATAAACCTTTAAATTGCACAATTATTACACAGTTACCAAAGGTGTCAGCTTATTTTTGTTCTTAGTTATAAGAAATGTACATCACTCTGACATAAAAACAACAGTGCCACAGAATACCCACATACCATGACACATTTTTTTTTTTTAATTCTAGTTTTATGTCAGAATGCTTCTTTAAGGATTTGTTTATTATGACTTAGATTATGTTATAGCACTATTGTCAGGACTGCTGTTATTAAAAAAATAATAAAACACCTTCTGACAATCAGAAGCAAGAATTCAACAGCACTGTGGTATAGGTTAATTTATAACTGACTTGGATCATACCCAAACAAAAACATGCTAAAAAAAAAACCCAGCTAAAAGTTATACCACAACTACAGACCAGGCAAAGATCATACCACATCCATGCAAGCCACACCCTAAGATCCCATAACACTAGAAAAACCTAAAGTATTAAATATTTATATTTATTTATTTATTATTATTATTTATTGTTTTTACCAGAGAATCAAGAAACCTTTTTTTAAAATATATATATATTTTTTACCCAAACAAGTTTGAACACTGTTTGGTTTTTGTATGCTATATCTTGACTTCAGTATTATAATGACCAGATTTATAAGGTACTAAACCATTGTGGTGAAAAATGATTTAACCACTTTTTAAAAAACTTTTTCACTGGGGGAGTGTAAGGTGTGTAAGTGCATCATGCAATTTGCATGTTCAAGCATATGTATACACACCCTATATACACACCCTGTACATTTCCTTTATAAACCGACTCTCAGGACAGCTCAGTCAGAACAGCTGTGTCATTCTGGAGGTAAGCAATGAGTAATTCATTTCCTTTTTGTTTTTTATTTTAAGGTGACTACATACACATTCTCCCTTGTTTATATAAATAGTTGCGGAGTAATATATCATGTTTGTAATTAATTTTTCAGAGACTTAAATGATTTTAGGAAATCAGTTCTTAGAATAGCAATTACCATGACCTTTGACTACTTATACTTTACTGTGGTGTCATTTATTTTAATGATTTCAGTCTCTGAATGAATTGTAACATCTAGATATTCATCATGCAAATAACAAAATTTGTTACCCTGTACTTTAATGCAAAGATTTAAAGTCTTTGACATTACCCACTGTTTAATTATGCTTAAATTTCCTCTTCCCCAGTTGCAGTGATCTGAATACTCTTCTGTAAACATCATAAAAAAGGTAAGGTAAAAAACACAGTGTGGTTTATGTATGCAGTGTCATGACCTCACCATTATGAGACCGGTAGCCTTAACTTCACACCTGATAAAGTCCATGGAGAGAATTGTACTGTGACAGCTGCGGACCCTAGTGAACACAGAGCTAGACCCTCTACAGTTTGCTTACCGACCAGGCATGGGGGTTGAGGATGCCATTATGTACATGATGCACAGGTTACTTCTACACCTGGAGAATACTGGGAGCACTGTGAGGATGATGTTTTTTTGATTTTTCCAGTGCTTTCAACACAATTCAGCCATCACTGCTTAGGGGGAAGCTTTTGAGAGCTGGAGTTGATCACCACCTATCTGCATGGATCACCAACTATCTCACTGACAGACCACAGTATGTGAGGCTCCAGGACTGTATGTCTGATGTGGTGGTCAGCAGCACGGGAGCACCGCAGGGTACAGTGCTCGCTCCACTTCTCTTCACCCTGTACACAGCAGACTTCAAATATAATACTAACAGCTGCCACATGCAGAAGTTCTCTGATGATACGGTCATTGTTGGACGAGTATCAGAGGAGAACGATCAGGAATTCCGGGAGGTCATTGCTGACTTTGTCAACTGGTGTGAATTAAACCACCTTTACCTCAACGCCGGCAAGACAAAGGAGATGTATTCGACCTCTGCAGGAGGCCAACCCGGTCTAAACAGGTGTGCATACAAGGTATTGATATCGAGAGGGTGGAGACATATAAATTCCTGGGTGTTCACCTCAACAACAAACTGGACTGGTCCACAAACTCAGATGTCCTATACAAAAAGGGCCAAAGTCGTCTCCACCTGCTGAGGAGACTGAGGTCTTTTGGTGTGTGCAGGACCCTGCTTAAAACTTTCTATGACACTGTGGTGACATCTGTTATCTTCTATGCAGTAGTTTGCTGGGGAGTTGGGTGCACAGATAGGGACAGGAAACGCCTCAACAAACTGGTCAAGAGGGCTAGCTCTGTCCTGGTCTACCCTCTGGACAGCTTAGAGGTGGTGGGGGAGAGGAGGATGTTAGCTAAGATGGAGCAATTCCTCTCACCCCCTGTACGAGGTTCTGGGGTCCCTGAGCAGCTCCTTCAGCAACAGACTGCTGCACCCTCTATGCAAGAAAGAGCACTACCGCAGGTCGTTCATCCCTACAGCAGTCAGACTCTTTAATGCAACAACAACATAATGTAGCACTGCTAACAGTTTTTTCGCATCAGCAACCCACACATTATTATTATTTGTTGTGCAGCCCTCTATTAATAATCCATTTATCCACTCATGTATATAAACAAGGTGTTACACATCTGCACATATTCAAATTATACACATACATTGAGGTGTCCATAGTGTCCATATTACCATTATTATTATTTTTTTACTAATTTAATTCTTATTTTTCTATTCCTATTGTATATATATATTTTTAGATACTTTATTTCAATTCTATTCCTATTTAATGTGTATTCTTTCCTATCTGTTTTTTGTGTAATTGAGCTGCTGTAACGAGGGAATTTCCCCAGTGTGGGATCAATAAAGTTTATCTTATCTTATCTTATCTTATCTTATCTTATCTTATCTTATGAGGTTCAATATTTGGAATTTCAGTCAAAAATTATTTAACCACATAAACTTCATGACATGAGGATGCTTTAACTTTCTGGGTTGCTGTTTTTTATTGCGAATAATAATAATAATAATAATAATAATAATAATAATAATAATAATAATAATAATAACAATTATTATTATTATTATTATTATTATTATTATTATTATTATTATTATTATTCATGCAAATAACAATATTTGTTACCCTCTACTTTAATGCAAAGATTTAAAGTCTTTGACTTTACCCAATATTTAATTTTGCTTAAATTTCCTTTTCCCCAGTTGCAGTGATCTGAATATACTCTGTAAACCTAATCAAGTGTACTGAATGTATCACGGTACCTCTCGACAGGCTGTGCGACACAATGAGGCATTTTATGAAAAAAAAAATTCTGGCTTGCTATTAAAAATCACTATACCCTATATTGCTATGTTTTTGCAACCATGAGGCATGACTGATATCAAAGTGAGGTGTGTCACTCAGAGGGCCAGACTGGTTGATCCCTGTGGGATGCCAGTTTGAATGCCTTATTTATGTATTGCATTCTTGTAGTTTTGCTACATTGATGGGTGAAAACAGGTAACGTACATAAACTTTTTCACTGGCGGAGTGTAAGGTGTGTAAGTGCATCATGCAGTTTCTTTTTTTTTTCTTAAATATACTTTATTGGAAAAGAGTTTCACACATTTACATAATTATCAACAACACAGTACAAATTCATACACTCATAAGTTCATGAAAAATCGAACTATAAAATAATCGCGTCCCATACACTTTGGTCTTTGAACAAGAATTTGCTAGATTTTTTCTCTTTTCAGTTCTGTTCGAATACTTTTAAAAACTACATCACTTGATAAAAATTGTTGGTCAATAGTCATTCTGCATCGTGTTTTCCACAGTTTTGATTTAATCAAACACATGATATACCATAAGAAGTCATACTCACTTTTGGACACGTTTTCTTTAAAAATACCATAAAAAACTGAAACCATGTTTATTTCTATCATTAAACCTATCGTTTTCATTTTGTCCCACACCTCTTTTGAAGGCTAGCAATCTAGAAGGAAATGTTCAATTGTTTCTTCATATTCGAATCCTGGCATAGGGCATACAGTTGTTTTAACAAAGCAGCTCCACTTGACTACAACCCTTACAGGTAGTCTTCTAACAGCTACTAGCCAAGATGTGTCTCTAATATTTTCAGATATTATTTTACTTTGTAAATTTTTAAAACAGTTTATATTTTGATCCTTTTCCAAGTTCCTAAATTCTAGCGGTTTACCATACATTTTATCAATGATTATCAGGTAAATCTTTTTATTAGAGTTATTTACCAAATCAATATTTAAGTTTTTAAATTTAGTAATAAAATCTGCATATATTAATTTGTAGTATGGCACCTGAGCCCTAGAGCGACCTTTGGCATATAAAGACACACCCTGTATATTTCCTTTATAAACCGACTCTCGGGACAGCTCAGTCAGAACAACTGTGTCGTTCTGGAGGTAAGCAATGAGTAATTCATTTCCTTTTTGTTTTTTATTTTAAGGTGACTACATACACATTCTCCCTTGTTTATATAAATAGTTGCAGAGTAATATATCATGTTTGTAATTAATTTTTCAGAGACTTAAATGATTTTAGGAAATCAGTTCTTAGAATAGCAATTACCATGACCTTTGACTACTTATACTTTACTGTGGTGTCATTTATTTTAATGATCTCAGTCTCTGAATTAATTGTAACATCTAGATATTCATCATGCAAATAACAAAATTTGTTACCCTGTACTTTCATGCAAAGATTGAAAGTCTTTGACATTACCCACTATTTAATTATGCTTAAATTTCCTCTTCCCCAGTTGCAGTGATCTGAATACTCTTCTGTAAACATCATCATGTGGGCTGAAGATGATTTGAGTCCAGGAGTTCCCTCTCTTGAAAGCTTCTCTGTACCTGCTGATGGGAAAGTGTATCGAATGTATCACGGTACCTCTCGACAGGCTGCTGACCAAATCAAGAGAACCGGTTTTAAACAATCTCCAGGCGGCATGTTAGGGTGTGGTGTGTACCTCAGTCGGGATCTTAATAAGGCCAGTAGATACCCTTTGGATCTTCCTGAGCACCAGAGAGTTGTTATAAGGGTGAGAGTCAATGTTGGGAAAGTAAAGAAAATCGATCGTCAAGGTCACCCACTGCAGAAAACCTGGCATGATCATGGGTACGACACTGCTTGGTGTCCTCCTCAATGTGGCATGGTTCCAAGTGGTCTAGAAGAAGATTGTGTGTGGGATCCAAGACGTATTCAGGTTATTGATGTAATATGTCCAAGACCAACACTAGTACACCAGGTAAAGAAATAAACATTAACTGTAACAATACTTGGATAAAAGTATAACTTATAATTCTTTAATTTAAAAACATGTTGGCAAATTGCTGTGGTATAAGAAGAATAAAACACAAAAGAAGATCCTATTATAGAAAAATAATCAACTTCAGGGTGGTGACAGAGACTGTGCCTTGTGTCGGGGCATATCACACCAGCATGTTATTGATTATTTTCCTATAACAGTACACCCCCAAATGTTTCATTCATAATTTTTTTTTATACCTTTTACAGTATATATCAAATGCAAATATATAAGATCTGTGACTTTCCTCATTATTTAATTATTCTTAAATTTTCCTTTTGCCCAAATGCAGTTTCCTGTATATACTCATCTGAATTTCAACATGTGGGCTGAAGATGATTTGGGTCCAGGAGTTCCCTGTCTACAGAGCTTCTCTGAACCTACTGATGGGAAAGTGTACCGAATGTATCACGGTACCTCTCGACAGGCTGCTGACCAAATCATGAGGACTGGTTTTAAACAATCTGCAGGCGGCATGCTAGGGCGTGGTGTGTACCTCAGTCGGGATCTTAATAAGGCCAGTAGATACCCTTTGGATCTGCCTGAGCACCAGAGAGTTGTTATAAGGGTGAGAGTCAATGTTGGGAGAGTGAAGAAAATCGATCGTCAAGGTCACCCACTGCAGAAAACCTGGCATGATCATGGGTACGACACTGCTTGGTGTCCTCCTAAATGTGGCATGGTTCCAAGTGGTCTGGAAGAAGATTGTGTGTGGGATCCAAGTCGTATCCAGATCATTGATATAATTCGTCCACGAATATAATCCGCAACATTCCACGACTGTTAAATGGTTGTAAAAACTTCCTATCAGTAGTTCTAAAATATAAAATCAACATTGTCAAAGTCCAGGTCTAAAATAACTTTGAACTAATAAAAGAACTAAAAAATAACCTTGTTGGTTCTTTCTGGGTTTTAACATAGAAATTCTGTGATTATATGATAATGCTATTTTTAATCCCACAGAGTCTGTGGCACTGTTGTTTTATATCAGAGTGATGTACATTTCTTATAACTAACAACAAAAATTAGCTGAGAAGTTCTTTTTTCCGCACAGTTTTTTTTTTATGTAACAATGACATATATTTATTATAAGTAAGCAAAATAAGATGAGAGTATACCACACCTAACTCAAATGAAATCTATATTTTTTGGGATAAAATGAAATGATTCCAATAATCATCTGTGCTAAAGTCAGAGCTGATGATAAGAAAAATCTATATTCATTAGCTGTTGAAGAAAACTTCATTTTCACTTTCATTTCTTCAACCTGGGGCTTGTGTAAATGTGGTATGAATCATAAGATAAATATGACTTTGTGTCTATATGGGTGTATCATGATTGTAAGTAATAACAGTCAGCGTGTAAGTAGTCAGAGTGTGTATAAGGTTTACAACATGCACAATGAAAAGTAGGCCTTACTCAATAATACATATTAAATCAAAGATGTGACAGCTGGACTAACCTATAAAACACATTTAGATGCATGTTCTATTCTTTACTTATTATATACCTTATATGTAACAGTAAAGTACATGTATTATTACTTAGATCAGAAATAAGAAAGCTGTAGGAGTATGTAGCATACATGACCTATATAAACTGAAGTTTTCAATTATTATTTGGGCTAAAATAAGAGCTCTTCTGATGAAGCGGGAAATATATATTCCTTAGATTTTTCTGTGTATGCGTTTAAGAATATATGATAATTATCAGTTAATACCAATTTTAGCTGTAGTTCACTTGAATTTTTTCAGCTTGTGGCTTTTGTAGGTGTGGTTAAATTAGAGAGATAAATATGACTAAACTTTGTGTTAATCTGGGTGTATAGGCTGCAGTTATATATGGTGATTTTGCATCAAAGTGAATAAAAAACCAGCATGATTCATTTATAGCAAATTGTATAGTTTTGCTATAATTAGCAACTCAGAGGAATGTATAGACTTAATTTGGACAGGATTGCACAACAATACAGTGAACCTGAGATGGATCTTTACAGAAAACTTCACCATGTCAACTTTAATCTATCTTTTTTTTTAAACAACACATTAAAAAAAGTTTATTACTATTACTATTTATAGATTATGTAGCATGTCTGCCATATAGGTCCCTGTGAATGAGCTGTTGCTATTGAAACAATACCATATAAGAACGAGCACATTATTAGAAACCAAAGATTTGAATTTATAATGACTTGAACCCATGTCATTCCCCAACAAATATATGCTAGGCAAAAATGTTTTAACCAGAAAAATGTCTCATAAAAACCCAGGAAATGGTCACACCGCACCTACACACCAGGCAAAGCCACACCCTTGCAAGCTACAAACTGAAGAAATGAAAGTGACAATGTGGTTTTCTGAAACAAGGGAAAAATAATCTAAATAATATTACATTTATTTGACTTTTTTATCAGAGAAGTGTAGGCCAAACATATAATTGAAATCTATTCATTTTATTGAAAAAACACAGTTTGGTTTATGTATGCAGTGTCATGACCTCACCATTATGAGGTTCAATATTTGGAATTTCGGTCAAAAATTATTTAATCACATAAACTTCATGACATGAGGATACTTTAACTTTCTGGGCTGCTGTTTTTTTATTGGGAATAGTAATAATAATAATAATAATAATAATAATAATAATAATAATAATAATAATAAAATATATTTGTGCAATAGTTTTTTAAAAAATATTTTTTTCCAAACACACAAACTTCTATATAGTTTTATAAAGTTCTACCTGTTGTTCAACTGTCCTTCAGGATAAACAGGTATATAAGTGCATTATGCTGTGCAAAAAAAAAAAAAAAGTCAAACACACCCTCTGTAGGTTTCCTTTATTAACCCACTCACAGAACCAGCTCAGTCAGACTAACTGTGTCGTTCCTGAGGTAAGCAAATTGAGCAAATAACTTCCTTGTTTTACAGTGTATTTGTTGTTTATTTTACAGTGACTACATAGTAATTCTCCGTTTTTTATAAATAATTACAGAGTAATATATCATGCTCGTAATTCATTGTAAAGACACATTTATAATTACTTTGAACTTAATTAACTACTTATTCTTTACTGTGATGTCATTTATTTTAATGATTTCAGTCTCTGTATGAATTATAATGTCTAGATATTCATCATGCAAATAACAATATTTGTTACCCTGTACTTTCATGCAAAGATTGAAAGTCTTTGACATTACCCACTATTTAATTATGCTTAAATTTCCTCTTCCTCAATTGCAGTGATCTGAATACTCTTCTGTAAACATCATCATGTGGGCTGAAGATGATTTGGGTCCAGGAGTTCCCTGTCTTGAAAGCTTCTCTGAACCTGCTGATGGGAAAGTGTACCGAATGTATCACGGTACCTCTATACAGGCTGCTGCCCAAATCATGTTAAATGGCTTTAGACAATCTGCAGATGGCATGCTAGGGCGTGGTGTGTACCTCAGTCGGGATCTTAATAAGGCCAGTAGATACCCTTTGGATCTGCCTGAGCACCAGAGAGTTGTTATAAGGGTGAGAGTCAATGTTGGGAAAGTAAAGAAAATCGATCGTCAACGTCACCCACTGCAGAAAACCTGGCATGATCATGGGTACGACACTGCTTGGTGTCCTCCTGGATGTGGCATGGTTCGAAGTGGTCTAGAAGAAGATTGTGTGTGGGATCCAGCACGTGTTGAGGTTATTGATATAATTCGTCCACGAATAACAGTAGGACCATTCCATGACTGTTAAAATGTTGTAAATATGTATCAGTGTTTACAGAAGATAAAATCAACACTGTCAAAGTTTCAAGTCTAAAATGACTGTAAATTAATAAAAGAACTGAAAACATCTTCACTATTTTATTTCTTTCTGGATTTTCACACAGAAGTTCTTTTTTCCACACAGTTTTTTTTATGTAACAATGACATATATTTATTATAAGTAAGTAATAATAAGATGAGAGTATACCACACCTAACTCAAATAAAATCTATATTTTTTGGGGTAAAATGAAATGATTCCCATAATCATCTGTTCTAAAGTCAGAGCTGATGATAAGAAAAATCTATATTCATTAGCTGTTGAAGAAAACTTCATTTTCACTTTCATTTCTTCAACCTGGGGCTTGTGTAAATGTGGTATGAATGATAAGATAAATATGACTTTGTGTCTATATGGGTGTATCATGATTGTAAGTAGTAACAGTCAGCATGTAAGTGGTCAGAGTGTGTATAAGGTTTACAACATGCACAATGAAAAGTAGGCCTTACTCAATAATGCATATTAAATCAAAGATGTGAGAACTGGACTAACCTATAAAACACATTTAGATGCATGTTCTATTATTTACTTATTATATACCTTATATGAAACAGTAAGGTACATGTATTATTACTTAGATCAGAAATAAGAAAGCTGTGGGAGTATGTAGCATACATGACCTATATAAACTGAAGTTTTCAATTATTATTTGGGCTAAAATAAGAGCTCTTCTGATGAAGCGGGAAATATATATTCCTTAGATTTTTCTGCGTATGTGTTTAAGAAAGCTACATTTTTACATTTGTGTCTTGTCTGGCTGTGCTATGAGCTTTGGCTGGTGTTATTTTTTGTTGCTCTTGTGCTCATTTCCTGTGGAAAAATATGCAAAATACTTTTGGAGCAGCCCAGTAGATGGGCATGACTAAGCTTTGACTTCCTTTGGCTATAACATTGTCTTCAGGAGTCTGAAATCATAGAGTGTGTGGGATTTACAGTATAACACAGCCTAACCCAGTATACAGTAATAGTACATTAATACAAGACCTGACATCTAGACTAAATTGTAAAACACACCTGATACATCTGTTAGATGTTTTTAGATATTCTAAGGTATTGAATGTTTTTTTAAAAAAAGTTTTTAATTTGAAATCAATTGCACAACTTCTATAATACTACACTAACTAATACTAAACCATGCAACTTTGATTGCAGTCTCTCATTGGAAAAAAAATCAGGTCAGAAAATTACTATTATGATTATTTTTGCATAATCTTACAAAATGTTCTTGTCATCTGCAAACAGCGCTGTGTTTTAAACGAAACAGGAAATTCAATGGAAACCCCCAGCAACATCGTCTTTGTGTTTCGTTTATAACCCCTCTCACAGAATGAGCTCAGTCAGACCTGACGTGTCATTACAGAGGTAAGCACACTTGCATTTTTATTTCCTTATACACTTAACACGTTTTACAGCATTGTTTCATTAAATTATACATAATGCATCACAGGTACAGTACAGTGACTACTTAGCAATCATGTCTCCTTATAATTATATACAGTTTCTGAGAAATAGTAATATTCAAGATGAACTTGAGAGAGAGTTTTTATTTAGTAAACATCTCCTATCCTTGCTCTTTGTCTTCTTCCACCAAGTTTTCAAGCACTGTACAAAGATCTGTGACTTTCCACACTATTTAATTATCCTTAAATTTTCCTCTCACCCAAATACAGTTTCCTGTATATACGTCTGTAAACATTATCATGTGGGCTGAAGATGATTTGGGTCCAGGAGTTCCCTGTCTCCAGAGCTTCTCTGTACCTGCTGATGGGAAAGTGTACCGAATGTATCACGGTACCTCTCAATATGCTGCTGCCCAAATCATGAGAAACGGCTTTAAACAATCTGAAGTCGGCATGTTAGGGCGTGGTGTGTACCTCAGTCGGGATCTTAATAAGGCCAGTAGATACCCTTTGGAGCTGCCTGAGCACCAGAGAGTTGTTATAAGGGTGAGAGTCAATGTTGGGAGAGTGAAGAAAATCGATCGTCAAGGTCACCCACTGCAGAAAACCTGGCATGATCATGGGTACGACACTGCTTGGTGTCCTCCTGGATGTGGCATGGTTCGAAGTGGTCTAGAAGAAGATTGTGTGTGGGATCCAGCACGTGTTGAGGTTATTGATATAATTCGTCCACGAATAACAGTAGGACCATTCCATGACTGTTAAAATGTTGTAAATATGTATCAGTGTTTACAGAAGATAAAATCAACACTGTCAAAGTTTCAAGTCTAAAATGACTGTAAATTAATAAAAGAACTGAAAACATCTTCACTATTTTATTTCTTTCTGGATTTTCACACAGAAGTTCTTTTTTCCACACAGTTTTTTTTATGTAACAATGACATATATTTATTATAAGTAAGTAATAATAAGATGAGAGTATACCACACCTAACTCAAATAAAATCTATATTTTTTGGGGTAAAATGAAATGATTCCCATAATCATCTGTTCTAAAGTCAGAGCTGATGATAAGAAAAATCTATATTCATTAGCTGTTGAAGAAAACTTCATTTTCACTTTCATTTCTTCAACCTGGGGCTTGTGTAAATGTGGTATGAATGATAAGATAAATATGACTTTGTGTCTATATGGGTGTATCATGATTGTAAGTAGTAACAGTCAGCGTGTAAGTGGTCAGAGTGTGTATAAGGTTTACAACATGCACAATGAAAAGTAGGCCTTACTCAATAATACATATTAAATCAAAGATGTGAGAACTGGACTAACCTATAAAACACATTTAGATGTATGTTCTATTCTTTACTTATTATATACCTTATATGAAACAGTAAGGTACATGTATTATTACTTAGATCAGAAATAAGAAAGCTGTGGGAGTATGTAGCATACATGACCTATATAAACTGAAGTTTTCAATTATTATTTGGGCTAAAATAAGAGCTCTTCTGATGAAGCGGGAAATATATATTCCTTAGATTTTTCTGCGTATGTGTTTAAGAAAGCTACATTTTTACATTTGTGTCTTGTCTGGCTGTGCTATGAGCTTTGGCTGGTGTTATTTTTTGTTGCTCTTGTGCTCATTTCCTGTGGAAAAATATGCAAAATACTTTTGGAGCAGCCCAGTAGATGGGCATGACTAAGCTTTGACTTCCTTTGCCATAGCATTGTCTTCAGGAGTCTGAAATCATAGAGTGTGTGGGATTTACAGTATAACACAGCCTAACCCAGTATACAGTAATAGTACATTAATACAAGACCTAACATCTAGACTAAATTGTAAAACACACCTGATACATCTGTTAGATGTTTTTAGATATTCTAAGGTATTGAATGTTTTTTTAAAAAAAGTTTTTAATTTGAAATCAATTGCACAACTTCTATAATACTACACTAACTAATACTAAACCATGCAACTTTGATTGCAGTCTCTCATTGGAAAAAAATCAAGTCAGAAAATTACTATTATGATTATTTTTGCATAATCTTACAAAGTGTTCTTGTCATCTGCAAACAGCGCTGTGTTTTAAACAAAACAGGAAGTTCAATGGAAACCCCCCACAACATCGTCTTTGTGTTTCGTTTATAACCCCTCTCACAGAATGAGCTCAGTCAGACCTGACGTGTCATTACAGAGGTAAGCACACTTGCATTTTTATTTCCTTATACACTTAACACGTTTTACAGCATTGTTTCATTAAATTATACATAATGCATTACAGGTACAGTACAGTGACTACTTAGCAATCATGTCTCCTTATAATTATATACAGTTTCCGAGAAATAGTAATATTCAAGATGAACTTGAGAGAGAGTTTTTATTTAGTAAACATCTCCTATCCTTGCTCTTTGGCTTCTTCCACCAAGTTTTCAAGCACTGTACAAAGATCTGTGACTTTCCACACTATTTAATTATCCTTAAATTTTCCTCTCACCCAAATACAGTTTCCTGTATATACGTCTGTAAACATTATCATGTGGGCTGAAGATGATTTGGGTCCAGGAGTTCCCTGTCTCCAGAGCTTCTCTGTACCTGCTGATGGGAAAGTGTACCGAATGTATCACGGTACCTCTCAATATGCTGCTGCCCAAATCATGAGAAACGGCTTTAAACAATCTGAAGTCGGCATGTTAGGGCGTGGTGTGTACCTCAGTCGGGATCTTAATAAGGCCAGTAGATACCCTTTGGAGCTGCCTGAGCACCAGAGAGTTGTTATAAGGGTGAGAGTCAATGTTGGGAGAGTGAAGAAAATCGATCGTCAAGGTCACCCAATGCAGAAAACCTGGCATGATCATGGGTACGACACTGCTTGGTGTCCTCCTAGATGTGGCATGGTTCCAAGTGGTCTAGAAGAAGATTGTGTGTGGGATCCAAGACGTATTCAGGTTATTGATGTAATATGTCCAAGAGCAACACCAGGATCATTCCATGGCTACTAAATTGTTATAGAAATTGTGCAGTTAGAAAATGTCAAACGCTTTTATCACAAGATGAAAAAACTGTACAACAATAAAAGAACTGAAATTTTTCACATTGTTTCATTTAGTGTTGTGAACATGGAGGTTTTGTTTGTGTTAATCCTGCATAGTTAACAAAGTATCAGTAGGGCTTTATGCAACAATAACATATGCATATATTAACAACTAAGATTAGAAGTATGAACACCAAGGGAGTATAGCCCATATATAACCCATGCGAATGTATTATTCTAATTATCAAGATAAAATCATAGCTTTTCTTATATTTACTTCAGTACAGATAGTGGATGCAGTGAAAGTTAAGTGTAGTACACAAAATTTCCAGAGAAACAAGACGTTTCAGGTAAGTGTTTCTAAAGCTCTCAGAACTGAAACCAATTGATATATACACTGTATAGATTCCTTTTCACTCTTCAGATTTCGTCAGTCTGTATCTTGTGTGATTTGCTAGGATTAATGCCGTTATTTTTTATTTTTATTACCGTTTTTTTGGTGCTTTGTTTTCATTTCCTGTGGAAATTCCCTATGAAGTACATGGGTGAACTCAGCAGATGGGTATAACTCATATCTGTGTTTATCCAGGCTTGCATGTACACTGAAACCATTTGCGTTTCAGTTTGTGTGAGATTTACTACACAACCTCACACAATAAATTCAAACAATACATTTTCTTCACTTTTCATATCTGACTCTGCATTGTGTTTTCATGGAATTTTGCACATGGCACTTAGCTCTTAACTGATTATGGTGAGAAATTGATAGAGATTAAGGATATTTTTCTATGTGTGTCTGGGTTGTCATGAATGGGGCTGTCTGATAATCTCACAGTGCCATTTACCCTGCCATTTATTAAACTTGGTCCATAGAACTACACATTTCTGATCCATTTACCACAAAAAAAACACTGCAACAGCCAGAGTTGGGTAAAACATGTTACAAAGTAACTGTAATCTAATGACTTTTTCTGATATGCAGTAATGTAATGCATTACATTTTAAATTTATGTTATTTGATTACAGTTACTGATGCCAATAAAATTATGTTACTTGCATTACAAAATTATTATTTATTGTGAAGAAAACAATATTAAGTAAAATGGATTTTTAAAATAAATCATGTTTTGCACGGCTGCCAGGGGCGTAGCCTTGCCTGGGTTATTCGGTGTTGTAGCCCCAAAGATTTTTTTCTTTGGTCCTAAATATGTATCCAATTGGAGTGGTTTGTCACTACGTAACTGAACGTCAGTAAAAGAAGAGGGCGGTGATGCAATTTTATATCTTCGGTAAATGGTGGCGAGACCAATCAGACAGGGCTTACAGGAAAATGCATGGACATACTTATGTCATATTGGCTGACAGTCTCTCAATTCTGCCACACACTAGCTCACAGTCAGTGTGAGGAAAAATGGATATATGCTAAGTTGCAACTGAAACAGTAACATCCTCTGATGCTGAGCAGGAAAACAAGGTGTGTAAATGTCTATATGAGTTCCAGTTTACGTGAACGTGATATGAGCAGAGCAGAAGGAAAGATAATGTACTTTGCATGGCACTGTAGCAGCGAAACCCATAGCTTAGCTGTGCCTCCCCTTGGCTAGCGACACCAAACTAGCCTGTTTAGAAAAGTTTTATATTTTATCGGTCTGGTAGTCCTACAAACAGTGACAACACCCGAGGCAAGTGTCATGATAAATCCGACTTTTTCTGATCATGTCATACATTGACGCTCGCTAAAATTAATGAAAGAACTTTGAGTTTCACTTTGTAGTGTATTTTTGTAGGTTTGATAGGTTTTGAAAGTAAATTGAAAGAAAAGCAATTAGTAATCTGATTACTTTTTACATGCAGTAATCAGTAATGTAATCAGATTACAATTTCAAAGTAGTAGTTAGCCATTTGTAATGAATTACTTTTTTGGAATAATTTACCCAACACTGGCAACAGCAAACAGAATTTGTTCCTTGCATATTATGCATATTTTCAAACTGCATTAGGTAAGGAATAGAACACAAAGGGATACTCTCTTATACTGTAGGAAAATAATCAACAATGAGGTAGATGTGATGAATCAGATTCACTTTTACCACCCTGAAGGGATTATTTCCCAATAACAGCATATCCAAGTGTTTACACCTCTTAAACCACAGCAATTTGCTAATGATGACATATTTTATTGATTAAAGAATGACATGACATACATTTTATGAATTTATAATTACATTTAATGTTGCAGAACTTATACAATACAAGTTCCTGTTATCGGTTTGATATTGCAAATGTACCCAGTTGTTCCTTCACCAGTCTCTCTATATTCCCTCCATTACTTTTACATTTATTCATTTAGCAGACGCTTTTATCCAAAGCGACTTACAACTGAGGAAATACAAGCAAAGAACTGCACCCAACATTCGATAATTAATAATTAATAAGACTAAATTGTCACCAAGAATGATGGCTATGCTGATCTGTGGATTCTACCAATGAATCTATCCTACTGAGGTAATAAAGAAAACTGAAAATTTCATCACATCATGTACTTTCATTTTCATCTATTTTCCAGTGACTTAAATTTTCACATTAATGTCACATTCGTAATTTCTAACGTATACATTATAAATATCAATTAGCTCATTTTAAGGGCTATTTGTTTTCTCGTAAGAATTGTTAGAATGAAATATATTTTCTTTTTTATAGCACATTTTACAATACAGATAATCTCAACAGTTTTACAGACGACAGTGAGCAAACGACTGACATTGGTAAGAAAAGACTCTCAAAGATTCAGATAAAGAAGTAGACACCTTGGGAGAAACCAAGACTGGAATTATGAATTACTTACAAGTTATTGTCTAGTGATATAAATACAAATGATCACACAAAGCAGCATACTGTACGCTAAAGAAACAATCATTAGTGAATCAAAGAGGAGAAAGTGGGTGAGTAATCACTTCTTCGAGCACATGTGCTTATTCATGAAGGGACATATGGCTGTCTTACAGACCCAGCACTTCACCAAAGTGTGTGGCTTTTGTGTTTGCATTCCACAGCTCTTGCAAGGTTTCCCTGCTTGCCCACTTTCCTCTTGTCCTGGTCCTCTTCCTTGCTGCTTTATGAGACTCTCCAAAGAATTCTTTACGCCAGCATCCTCACAGTGTGCTATACCGACAACTGTGAGCCTCTTTGGGTCCCACACGCAGTCTTCCTCAAAGCCCGTCACAGAGGCAGGCAGCCAGGCTGTGTCGTATCCATTCTGATGCCACGTGGTCTGCAGATGCATGCACTGGCTGTCAATTCTCTTTACCTTGCCCACTCTTACCTGCAGCTTGAACACTACTCTGTCATTAGGAGAACAGAATGCTGGGTAGGCTTTGGCTTTGTTAATGTCCCTGCTGCAGTAGACACCAGCTCCCAGTGTTCCTCCGGCTGAAGGCTTAAATCCTGTAGTTATTATAGTTTGGGCATTGCTCTTGTGTGTCCCATGGAACATGGTGTAACCGTGGCTTTTTTTGGGGGCCTGGCCTGGTTCCAGCTGCTTAAAGTTTTCGCAGCAGGCCTCCCATCCGCTGAACGTGATTTGCATCGTTGTGCTGTTCCTTCTGAATTCCTCCTGAGGAGAAGCAAGATTAAATATTGTACATGAGTGTTAATATGTACATCCTGTGGAATTGCTGCTTTTATATATAAGAAAGTTATAGAATGGCACAAAATGACAATAAAGAGAACAAATAAATAAAAAGAATAGAAAACAGCAGGGGTTTGCACAGGGAGCCTGGGCAAACCCCAGCTAGGGACTTTTGGACTCCACTGTATGTACATCCACCCATACATACATACATACATCTATACATCTATACATCTATACATACATACATCTATACATACATATATACATACAGTGGCTTGCATGCTTGCATAAGTTTTCACCCCCTTGAACATTTTCACATTTTGAATTTCAATCTAATTAGCTCATAATATTTAAGTGTGCGAGTGTGTGTAAAAATGATTTACAAATAAAAAAAATTAAGTTGTAATTGCTTAAATGTTTACCCTTAAATGAACCCTAAATGAGTTCTTTTGAAAAGAGACATGGCTAAAACATTACATTTTTAAAAGTAGCTGACTTTACAGCCCTGAGTTTATTGCTCTATCATACCCCCTAACGGAAAAACAGAGACTAGCACCTTTTTCAAATCTTTCATATTCAATTACAGCCCACAAAACGATTTTATTTTAGATCAAGTCTGGTCCCGGCAAGCTGTATTCTTGACATCCCTGGTCTATATAGAATCTTTCATTATTGTCTATGTCATGCACTTTTTAGACGATCCCTTACTCACTCCGTCAGATAAATATCGTTTCAGTGAGCTTTAACACGGAACGTTTTACAATATATTCCACTGCAGTTGATTCTCTGCCCAGAATATACACATATATACATATTCTCTGTGAGCAGATACAGGTTTGTATCATTTATTTCTTGAGAAACAGAGGAGAGAAACTCGAATATGCAGAGATAGAAACACTAACGCATTCAGGGAAACACTGGCAGGTTTAGGCGATATTTCTTTTCAAGCTTTTCCTGAAACTTACTACATATATAATACTGCATTCAAACCATGCATGAGATGAACAGATGAACAGCTGTAATATAGTAAAAGTAGCCTAAAATACAATAAATAGCCTACCTTTCGTAAAGAAAGTTTCGGTTATTATTCGTCCACCTGTCAGTTAAACCCACATTTTCACTTTCGTTTCTTTTCAGTGAAGTTTGTATCTCTGACCGGTGTTCCTGTTGTAGCCTGACTCACACTAACCCTTAACACACCAGCTGTTTATTTGCATATGCAGATTCTTTTATGTTTTCTCTCTCTCCCTCTATTTTAACTTAAAATTGCATGATGTACGAATTTTGATTAAGTCTAAATACTTATATTAAGAAATTGGATTGTCCATGAGTAAAAAAAAAGACAAAAACAGTATGCTTGACATAATAATAATAATAATAATAATAATAATAATAATAATAATAATGAAGCTACTAGTGTCCAGTTTTTTGAGAAAATATCATTTTTGTTGAATGATGCAAGAAGCTAAAAAAACAAACAAACAAAAAAACAACCCCAAAACAACACTAATTTAAAACAAACAAACAAAAACATTTTTTTTTAAATCTAAGGTTATCAGGGGAGTCACCAAAACGGTTTTGTTCTATATTTTAATTTGTAGAAAGTTAGCAAAGATTAAGAAAAACAAATAGTCTAGAAAGCGACAGATGTTAATATTACTTTGTTTTATATATATATATATATATATATATATATATATATATATATATATATATATATATATATATATATATAAAGAGTCTTAAATTGACTGTCCATAAGTGTGGATATGATGCAGGAAAAGCGTGTGTTTCTTAAATCAGGCACAAAATGTTCCCAGCAAATAGGCAGGACTCTTTCCCAGTACTGTGTGTCTAATTTTATTTGAAAGCTACAAGCAGAATTCAGCATATTGCAGAGAATTATTGCTGTGAGATACAATGCAAGAGCTTTTACAGTATATGTGAGATAAAATGAGAAGCTATAAATAAAACAAATTAATAAACTAATAAAATAACACCACCACCACCAACAACAACAACAACAACAATAATAATAATAATAATAATAATGATCAGGAATGGATTACAGATGAGGTGTACTAGGCATGTGTCCCAGGGCCCTGGTCACTGGTGGGCCCTTGATGAGTATAGATTTAAACCGAATGATCCGATTGAATGGCCACTACACTGAGCCACAACACCTATCATCATCAGTGAGTTAACAGAACACAGTTATTAGTGTGTGGGACCAAAGGACACACAAAATGAAAACCCTACTTTCAGGATTCCTTTAACTGTGATTGCAGCTGCAGCTATTAAGTTAATGATATTAATATGTACATTAACAAATAGAGAAATAAACAAATATTAAAATTGAGATTTTTAAATTTTTTTTTTTTTTTTTTTTTACTAGTTTTTGAGTTTTAGCACTGGTGTCAACTAAATGTAAGATTTTATTTTATTTTTTTATTACTGCTCTCATGTTTGTTTCTACAGGTAGCTCAAACATTTTGTACTGTTGCGTAGATTGTAATCAACAAACAGTCTCTTTAAATCAAAATGATTGGACTATCATTTTGGTCATGTGTATGCTGCTCAAAATTCAAGCACCCTCGGGTTGATAGATTAGGAGAAACAAAAACAAACAAAAAAAAAGGATAACCATGGATAAGCTTTCCTACATGCTGATGTTTGGAAGGGGTGAGGAGTTGGTTGATGCTTAGCTTTTGGCCCAGGATCTACTAATCAGTAATAATAATAATAATAATAATAATAATAATAATAATAATAATAGCCCATTAATTAGCGATTAGACTACAAATCAGGCACGCTGAACAGTGAATTTAAAATACTTCAGTTTGCCTTTAGACATTCTGTATAACAGATATAATAATATAAGGCTTTAAATGATGAGTTATTATAAATATATAAAGCAAATACAAATAGCAATGCCAGAGTACATAAACAAAAATCACAAAAATAGGGAAAAGCCATTTAAATAAATGTACACTTAAGTTAAAGACCATAAATTTTGTCTTACTTGATATTTGATACTTTTTATTATGTCATGTCCTGTAACTTTAACCCAAAGGCTGTTAAAATCCACCACATAAATGCTGCTACAGTTAAATTTGATCTAAACGCCATGAACATGATCATTTTACTCAGACGCAGCAGGTTTTGTGTAGCACGGTAAAGTATCAAACGTGACAAAAGACACCATCATAGAGGCAGCTAGTGGCACTTACTGTACATATCTAAAATAGTGCTGTAAAATTACAGAGCATTGTAAATGACGCAGACTATTTTATTTATTTCTCCCTCCCAGGCTTTCATCACGGATATAACACTGAAACACTGACACACTGACAGAGGGCAACTGTGCTTCAGATTGATGCTTAAATGGCCTCCAGTGTCTGAATAATACAGAAAGGAAGCATTAGACTCAGTAGCCAGGGGTAACTCTGAAGAAACACACTGATCGAGGAGCAGGGCTGAAGGGTATCTAGAGGATAAAAGAAGGGAACACTTTATACATTATAATGTATAACACATACATACAGTATACAGTGAATATAAAAAATAACTGCAATAACCTGGTTGCATAAGTGTGCACACCCCTAAACTAATACTTAGTTGAAGCACCTTTAGATTTGATCACAGCATTCAATCTTTTTGGGTAAGAGTCATTCAGGATCAGAATTTGCAATTCATCCTTGCAAAAGTATTCTATCTCTGTCAAATTTGCTGGGCTCTCCTGTATACAGCCCTCTTCAGGTCACCCCACAGATTTTTTTCATTGGATTTAGGTCTGAACCATTCCAAAACCTTGAACTGGTTTTGGTGAAGCCATTCCTTTGTTGATCTGGAGGTTTGATTTGGGTTTGCGTTGTCATGCTCAAAGGTGAAATTCCTCTTCATCGTAAGGGTTTTATCAGAAGACTTTTCAAAAACAAGCAAACATGTTCTGGCTGTCAATGTGAACCAGGGATGCAAACTTTTGAGCTTACTGATGAATAGAACTGACTGAGACATTAACAGGATTTTAAAAGGAAAACGTAATAAATTAATGAATAAATAAAAAAATAACAATTAATTGAAAAAAAGAGTTGATCTTGCATTAATATTAATACTCAATAATTAGTTTAGACTTGGAATGTGCTATTGCAAAATCAGAAATAAATTTGAACTTTGTAAATTGTAAAATTGTAGGATTGTAAAAAATATCTGTTGTAAAAAGCATATGTTTTGTTTAGTTGATTGCTGTTTGCTACATTGAAAATCCTATTTTTCTGTTTAAATTAACGGAACAATATTAAAATCAAATAAAATGTACATAAAAATGAAAAAAGTTGGTATATTACAGATTATAACCACGTGTATATTTACAATCGCTGTCTGCTTTATTACGAATACCTGTACACCTGCACATTCATGCAGTTATTAAATCTGTTAATCTTATAATCTTGTGGCAGCGGTACAATGCATAAAATCATGCAGATACAGATGAAGTGCTTTAGCTAATGTTTACATCAAACATCAGAATGAGGGGGGAAAAGTGTCATCTCAGTGACTGTGGCATGTTTGTTTGCTGCCAGATAGGCTGGTTTGAGTATTTAAGAAACTGCTGATCTGCTAGTATTTTAATGCGCAACAGTCAAAGAACCACTCTTTACAACCACGATGAGAAGACAAGCATCTCAGAATGCAAAACATCCCTGAGACAGATGGTCTACAACAGCAGAAGGCCACATTGTGTTCAACTCCCGTCAGCCAAGAATCGGAGGCTACAGTGTGCACAGGCATTTCAATTTCTGTATTGAACAGTTTTAGGAAAAACAGCTGCTCTTTTTCCAGGCTTCAACTGTCCAGGTTTTCAGTAAGCCTAATAAAGTTGCCAGTGAGTGTCTGTCTATCTTACTCTGGGTAGATAGATACTGATATCTATCTATTAAAGTGACAAATTAAAGGAAAAACTGGCTGGCTCCACTTGCCCCCTTAGAGGGAAGCATGACTGCAAAGCAATACAAAGTTCTTTTGACTGATCTCCTTTTCTACGATTGAAACATTTCTATCCTGGTGGGAGTGGTGTCTTCCAGGATGACCCCGCCCCCCATCCACAGATCATGAGAACTCACTGAATGGTTTGATGAGGATGAAAATGATGTAAATCATATGCAGTGACCTTTACAGTCACCAGATCTCAACCCAACTGAACAGCTATTGGAGATTTTGGAGCGACATTTTAGATAGTGCTCTCCACCACCATCATCAAAACACCAATTGAGGTAATAGATTTATAGAGACTTGTAGAATTTATACCCAACACATTACTCATACACATTAACACCTGTTGCAAAAACCATACATTCCAAGCACACAAAAACATTCACAGTTCACCAAAATGTTTAGTAGTTGCTTACCCACGTCAACAAACAGTCTCTTCTCTTCCTTGGTCACTTTGCACATAAATGTCGTGTTCTCTGTGATGGTGAAGCGCATCATGGTCAGTTTGAACCCATATGGTTCCAGCTCTTCCACATAAGTGTTATGCCTAAAGCTGGGTTCAGGCATCATCCCAGAGACGTTGGTGTTAACGATGATCTCTTTTGTGCCCTTGGACATGGAGAACGCAAACTCAGTGTGGAAGTTTGGTTTAGGCCGCAGAGGACAGGTAACTCTCAGGTCATTATCCTCTTCCTGACACACAGTCATTTCCTCATCATCACTGTCATAATCGTTGTCATCATCGTTATCATCACAAAGAACAGGGCTCATTAAAACTGAAAAACACACCACACACACACACACACACAAGCTTGAACTTAAATTGAATAGATTAGGGTGGGTTTTTTGGATTCCAGCAACAGTTACAGAAGGCTTTTGTGGATCCATTTGCTCCAACTGCAAACTCATCAGCAAGTCATAATTAATGACACAATTCACTGTGTCATTCATTTCAATGTTTCACAATTTTTACATAATTTACAAAACCTAAGCAAAATTATGATTTCCTGTTAACACTTTCTGGCCCTCAAATTAGCTTGACTCCCTGAAAAAAAACACAGAAAACTGCTCTGTTAATTTTAACAGAGGGAATGGGGTTGATTGGCAGAAAGGGGACGCATTGTGAAAGTTTTCATTGCAATTTGTAAGGGTTGTAAAAACCCAAACTGCTACTTTAGTTTATGGAGCAAACCACATCCTATGTTCCATTAATCATTAGACACATTCAGGAGCTTCTAAAACAGTAAGTGCCTCTTACCTGACAAAGTAACACTCCATACAAGCAGGTATGTTGTTAGCTGTATATTTGTGTAAAAAGGAGAAGCATATGAAAAGGAGAATCAGAAGAAGAAGGAAAAATTGCAAATAAACAACACTGGTTAGAATCAGTGCAGTGTTTCCAACAGTCAAATCTGTACATGTGCATTTGATTAAGGCCATAAGGTCTACCCATATGCCAAAATATATCATTACCAACTAATGAGCTTTACATCTGTTTGGCACACGACCTGTCTAATGTGTAGTCAAATTTATTCACAGAGCCAAACATTTGTCATGCCAAACCTGTCCTTTCAGCAGCCTCATCTTTCCAGCTGTCTTGCTCCAAAGGCACTGTGTTCTGAATAAAGAGAGAAAGATGGCTCCAGTTTAACATAACGGTTCTGGAGAGCTGTGTTCTGCAGCAAATCTCAGCTCAGTCTGGTGATTTCTGTGCTGCAGTGCTGCAGTCCTCTCTCTCACACACCCACACTGCAGCTCTGCAGTGGACCAAACCAACACATCAGCACGGGGGATTAGTTGGGAGACTGAACTAGGGATGGGGAGATACCACTGATTTTCATTTCAATCCAACACCACGTAATGTGAAGACTAGTATCCTGGTACCAAAAACTGTATAAAAAAGGGGAATTTATGATTTCTACAGTGAGATAGATAGATAGACAGACAAACCAACAAACAAACAAATAAATAAATAGTACTGTTCAAAGGTTTTTGGCAACCTATCATTTTTATATATCTTACACGCTTATTTAATAGCTACTGCATTAGTACCTGCATTAGTAGAATAGAAGAAAATAAATTACCAAACATTTTGTTCTCTCTCTGCAGGTCAAATCAGACATCCATATTGTTTTTTTTTCTTTTCGTTTTTTTTTTTAATCAGAAATATGGCCTATTGTTTAATATGGTACATTACTTAGCAAAATTAAGTAAAATAAAAACATTTCTGTAACAGTGATTTAAAAAAAAATAAAAAAAATGTTTGATCATCTTTGACAGAAGCAGCACCACAAATCAGCTTTTCACCTTCAGTCAAGGACATACTGATTTAGTCTGTCATCTGCAACAAACCCTGCCACCTATATTCTGTGGTGCATGATGGGACCTACTTCTGTCCATTGCTCCACTCCAGTTTGCATTTGTTTGTGTTTTTCATTGTGAACACGTTAAACAGTTATGTACAACTACAATTTACCCCCGCTTCATTTATTTACGATTCTGATGTCAGCAGTGCTAAGACCCCCTGTCTTTCAAAGATAAAAAAGACATCAATATGTTTCATTTTTGGCATCATGAGGTTATTTACTCTTAATAAATGTCTGAACATGGATTTTTTGGGGGATTCTTGTGGAACCAAACACACTAGCACCACCAGAGATCAAACACACACATGCACACACACAATGGAATGGTACACAGAAGCAAGGTTGGTGCTGATTTCTTTCTAGCCCAGTCTGTACTTTCATGCAGCCTATCAGAGAAAGTATTGTAAGTTTATTATACAGAGTAAAATACCTCTAGATTTGCTCTCCATTTGGACAAATATTTTGCAGCGCACTTCTCTGAGACGTCCGTCACCAGCGGTTTGAGAAGGTGTATGTGAGATACAGACAGAGGTGTACTGAACATGAACAAAGTGGATTCAGCGGAAATCGGCATGAACCCAGCAGGTCACTTAAAATTTTTTTTAAATCATGATTGCTTTCTGTCTTTAAGTATGTGTGTGTGTGTGTGTGTGTGTGTGTGTGTGTTTGTGTGTGCGTGTGGAATAGTTTGCTGCGCCTTATTCTTATAACACCACCAATGAAACCTTGTGATAAAATACATTTCTCAACCCTAATAATTTCACGGTCAAGATATTTCATTTAAGCCTCCTTTCTAATATCATGACCAGCCATCACTGCATGCGCATGTTTCCGCTCAAACTAAGCCATGAGCTGAACTGAGTAAAATCCTAGAACCAATATATGTTAGGAAACCAGATGCACTTCAAACAAATTGTTCCTGTAGGCCTTGTATTATTGTAAAATAATATTAAAATTTGAATCTTATCTTGAGAGATGGTGAAATATCCAGGCCTAGATGTGCCTAAAAAGGCTCTGCAGTTGAATATGAAACAGACACATACTGTAGTGGGTAAATTAATTCTGCTGGTTTATTTGGAATTGGTAATTTCCCTCGTGTGATGGTAATGACAGTGGGGATCTGAGAGAAAGCATTTTGCATTTGAAAAGATTCTAAAATAAGACCTGACAACGCACATAAAATGTAGTGGGTAGACATAAACTGTTGCCTTGGCTGATTAAATTAAATATCTACATCTTATTTTGCTTTGAATAGTGACTGGATCATCATGATCCATAAGTTAGTAACAGGATGACACAGATAAATAGATATGCACTGCAAATTTATTTTATGATCTATTCATTTGAGTAAATTATGTTTGTGTTTATTTAGTTCAAACATTTGATCCCATTACTGTTAATACAGCAGTAATTTGTTCTAATTGTGTAATTGTGAGAAAAAAAAATCATGATACTTAAGCAGACCAAAAATCTACAGTATAATCACATGCATTTCACTTCAAGTGAAAGGCATTTCAAATTGAAATTGCACATGCAAATGCATTTTGCAGTAGCCTGAAGACATTCGATCAAAAGACGAATATGGGAAGAGAGTTTAGAATTCCAGCTTTTATTTCCTGGTATTTATATGAAGATGTGTTAAACGTCATAAAACATAGAACCTTTGTATCAGACTGACATGTGTTGCTTGTTACGCAGGTGTGCCCTGTTAGATTGATTGTTTAAACAATAAATAGCTCTGAACATCTACTCTTGGTTTTAGCCCTAAGTTTCACCTGTGAAGACTACATTTGTTTTTTAAATAGGATAAGTCAACATGAAGTTCAAAGAGCTGTTTAAGGGAGAAAAGCAAGCCATTTTGAAGCTGAGAAGGGAGCTGAGAGGGAAAATCAATCAGAGGCATTGCACAGACATTGGGCATAGCTAATACAACAATTTGGAATGTGCTGAAAAAGAAAGAAACCACTGGTGTACTGAGCAACAGACTCTGAATGGGTCGACCAAGGAAAACAACAACAGCTGATGACAGAAACATTGTGAAAGAGTTGTGAAGAAAAAGCCAAAAACAACAGTCAGTGACATCACCATCAACCTCGACAGGGCAGGGGTGAAGGTATCTACTGTTCAAAGAAGGTATCTACCGTTCAAAGAAAACTTAGAGCAGAAATATAGAGGCCATACCACAAGATGCAAACCACTCATCAGCAGTAAGAATCAGAAAGCCAGATTGGAATTCACAAAGAAATACAGAGATGAACTACAAAAGTTCTGGAATGCAGATTAAACTCTACCAAAGTGGCCAAAAGGCCAAAGTGTGGAGAAAGAAAAGATCTGCTCATGATCCAAAACATACAAGCTCATTTGTGAAACATGGTGGAGGTAGCGTCATGGCTTGGGCTTGCATGGCCGCTTCTGGAACCGGCCCACTAATCTTTACTGATGATGTAACTCATAATGGTGGCAGCAAAATGAATTCAAAAGTTTACAGCAACATTATGTCTGCCAATTTACAGAGAAATGCATCCAAATTAATTGGAAGCAACTTCATCATGCAGCAAGACAATGATCCAAAACACACTGCCAAACCCAACAACAAAGGATTTCATCAGGGAGAAAAAGTGGAAGGTTTTAGAGTGGCCAAATAAACCACAAGACCTTAACCCAGTTAAGAATGCATTTCACCTCTTGAAGAAGAGACTGAAAGACCGGAGAAACCCCCTGAAACATGCAACTGAAAGAGGCTGGGGTAAAAGCCTGGAAAAACATCACAAAAGAAGAAACCAACAATTTGGTGGTCACTGAGTCACAGGCTTGATGCATTTATTACAAAAAAGGGATATGCAGCCAAATAACTGTTTACTTTTTTTCACTTCAAAACTTATCTGTACCTATATTTTTTCTCACCTAAAAATTGGTTGGTCAGATATAAAATATTCTATGTTTTATGTCATTTAACACATCTAGATGCATATACCGGGAAATAAAAGCTGAAATCCTAAACTCTCGTCGCATATCCATCTTTTGATCTCAAACCCAAGTGTCCTTGGTGTATAGCAGAAACAAATGAATTGGCCTTGTCATTCAAATAGTTTCGGAGGGGACTGTGTGTGATCATGTGATCAAACAACTTATGTATGAAGATCACATCTGAAAAATAAAAACACATTCTCCACTTCTTAAAACAAATGAATCATGTGAAAAAACTAACCTGTGAAAATCACAGGGGCCCCTGGTACAGTCTTGAGCTCAAGTTACTTTCTGTGCAGAATTTCACATTTTTCCCATGTCTGTGTGTGGTGCCTCTGGTTTCCCCCTTGTGAAAACATGCTAGCGGGTGAATTGGCTATGTTAAAGTGCCCCTATGTATTCTCAGCTCACACCCAATGATCCTGTGAACTAGATCCTCTAGATCCTCCCTGACTTTTGATCAGGATGAAATAGTTACTGAAGATGACAAAAAAATCAACCATATTTCATACATGAAAAAAATATATAACAACATATGCATGTGAAACATCCACTGTATGTGAAAAAATGTGTGAAATATTCCGTGAAACTTCCTGTGAAGTGTCTAAAAACCACATTTGTAAATTTCACATGTGAAACCGACTTTTCTGTAAGGGTAAGCATGCCAAAAATGTAAATATTTGGACCAGTTTAATACAGCCACAGAGCTAAAAAAAAAAAAAAAGAAAAAAAAAAAAGAAGAAAATAAGACTACATCAGATGTAGAAACACGCATTGACCACACGGGGGAGATAGTTGCTTTAGGCATGAGACACACTATAAGTACTGTAGTAACACACATACAAGCACATGAACGTTTCTTGTTTCCTGTCTTTCAGTCTGAGTAACTCCATGGATCAGTTATGTTTTTCAGTGTACAGTGAAAGCATTGCTAAAGAATGGCTGTCAAATCACTTGCATTTTTGCACATAGACAATCCTCCAATATACTGCAGCAGTACTTCTGCATTTTGTACATTTTCTGTAAAACATGTGTCATTTTTGAAATAAACATGTCTTTAGAATTGACAAATTGCTGTGCTATAAGATGAACAAAACATTTCAGGACATGTTGGTATAGGAAAACTCACCCCACCACCCTGTTGTTGATGCCCTGTTGTTGAGTTTTATTAGTTGCATGAAATATATCTTAAAGGCCAATTATGTTTCAGTGTGCAAAGGAATGTGGGCGTGGTGTATAGTGTTGTGGGCCTGTCCTTAATTTGCATATCCGTACTATTCATAGATTATGTACAGTATTTCTTCATGTAGATAAAATTGTAGGTGCTCCAGTACCTTTTTCTGTTGTCTAATGCCGTTTTGTTGACACATTAAGCAGAGTAATGTATTATATATTAAATAAACCGAGGTTTTGTTAAAGTTTACAAAAACAAACAAACAAAAAAAACAGGAAAAACCTGCACATGCTCGTTTTTATCAACGGATCCTCGCGCGCTCTTTGACTCCGCCCCCATTTAAATATGTCCTGCATCATTATTACAGAGAAACGGCCATACGTTCAAGTCAAAGTCAAAGCAACAAAGTGACTAAAGGTCGAAGGGAGATTGTGGATGTATGCACACAGACTCAGCAAGTAGGCTGACTGTAGACTCGTTAAATACAATGAAGGGAAGAACAGAGGAGAAACTGACCGCGCGCGCATTACATCTAAAAACAGCATAAGGAAAACAGTCAGCAAGTACCATCAGAGATCGCGAGCTCTATTGTTATTGTGACCTGTAGCTCATTAATCTCAGTATCCTGTGCTGGAAGCTGCCCACGCGCAGCTGAACAGACAGAGAGAGAGAGAGAGAGAGAGAGAGGGGGCGCGAGCGAGCGCGCGCGAGCTTTTCCATCCAGTGTGATTTCAGAGAGCAGCACTGACTGAACCGAAAAGCACGCGAGCTTTTCATTTTCCGGTCGCGCGATTGATTAACTCGCGCCGATAAATGGGACTCTGGACTATTTCTCACCTCATAACCGAACTTGCTGTTTGCTCATAAAGAGAGATTATGTTTACTTTGGCTTTCCAGTTTCCCCTCATCGCCGTCCTTGTAATAGCAGGTAAGACTGGCGGTTTATTTTCTGTTCCTGTGAAGGCTGCTGTGCTGTGAGTGTATTTAGGCTGGGTTTTAATGCACATTGAACAATCGGTAGAGCCAGAAGGCAAACTAGGCTCACTGCCTGGAAAAGCAGAGAGAGAGAGAGAGAGAGAGAGAGAGAGCATCATGCTGTGTGATGCTGCTTAATGAATGGTAGGTTGTAGTTGCAAGCTGCGTGAAGAAGAGAAGAGGATGCTACTACTGCAGATGCATATAAGTTCCAGCCGTTTTGCTCTCTCTCTCTCTCTCTCTCTCTCTCTCTCTCTCTCTCTCTCGCTCTCTCTCAATTCTGTCTTAACATGCACAAAAAGTAAAAAGATGTATTACCTTCGAACGGAATCAACAGTAGATCCTGTTGCATGCTTCAACCTGTCAGAAGGTGTTGCTTCATGTTCTATAGCAGCAGCTTTGAGAGTAGCTCCGGCTGCAAATCACATGTTTTTACTCTATTATTGTCCTCATTCTAATACTTTATCGTTTCTATGGTAACAACTCAATCACAGGGACGTGTCCGGTGGACGCTCAACATAATCTAAGCCCAGTGATGAACACATTTCAAAATGTGTTGTTATTTAACAAAAACAAACAAACAACAACAACAAAAAAACAGAACATTTGTTATGAATCATTCTGAGAAGGTGATGTTTATTTAAAATTTATGGAAGGAGTTGGGGGCACAGTGGTTAGCATGTTTGCCTTGCACCTCTAGGGTTGGGGGCTCGAATTCCACCTCCACCCTCTGTTCGCAGAGCTTGAATGTTCTCCCTGCGTTTCAGGGGCTTCCTCTGGGTACTCCGGTTTCCTCCCCCAGTCCAAAGACATGCGCTGTAGGCGGATTGGTATTTCCAAAATATCTATAGTGTGTGAACATGTGTGTGATTGTCACCTGTGATGGATAACCTTGTGCCCCAGGTTACCTGGGATATTCTCCCCTGAAATCCTCCATAGGATAAGTGGTATGGAAGATGGATGGATGGAAGGAGTCTCCAGTGTCAGTACTTTGTAACAGTGTGTTTTATGTTTATTATGATCATTTTTATATATGATACTATATACACAGACTACATTTCAATGATTTATATGCCACTTATATATTGTATAACCAGTGTGTTTCTCCCAGTATATCACACTGCAGCATATCCTTTAATGCACTGCCCTTGTGGAAGTCAATTCTCCAGTATGAGTGTCTTCCAACACAACACAGCACATCACTTATATCTAAAAGCATAAGGTTAATGTTAGCTTTACTAATGTATGTCTAATTAGCATAACAGAGTTTTGTGTTTGTTTGCTTGACATACAATAGTTGAGTGTTTCTTTATGCATCTGAGATATTATTCTCATCAAGAGCTGTGTTTTTAAGCCACAAATCCTCACTGAAGGGTAATGCATGCTAGAAGCAAATACATTATGTATGTAAATGCTTATGCTGATGAATGAGCCCCAAGTGTGAAAATGTAATTACTTATAGCAGGTTTGCAGGTGACTCATAATTTTGACAAGGCTTGTCTTGGCTTATAAAAATGAAAAAAAAAATTGTAATTAAATCCTGAGTGAATTAATAATTCACACCTATGCTGCTTTGCCAATTCTAATGACAAAATTCTAAAAGTTCAGAAGAAGCAAATGAATCAAAAAAGTAAAATTGTTCCCCCTGCACTGAGATAACACTGAGATAATCAGCTCATTATTTCTTCTCTTTGTCTTGGATTAAATGATGACGTGTTTGTTTTACTTCCCTCATTGAGTCATGCTGTAGTTTACAGGCCTCTGCTCCTTCCCAGTCCCATAAGATTCCATTCCATTCCATCTTCTCTAAATCATACTAACGAGACTTAAAATAAGCATGCCATGTTCCCAAGGGAACATTTCAGGAAATCTAAGAAAGATTCATTTTAGGGATGCAGAACGATAGAGATAGATGATGTCAGGATTTATTTATATGGAACACTGTAATGGTATTTCAGTATATCAGTACTGGCAACCAGTATTCTAACTCTCAGGGTTCTTGCTAGTGTCACGTTTTGTTTAGGGGTTTTAGGGGTTTACGAGCTGATCTCCTAAAAACGGCTATGTGACAACGGCGATGCTACAGTCCTTCAGATTATTACTACTTGATTTACATACTGTATTCCTGACATACCAAACTACAAACTCATTTTTATTACACCAGAATCCTGTTGAATTCTTGAAGGTTCATTTTCTAATTGTTTAAAATATTCATTTCTATATTGATTAATTTTCTCTAACAGCAACTCTGAACGTAGGTCTGGCTATAAGGCAAATCACAGCTTTATATTAATGCACTTGTTCTAATACATCATCATTATTATTATTACTATAGTAACAGCTAATTCACAGGGACTTGCTAATAATAATGATAAGTGAAACTTAATAATAAACAGATTAAAACATATATTGTTTTTAACAACAAAAAAAAGTGTATTTTTTTATATGGTGAAGCTTTATTTAACATTTATAGAAGGAGTCTCGTATGCCTCACACCTCCGGGGTTGGGGGTTCAAACCCCACCTGTGCCCTGTGTGCATGGAGTTTGCATGTTTCCTCCGGGTACTCCGGTTTCCTCCCCCAGTCCAAAGACATGCGCAGTAAGCTGATCGGCATTCCCAAATTGTCTGAAGTGTGTGAATGGGTGTGTGAATGTGCTCTGCGATTTTGTTGGCACTCCATCCAGGGTGTCCCCCACCTTGTGCCCCGAGTTCCCTGGGATAAATTTCAGGCTCCCCTGCGACCCTGTGTCGGATAAGTGTTACAGAAAATGGATGGATGGATGGAAGGATGGATGGATGGAGTCTCCAGTGTCAGTGTAAGAGTCAGAGGTAAAGCTTCAGCTTTAAGTTTTCTGAGATGCATCACTAAAGTATTCTAATTGTATTTGTGATTTGTGTGCTCATTTCCATTAAAACAAACTCACTGTGTCTCATGCTAGTCGGCTTGATAGAGAAATGCAGTGCATTAAATGTGAAATGAAAAACGCCCGGTAACCTCACCATCCAATAACCTCAAAAAAAAACAAAAAACCCTCCTCCTACTTTAATGGTAAGAGTCATGTGATGGGAAATTGACATATGCCAGGATAGTCCTGGGTTTGAGCTGCGGTGTCCTGTGCTCTTTGGTGGAGAAGCACTATAGCCAACCAAGACAAGGAGGCGTCTTTACTTACATGTCAATCGTATTGCCTGTCAATTCAGAAAGCTCTGCCTGTAACATTAAGGTGTTCTAGTCTATACAATATGTCTGAATGTGTTTTCAAGGGGTGTGGCTTTCAGAGAAAACTAAAGGAAGGGGCTTAACTTGGTTGAATTTCCAGCTTTAAAACAGCGAAGATAGGGTAGAATTACGCAGACTGTGAAAACAAACTTGAAGACATTTTGTGTTTATATGCAAGATCTGCATTGTGCTAGTCAACATATCACTGTGATGTAGAGGTATTACTTCAGTGGCTAAAATTCTTCAAACCTGACACCAAGGTTGGTTATCACTGGTCCAATACAAACACACAATATCAATATGTTGCATCCATATTATCATGTTTTTAACACTTAATTATCTAGGTCTGTATTTATGCCATTCTCACATCCTGTTCTTGGTAATGTCCCTGTGGTGCCCCATTTTAACCACTCATCTACTGTTTTAGAACCCCTCTCCTGATCAATACTTTTTGAGATTCTGTGCATGCTTTGTAAGCTCTATGCGGACCGTGGCTTCAATAGTCGAATGAAATCAAGATGTCAAGAAAATCCTAGAGAAACGGTTGATCTTTATTTGGGGTTAATCGGAATCACTTCACTGATGACAGGTGTATGATAATAACATACATTTGAACATTTTGATAACGTTTGAATGTGATTGGTTCATTCCGAACACAGTCACATGCCCCATTAGTTCTTTTTTTTTTTTTACATTACAAAAGCCTGCAATTTTAGCAGACAGGGGTGTTATCCTGTCACTTAAAGAATTCAGATGAAGTGAAAGGAAAGAGTTCATGTAAAGAAAATGAAAGCACTAACTCTGTGTGCATTTAATGTTTTATTAACTAATGGCACCTCTGTTAATGAGTAAATTTCTTATTAATACAGGTATATTATTGACACTAAAACAGCACACTGAAAATTCCAGACCTTAGTGCAGTGTAATTGGACATTCTGATGTTCTAAAAACTGAATAATTACATAAATGTGTACTATTTACACTGAAGAATTAGGTTATACGTGTTTTTTTCTATATTTATGCACACAGATAAAGGTATATTTCAACACCAGCCCTTTGGAAATTATTATAATACATGCGAACTAATTTTGATTATTTTTATGAATTATGCAACAGGCTCAGGGCTTAATGTCAGAGAGGAAAAGCCCTCTTTTTACAGTTATATGAAAGCCTGGCAGATAATCCTCTCAATATACTCAAATGCACATCCTGCACATCCTTGCTTCACAGGGAATTTGTGTGTATGTGTTTATTTCTGGTGTCCAGCATCATCTGACTGTACAGAGGATAATCCTGACCCACTTTTCACCCTCTGGGTCTCATCAATCCCTCTTTAGCCTCTACCGAGCACGCTCTGACCATCTGTTACACTCTGGACTGTTGCCATGGCGATACTGTACGACTTCTCCGCACAGATACAATGCAGCAGGTCACAGGCCGTGTAGGAAAGACATGGACTTGAACAGGGGTCATACTACTGATAAGCTACAACATGCATATGGCAGTCTGAGCTAAAGTGATGAGGAACAGCGATTATGAAGACAGGGTAATCACAGAGCGCTGCAACAACCAACCGCCCCCCCAAGCACTGCGAGCTTGGGAGTGCTAGATTACAAACATCCAATGATGATGTTTTTTTTTTTAATCACAGACTGGAAAGAGTCTTCGGAGCAAAATCCATCCATCTATCCTTCCTCATGTTATGTAGACAGCTTCGGTCCAGATAAAATCATAGATTGGAGGGATGTCATGGCATGCAATGACAGTAACACTGTCAAGTGTGACTAACCCTGCCTAAGAGTATTACTCAGTGAGATAGCAACTCCTACAGCTTCCTGGCACGTTGTATTAAGTATTATGTCTGGCTTAAAGCTGCCTTCTGTAACAGAGCTCAACTGTAATTACAAACACAATAACAATCTCAGGATAAAGCGGCGTCACACTAGACTTTAGCGCTACATTGTCTTCCATTCATGGCAGTCCGGAAACGGAAGCTCATGCTTAGAATTTTCACACTATGCTGCGTGATGAAAGTTCAAATTTGGTGAACTCTGACCTGCGTAATCGTATCACGTGAAGACGTGTGCCTAACAGATGATCTCAACGTCACTGTGTGACCTTTTTAGTAAAAAATAAAAAATTTAAATTAAAAAATGGAAGCGCTAATTTTAGCGGTATTGAGCTATCCTGTACTTTACAGCACAGCTTTGAAAGATTATAAAAACAATTTAAAAAAAGAGTCTGCCTGGTTGTTGGTGTTGTTGAAAATAGGAAGAGACTGTATATTTAACACTTGGAAACATAAAATACTTTTTTAATTGCTTCAAATATTGTCTGGCATTTTACTGCTGTAAGACATAATTACATATGAAAACTTCAGTGCCCTGAAGTATGATGATGTCATATCCTGTTCCCGCCCATATTCACAGCGGCATCTGACAAAAATACGCATGCTTAAAGCCTAGTATGACTGCGGCATAATTATAGATAATATAATCTAATATCTTGCTGCTCAGATATTATATTCAACTATATTATTTCTTCCATTATTATTTAAAATATTTATACCACAATGTTGAATTCTCAATTCTGAATAGTCAGAATGTGTCGATTAATTTTCAGTAATATCAGCACTGACAATAGAACACAGAAGGCAAATCACAGGATTATATGAATTCTGAACAATCCCACCTATTGCTAACTTCTATTTCTGTTGTCCAGTATAGCTAAATAAAATCTTAGTTTCCTCCAAATTTCCCCTTGGGGATAAATAAAGTGCACCCATCTGTCTGTCTATCTATCTATCTATCTATCTATCTATCTATCTATCTATCTAACCATCCATCCATCTATCTATCTATCTATCTATCTACCTATCTATCTATCTATCTGTCACTCCACCCACCCACCTACCTATCTAAACAAATAAATAAAATCTTTGCACTGTGGCATAGTGCTTTATCATTCCATTGTGATCAGCTCTGTATGAAAGAGTGAAAGAGCTACTGTCCCCTCTGAAACTATTGGAATGGCAATTCCAATTCATAGCTGTGAAGAAAAGCCCCAAAACAACAGCCAGTGACATCACCAACAACCTTCAAAGTGCAGGGGTGAAGGTATCACAATACACCACTCAAAGAAGACCTCCATAGCAGAAATTTAGAGGCGATACCACAAGATGCAAATCTGGGACCAAGATTAACCTCAACCAAAGGAAAGAGGAAACCTCCATCTTTGGAAAGGCCAAAGTGTGTAGAAAGAATGTATCTGCTTATGATCCAAAACATACAAGCTCATCTGTGAAACTTGGTGGAGGTAGTGTCATGGCTTGGGCTTGCATGGCTGGAACAGGCTCACTAATCTTTATTGATGATTTAACTCATGATGGTGGCAGTAGAATGAATTCAGAAGTTTACAGGAACATTTACAGAGAAATGCATCCAAATTAATCAGGAGGAACTTTATCACACAGCGAGGCAATGATCCAAAACACTCTCCCAACTCAACAAAGGACTCTATCAGGGGGGAAAAGTGTAAGGTTTTAGACTGGCCAAGTCAATCACCAAACCTTAACGCAATTGAGCAGCATTTCACCTCCTGAAGAGGAGACTGAAGAGAGACACCCCCCTGAAACAAACAAACACCTGAAAGAGGCTGGGGTTAAAGGCCTGGAAAACTCATCACAAAAGAAGAAACCAATTTGACCATGTCAATGAATGTCAGGCTTGATGCAGTTACTGCAAGCAAACAATATGCAACCAAATATTAAGTGTTATTTACTTTAATTGACTTCAAGACTTATCTGTTCCTATACTTTTGCTCACTTAACATTTGAGTGGTCTGATACAAAAGGTTCTATGTTTTATGTATTTATATTTAGATGTAAATACCAGGAAATAAAAGCTGAAATCCTAAACTCTCTCAAACCCAAATGGCTTTGGTGTATATCACAATCAAACGAATTGGTCTTGCCATTCCAATAGTTTCAGAGGGGACTGTATAAAGAGGGCTTTATTGACAGACATAAGCTTCCATGCTGTGCGCTGTCTGTTCCAGAATCAACAATTTCAGCTGAGCTGTATGTCAGCCAGCAGGTCGTCCACATGAGTGCATTTTATGAAATGGTATGCCGTTTAACAGTGTAATATGGTACGCATATATATTATTCTGCACATTTATTCATTTATTTTCACACCTAACAACGTAGGGTAAAACAGCATTGAAGCTGGAACTGTAATTTGTACCCTGTGTATGGCTGTTAATTGAAGTTTACCAGTACTTAACTACACTAATAAAATAGCCCCAAAAATAGTGATGTCCTGCATCAGTTTTTGCTTTACTGATTCTCATTCTGAATTATCAGACCATGCTGATGTGTAAGCAAGGAAAACACGAGCAAGGTCATACTATGGCATGATACCTTTTCCGGATTTTGTTTACTAAACCCAGGGGAATGTGAATACAATATGAGGGGATGATGACCTTTGTAGGCCTTCAGTCCACCTGAACATGACTCAGTTGCTAAATATGGCATTCTCTTTCTTTGCCTTAATAACCACAATATTATATTATGTGACCTCTGAGATATTTTAATGTATATTATGTGCTGTGTTTAATGTGGACTATGAAGGTAAGCTTGTTTAATTGTTGTTAAACAAGAAAGAGTCTAGAGTGCCATTGTCCTACCTGAGAAATATTTAGGTACTATGTGTCAAGAATCAAACCCAGTGCTGTAGAAGCTGCAGGTTTATTTTGATGTGGCATCAGGGTTTAATCCTAAGCTCCGTTACCTCTGACTGACAGAATAATTAAGATGGTGTGTGTATACAGATATAAATATATATTGAAGTGAAGTGAAATGCCTTGTGAAGTGAAATGCCTGAGCACATTGTGCTCTGGACACCTCGTGTTTCTGTATAACCACCCGAGTGTGGTGGTTTTGACACTTCATGCTGCGACAAGGCTCCATATCTGCTTTCAAATAAATGGAACTGTCTTTAGCCTGCACTGGAAGTCACCCAGCTTTACTGCATTGAAGGTGATGATGCTATTTGGACTTTTTCTTGGTGTCCAGAATTCTGCCATTTTCCATTTATATATATATTTAGCTCAAAGTGGCTAGCATTTGTAGGGCTAAAATATTAAGGATTAATTATTTAGCCCACTGCTCTCCTATGACCAAAGACGGAAATAGGTGAAGCCGAAGGTTGAACACGTATTTCAATTTATTATTTATATATCTGACTCCATTTAATTAATTATCTGACTCCAAAAGATTATCTCCAAGTTAGTTTTGGAAGTACAATATCTCAGTGTTCTGATTATTTCTGATACACTGATCTCAGTGTTCTGATTTATCAGTTTCATGCTAAACGTTCATTAAATACCGTTCCTACGCCAGAGGCTTTTACTATATATATCCTATGATAAACAATTATTCTTTTTAGCTCAGAGGTTTATCAACGTGCAAGCCTAGGCCTTTCCTATTTACTTGTCAGAGGTTTAATTTAAACTTGCTAGCATTAGCCTTTTACGTTAACTTGTCAGAGGTCGATTTTAACGTGTCTAACATACGACAGCTTTAGCTTAGGAAACTATTTCTAATAACCATATAAATACAGTCATGCACTTTTAATGCAACATACTTTCTTACTGAAGAACCACTGAATATTTAATGATAGCAATAACAAATGAATTTATTAAACAAAATCACAAAAGAAGATATACATAGAATAGAGGCAAATGTTGACCAACGTCTGACATAGGATGTGTGCTGGTAATAGCACTAATGGCACAAAAGGGAGCCTCTGATGTTATAAGCCCCTTCCTTGATGGTACCAGGCAATTCTATGTTACAAGCCCCTTTCTTTTATACCCCTGAGCCTCTTTGAAATGTATAGTGACCAAGAGACCAAATGGGAATGAACCAATGTGTTTTATGGCAGGATGGAACCCAGCTGCTTAGGAATTATAGGTTAATTAAGTTCCTGAGAATGAGTCGGTGGGAAGAATGTCACCAGGGTGTGTGTGTGTGTGTGTGTGGAGAAAGATTGCACATACATTGCAACATATATTGTAAAGGTTGTTTCCTAAACCTATATGATATTTATGATATCACCACATCGTTCACCATGAAACATGGATAAAAATGATACCAAACATGCCCTGAGTAATACTGTTCTTAAACACAGTTCAGATGATCGGGTGAAGTTGACATGGTATCTCTGAAACACATTCCTGATCATTTTAACCTTAATCAAATTACTGCAACAATTTATAAATCTTCTACACATCCTCGTACAAGTCCGAGTAAGATGTACTGTAGCTACGGGTATTTGTGGGTTAACATAACAAACATACAACACAGCTGATTATCCATCCATCCATTCATCCATAACTCTTATCCTACACAGGGTCACGGGGGAACCTGGAGCCTATCCCAGGGAACTCGTGGCACAAGGCGGGGGGCATCCTGGACAGGATGCTAACTCATCACAAGGCACAACTGCATACATTCTCAAACTATGGACAATTTGGAAATACCAATCAGCCTACAATGCATGTCTCTGGACTACGGGAGGAAACCCAGAGTACCTGGAGGAAGCCCCCGAAGCAAGGGGAGAACATGCATGCTCCATGCACACAGTGCAGAGGCGGGATTTGAACCACTAAGCCACCGTGCCCCCACAGCTGATTATATACATGTCAAATAACATTGTTTTGCACAGTAATTAGACTGTAATAATATGCATCATTGCTCAATTAAGTCTTCATTATAGCTCCACCATATTTAAAGATGATGTCAAACAAGCACTTCCCTTTAAATTTTTTAAATCACAATTTATAAAGAGAACCAGAATGAACCAATCAGAATCATGCATCATGCTACTAACTAATAGCTAGTTGAAGTCCTGAATCTGATAAAGTACCTGAGGTTTACTTCAGGAGGAGAAAATAAAACAGCATAGAACTGAGATAAGATCTCATTTCTATAACATCCTATTACCTGCATGTTATTTTAATCAATTTCAATCAAACTGTCATAGATGTATTTCATTTCCGAGGCCTATTTGGATGAATATTATTGTAATATGACAAGATTGGTTGGGTGGCATTGCCCAAAATCCATGAGCATGTCACGCTTATCAATTTAATCCTACAGGGATTTAATTTAGCATAATTCCTCAGCCTTCCCTCAATTTAATTCCAGGCTATGCCACTGACATACACTGTGTAAATAAAATACATTAATAGGATTTACGTTTTTACTAGCATGGGAAAAAACCTGTTATATTGAGTAGGTTAAATAATAGCCTCAAGTACACATCCTTCCTTTTTGTTTCTGACACTGTTGTAACGGCTCTGATATCCAGCTGATACGAAAACATTGAAGACTCCAGGACATGGATGATATCAGATGACGTTTTTTTTTTTTTTTCAGCCTGATCAGCCGCTGCTTGCAGAATAAACATATCACGTTCCCGAGTGGCTAAAAAGGAATGTGGGTTGAATGTCCTGGCTTTCGGTTTGCTCGCTACATTTCGTGAACTTGCACTGACCCTAAGTCTATGGAGATGTTTTCCACGTTAATCTATACACAGCGCACAAAAGTAAAATCTGAAGTCTGAAAAATGAATTGACTCATGCAGAGCCGTTTGCGAAATCCATCACTCTGTATCATATATCTATAATTATTGTTGCACCATAAGTTCTGCTTCATCCAACCCCTCGTGACTCTTCAATGTAAGAAATATATACAGTTCAGAGTGCTAGCATTTGATCTTGTTTAAACCCCAACGGGGGTTTTCTTAATCAGAAGCAGAAAAAGTCCATCTGGATCATATTTTTTGTACTTACCAGCGATGAGAAGAGATTCTTGGCACATTATTCTCCATACAGAAGTAACACATTGTTCCTGTCCTAGTAAATTTGTCTAATTCGTTCTTAGCTTATATAAAGGAATGGCTAGAAATGAAATATAATATCTTTTAAATTTAATATCTGAAGTTTGCTTCTTTAGCTTTGCAATAGAGCAACAAATTTAATCTAGGTAGCATATAATAGAAGTAATACATTCCCTAACACATTAAATATCTATAGATGGGTGACACATTATAGGAAAAACCCAACATAAAATACCGTAATAAGGTGTTGGAACACCACAAGCTACCAGATCAGCTTTAATGCACCTTAGCATCAGTTCTACACATTGAACTCTACTGGAGTGTTGAACACCATTCTTCTGAAAGACATGTGTGTTGAACACATATCTGTGTTTTGATGAGGTTGATGGTAGAGCGCTGCCTAACACACCACTCCAGAATTTTCCACGTGTTCAACTGGAATGAGATCTGCTGAGTGAGAAGGCCAAAGCATATGATTTACATAATGTTTATCCTCATGAAACCATACAGTGAACCCTTGTCCTGTGTTTGCACAGTTGCATTTTCAGTTGAATTTTGGGGAAACCACTTGAAGCATTCGTTGTGTTGTGTTGAACTATTTCAATTGCTTTTGTTTCATTTGTTCATTGCAAACAGTTGAAAGTCTGTAAATTTTGACAATAAACCTGATTTTCAATGGGGATTGAATCATTTTGATTGCAACTGTACATATGCAACCTTGAAGTAATCCAAAAATAATCCAGATTACATTGCATTCATATTGTGATACTTGGATTACATTAAGTATTTTGTAACTGTAACGGAACACATTTTTAAAGTAAAGCCTGCTGATATCACACAGTCTGCCACAGAATCTGACAAGGATCATGTCCTACAATGTGACGCGCAATAAACTTCGAAGGCGGCTGTTATTGCGCAGTGTAAAGCAGCCTTCACGCAGTCTTACTGATGTGGTTTAGGACACAGTGTGACTTACTGTAATCTATAAACATGAAGACAGTTTCACTGTGTAGCTGAGCGCTGTGATATTGCAGACGGCTTGCAGCCATCTTATACAACTAGAATCACTTTTCTCGTCAACACGTTTTAGTATCATATTACAGGAGACAACAAAAGGCAGAGTTGTTTGAATTCACAAGAACAGACACACAACCGCCTAAATATAAAGGCATCATATATCTAGTGCAAAACTAAGAAGCAAACACATTAATTACATTTGGGATTGGGGGAAAATTGTGTCAATTTGATTTTCCGCTGAATCATTTCATTGACGTGATAAACTCTTGCCATATTTTTCAGTTATTCCTCTTAATGCACGTTATTCAGTGTGGAGGACAGTGGTGGATTAGTGGTTAAGGCTCTGGGTTACTGATTGGTACGTCGGGGGTTCAAGCCCCAGCACTGCCAAGCTGCCACTGTTGGGCCCTTGAGCAAGGTCCTTAACCCTCTCTGCTCCAGGGTGCTCCCTGCGCTCTGACCCCAGCTTCCTGACAGGCTGGGGTATGTGAAGAAAACAATTTCACTGTGCTCTACTGTATATGTGACCAATAAAGACTCATTATTATTATTATTATTCAGAAACTATGGTGAAAGTAATATGAAAGGTGTGTACTTATGAGAGTACGAATTGTACATTTGGACCCATGTGCTTACAGGTCCAGAGATTTTAACGAGAGCAAAGCAGCTTTAACAGGAATGAATAGTCTTTGACTCATTTAAAACTTTTTAAAGAGCTCCAGTAAGACAGAATAATAATCCAATAATCAGTTCCAAAAGTCTACATTTTTTTTAAATAAAATATTACTGAGATTTTCTTCCATGAAAAAGGACCTGCATGAGCAGTACAATGAATACAGTGCCAGTGGCATTGGATTTTGATTAATCTATTCTGTTGACTCAGAGCTCAGAGACTTCTGAGTCATGAGTAAGGAGTGAACGAATAAAACATGATGGGTATACTGTTATAGGAAAATATTCAATGACATGAAGTGGAATTACTGGTACTGCCCTGAATTTAATCCATTATTTGTCAATACCATCATGTCCTGATATGTTTTATTCCTCTTACAGCACAGCAATTAATCAACGCTAACAAGTTTTTTTGTTGTTTACTGAAGAACACACCAATTTTTTCCTTTTATAGTTACATTTACGGCATTTGGCAGATACCCTTATCCAGAATGACTTACATTTCTCCCTTTTTTTTGTACAACTGAGAAGTTGAGGGTTAAGGGTTGCTCAAGGGCCCAGCAGTGGCAGCTTGGCAGTGCTGGGATTTTGAACTCACGGCCTTCTGATCTACTGATCCAACGTCATAAACTTTTAATGTTGTGACATGTCCACGAAACAAGATCGTTCCTGTATTCACAGCTATGAACATTGGTTTCCTCACCAGCCTCTCATTTATCTCTCTTGTGAAGTTAATAAGTCAAAGACACAACTTGACATGTTACAGAGAAATCGTAAAAGCACAAACCCCTCACAAACTTAAACTTACAGGTGAAACTTACACCGAAATTGAAGACTCCTTACAAAAAAGGTTTTCTTACAGAAAACTTCACCATCACATGCCCACCATAGTCCATGGGAATTAGCTGTTACTATAGAAACAACGTTATTGAAATTAGCACATTAATATAAGCCTGTGATTAGAATTACAGCCGTCACTATTGTCCGAGCCGCTGTTACAGAAAAGGAATCCATATCTTCTGATCAAACGCAGTTGAAATTTCCACAGCAATTATATAATGATATAAATATACATAGATAACTTGGAAAGAATGTGTTATCCAACTGACATACACGCTATGGCATGTCACAACAAGATGACGAGGCAGAGACCTGAGACAGAAACACAGCACCGAGGTTTGAGGATCCTCTAGCAATAAAAGTTTGCCTGTCATCTCCTGCTGCCACTGATTGGATCAACTTCAGATTCAAAATAGACACTGTACAATGTAATAGAGGGGGTTTTGGTTAACACTGCCAACTTTGCTTTATTCCGAACATTTATCACATTTTCATTTATTCATCTGGCAGACAGCTTCCAAGTGGGGGAGATTCCAATCCAAGCACAGCGCAGTTAAGGATCTTGCTCAGGGGCCCAACAGTGGCTTTTTTCTCAGAACAGGGATTTGAACTAAACTTTCTGTCAATGGGTTCACAACTTGAACTGCTGAGCTAGCATGGAAGAAGATACAAGTATGTATGGGTGTAACTCAATGCCACTATCTGTACCTGTATCTGTATCAGTACTCCGATTTAAACCCAAAATGGGTGTATAGTGGTAGCTTGTTGTTTGTTATTAATGAAATACAAACCCTACCACTATGTTCCTGGAAGCACTAAAAAAAAAAAACCCAACCCACAAAAGCCCAGAAGAAGAAATGCCAGCATTGACAGCATGATGTGAGAATTCTCACTCTGACAATTCCTCAATCTCAGCTACATCACTCCAGTGCCAAACTAGTTTTATCTAGAGACGTGAGCCGGGCTGTATTTTCTAAGCAATGTAGTTGGTCCTATTTCCCCAATATATACAAACTAGAAGCCTAATTGAAACCACTGCCACCCTGACCAGGCAGTTACTAAGGATGCTGTAAATGCATCATGCAGCACTGTGCACTCATGTAAAACATTTGTGGGCACTGTTTGTCTCGCAAGCTTCGTATCTGATCACTCCTGCTCTCATGACATTTTGTTGAGTCCTGCGGATCCCAGTCTCAACGCACACCTCAAGACTCAATGCTCAGGATCACGCACACCTCAAGTTTCAACCAGATGTAGTATTAACCTTCCTGGCAAGCTTTTTCTGTCAAGAATTGGAATCCACTTATTAGCATCTGCATTTGTTTCTGTTTATTATCAACATTCTGTTTATTATTAACATTATCTGTTCAATCTCTAGGATCTCCTCAGTCACAAAGTCATATTATTATCAGCTTTGATTAATAGGAACAGGTTTTTATCATTATTTTTATTTTATAGTCCATTTCTAACACTGAATACGATTTGCAGTGGTGCAATGCATTATCACCTGTAATTTGGGACATGATAGTCGTGCTGTGTTCATGTCATTTTCTCTTATTATATAATACGTCCAGTGTTTATCTGGACTGGTCCTAAAATGTAGAGAGCTGCGTGTCTTTATGCTTGACATAAAAGATAAACTGAGCGGTTCGGACAGAGACCACGCCTGCTTCCGAGACAGCCTTCACTTCTTATTAGCCCATGTCCTCAGGACCTTGACATCCGTCTTGCAAAGCACAGTCTTGCCTAGACCCTGCTAGACCATCAAGACAAAACATCTGGCAAATATATTGCTTCCTCTTGAAAATTAGTTCAGGGTTTTATTTTTCTAAAATGTTTTCACATGGAATTGTGAAACATTATGGAACTGGTTCATAGTTTTCAATCATAATAATTTATTATCTAATGATATTCATGTTTATAAGGGTTCTTGGATAATGAAATATTAAATCAGTCTAATAGCACTTGACCATCAAAACATTTTTATGATAAAAGAAAGAAAAGGCCAATAAAAGAGCATAATGGTAGAAGGAGAATATATAGGAAATAAAAATGTACTGGAAATTCAGTAGGGAATATTATGTGAACCAGACAGCATCCCAGGCTGAGAAAAAAAAGGGACTCTCTTAAATTACACAAATAAACCATATCTCCTACCATCCATTCAACAATAATCATACATCTAGGACCATATTATTTGCATTGTAATAGGACAATAGTTGCCTCTTTGCTGACTAACTAAATGACTAAAGAGGTCACACTGAACCTCAAGTAAACCTAAAACACGAAAGCCATGAATATTTTTAAGAACATAATTTGTGTCCTTAGACCCAGACACTGAAGGCACCTCTGGTTGATAATAGACACATTTCGGTCAACCGAGGCCTCTTAAATGTGTTGACAGTACAAAATGGATGTTTTTCTTAAAATACAAATTCAACAGTAATCATAAACTTTAGAGTCAAGGAGAGATTCTAACACTTTTATCAGTGTTGAAATGTTGGCTCAGTGGGTGAGCATGAGTGCATGAGTCTCACACAGTTATTTTGTCTGTGTTATTACACGTTACAGACCAGTGGTTGTCTTTAATGGGTTGTGAGCAGGGACAGAGTGGGTCACAGGTGTGGTGTGCTTCTCCATCAAACTTTTTTATTACTTTTAGATTACAGATCTTTCAGCAGTGGACTTTCATTTTTAAAGGCAACTGCCATTTCCGTCTAACAGCTTGTGTCTAGGTGCTGTATTAAATTAAGCAGAAAAACACTAATTTGCCACAGTGCAACAATGGGGATCCAGAGGCAGAAAGGGGATCCATGTGCAGACGTTTAATTTCAGTTTCAATTTCAAAATATAAACAGAATCCAAGAATCAAGGTGGAAAACAGGAAAAATGGTTAAAAAAAAAACAAAACAACAACAAACAAACCCATCAAGATGTATAGCAGAAAATCAGAGGGCAATCCAAAAGACAAAAAAACAAACAAAATAAAACAGGCTCAGATCAAAATGGAGGCAATACAGAAATAAACAACTTAGGCTGCGTCTACATACTGCTCGGCCGTTGATGCAGTACGTACTAATCAGTATAAGTGGTAAGCATGAATACAATCGGGACGTACTACGCGGCGCAGATTCTGACAGCACTTCTGTGCCAGTCCTGTTGCCTTATGGGATAGCGCGGTATCCACAGTGTCCAGTGGTTCCATACTGCAGAGTCGAGGCAGAAGCAGTAGGTCACCTGGGTATTTCTCGCCTACTGTTTTATGAATACTGAGAATTCAAACGTTCTTCTCCTGTGGCATATTGCTTTTGATCTATGTGTAGTAGGGTAGTAGAGATATTCGGACGCAGCCTTAGATAATACGCAGTAGAATTTATTGGCAAGGCTTCGCAATAACTGAAAGATTATATTATATTATATTATATTATTTTATATTATATTATATTATATTATATTTGAAATGCAGGGCGTAGAAATGTCCTGAGTCTCACTTGCATTGTTTTTTTTGTAAATTTTTTTTCATAACTCATTCATCTTCAGTGACTGCTTTATCATGGTCATGGTCATGGTCACAGTAGATCCAGAGGCTATCCTGGAAATATTAGAAAGAAAGGTGGGAATACACACAAGATGGGGTGCCAGTCCATCATGGAGCACCGTACAAACACACCCACACCTAGGGGAAATTTAGCAATTTTTGGTAGCTGGGTGGAAGGTTCCAGAAGAAGTTCCCAGTTCCCAGAAGAAACCTACACAGAAACCTTCTAGTTCCCGGAAGAAACCTACACAGACACGAAGAGAACATGCAAAACTCTACAGTAGGGCTGCAACTAATGATTCTTTTCATAATCGAGTAATAGGATTATTATTATTATTTTCTCTTGATTAATTGGATTGGGGGTGGGGCAAACTTTCAGTACCATTTTCCCGTTTATTTAAAATAAAATCCACAAACTGTGGAACTATGTTACAAATATAAACACTCTTAAAAACTTATAAAATTATAAAACTTTACATGAACACAACTGTTTGTCCAATTATAATAAACGACAGAACTTACACTGCAAGCGCGCAAATACAGCATACAATGACAATAAACTGGAATTAAACTAAATCTTTTAAGCAACTCGCACCAGTTTCCCCTGTGTCTTGCACACAGTGGAGCATGTTGGATATAAACATGTTTGTGCTTGTGCATCACTGTCGTGCTTCTGTGCTACACAAGCTCTGCTTTATAAGTTTACAGGTTACAGTCTTCTTCACGGTGTTTGATATAAAATGCTCCCCTGCCTTACGCCTTCGTCTGATGTTGGCTGAGTTCATGTTGGGTATAAAAGGTAGTGTTGATATAAACAGTAAACAAGAAATTTATTTTTGTTGACTCTGGGTATTCTGCTAAAGCTAGCGGTGTTGCATTATGTGCGTTTGACGTCATGCTCCATCGACTGGGAAATGGCTTATACTTCCGGTTAGTAAAAAAAAAAAAAACGTGCTAGTGTTTCATTTGAGATGATATTACCTTTCTAAAATTCACACACTAGATGGTAGAGTACATAGTGCATAGTGTAAGTGTATAGTATGTCATTTGGGACACAACTTTAGTATTTACTCTCAGATGCGTGTTTTCGGAACAGAAGTAAAGTAGTGAGTAAACGCAACCCGTGCCACGTGCAGACCAACTAATTGATAATGGGATTCTTTGACAACGATTTTCATAATCGATTATTGACGATTTTACCGATTAGTTGTTGCAGCACTAATATACATTTTTTAAATCCTGCATTCTGACAGGACCCTGTGGTTGCTCTGGTGGCCTAAGCTATTGTTTATTCCACTAACAGATAGAAATGCTCCCTGCTCTCTCAGTTCCCACTAAAAGAACAAATATACAATGAATAAAGTATAGTTAGATTTTTGAGTTCTCAGAGGAAACGAAACACCCAGAAGTGGTTCAGTTTGGTGGTCAGGAATCTGTATATTCATCCAGTGAGAAGGGGATAAAATATGAGGTGTGCTGAGAGGTTATGTAGACATCAGGGTACCCAGTGCTGCCATGAGCTACAGTAGAGGAGCACAGCAGTACACAAGTGATTAATACTGACTGGCTAAATATAACCTGGAGGTGTTGCTACAATGTCAAAGATCAAACCAAAAAAAGCACCATGTTAGAAGGATTGCCTTGTGTTTTTCCTCCTTCCTGTCCCTGCTCAGCTCCCAGCTTCAGCTGTGTGCATTCATGAGGCTTTATAAGGATGGATTTGCTCCTGCCTAAAGTAACTGTTCCTTTGTGAATAAAAATATTTGTTTGAATCTCAACATATCTTAAAAGAAGAGTTTGGCCAAAAAGGAAATTTAAACAATGTTCCCTTTACCCCAAATGTGGTCTGTCAGCCAAGACATCTGCCAAGTTTGGCAGCTCAAGGTCTTCATTTTTTCCTTTTACACTGGAGCCACAAAGCTAATTATGCTAACAAGTAAGGCACTAGTTTAGAATCATTCAAAAGACATTTAACTGTGAAATGCACAAGTGGATTCAAACAAATCACCTTTGAGATGGGTGCCTGCATCAACTTGCTTTTCTTGCTAGCATAATGCGTCTTGTAGCTTCAGTGTTAAAAAAGCAAACATGTCTTGATTGAATGATTCTGAGGTAAAAAGTTATGTACATTTCATTTTTGGCCAGACTGCTAGTTCCTTTAACTCTTAGAAGTATCAGATATATATATATATATATATATATATATATATATATATATGATCATGTTATAAGTTCTCTCTCTTTTTTTTCTTACTCATTGCTCATAGGCACAGGGATTGAAATTTCAGATTTAAAACTTTCAGTATATCAAGAAGAAACTTGTAAGAAAAGAGATTCATGTCTGATTTTCATGAAAGGCACAAAGATTTTGAACATGGTTATACCTGCCCAGGGTGGCCAGTGCCAGCCAGCATGTAGCATGGCCACCCCTGGAGTAAAGCAGGAACGAGCAAGTTTAGCTTGCTATTCCTGGGCTCCATTGACCACAAAGAACAAACACATGAGTAAAAACTGCAAGCATAACAATATTCATTATTTGGAGGTATAATATTGAATTTCTTCAGTTTATTATTAGCTACCATTAGCTATTGATATTGAATTCTTAACATTAGCGTATATTATAATAAGTAGCCTAATGATATGTTAGCTATGACTTTTGAGTAGCTTACTAGATGACAAATGTGGCTTAGATGTGTGCTTTTTATGTCCGATGGGGATCCTACTTAGGTCATACACAGATGGGGTAGCCACATGATGTCATTTTCTATGGATGTGGATTAGTATTTTGCTCCACCCTAAATTGCCACACCATTGTAAAAGGTCTTTGAAACAACTGAAACAAGAAATTCAGGAGGAGAGGTGAGGGTTTTTTTGTTTTGTTTTTTAAATGTCTGTAATATAATTATCTACTGTCAAATAAACAATACATCTCCAACTTACTTCCATAATTGTTTAAAGTGATTTATAGTATAGTGTATATATATGTATGAATTTATAAATATATATATGAATGCCTTTTTTATTGTTTTTGCCTGCTTTTACACAGCTGTCAGATTTATAGCTGAAGGATATGATGGATTTACCCCATGTATTTGAGGTAGAGTTTTTTGGTGCTAAAAAAAGGTAAAATGTAATGTTTAAGAAAACAACTAAACTAACGATCATGCAATGGTTCTTTAAAGTTTACTCCGGATGCTGATCCAGAGAAGCTTTCAGTATGCCAGTTTCTGGCTTGCGAGTATAATGTTATAATTGGTCTTTGAGTTTAGCTGCATTGTGTTTACGGACTATAAAGTTGTTTGTAATGTCTCAGGTATTAGTGCGGCAGCATGCCAAGGTCAAAGGGCTGATTGTCCTCATCCATGCAATTGGACGTCAGCCTGGACCTTAATATCCTTATTGAGTGCTGTAATCTGCTGTTGTAGCCAATGCACTCAGGTCTATGTTCATCAGCTCTTTCCTGAATTTGTGTTCACTTAATAATAGCCATCGACCCTGCTAAGGCAAACCCGCACCCCCACTGTCTACTCTAATGTAGGGCAGGCTCTCTCTCTCTAAATGCCTGCATCATTTAACTGCTCATTTAGTTAGTAGCCCTCATGTTAATCTCTTTTTTTTTCCTTTTCAAAAAGGCCCTGTATCACCAAGAGATTCAATATTATTAAATGCCTGTCCTGGATATCAAATAGTCCTGAGAGTTATTTAAGGATATTATTTGGATGTAGATGTTGAAGATTGTTCATCTATATGATATCTAGTCACCCAATTCTATTACTTGAGTGACATTTGAATTATTCAATTGAAATTACTATTCTTCCCCGATGCTTAAGCTTTATAGTGCGGCAAGGACTCTGTCTCATCTGTCCGTTGGTGTCGAGTTCTACCTGTTCTTCTTTTCTATTTTTGAGGAGTAGAAAAGAAAGAACTTGAATGAATGGATTAGTTTTTATCATGCCTTTGTGTTTTTTTTTCTACAAAACAGCGATACTCTTTAACTTGATCTCATTTGCAGCATTATTTATATAAATTATTTTATAACTGTACTCTATGTTGAGTGTCAGCAAATTGGTTGAGTCATAGCTTTATTTTTGCCAATAATTGTAATAATATGGCACCATTTCAAGACCTTGGTGAAAGAACTATTTAGGGAAACTGTTACAAAACTGCTTTAAAAATGTAATGTATAATGTTTAGTTAATACTACAATACATTTGGCAATGATTGTCATGATGTTGCACTTTCCAAGCTGTGTCTAGGATTTGGAACAGCATATTTTCAGTTTAGGCATTGAGCTGGTTTTGCCTTGCAGACCTGGCAACCCTGATGTGGATCATTATGTTGCTGGAAGTTGTGGAACTTTCTGCATCCTGTGATCTGTCTTAACACCATTCATCAAACCCCTGACTTGTGTAATTGTTGGGAAATGATAGTGTTGGCTTTATTTCTTTGTGTATGTTCATGAAAAAATAAGATGAGAATCTTTTTTGACAGATGACCTCCACTCTTCAAACGCTCCAAGTCACAAAAAAAGAAATGCTGACTTGAAATAAAAAGGCTTTCGTTCAGTTTGTCAGCCCTTAAGGCAGAGAAATGATGCATAGTATACTGACTTAATATTTCCAACTCTAAAAGGATTTTTAATTAAAAAAGAAAGAAAGAAAGAACGAAAGAGCAATCTAATGTAATGGTTACATAAGACTTTTCTGCAATACAATACAGCCTTGTTTGTAGTTGCATGTTGGGTTGGCCACTATGTTGCAATCCTTTTCTTATCCAACATTGGCTTTAGGACACACACAAATACAATCACATACTGTACGTAAACCACAGAGTCAACGCTTTACTGCAGCTTACTTTCAGTGTCTTACTGCAACCAGACCGCTTAAACCTTACTATTTTTAGACACACTTTCTCAGATGAATGGGATTCTCAGGGATATCCATGTCCTGCATATAAAGATTATAATGGCTATCCGAGGGATAAAATGATGTTAGTATTGCCAGTAATTGAGCATATTATCACATATCTGTAGAAGGATATAATTAATGACTTTGAACGTTCGACCATGAAACTTATGAAGCGCCACATAAACTGAGACTAATAATAAATGGATCTTAAAAAATAAACCTGTGAAAACCTGTGAAAGTAAGCATTTTTTGGACATGTTAGAATGTCGGAATGTAGCAAATCTTCTTTTCATTTTTATCTTATTTCTCAGGCACCAGTGGTCAAACTGTTCACACGGACAGTGACCGGTCAGGCTATGTGGGCACTCAGGTGGAGCTGCGTTGTAATTTTGCCAACAGTAAACCACCAGTGAAGATCTCCCAGGTCACCTGGCAGAAATCTGTCAATGGAACCAAGCAGAATGTGGCCATCGCCAATCCAGCTCTGGGTGTGTCTGTGCTACCAGTATTTAAAGACCGGGTGAAGTTCAAGAACCCAGCGGTTCGCCAAAGAACACCCTCACTGGAAGACACGACTATCGTCTTCAATAACCTGAAACTGTCCGATGAGGCGACGTACATCTGCGAATACACCACCTTTCCTGCGGGCAACAGGGAGAGCATGGTCAATCTCACCGTTTATGGTATGTTAAAGCACATTCTATGAGAAACTATGAGAAAGATACCACAAATTAAATCACTAAAATTAAATTTGGCATCTGGGTACAGTTGAATCAGTCATGGAGGGAAGAGATCTTTTTCTTGATCATTGCCATTATATATTTTGTATTATTTTGGGTGGGTAAGATGGACCTAAGTATTATAATGAATACTTATTATTTTTTTTATGCCAACCACTAACCAGGGTAAAGTCAGATTTAATTAGAGTTAATGGAAGACCCGTGTGCTAAACACATTGGCATTTTCTTGGTAAAGATCCAATGGTTTAGTTCAGCCAAGGATACATGTTTGAGCTGGTGAACTGAGTTCAAGATGTGGTGTTCAAATTTGGAACAACATACAGTTTCTTGGCTCCATTTGCCTTATTGGGGAGTACAGAGCCAAGATTCCAGTGGAAACAGTTTTTTTTTTCCTGGAAACTTTGCAGCAATCATGTGTAGAAAAAAGTAATCAACTTGCTGTGTGTAATTCTTCAATTCAATCAAATTTTTATTTATATAGCATTTTTAACAATATACAGTGTCACAAAGCTGATTTATAGAAATCCAAACGTAAACTTGGATCTCTAATGAGCAAGCCAGAAGTGACAAAGGGAAGGAAAAACTCTGAGTTGACATGAGATGAATGACATGAAGAAATCTTGAGAGGACGCAGGCTCAAAAGAAAGTGGGGTTATAACTCATTACAGTATACAGATGTCGAAGTGTAAAGTCAAACAGTACTAAGTGTGTTGAAAGGATGTTCAGTATGAGCAGATTTTGAATTAGAGTCCTGGAATGAGTACAGGACAGTCTTTAAGTTTACAGCAACAGTTCTCAGGTACAAAATCTACAGTATCCAGGTGAAATTGACGAACGCTGTATAATTTCTATCCCGCAGCTCGACCGATGGTCCAGATGAGTCTGTCGACACCCACCATAGTGGCAGGATCAAAAGATATGAAAATGACCGTAGCAACATGTGTCTCAGCCAACGGGAAGCCCCCTGCTGTGATCACATGGGACACTGAGTTAGACGGTGAAGCAAACACTGAGGAGATCAGGAACCCTGATGGGACTATAACAGTGCGCAGTGACTACATCCTGACACCCAGTCGAGAAGCACATGAGCAGCGACTTACCTGCATCTCCACCTACAATAACGATCAGCAAACCGACAACGTTGTTCTCAAAGTACAGTGTAAGCAGACATTCTGCATTTCCCTGAGGAACAAAAAGACCATGTACCTCCACAAACGCATGTTTCTCAAGGTTTATATCTTTAACATATATATTTTTTAATTAGATAAATGCTCTGATAATGTGTCTGTTTTGTCTCTTTTGTGCACAGATGAGCCGGAGGTGAGCATTGAGGGCTTTGATGGAAACTGGTATATAAATCGAGAAAATGTTCAGCTAACTTGCGTGGCCGATGCTAATCCAGCCGTTTCTTCATTTCAGTGGAGATAGTAAGTACACCACATTGCTTGACAGAGCCCTGGAAACAGTACAACAATATGGGTATATATGCAGTTGAGTGCTAAAGTTTGCATGCCCTTGGGACAAAATAAATGTGTTGGGTTTCACAGATGTTGCTTTGTAACAAAATGGTAATAAAATGGTTGAGTTGCATATGTTAAGATACCAATAGTTAAAAAAAAATCAGTAATGTTTTTTCAGAAATCTGCATCTTTTTTTTGTATCCTTAGATCCATTTTTGGACCCTCTCCCCAGTTGTAATTCTTCCTGACATCTCAGGTCTAATTCTGCCAAACCGCTTGGCTATTGATTTTTTCTTACAATATTTCTTCTGCTTTCTTTAGATCAGGTCTGCAGACCAAGAAGATCATGTTGAAATGTATTTCATTTTGATTTTTCCACTATTTTTCTATAAAAATTTCCTTCCTTGTTCCCTTCTGTTGTTGGGCAGTGATAGCTCAGTGCTTAAGGTGTTGGTCTTAGCACTGCCAAGCTGCCATTGTTGGGCCCTTGAGCAAGGCCCTTAACCTTAATTGCGCAGATGTATGAGTGAGATAAATGTAAGTCACTCTGGATAAGGGAGTCTACAAAATACCATAAACGTAAATGATTTGTTACCCAGAAATCATGGGGGGTGCAAACTTTCGCACTATGGAACGGTATATTCCACACTGGTTTCTTGAGCATTAAATTCAGCCTCAGCTTAATAAAATGTGTTTTTAAAAGTGGAATTGTGTGAAAAAGTGAGTTGCGTGACAACAGTGTGACAAGAGTGAAAAAATGCCCTAATATGCAAATACAGACTATGAAATACCAAACGGTATGAAATATGTACAATCTTCAGTGTGTTTACAAATTTTGTTGAACTGAAATGTAGGGGGCGGGGCGGTGGAGGTGTTGTTTGATTTAAGTGACTTAAAAGATTTTCAAAGTTGATTTTATATGACAGTGCCCTGTGATGCATTGCCACCCTGTCCAGGGTGTCCCCCGCCTTGTGCCCCGAGTCCCCTGGGATGTGCTCCAGGTTCCCTGCGACCCTGTGTAGGATAAGCGATACAGAAAATGGATGGATGGATGGATTTTATATGACAGTGCTGTTAAACTCTCAACTCTCGATTAATGTCCTATAACAGCAGCTCTGACTGTAGTTCTGGCTTGTTCTAATACGTTATCATTTCTATAACAGCAACTCATTCACAAGAACGTATAATAAACGGATTACAAACATGTTGTTATGTAAGAAAAACGTATAGCCTGACTGTTGATATGAAGAAGCTTTCTATAAAGTGACATTCATGTAACAGTCATGGAAGCCGTCTCCAGCTTTAGCCCTTTTTAATGTTCAGTCAATTTGCTGCCACAGAGGACTTAGAGTTTTCTGGACAAAGGGACTTTTTGTGGCTTCTTGGTAACATGACAAGTCACATTTTTGACTTATTAACTTGAAGATAGGGGGACATGGTGGCTTAGTGGTTTGCCTCGCACCCTTGGGGTTGGGGATTCGAATCCCATCTCCGGCCTATGAGCGCAGAGATTACCTGATTGACATTTCCAAATTGTCCATAGTGTGTGAACATGTGTGTGATTGTGCCTTGTGATGGGTTAGCGTCCAGAGTGTCCCCTGACCTCTGTCCTGAGTTCCCTGGGATAGGCTCTAGGTCCCCGACAGTCCTGTATAGAATAAGGGGTATGGATAATGGATGGATGGAACTTCAAGACTATATTTGCTATAATGCAATTGATAGCAGAAACTAATTTCTCTTGGAGACAATATTGGGTTCTACAACATGAAATGTATCTATAAGTGGTTAAAAAAGGATTATGTGTTTTTCATTACTAAATAAAAAAATTATTATTGGCTGTGGTATAAGACAAATTAAACACGGATTGTGCTCTGATAGGAAAAATGATCCACTACGGGGTGGTAATATTGAGGCATCATGTCGCATCACACCACCCTGTTGTTGATGTTTCCTATAACACCACACCCCATTATTCCTTACATAATCAGCAGTTGTGTTATTTTAAGTCTTTATGAGTATTTTTTTGGCTTATCCATCTGTCAGTCCGTCCGTCCATCCGAGATTCTCGTTAGCGCAATATCTCAAGAAGAAGTGGTTGCACGTTTGTAGGATTTATATGGAATTATCTCTGTAACCACTAGATGAACTGATTTGATTTTGGAATTGATCCAAACAGGGTTAAAGTCACAGCAAGGTCATATGTCTGAAATAGTTTTTCTTCAATAGCTTCCTTTCTGTTTGTCATACAGAGGTGTGACATACATGTTTATGTTCAGGAACTCAACATCCATTTATTATTTATTTATTTTTGGATAGCTACAGTTTTTTAATTGGTTTGTCTGTGTGTCTGTCCATGCATCCATTGGAGATTCTCGTTAGTGTGATATCTCAAGAACGAGTGGTTGAATGTTTATACGGAATTATCATTGTAACCTGATTTGATTTTGGAATTGATCCAAACAGGGTCAAGGTCACGGCAAGGTCAAATGTCTGATAACTTTTCTTCAATAGCTTCCTTCCATATTTTAAGTGTATTTTAATGGTATTTCTAGCATTGCATTAGAAACAAGGACTAGAGGACTGGAGGAAACATCTCTGTCGAATTTTATATGGGTGTTTATAACACTGTTTTCATCCTGTTTTACCTTTTTTTTGTCCTCATAGTCTGAATGGCTCCATGCCAAATACAGCTGAGCAACGTGAGGAGACACTAATCTTTAAGGGTCCTGTGACCTATGAGATGGCGGGGACGTACATGTGCGATGCCACCAACAGTATCGGTACAGGTTCGGCATCAGTCGAGGTGATTATAACAGGTAAGGGCTGGAATTTAAAGCTCAGAATGTAAAAGTGCTCATCATGCATGTTTTATGTGAGAATGCTATTGCCAGTGTATTGGACTGCCTCTGAAACATCACCATTATATAAGCCTTTCTTAGTCGTGATGATTTTTTGGAATAGAATCTCATCCTTTTCTGGTTCATCTCAATGTTCTTCGAGCTGCATGTTTTGTGTGTGTTTGATGCTTGATGTGATCTATGTATAAAGCTCATAGAAATCTTGTAACAAGACTGAAATACTGCATGATGTCTGATTTATGGCCGTACTCGCTTGCTCGTGGTAATGGATTGTCATGTTCTGTCAAAATTGGTCTATTATAAAGATGCATTGATGCTTGCTTCTGTGTGTCTGCTGCATGCTTGGATCTCTTCTCCTGAGTGACAGTGCTCAAGTTATTAAAACACCCCTTCTGAAAAAAACCAATAGGAAACCCTCATAGAATTTGTAATGATTTTAATGGGAATTGTATTGGTTTTATGGGAAACTGTATTGGTCCCTGTGGGTCTTTACTGATAATTTGTTGGCTTCTTTTGACACCGTGTTATGTCTAGTGGATACCATTAAGGACCAATAATGGTAATGGGTTTAATGGGTTTTTTCAGACGGGATTGTCATCCACTTTCCCTCATTTACCTTCCTTTTCATCATTTTATTCAAAGCTGCTGCATGTAGGATTTTAATTTGTTGTTTAAAATGAAAGAAAAAAAAACGAGTCACGGGAGAAAAAAATAGTGGAAATTTTCATACACGTGCCCAATGTTATCAAGCTAGACGGCTATCATTAGTTACAGTCTTTAGCTAAAAGACAGGGTGGAGAACACAAATCAAATCAAATGACAAAGAATCAGATAATAGCAGTACACACCTCGGAATTGACTAAGTTATTTGTTTCTTTACTCTGTCTTTGAGCTAGCTAGGTAGTTACTTCACCAGCCAGTTTGCGATCATCTGCTTTTGATACGCACGAATCACAACATGGCCCTGCACAAACAGACCAGAAATCAGACTGGAGATAGTTTCTTCTTTAAAAAGAGCTTTTGTTTTAACTAACTAGCTAACATTAGCTGGATTAATATTAGCTTACATGGGCCTCAGAGCTACATCCAGAAGTGTGATAAAGGACAGCAGGAAAAGTGCACTATGAGAGCCCAACAACGATTGGTTTCAGCAAGCTAGCTAACATTAGAAACATATCTTGCTATGCTAGTTTCTTGCTGTCTTCTGATCCCAAAGAATGAGCACAATTAAACAGCAAAGTCATGGATCAAGTCAGAAATACACAAACAGAGCACGGGGAAATAAAAAACAAAAACAGTCAACAGAGGGAATTAGCCAGCTAATTGTAGCATGTTAACCAAAACACAAGCTCTTGATGAAGACATTTCTCTTTAATGACAGTGGACAATTAAATTGCGACCCAAACTGCATAAATGGTATGTCAGCACAACAATGGAGTCATTATTAAAAAGCTATTTAAAGTATTTGGTTTGGGACACAGCCTTTAATTTGTATTGACTTGTAATTGCTTCAATCTATGCTATCAGAAATCTCCCATCTAAAAAAACCTATTTAAGATTTAAAATACCAAAACATACATCCAGCAGCTTTAACTATGTGAAGTCAGGCTGTTAGAGGAATTAGAGAAAGCCTTTATACCCTCTTCCCTTCCATCTCTCCTTACCCAGAGTCCCCTAGCTCTACACATGCTGAGCAACAGCGAGCAGGCGCTGCTATTGGTGGAGCGGTTGTGTGTGGTACAGTGCTGCTGGCAGCCATTGTTTTGTTGGTGGTCTTCTTTCATCGGCAAAGGCGCAAGTTTAAAGGAGATTACAGCACCAAAAAACAGGTCCTGGCCAACGGCTTTGGCAAAGCTAGTGACCTATCGTCGTGCCCCTCTCTGCCTCAGAGCCTGACCTATCCCGAAGACCTGAACTATCCTGAGGATGAGAAGAAACCCGAACTTTATGGAGGCCCCAGTTTCTTAGGTGAAAGTGTTCAGGAGTTCCATAATCATCCTCCCAACAGGATGGAGAGCTACAGTCCAGTGGAGGACAACAGGTTGAGGTATAATGAACAGAGCTACAGGGAAGGCTATGGGTCTGAAGTGGAAGTCTCGGTGGATATGGTTCCTCAAAAGGATGGTTCTGTCATCTCTAAAGAGGAGTGGTATGTGTGAAAAGAAAATGAGGGAAAAAAAATCTTTGTATATAAAGTCATCTACGTGCCATTGTTAGAATTCCGTCCCGACTTACATGCTAGAAAATAGAGCTTAAAATCCAAATAAATATGGGTCAGCTTTATATTAATCGCTGGTGTTGGAATGCAGTCCAGAATAATGAGCATTTTACAAGCATTCACTGGTCCTATTTCTGATTTGTTATACATTTGTCAGGTAAATTATACCACAGTGCTTGTAAACTCTCGTTCCTGACTGGCCTGAAGGTGTTTAATGTTCTGTAACAGCAGCTCTGACAGTACCGTAATTCCAGCTACGAGGAAAATCATTATGTGTTAGTTCTACTATGTTATTGTTTCTATGGTAAAAACTAAGTCACAGGGGCTTTTACATCAAACACGCCACATAATCTAAGTCTAATAAATAATTTTTTTAAGTGTTAATTAACAAAGTAAAACATTTATTAATATGGCAAAGCTTTCGATAAGCAGATGTCTATTTAACATTTTTGGAAGGAGGCTCCAGTGTCGCTTTGCAACAGTCTGTAATTTTTAAGCTGCCTTTTGTCATTAGCAAGCTGCTTTGTTATTATTAACTTTAAGAGAAAGTGAAGAAGCGACAGTTTATAGCTGCTATAACATAAGTGATAACAGGAATTAGCTTGTTTTCCATATGTTCAATATGCACACCATTAAATGTAACTATAAACAGATCAAAAGTATAATTGCTGCGGTATAAGGATAAAACACTACAGGATGTGCTGTTATAGAAAAAAAGGAATCAATTTCAGGCTGGTAACAGTAACTGTTGTGATTTGTTCCTTACTTTGACCCCTTTTTTTGGATGATGTCATAATTCATTGTCAGCACTTAATAGAGCAGATAATGGCAGATAAAAGAGCAGATTTGTTAGATTATATATATATATATATATAAAAATGAACAGCATGTTGTGGTGGGGATCTTTCACACCCTGCACAGCAGATATTCTCACACCTGACCTTGGCTTTATCAGGACATGGTCACAGAGTGAGACAGTTGGAATGTGTAAAGTCAGTGAAGTCTAAACATCTAGTGATGGCAAGAAAAAAGGTCACAGCATCTCACGCACATACCGAACGGGTTCAGACATTTCAGAAACATTCAGACATTTTGCAGGCACTTTATTTACTGTGAAAATTTTGCACTGTCGCTGTTAGTGTTGTACTTTATTGATACGTTGCTATCATACTAGATATTGTAGATTAAGAAAATAAATGAGAATAAGAGAGTAAAGTGTAAAATTTCACATCAAAAAGTGTCAACAGACACTAAAATCAAGGACATAAAAGAAAAAGCAGTTTATTAAAATCAAACCAAACATGGAGCAAGTTTGCATGCACAAACACAAAACATTTTGTGACTGATTGATTTCTATTCAGTCCCTCCAGGAATTTGCGATTAACACAAAATCAAGCAAACTCTGCAATATTCAGAAGAGCTTGCAATTTTTCAAAATAACTACAGATTTTCTGCAGATTTGAGCCAAGACGTGTCATGTGATGTCATCACAACATGCATTCAGTCAAAGCCCTCTTCAATTCACGTGCGTTGAACATGAGTACAGCTAAAAGTTCTCATTTTTGGCCATGTTTTGCAGGCCATGCACAACAGTTTTGTGCAAATGCAATTTCGCCAATTCAAGCAGTTTTCTGCAAAAACGCACAAAAAACTCTGCAAATTACATCGCAAATTTATTTAAAAATAATAATAATAAAAAAATTCTGCAAAATCCTGTATGGACTGCATGATAAACTGTGATAAGGCAAAACACGTGGATTGGTACTTGGCATTTCCATTGTTACTTTCCTAACAAGCAGGGCTTCACGATGGTTCACCAAACAGTTGATATTTTTGTCAGATATTATGAAGTGAGATGATCAGATGCTCGAAGCACAAAATAAAAATGAAACAGATTACAATGTGTGATTTTTGCTTAGATAAATACTGCAATAACTTTCGCCATACAGTTCCTTCATGTGTGATTGCCAGTAACATAAGTCAAATAGGTTGTGTCAAACATACAAAATGAACACCAGGAAATAAATATATTTCTAATCACAAGTTCACATCTATTGGAAATGAATTTCAAGTCAGTAAATATGAGAGCCAATAGCACAGGTACAAAATCTGCTGTTTTTCAATGCTTTTATGAGTCTAATATGATTGACTGCACCAGAAGCCTTTGGTAAACAGTGAAGATTTAGGTGCAGTGTTTTATAGCATCTGTGGGACAGAGCTTAGTTACAAATGCACTTTTATTTCCCAGAGTGTTAGAGTGAGTGCTTAGAGTGAGACTTATGGCATCGTGTTTGAAATCCAGGCCCAGATGGTGTTTTGATGTGTGGCTGAATTATGCCTAAAGCCAATCTCAGTTGGATTTTTAAAATATGATTACTGCTTTAAAGGTGCGGCTTGTAATGTTTAAAAGTGTTTCTTGGTAATAATTATATAATTATAATGTTAGAAAACCTATGACCAATAACCTATGGTTTTTGTTTACTTTTTTCTGGCCTGGAAACTAGCTCCGCCCCCCACCAAGAACAGCGCTGCTCCTTTACTCTGCTCCTTTTCCTTAAGGAGGCTTTCGCATCAGCAGCATTTAGTGCATTTGAATCAAAGCCGAGTGTGTTTATCTGCTTGGTCTAGTTCATTTAGGCTGTGTGAGAACACTGCAATCCACAATTGCTGCAGCATTTAGGACTGCAGAAAAACAAGTGCAAAGGGAAGACCATATTGTTTAATAAGGAAGCAAGGAACAGCAGATGTGTATCCAGGGATTAATTTTATGGTGTATAAGGAAATAAAAATCAAACAAGATCACTGTTTCATCTGTATAGTTCAAATGGATAAGTGGTAAGATGGATGCCAGACTGTAGTAGAAGCAATTGTGGCATTCAGAATTTGTCGTTTAATAATTTCATTAATAAATCTACCATCAACCAATCTTGCTATATTAAATAATAGACATATGTAAATCAGTGAAAATGATCAAAAGAAAACATGCTAGTAATAGGGGCAAATGACATCTACACTTCTTTTTTGTCCTCCTGCAGTAAACCTTCATCAGCTGTCACCTTGATTTTCCTGTGCTCAGAGTATAGCTAGTTGGCTAGTTGTTTTCAAACAGAAACAGGAAAAATGCTCTATCCCGGTTAAAAATGGAGGAATCATACTGGCAACTTTATTGGAACATCATTACAGTGCAATTACTGGGCAAAACAATCATATTTGACATGACTGATATTTAACATTGGGGCACGGTGGCTTAATGCGTTTGCCTCGCACCCCAAGGGTTGGGGGCTCAAATCTCGCCTCCGCCCTGTATGCGCATGTTCTCCATGTTTGCATGTTCTCCATGTGCTTCGGGGGCTTCCTCCGGGTACTCTGGTTTCCTCCTCCAGAGTGGTGCATGAGTGTGTGTGCGATTGTGCCCTGCAATGGGTTGGTATCCTGTTCAGACTGTCCCTCACCTTGTGCCCCGTGTTCCCTGGAATAGGCTGTAGGCGCCCCTGCAACTTTGTGTAGGATAAGCAATACAGATAATGGATGGATGGATGGATGGATGGATGGATTTGACATGTAATAAGCACAGTGTTATGTTTTTGGTTCACTGTTAATGCATGCTCTTAACATTCTGCTTTTTATAGCTTTAAACAATTTGTAATATTTATTATGCTAATTGTAATCAGTCCTGTGTTAGCAGCTACCCGGTGCTGCAAAACATATTTTGCTCTGTTGATTAATCTCAGTCTTACAACACTGACTGGTTTAAATCTCACATTCTAATCAAAACTGGCTGAAAGTAGCAGATGATCAACAAATAACGTTCCAAGTACGTCTCACTGCAGAACAAAAAGTCCACAGCATGGACCAGCTAGCTAATCCAGATAATCCTATCTTCAGGCTGGATAAATGTGTTAAATGTAAGTGTGTTGTTTCACGTTGTACACTGTTGACTGGGTTAGGGTTAGGCTTATAAGAGAAGTTGGATCAGATCCAACTTTACCCTTGGACTTTTGGTTGAAGGACTATCTTCCCAATTAGCTGACAAGGTTGTTTTCATAGTCATTGAAACGGAAATTAAGCACATTGTGCAGAAGTACGTGTGTTATCTCAGGAAGCTGTGACCATATAAAGAAAGTAAATGGCTAACAGTGACAGTTGCACATGCCGAGAGCGCAGAATCAGTTCGGCTGTAACAGCAATGCCGATCCCAACTAAATGATCACCAGATTAAAACCAAGCTCAACTCAAACTATGGATGACAAATCAATTCTGGAATGCAGGCTATAACTTAAATTTGTGGTAATTCAACTCTAATTTAGCAAAACATGTCCAGTAAATGTATTTAGAACACTAGTGTCCGATCTGCAAATGGTGGTGAAAACTCATAAAAAGGCTGCAAGCTGGTTAAATATCTGTATTATGGACTTCAGAGTCCATAATAGTTGTACAAATTAGGTTAATATTTTAGAGCTGCATGAAATCATGTTTTATATGTATATATATATATATATATATATATATATATATATATATACAGTATCTCACAAAAGTGAGTACACCCCTCACATTTTTGTAAATATTTGATTATATCTTTTCATGTGACATCATTGAAGAAATGACACTTTGCTACAATGTAAAGTAGTGAGTGTACAGCTTGTATAACAGTGTAAATTTGCTGTCCCCTCAAAATAACTCAACACACAGCCATTAATGTCTAAACCGCTGGCAACAAAAGTGAGTACACCCCTAAGTGAGAATGTCCAAATTGGGCCCAATTAGCCATTTTCCCTCCCTGGTGTCATGTGACTTGTTAGTGTTACAAGGTCTCAGGTGTGAATGGGGAGCAGGTGTGTTAAATTTGGTGTCACCGCTTAATCAAATATTTACAAAAATGTGAGGGGTGTACTCACTTTTGTGAGATACTGTATTATAGGTAAACACTGTGCATGCGGTGCATTATAAACTTCACCAAAGACTATTGCAAAAGTTAACATGTTCTACCAAATGACAGAAAAGCTCTTAAATTCATTTATGGTTTGATGTGTAAGATGTAATTTATTGAGTTAAAAGTACAGTAAAAAAAAAAAAAAAACATGTTTGTACATACAGTATTTGCTGAATAAATGTCTTGTAGTGTAACTGGTTCTGTGCAAAGGAATACAATAAAACATGTATAATGTGTATATGTTGTGCTCAAATACAGTTCTGTTCACCAAAGTGTTACCTAATCCTGAAATGTGATGACTAATATGTTTTTGCTTTTGCACATGGATTTAATTACTCTGTATAGTGTATTGTAAATATTTGAAATATGTTGAGTCTTGTGCAATAAGTCAGTATTGTCAAATTACTATGCTGTATATTTCCACTGGCATGTCATTTGTTAAATTAATGCTGTTGGTTGTAATCGTATTTTAAATAGTTTGAGTGGAGCTTGCAAATGTATTTGTTGGGATTTTTGGGCATAAGCACATGAATTGTTCTTTTGCAAATAAAATGTGGAAATCCATCTGTAAAAATTCCTGTAATCAGTTTCATGTGTGGGGAAAAGAAACACTTTCTCAAATGGTCTTGTTTGTTGCACAAAAGCTTTTCTTTCTGTTTTTTTTTTTTGCTGAGTAACTGGCCTGTGTTGGCTAGTTGTCATTTAGTCCTGACACTGAATTCCTTTTTCCACTCGGCAGTAGTGATGTGTTAGAGACTATTTGAGATAGATGTACTCGCTGGAGGCTTTTAGTTTGTGGCTGGCTCATGTCTTTTTTTTTCCTGGGCAGAAGCCAATCATTGTCTTTCTAAATCCAACATGAGGCAGGCTTTCATTGGTCAGGAACTAACGTCACATTGTCCTATGTATGCAGTGAAAGCTTACATGAAAACCATTCATGACAGACCCGATTTGCAGGGCTGAGCTGGCACAAAAAACACACATATTCAAACAGGAAATGCGTTAATGTTTTGTGCTGTTCACTTAAAACCCAGTAGAAAATAAATATAATTTCAATAAAGCTTTACAATGACATTTCTTCAACTTTTCTTGTTTACTGGATTAGTTAACATTTCAACACAGCATTGTCGAAATTCTCAGTTCTGATTAGTCTAAGGATGGCAAGAAGGCAAATCATAGGTGCGCCACATGATCGAAGACTAATAATAAATATTGTGATTTAACAATGAATTAATTGGTTGTTGATATGGTGATATTTTCAGTAAGCAGATGTTAATTTAAAATCTGTAGAAGGAGTCTCCAGTGTCAGCACTTTGCAACATTCAGTAGGTTTTCCACCACAGGAAAGTCTTCACTACAGAGGAGTTTGCACTTTATGGTTAAAAGCTGCTTTCTTTTTTTTTCTTTTTTTTTTTTTTGTCTTATTAACTTCAAGAAAGAAAAAGAAAAAAATAGAAGCTAGAGCGGGATTGATTGTTTATAGCTGCTATAACGTAAGTGATAACAATAATGAACTTGCCTTGAAGATGTTCTACAACTATAAATGAATTGAAAGTGTGATGAGTCATTTATTATTATTATTTTTTTTATTAATAATTGGGAAATTGCTGTGTTCTTAGAGGAATAAAATACTTTGGGACAGTCTGTTAGAGGAAAAAACAAAAAACTTCAGGGTGGTAACAGTAACACCACCATGTCATTGATTATTTTCCTATAACAACATGCCCCATGATGCTTTATTCCTACATACCGACATCGCTGAGATTTGAATTTAGTTTGTTCATGTTAACTAATGTTTTAAATAATTAAGTGAACCTTAACATAGAGTGTTACTGATGTTTCAGAGGCATCTTATTCATCAACAATAGAGAATAATTCATGTTATGATGCCATTCATTTGTACTTTTTTTGTGCTGATTTCTGAGTAAGAAATGATTTTTTGAGATAATTAAACAATATCACATGAGCAAGAGTGAAGTAATACTGAATATCGGTGCGGTTGTGATTTGCTGTTGGTTCTGTAATCACAGTCATGTGGATATAATATTGCTTTTTATACAACAGTTCAATATAAACAAGAAATGAATATGGAGTAAGTGACATTTCGGACACAATCTGGCCAAATGTTCTGTTTATTTTTGCTCCACAAGCGGAAATAGGTACACTCACTTTATAGCTAGCTGGCAGGCTAGCTCACATTGATTTATACAGTTGTCTTAAAGGTGCTTCCAGTAAAATTGGAAGCACCTTTAACTCTACTGGAAGCACCTTTAATTCTACCGTAGTAACCGTTTCAAACTAAGGAGTGGAAATTTATGTGGTGAACACAGACGAGCACAGTGATACACACGGCGAAATATCTTAGTGTGGTTATAGTAAATATAAGCACTCTTAGAACACCGCTTGACCAGTCAAATTAGTGGACCAGAAATAACTGTTGTATAATATCTCTTTAATTTCAATTTCACAGAGGCTGCTAAAACTGAACAAAGGTTCATTTTTAGGGTAGGACAATCACCAAGCGTCTGTGTTTCCCACAGAATCCCCCCAGCCACTGAGCGCAGCCGAGAGGGTGATGGGTGTCCTCGGATGGGTGATTGCTCTCGGCATCATTCTCAGTATAGCCGTCATCGTATTCATGGCCAACAGACAGCAGCGGAAGAAGCAAAGTGAAACCGACAGTGACTCGTGGGTACCATGCAACTGGCATACTGAATACTATGTTAGAACAGTTCGTGTGTGCTTATCTGCCTAATGTTTTAGAGAAAAAAAAATGTAATGCACTACAGTGTGTGTTTTTGAGTAGTCTAATATCCAATCAACCCTTGATACCAAGCATGGCCTAGTAGTATTTCTCTGGTATTCATTCCTACAATGAAGTACATCATTTGTCTCTTTTATATCTATGAATGTTATATCTATTAATGTTAACAGTCCTGACTTTCCTGCTTGTCTGTCCAAGTTGTTTTACTGGTTAGTGATCATCTGTGTACTTGGTCAGCCATCATGGCCAAGTGACTTGAATAACAAATACTTACTGGTAAACCACGTTTTGCTGGTTTACTGAACTGACATGATCTTTCTGGTTGCTTGCAGCATGTTCAGGTTTACTCTGGAATTTTTTGAGAGAGAGGTTTTAAATCTGCCATATCACTACAGTGTCATTAAGAATAGTCTTGCGGCAATTTTATTTTTTGAAACCTGCACTTTACCGATTCCTCTGTTCCCTAAAGATCTTTGTCCTCAACAGGGCTGGCTCTTCTCCTGCCCGTAAAAAGCCTTCTTCTTTTAAAAAGAAACCAGCTGATGACTTCCAGGTAAGACAGCACTCAGTCCTTGTGGTTTATTTGCCATCTTGAAAAAGATGCATTAATGCATTATACCTTGCTTGTTAAGCTGAAAAGTAGGCATGCGTGCTTCAGGGTTTAGTGTCTGTGAATATAGAGCACCTCCTACTGGTGAACAGACAATGACAAATGAACTGTTGATGTTTTCCTTGTAACTAAAAGAACAGATGGATCATTTTGTCTTCTTGTAACTGCTACTCATAAACCAGAATCCGGTGACTTAATTTGATACAAGCACTAAAGCAGGAGTGCTGTAATTACTGCAAGATATCTCTCTGTAATACAGTGCACCCTTTCCACAGAACCAGAGCCAGATATACGACAAGCTTCCAAACTCAGCTGATTGTGTCAATTATCATCTGGCGTGTAATAAGGACGGCTATCCAGAACAGCACTCTCCACCCATCCAGCCACCACTCACTTTTCTGCCCCAGCACTCATGCACTCAGAGCAACACGTTCACATACCCTACACCACACGGGCCTAACACTTCATACACCTTCCCTAAAGAACAGTATGTATGAGTATGCACATGCAAACCTCACACTCTTTATCTCCTTCCTTGTACCACTGCTATGTTAGGAATAAATGCAGCCTGATGGAAAGAAGAGTTACTGTTACCATCCAAAAGTTGATTATTTTCCTATAAGTGCATGTCCTGAAGTGTTTTATTCCTCTTACACCATAGCAAGTTGCCAATAATAATGTCATATGCGTTGTCTGTTTATAGTCTCATTTAGTCAGGGGTGAAAAGTGTACAATACAAATTGACTTGAGTAAAAGTACTGCTAGTGCAGTAATGATTCATTAAAAGAAAGTAGTGATCTGAAAAGACAATCTTTTCACTGAAAGGAAAATTACTTAAGTAAGAGTAAATGAGTCATGGTGAAAAGCTACTTAAGTAATTACATAACAAACTACTTTTTTTTTAAATCTCAATTGACACAACTAATCTGAAAATGTTCCATGTGTGAGGAATGATTAAAAAAAAAACAACAACAACAATTACATGAATGAAGTGAACACCACCTTGATTATCAACATTATAATAATAAAGGTAACATTAGCTGGCTAGCTAACTAGGCCAAATGCTGCTGTGGTTTCAGTAGCTTGATAGAGTTTGTTAGCCAGCCAATGTTAATTCATACATGTTTGTAGCTACATAGTTAGCTATCTATCAAAAATGTCCCTTGCACATTATCCTAAGCATTGACCATACGTATATTTAACATGACAGGCAATCGCTACAAAACCTCATCTTAAATTTAATACAAATATTTTAGTCTATAAAATATCAAAAGATCAGGCAAGCTGGTCTAGTTCTGTCATCTAGCTAATGGTTTATCTGTACATGTTCTCACAGGTTGGATGTTGAGCTGTGAAATGCCGATATCTCCATGGGTTTTGGCATGCATAATTTGCAGGTCATTATCATGCTGTTTCTTCTGAAGCATTAAAAACTGGGACAGACACTGTCTCAGACATTGCTGCTGATGATGATGCATTTGGCACCTGAAGTGTAGACTTTTGTCAGGAGACTGCCTTATTTTATTTTTCTGTGGGGGGGACGCGGGAGGGGTTGGGTCTTGTCTTAAAATTCAGTTATTTAAAATTTACACATAAAGACTTTTAATTGGCCTACAGTCATCTGGGGTTCCTCTAACAGTGATCAAGCTGTAGTGTAGTGAATTTGAATATTTGATTTTTGAAAAACTCATGTAAAATGATTTAATTCTACTCAGAAATCTACCATTACAGTAAAACATGTCATGTAGTTTGTTATTTTTCACCCCTGTATTTAATGTTGCAAAATAAGTTAGTTCTTCTAAATGATCACTTACATTAAAACAGCTATAAATAGTTTTTCCCTAACCGGACTGTCTTTTCTCTCACTTGAGGTTAATAAGACAAAGATTGCAGCTTGTTATGTTCCTGAGAAACTGCAAACTGCAATGCCCTCAGTTCTGGAGACTATCCCACGTCAGAAAACGTAAAGTTACAGCTTTACCTGTGATTGGTACAAAGCTCTCACACTGGAGACTCCTTCCATAAGTGTTAAATAAATATTTCCTTAAACTTCACCATATCAACCATTAACTGTTTATGAGGAGTGTCATATGAGTCCCTGTGTATATTATTAATATTATAGAAATAATATTGTATTAAAACAAGCACATTAACATAAACCTGTCATTTGCCTTGCTGTTATAGAAAATTAATCAACACCTTCTAACCAGTCAGATTTGAGAATTCAACAGCACTGTGGTATAAACGTGTCGTGCTTATTCATTTGTCATATTTTGTACATATTCCTAATGTGCATGTTTGGTATAATTTTACTCTGTGAAATATGAAGTATAGCTCATTTTTCATGACATCTAAGTTCCTTATCTGTGTCAAGTTTCATTTTTTATGTTGGTATCTTTTAGAAATAAAGCCCACAACATTTCAAGTCTCTGCATTCACCATTAAAGAAGATCATCTACTCCATGCATTAAATTAATCATTTGTTTGTTTTGTTTATGTAACAATTTTGAATCTCTGGAATGCTGAATTACGCAGTTCAATCTCTAAAGCACAACTTTACACATTTCTTTGCTAAAATGTTCACAGCAAAATTTTAGGGGCATAAAAGCTGACCTAGAATCACACATCTCTCTCAGATTATTAAAGGTATAATTTGTGAAGAAATGTACACATTTTTCTAGTCGAGACATGTTTTGTGTCTGACATTCTTTCATTTTTTTCTTGCATTTTTTAATTATGTTGCTAACAAGTACTGGAAGTCTATCTCATTCAAAATCTTTTCCATAACTTTACAAAATAATTATAGACGTGATTCATATTACATTGTTAAGTTACAGAATCCCATTTTTAAATAAAACATTTCTGTTAAATAACAAGAATAGGCTGTACGTTAAATATATAAAGTTTATACTCCCAGCTTTCTGATACAATTCCATCCATTCCATTCAGGTTATCCAAATGCAGCCCCCCTAATATTACACTGTTCACCTATGGTGACGTTTTGCTCATGTTTATAGATTACAATAATTCACACTTTGTCCAAAACCAAATCTGTGTGCTATCACTGAAGAATTGGATGTGGTTTGAGGCAGATATTTACAGAAACGTTTTTGGGTGAGATGAACGTCCATTACTTGTTATTATGTATAGCTATTATGTAAAAGTTTTGCCTTTTATTACATACAGTCCCCTCTGGAAGTATTGGAATGGCAAGGCCAATGCTATTGCTTTTGCTATACACTGAAGACATGAAGACAATTTCTTGTTGCCCAGGTGTGCCCTGTTAGATTGACTGTTTAAACAATTAATAACCCTGAATGCCTACTCTTGGTGTGAGCCCTGGGTTTCACCTGTAAAGACAACATTTCTTGAATAAACAAACATGAAGACCAGAGAGCTGTCTATGGGAGAAAAGAAAGACATTTTGAAGCTGAGAAAAGACAGAACATCAATCACAGTCAATTATTACGCATAGCCAATACAAGAATTTGGAATGTCCTGAAAAAAAAAAGAAACCACTAAGATACTTACAACCAGACATGGAACAGGTCACCCAAGGAAAACAACAGCAGTTGATGACAGAAACATTGTGAGAGCTGTGAAGAAAAACCCAAAAACAGCAGTCAGTGACATCACCAACTACCTCAACAGGGCAGGGGTGAAGGTATCACAATCAAACTGTTCAAAAAAGACTTCAAGAGCAGAAATATAGAGGCCATACCACAAAATTCATACCACTCATCAGCAGAAAGAATCTGATGGCCATATTAAAATTTGCAAAGAAATACAGAGATGAGCCACAAAAGTTCTGCTCATGATCCAAAACATAATAAATCATCAGTCAAGCACGGTGGAGGTAGTGTCATGGCTTGGGCTTGCATGACTGCTTCGGGAATGGGCTCATTAATCGTTATTGATGATGTAACTCATAATGGTAGCAGCAGAATGAATTCAGAAATCTATAGAAATCCTAATTTATGCCAATTTACAGAGAGATGTATCCAATCTATCTTGGAGGAACTTCCTCATGCAGCAAGACAATGATCAAAACACAACAAAGGAAAAAAGCAGAAAAAAAGTGTACAGTTTTAGAGTGGCCAAGTCAATCTCCAGACCCTAACCTAACTGATCATGAATTTCACCTCCTGAAGAGGAGACTGAAGGGAGAACCCCAACTCCCCCCCCCCCCCCAAAAAACTGAAAGAAGCTTGGGTACAAGCCTGGAAAAACATCACAAAAGAAGAATGTAACAGTTTGGTGTCAATGATTTGCTGGCTTGATGCAGTTATTGCAAGCAAGCATTGCAAGTGTTATTTACTTTACTTTTCTTTAAAAATTGTTTACCACATCTACAGTGCTGTGAAAAAAAAGTATTTGGGTGTTGGGATGCTTTGCTGCTTCAGGACCTGGGCAATTTTCAATAACTGAGGGAAACATGAAAAAATCCTAAAGGAGAATGTCCGGTCTTCAGTCTATATGTTGAAACTCAAGCACAACTGGATTATGCAGGAAGACAATGATCCAAAACATAGGAGTAAGTCCTAGTCCTTGAAGTAAGTAAAAGACTGATCTCCAGTTATCAGAAGCATTTGTTTGCAGTTATTGCTGCTAAAGGTGGTACAACCAGACCCTAAAATCATTAAATCCACCCCTGCACTTAATGTTATCCCACTTAAGTCTCATGGGGTACTTATGGCAAATCATTTAGGGTGAAGGGGTTCAGATGACAAAAAAAGATGTGGAAATCCCTGTTTTAATAAATTGTACTTTGATCACCACACAAAAGAGTACTTCAGGGACTAAAGGTACAGAGAACCAAATGGCAATTTTCAGATTCAGATGTTTTTGACCTAAAAATTTAAATCATCTTCAGACTTGTATCATACGAGAGCAGTTGATGATTTAAAATCTTTACAACCTTATAATTCTGTGTATTAGTCTATAATGTCTGTTGTTCCAGCACTATAGACAGTGTGCTGAATATATACTTTCATTATATGTTTGTGTCCATTATAAATGTGTTTTTGGGGTGTGTTTTTTTTTTAAAATAAATGAATAGATATTGTTTAGTGTTGTCTTTTTCAGTTGATTTGTATATTACCAGTGGTCAAACTGTAAAATGCAAGGGTTGGGTTGGGGTGGGATGGGATGGGATAGAAAGACAAAACATCTACCCACACAGGAGGTTACACAGCTGCACTACTAATATTAACACAATCTTCAAATTTATAAAGTCAGAATCACATCGGATATTATTCACTAGCATCCAATTTCCCATTTCTGATGGTTGAAACAAGGACAGACTTTGATATGAAGCATGCATATGAAAGTATGAATCTGTGGATTGCAAATAAAATATCAAAAATGGTGTTGTTACTTATAGTATCAGCATTAATAGTTAATATGTAAAATTGTATTATTAACTATATAGTCATAATTGGGGAACCAAGCACAAAAAGTGTGCAGACACTCTGTTGGATTTATTTGTTTTATTATTATTATTATAGTAATTGATATTATTTGATTTTTGTCAGCCCCTCCAGGGTTTTGTGATTTTGCGATTGCAGAAATCAAAACAAAATCAAGCAAACTCCACAATATTCTGAGGAGCTTGCAAATTTTCAATTACTGCAGATTTTCTCCAGATTTGGGCAAAGATGCTTCATGTCATAACAAGCATTCAGTCAAAGTCCTCTTCGATTCACGTGTGTCGAACATGAGTACAGCTAAAAGGTCTCATTTACCAACAAAGATACAGTAACTGTGAAAGACTGTGCAAATTTTTCGTGTAATTGCAATTTCACCAATTCAAGTAGATTTCATCAAATAAATAAATAAATAAATAAATAAATAAATAAATAAATAAAAAAGCACAAAGTTGCATCACAAATTTTGAAAAAAGCTGCAGCAAAATCAAGCATTTTTGGCTGCAACATTCACAAAAACTCAGTGAAATCCTGTCCAAACTGCTATGTTATTACTTTGTTTACGTATTAATATCTTTTATATATTACATTTTTTAAACAGTGTGAGTCCCTGTTATATAGGTTGGTACATAACACAGAACTGATTTATGTGTATACAGGTGCATCAAAAAAATTTTAATATCGTTCATTTAATTCAAAAAGTGGCTTTTTCATATATTCTACCTTCATTACTCATAAAGTGAAATATTTCAAGCCTTTTTTTTTTAAAATCTTGATTATGGCTTACAGATCATGGAAATCAAAAATCCAGTATCTCAAAATATTAGAATAAAGAATTTATAATACAGAAATGACGACCTTCTGAAAAGTATGTTCATTTATGCACTCAGTACTTGGTCAAGGCTCCTTTTGCATGTATTACTGCATCAGTGCGGCGTGGCATGAAGGCAATCAGCCTGTGGCACTACTGAGGTGTTATGGAAGCCCAGGTTACTTTGATAGTGGCTTTCAGCTTGTCTGTATTGTGGGGTCTGGTGTCTCTCATTTTCCTCTTGACAAGGTTCAGGTCAGGTGAGTTGGCTGGCCAAGCAAGCACAGTAATACCATGCTCAGCAAACCAGTTACTAGTAGTTTTGGCACGGTGGGCAGGGCAGGTGGAAAAGGAAATCAACATTTCTATAAAGCATGTCAGCAGATGGAAGCATAAAGTACTCTAAAATCTCCTGGTAGACGCTGCATTGATGCTCTATTTGAGATGACACCAGCAAGTGACATGGCACCCCAAATCATCACTGACTGTGGAAACTTCACACAGGACTTGGATTATGTGCCTCCCTCTGTATATGGTAACTGCATAATATATAAGACACAGAGCACAAACACTAATGTACAGACAGAGCCCAGACAAGAATAAATGAATTGGAGAAACAGAGAAGCAGAGAAGATCACAATGATCATAGATCACAATGATCCCTGCAGTGTGCAGTTCTGTTTTTTAATTATGTATAAGTGTATAAAAGTGAGAGCGCTGGTGTAATTATCCAAGTTACACAGAAGCAAGATATGAGAAACTTATTAAAGAGCTATATTGCTGTTTCTTGAAATACGACCTGCTATTAGAACTCAGCATAAGATTGACCTCAAACTGAGAGACGGATAATGAGCATAGAACAAGCAGAGAGTTATAACTAATTCTAGTCTTCATTTGTTGTATAATATTAATTATGTAGAAACACTTTTTTCATAATCACTCAGAGCTCGACCTGCCTGATGCGAAGGAATGGAAAAACACAAAGGCGATGTGCTCAATAATGAATAAGAGACAGGTATCGTCATGTCATCTAAAACCCAGTCTCTCCTCTATACTCCACTGCATTCCTGCAGGTGGAGGCTGGGATCAGTGAATAATTCAAGCCAAATCAGTTTACAGAGATTCGATCAGCTCGCACTCACCTTCCTACTGCCTGCTAGGACTGGGTAATATTTATTTGCAGGGTTTTTTTTTTTTTTTTATCAGTTTTTACCCATTTTTTTGCCATTGTGGATACAGATTGGTCACCAGAGCGTCATGGCACCATGATAAACAGACTGTTAGTGGTGCCTGATTTCTCCATAACTGCATTCCTGCTTCCTCTCCTTCTGCATGGTAAGAGGTCATATATACAGATCGGAAAATATACACCCTTCTTCTGTGGCATCACTTGAAAAAAACCTTTTGTAGCACCTTTATAGCACCTTTAGCATATTAGAATAAAAGGATACTATAACTTTGAACCTTTCACTTTTTTTTTTGCTTAAACCTTTCTGTTGTTGTTGTTGCCATGAAAAGCAGAGTAATCATTTTCCAATACAATGATCCTTCCACATAATTGTAAAATATACTATACAATAAAGAATGTTTTTTTTTGTTCTCTGTGGCACCATTAAAAATAATTTAAAATTCATAACTAAAAAGTACTTTAAGAAACCAAAAATGTTGATCAATGAAACACTAATGAAATATTCTAGTACCTTTATTTTTAAGAATACATGCTGAAATCTCCTATTACATTTATACATTGTACAATGCATTTTTTATTATTATTATTATTACTATTATTGTTGTTGTTGTTGTTGTTAATAATAATAATAATAATAATAATAATAATAATAATAATATGTTTTCCATGGTGTAATGTCATAACCTCATACATTCATATTGAGTTATATCCAGAGTTGCCAGTTGACCATGTTTTAAGGCTAGGATACACAATTTGATTATAATGTAAACAATAACATACTTGTGGGCATGCTGTTACAGGGAAATAATAATAATAAAAAAAAAACACAAGTGAAGTTACTCACCAAAGTTGATTATTTTCCTATGACAGCACATCCAGGTGTGTTTTACTCCTCTTATACCACAACAATTTGCCAATGACTATATTTCTATTTATTAAAGAAAAACACATCATACTTTTTATTTCTTTATAGAGTGTTATAGGTATTACTATAGAAACAGTAACGTATATGAACAAGTGCATTTATAGAAATCTGTGATTTGCCTTGCAGACAGAACTATTGTTATAGTCAACACATTCTGGCCAATCAGAATAGAGAATTCACTGGTGCTGTGGTATAATACATTATAGTAACATTTTGTTGCTTTTCTACAGATACAATATCCATCACTTTCAGCAACTCAAAATTCATCACAGGCTACCCTCAGTGTATCTCTGTAAATTGATACCAACATGAAACAAATGTTAGGCAGAAATCCAGGTTCATAAGGGTTCATAATTTTGTCCTGTTTGTGTTTGAGGGAAGCAATAACTTGCTTTTAATGAAGACCCACTATCTAATATCTACAGGCTTGGAGATAACAGACCCTGGCCAAGTGGCGTACAGAGAAAAAAGAATCAGTGGAGTGGTGGAACATGAGGTAACACTGGAATGTGGCCACACCCTCCCTGATGTGTACATCTGGAGCTTCACTAAACCAGGCACTGAGACAATTCGAGCCGTGGTGTATAACTTTGGCAAGGGTCCAAAGCTGCAACAGCTGGCTCAGGACTTGGGTGACCTGAACATCATCAATAACAATGCCTCTCTGTTTACAAGGAAACTTCTTCTAGCTGCAGAGGGCTTGTACACCTGCCAAGCATTGTATGACAGTATAGAGGGAGCAAGGCTTTACTACTACTATATCTTTCTGCGGGTTTTAGGTTAGTGACAACTGATTTATTTCTCAGCCGTACAAGTCATTCCAAGAATATCAGTGATGCAAATGTCCCCAGTATGTATGTCATTGTTTGTGATTTAGAGCTATGATATCACAAAACTTGTTAAGGATACAGACTCTCAAGACTCACAAGTAAAACTATGCATGTGAAAAGAATGACTAAATTGATAATGTTAATATAAACACTTTTATTATACATCTAACCTGGGCCCAGTTTTCCAAAAGCATCATGAAGTTCAGTTCATGTTTGAATAGTAGAGAGACTGTTTAATATGATGCTTGTTTGATTATATGACAATGCTTTTAAGAAACACAGCCTTGCACATATTTAAAATTATTTTTTTTATTTATTTATTTTTTTTAAAAAAAGCAAAGTCACAATAAATAACGAGCTTGGCAAAATTAGCTATAATGAAATGGGGGTGGCCAAGAATTAAAGCTTGCTTAGGGCTCCAAATGTATTATGGCACTGGAATGGATTATTTTGCTCTGTGTGTTCTACTTGAGTGCAACAGTCTCTCTCTTTGTATGCTGCTGGACCAGAAAGTAAGAGCGTAACTGGAATGTAATGTTTGCTGAACATCATGAACACTTATAGCCTTGGGGGATAGCTATGTTGTTCCATCTGCTCTATTTCTCTTCTTCATTTGTCTCTCTTAGACCTGCTCGCTGTCCTAACAAAAACCCAAGCTTTTAGGTGCTCTGTCCGGTATGTTCTCTAGCCATTTTTTAAAATCCTGAGTGCTGTAGTACTCTAACAACCCCTTGTGTAACTTCTACCTTAAGTCCCACCATCAATCACAAGTGGTTATTTTTTTACACGTTCTTGTACATCCAAACGGAACAGGAATCCAGTGAATTTATGCTTTTAGTAAAGGCTTTCACCTTCTGATGGTCACCCAACTGTCACCCAAACAACTAAACAACTTCCCAAGAAAGGACAAGAATAACAAGAAGTCATTAATGCTGTGATATACCTTACAGTTCCTGTGTCGAATCCCCACATTCGGTTGAGTGATCCCTTAGCAGTTGAAGGCTCATCATTTTGGATGCACTGTGATCTGGAGAACGGCACAGAGCCCATTCACTACATATGGGAACAGGAGAACCGCAGTGGGCAGGTCAGCATACTGGCTGAGCGCAACAGCAGTCTGATCACCATTACTTCAGTTAACCGCAACCACACAGGATGGTTCAGGTGCATGGCCAGGAACGAGGTCAATCAGCAGCGGAGTGACCAGATCTGGCTAGACGTCTTATGTAAGTGGGGGCATTTTCACATATTTAATAATCTTGCTTTCTACATCAACTTATAGGCTGATAGGCAGGTTTGAGTACTTCAGAAACTGCAGATTCCCTGGGACTTTCACATGGGCACAGGCTCACCAAAACTGGACAGTTTAAGACTGTAAAAAGACCAGGTCTTCAGTTTGGGTGAGTCTGTGCCCATAATAGCCTCAGATTCCTATTCTTGGCTGACAGGAGTGGATCCCAATGTGGTCTCCTGTTGCTGTAGCCCTTTATTTGGGTTAGTATATCCTTCCTGGCAGTTTGAACCAATCTGGCCATATTCCTCTGACCTGTCTTATCAACAAGGTGTTTCCACCCACAGAACTGCTGCTCACTCAGTGTTTTTTGTATAAAAACCTGCACGTTACAAGTACTTGAATATTTATTTAATTTAAATCTATATTAGTGTACCCTTGACTTCCTGGTATGTATATTTTCAATTCATCTTTTATTTTATCCTGTGCACTTTTTTTTTCTTTTTCATTTAATTTTTACTACTCGATTAATTGTACAGCATTTTCAGCTACCACATGTATGAAAAGTGCTGTATACAGTAAATCTATTTTATTAGGGGGCCAAGCACCAAAGGTGCATAGGCACCTTATTGTTATTCTACCTTTTCTTCTTCTTGTTGTTCTTCTTTTTCTTATTATGGAACCCCATATAACCATCTGGTAAAAAGTTGTGAAATTTGGCAAACTGATTGGCTAGGGTCTACTGAACATTCTGACTAAATTTGGGCCAAGTGCTGCCAATGGTCTAGCGCCACCATCGGGTCAAATTTGTGCCTAATTTGTTATTATTTGGGCCTTTAATTATTATTATTATTATATTTGGCTTCCCTTTCACCTCTCTCCCTGAGCCATTCAATCAGAGAGCAGCATTTACTGTGTTAAAATCAATAGTTCCAGATGGTTTTCATTTTCTATTCTTTACTCAGTCCTGAAGTATTTCTCTCAACCTTATCATATAATATGAAACCATTCTCTTTAGATGGTCCTGACATGCCACAGATCAGTGGCTCTGTCTACTCAGTAACAGAGGGGGGCTATTCAGCACTGGAAAAAGGAAACGTTTCCCTCATGTGTCAAGCTACTTCTAAACCTCTTAGCCAGTATGTCTGGTTCTACAACAGCTCAGAGATCTACTCTGGACCACAGCTTACCATCACCAACATCCTGCGAGTGCATGCAGGAAACTACACTTGTCTGGCCCAGAACACTTATATCAACAACCATGCACAGAAAACCATCACTCTTACCATCTACTGTGAGTGATACTACACACCGCTGCTATGTACCTACTGGACTCATTTCGATTCTTTTTTTTTCTTTTTTTCTGCTGTCTATGTGGATGAGCACTCGTTTTACATTCCATTACACTGCTCTAGCTAAAAGTTCATGTCACATCCTGTCAAAACATTCTTTCTTTCTTTCTTTCTTTCTTTCTTTTAAAGGACATAAACAGTGATTCAGACTTGAAATGGAATACTTGGCAAAGGCTATAAAATTACAATTATTCAGTTACTCTGTCTACATGTATCTCCAACTTTGTTAGATATTACAGAAAGATGCTCACGTTTAACCAAATTGTGGGGTGCCAGTGGTAAATGCTAAATGGTCTGCACTTAAATAGCGCCTTTCAACCTTAGTGGTACTACAAAGCGCTTTACACTTACACTTACATTTACGTTTCTCATTCACCCTTTCACACACACACTCAAACCAATGGCAGCACAGCTGCCATGCAAGGTGCTAGCCTGCCATCAGGAGCAACTTTTCAATGTCTTGCCCAAGGACACTTCAGCATGTGGGCCAGGGATCAAACCACTAACCCTATGATTGGACAACCTGCTCTAAAAACAAAACACTATTTATGAAAATCTTTATGCTTAAAAAAAAAAACACATCCTGACAAATGTGTTATTAAACCTACAGTATATGTTTATTTTTGGTCATTTAAATGAAGGGTGCCAATAAATAGCATTTAAAACCTGCATAGCACATAGCAATAATCAATAACATAGCCATAAGCAATGACAGATAAGCCCTAAATTATTGGGCTTAAATTCAGGAGTATTCATTTGCATTATGAAATTGATACCAGATAGCCAGGATCCAACACCCAACCACTATGTGACTTAATGGGTTTCTTCCCACAGATCCACCAGATGGTGTTCCTTCATGTTCTATTTTCTCAACAAACAACTACACTGACCTGGCTCTCTTCTGTTCCTGGGAAGGGGGTATCCCTCCAGCTACCCTCAACTGGAGTCCATATGTGAATGGACAGAACTCACCAGGTATCGCTAACATCACTCGGATTCAGCCAGGCCCTGTGATGGCTAACAACTCTGTATTCACCTGCTATGGCTCGCATGTTGCACTAAATAGCACACAAACCTGCAGCACCAGGACATGTAAGTATGAGCTCACTCGTACAAATCAGTATTGTTTGGTTAATTGTTGTTTGGTAGATTTCCGCAGATGTCAGTGAGTTTGAATAGAATGTTAACTATGGAAGTTCTAAGTTAAAAAATTTAAATCAATAAAAAGTTTTGTTTGATGACATATAGAAAAACAATGTAGAAGGACAAATTACTTAGGTGTGTTGGTACTCTTAAGATGTCTCTCATTGTCACGGATTTTCCCTCACGTTGAGTGCCAGAGCATTCAGTGCACATGAACTGCCGAAGCGTGATAGCACGCACTATCGGGCTGCCACTGACAATGTTTACTTTTGACGTGTGTTTTGTTTTGGTTTCTGTATCAGTTGACCTGTTTATGCCTATTTGTTCATCACCTGACCCTGTGCCTGTTTTTTTTTTATTACTTTTTTGCCTATCGATTTTGGATTTGTCTGCCTGTATCTTTAATAAAAGTGAAGCCAGCAGGGGGTGCTCACCCTGTGGTCTGTGTGGGGATTAATGCCCCATTATAGTGACGGGGACACTATACTGTAAAAACAACACCATCTTTCGGATGAGACGTTAAACCGAGGTTCTGACTCTCTGTGGAGGTCTCCCCTGCAGAGCTCCAGCCAGAGGTCCATGTGGTGCCCTCATCTCCTGAGCCCCAGTGTGAGACCGATGAAGTGGTCTATCCAGCCATGATCCTGAAAGAGGTCAACGAGGCAATCTCCCAGGTTCTTGTACAGTTAGAGGTTGACGGCACCAAGTCCTGTTCACACCAGAGGCCAACGAGTTGGCCTACCAAGTCATGTTCACAACTGAGGCTGACAAGGCTGCTTCCCAAGCCATGTTCCTGCCAGAGGCTGACAGCATGGCTTCCTATGCTATCTTCCTATCTGAGGTCGACGGCATGGCCTCCCATGCCACATTCCTGTTTGAGGTCGATGGCATGGCCTCCCATGCCATATTCCTGTCCAAGGCCGATGCCATGGCCTCCCATGCCATGTTCCCAACTAAGGCTGATGAGAGGGCCTACAAAGCCCTGTTCAAGCCTGAGGCTGACAAGATGGCCCACCAAGCCATGTTCTATTCAGAGACTGACGAGACGGCCCACCAAGCCATGTTCTGGTCAGAGGCCGACAAGATGGCCCACCAAGCTTTGCTCATGCCTGAGGCTGACAAATCAGCCTCCCAAGCCAGGTTCCCACCTAAAGGAGCATTCAAACATACAGCGATTCGCAGTGACAAAGCAACCAGAGACCATTCATTTTCAATGAAAGCTGGTGACTTCCATCAATATGAGCAACAGCGACCACTGGTGACTAGATGTGGGTCCAGCGACTTTGAAAGTTGAGAAAAGTTTAACTTTATCCAAATTTGGAGTGACTTGGTGCAGCGACTACCAATGGGAGTGAAGACAGTAGAGCGCACGTGATCTGTAGCCATCCGTGATCACTAGCAGAAGCAACGCCATTAGGGCAGTAGCCATTTAGCTTAGCTTAGCTTAGGATCTTAGCAGGTTTAAAGCAAAACTAAAAATAATAAAAGAAATAATAATGAAACATACTCACTTTTTGTTGCAATCAAGCAAAATCCCAGTGTAGCTCCTATCTTGGGTGAAGTGTCTGGCTTGTCGTTGCTTCTGTGCCCAGGAACGAGCAGCACCAAGCCGGATATTTCACCCAGGAAACACAGAGGCCACGGACAAAGAGCTGTGGTCCAGCTCCCGGTCACCATCAAACATATAGTGAATGACGCCCTGATGTTGATTCTCACTTACAGAGATTTTGCTCAATTGCAGCAAAAAGTGAGTGTGACCATAAGCTAAGCTAAGCTAATTGGCGCTTGCGCTTTTGCCACAGATAGAAGACCGCAAAGAACACACACTGCTTCTCTTTCATCTTATAGGATATGATGCATATATATACTGGTGAAATTTACATAAGGTTGCTCTCTCCAGAATGTTTCATTTTAGCAGCAAGAAAACTGGTTTGTTGTCAAAAGTGGAATGTTAGTTGCGCCACCCATGTTACTATAGCAACCAGTAGTAAGAACGCCTACCGGCAACTTCATAGTACAGTGACTGGCGACTTGTAGCGATAAAATCGCTTATGTGTGAATTAAGAACTATGGTGATCATATCCCAGCCCAGCCATCTGACCCCAGCGAGCCTGTCACTGACTCACCGCCTGCTTTTCACCTGTATGCCCCATATATGCTCCCTAGCTCCGCTGGGAAAAGCCTACTACTAAAACCATGTCTACCTTGGGATTATGAGTTCAGTGTGTGTTTTTTGCCCATAATAGGGCCAGGACCACGGTTTTTGGGCCTTTTGGCGGGGGGGGGGGGATGACATTTTTTCAAAAATGTAAAACAAATTAGTAGTCTTAAAAAAACAACCGCAACATTCACCAGGCAGTTACTAAGGTGTATTTAATAAAATGCTTATTTGGCTTGTGTATCAATTATGTTTTGTAAATAATAATATGGATAACTAGCTATGTTATCTAGTTACTGTTCAATTATCAGTTAAATTAGAACTAAAATTTGCTGATCCAGTGTTTGAGTCTTACACCTTCTGGAACTGTCTTTTAGTTTGTTTGGATTTTTAAAAACTTGATGTTCTATATCACATCAATCTTCATTCTCTGGTTCCTATAGGGCTGCCCTATGGAGAACCTCAGTGCTCTGCCAATTCCAGCGTTAATAATGAGTACCTGCTGCTGTCCTGCTCCTGGGAGGGTGGTGTCCCTCGGGCATTGGTGTGGTGGACTTCCAGTTCAGGAGACATGCAGGGTTTACCTGAGGAGAATTCCAACATCCTGGTGCTGCGATCAAGTGCCACATACAACGGCAAAATCTTTGCATGTCATGCCAAACATCCACTGATTAAAGCGAGCAAGAAATGTGTGGTAATACTCGGTACGGACCACTCAAAAGATGCTCAAAAACTGAAATATTGATCACTATCATAACAATTTCAATATTAGTACTATATGAAGAGATTCAACACCACTTCTCCCTTACAGAGAAGCCAGTCTTGATGCCTCAGCAGAGCGTGGTTTCTGTTTTTGAGGGCAATGATATCCAGCTCACCTGCCTGCTGTATAAAACTTACCCTCCAGTCACGAAGTTCATGTGGTACAACAACTTAAGGCAGACTGTAGGAGACAAACCAAAGAAGTATGTCATTCAGCAAGCTGGAACCTGGTCCAACCTGACTGTACGTGAGACAGACAGCAAGGTGGACAGTGGACAGTACTGGTGCTCTGCTAGCAATGCTCTTGGAGGAACAGAGATTTCCATTTTACTGCTGGTGATGAGTGAGTTGATGAACCGAGAATGAAAATTAATGTACAGTAAAACAAGTAACCTGAAATTTTATTCATGTTCACTTGGGATGATCATTAGTGCATTTCAATGCATTCCTGATTCAGGGTACCCAACACCTCCCAACGTGACCATCAGTAAGATCATATACAGTGGGCGTCAGAGGACAGATGTCAACATGGAGTGGTTGGTTCAGGAATATGGTGACATCACTGGGTTCTTCATTGAGTGTCAAATGCTCAATGTCCCTGAGAAGCGTGACGTTGTCCCTGTCTGGCAGAAAGTCACAGAAAATCTACAACCCAGCACCCGCAGCTACCAGATCACTAATCTGGACCCCAGTACCATGTATGCATTCCGTGTAACACCTGTCAATCGCCGTACCTTTGGATATCCTTCCGAGATCAAGAGCCCAGGTGAGAACTGATATTTTAATGTGAAACTGGTTTAATGTCTAACAGCTGAAGTTTCAGTTAGCATATCTGTAGTCTTTGCCATTTTACAGTGTCAACACCTGTGTCCAAACCCTACATCCTGCTGAATGACCCATCACCTGTGGAAGGAGCATCTGTGTGGATGCACTGTAGTTTGGATGTTGGAACTGATCCTATAAAGTACACATGGGAGCATGAGAGCCGCAGTGGGCTGGTCACCATATTATCGAAGGGCAACAGCAGTTTGATTAACATCACCTCTGTGACCCGTAATCACACAGGCTGGTTCAGGTGCCTGGCAAGGAATGAGATTAATCAGCAGCGCAGTGACCGACTCTGGTTGGGTGTTATATGTGAGTGAGAGCTGCCTTGGTTTCAAAATCTCTAATGCTCTGGGTTTTTTTTGCAGATAACTTTACCCTTGGTCTGTTGGGTGCTTCTCTGACTAAATCCCTCCTTACTTCCCAGAAATAATTTCACAGCAACTGGGTTGACTACTTATGCAATCAATGAATGCAATTGTTTTAATTTTGCAAACTGTATTGATTCCACTTCAATATTATGGCCTATTTTGTGTATATACATATCATATAATCCCATGAATCCATTTACATTTCAGGTTGTTACAATACAAATTGTGTAAAAACTCAATACTTTTGCAAACCACTGTAGATTACATGCTGGGTTTCTCTAATAGTTGGTCCAGATCTGCCACAGGTTGACGTGACACCCTACTCAGTAACAGATCGAGGATACTCAGCTCTGGAGAAAGAGACTGTTTCCCTTCTATGTGAAGCCTCCTCTAACCCTCCCAGTCAATACGTCTGGTTCTACAATAACTCCCAGGTCTACACCGGACCACAGCTCACCATCACCAATATCATGCGAATACACACAGGCTCCTACTCCTGTCTGGCCCAGAACACTTACCTAAACACTCGCTCCAAGAAAACCATCACTCTCACTGTCTACTGTGAGTTCTCCAGTCTTCTACCTTCTACTGTCATGAGTCTGCTAAATTCATGTAGTTATCTTCATCTACTCTTTATAGACTTCTAGGTTTTGTATCATATCTTTGACTTGACTTTTCTGAATCTTCTCATCTAGTATCAGTATTAACTTTAAAACATAAATACTATCTGTGGTGTGCCTAACGTGCCTATTTAGAGTTATGAGTCTAAATTGTTCCAGTAAAACAAGTATTTTCTAAAATTTCTCAATTCACTAAATATTTCAATTGAAAATGAATTTAGTAATTTGTCATCGGCTAGGAAGAAGCTTACCCAGGAAGAGTCATAAAAACACATACTTTCAGGACAAACAGACAACACATTTCTCTACTAACCATAAACACTAACAAAACAAAGGAACTAAAGAACAAATTAAAATGCAGTTGCAGGTTCTCGCAAGTATGCAAATGATTGAGCAATGATGCTACAATAAATAATATTAATAATATCTCTCTATTCCCTTATAATTACCTTATATTTGCTTATACCACAGCACTGTTTAATGCTTGATACTGATTGGCTGACAGACATTCAGAGGTATGCAATTATTTTTCAGTAAATGCAAAGCTATTTATAGTAGTTCCAGTCAGATCTTGATCGCATTACATTTCCATATCACTTTGCAAAGTTAACTGAAATAACAGAAAAGTTATTTTCCACAGCACACACATTTAACAACAAACAAAATGACAGACAATTTAGATTAGTAGACACATGATGCGCACCAAAGGTGGCAATGCGGCCATGACGTGAAGTGGAGGCTTGATTTATTTCTTTATTGTATTTTCTGCAGTAATAAAAAAAAAGGAAAATCCAGTGTAGGCCTATCAATATGTATTTATTTATTTGGACTATTTTTATATTATCAGCATGTAATGAAAAAAAAAAAAAAAACCCTGTGAAATCTCAATATACTCTCTCTCTCTCTCTCTCTCTCTCCCCAGTAACTGCATATCAATGGCTCAAGCCTCCGTTACTCGTTCTAAAATGAGGTTTTGGAATTAGCAACAGAGGCTTGAGATGGGATGCGTAAAAATTTAGTTCCACTTTTCAGGAACTAATTTTTAAATGTGTTCCGAAATAAAACAGTTGAACACTGTTTTGAGGTGTGGTAACTGTGGTATAAGCGGTATAATAATAAAAATGAAAATAATAAAATAATTCACATGGTCAGCATCAATAATCAAATAGGCTGTGGCATTCAAGTGATGATTGATTGGTATTAACAGGCCCAAAGTGTGCCAAGAAAGCATTCCCCACACCATTACACCACCATGGATTCATGTGGTTAGTGCAAAATTCTGACCCTACCATCTGTGTGCCTTAGCAGAAATCGAGATTCATCAGACCACATTTGTCCCATCATCAAAATCACTGAGATCACAATTTTCCCCCATTCTGAGGGTTGATTTGAACATTACCTGAAGCTGCTGAGTCATATCTGCATGATTTTATTTATTTATTTATTTTGCATTGTACTGCTGCCAAATGATTGGCTGATTAGATAATTACATGAATATGTAGGTGTACAAGTGTTACTAATAAAGTGTTCTGTGACTGTATCTTTTAGCTTATCTTTCCCAATTTTCATGTTCATTTTCCAGAGATTATAAACAGGCCTTGTGTTTAAGTCCTAAGATATAATGTTTTGTTTCCTCAGATCCACCAGACGGCAGTCCATCTTGTTCTATTTTCCCAGTGAACAACTACACTGACTTGGCTCTGTCCTGTTCCTGGAAGGGAGGTTATCCTGCACCTACCCTAAACTGGACTCCATATGTAAATGGAGACATCAGAGACAGTGTTGCTAACATCACTCGGATTCAGCCAGGGCCTGAGACGGCTAACAACTCTGTATTCACCTGCTATGGCTCACATGTTGCGCTAAATGTTGCCCAAACCTGTATCACTAGAACTTGTGAGTATGGTATATAATATGCTTCTCATTGACCTGCCAGAACTCAGATACTACTACAAATATCTTGCATTTCCCAGGGCTGCCATATGGAGAACCCAAGTGTTCTGCATATGCGACTCGTAATAATGAGTACCTGATGCTGTCCTGCTCCTGGGAGGGTGGCTTCCCTCGGGCTCTGCTGTGGTGGGCTTCTAGTTCAGGAGATATGCAAGGAACATCTGAGGAGAATTCCAACATTCTGGTCCTGCGTTCCAGTGCCACCTACAGTGGCAAAGCATTTGTTTGCCATGCCAAACATCCACTGGTTAAAGAGAGCAAGCAGTGCATGTTAAAGTTAGGTAAGGGCCATTTCTTAAAAAAATTGAGAGGGAACATGAGGGACAATATAAATTATATATATATATATATATATATATATATATATATATATATATATATGGACATTTATTATGGAATTTTCCTTAGCGTTTATCACTTTGTGAACTGTTTTGCAATATGTATCCTTTCCAGAGGCACCAGTGTTGATGACTCAGCGCAGTGTGGTTTCAGTGTATGAAGGCAGTGATGTCCAGTTGACCTGCGTCCTGAGTAAAAACTACCCAGTGGTCACAGAGATCACCTGGTACAATAACTTAAAGCAGAACGTTGGTGAGACACCCAAGAAATACGTCCTGGAGCAAGCTGCCGCCTGGTTTAACCTGACCGTGAGGGAAACAGACAGTGAAGCAGACAGCGGACAGTACTGGTGCTCGGCTGCTAATGCTGTCGGAGGAGCAGAGATTCCCATCTTGCTCCTAGTAATGAGTGAGTCTGCTGCAGATGTTAACACCTTAGGAACTCTCCATTTAACTGAAATGTGCAATATAGATGAGAATACAATATCCTGCAGTAAAATAGTGATGAAATGTACAAAGTCTAAGTGACTTTATGGGTTGAGAAGAATTACAAGATTGCAGTTTCTACACACACTTTGCATATAGTACATTATATAGCATATAGAACAGTTTCTTATGCAGGCATCTTTCATATGATAGCAAAAGGTACTAGTACACTGTTAGAAGTTTGGATCAGTGCACTTTTTGTGCTGATATGAAAAAAAGATGCTCAGGTGACATGGACACTATAACCATAACAACACACTCACCTGCCATAGCTATTATTGTCTAACGCACTAGCCTAGCTTTTTATCTAGATTAGATTTATTATTCGTAGTAATGCAAATGAAAACCAGATTCGTTTAACTCCAGTGATGACAATGTTAGTTAAAAGGCAGAAATGTTAGCTTAAAAGGCAGAAAATCAAGGGAAGAGCTGCTTGTGTGACTTGACTGTATGCAGCCACAGTTGCGGTGAATGCCTCAACAATAGTTGTTATGTTTAGTTACACTGCAACATTTAGAATATTGTCAATGAAATATTCAATGTCATAAATCTCACTCACTCACAAGGCTAATTTTTTACTGCCACTTTGTTGTCCATGCTTGTTTCCATGAGCTGTGACCTGATTGGTTTCTAGGTTTAAAAAAACCCAAACAACAACACAACAAAAAATGCTTGATGTCACTCACTGCTTTCTAAAAAGTTGCTAATAACACATGGCAATGAGACATTGTTAGCTAAACATATGACTAGCTAAGGTTATGACAGCCTAAGAAAGTTTGCAGTCACTTAACAAAACACCCAATCTAAATCAGCATAAGATCTTCCACACAGTGTGTTCCACACAGATGTGAAATGAAACTAAATAATCCAGTTAGTATTTAAGAAGTAATAAAAAATGAAAGAGGCCATACACTTATTGAGTCCTTTGAAAGATTACATTACTCATTATATTTTTAATCATGTCATTTGTAATCAGTACCAAACTACATTTTCTCAATAATATACCCAGAGCTGTTTGCAAATTCTGACAGAACAAGAGGAATGGAGTGAAATTCATTAAACATAATGATAATGCACAAAAATTCATTGAACAAACACATGTTGATTGTGCTATTCTCTATTAAAGATTATCTAGACATTAAAAATTTGAATCCTACTTCCTATTCACGCCAACATATATCTAATTTCATGATTTAGGGTACCCAATACCTCCAAATGTGACCATCAGTAAGATCACATACAGCAGCCAGCAGAGGACAGATGTCATGTTGGAGTGGTTGGTCCAGAGAGATGGAGACCTCACTGGGTTCTTCATTGAGCGTCAGAGGCTCCCTGTAGGCAAGACTGATATTGTTCCTCTTTGGCAGAAAGTGGTAGTAGATCTGGATCCAAGCACCCGCAGCTACCTGATAACCAATCTGGATCCTAGTGGGAAATATGCATTCCGCGTGACTGCTGTCAATCACCGAACCACTGGACATCCATCAGAGGTCAAAAGCCCAGGTGAGAAGAGCATTCTAATGTGAACATTTAACGTGTTCATTTTCCTAAATTCACTTTATGCATTTAATCTTGGGTTTACAGTATTCATCATATTTTTCATAAACTGACATGAAATTGCTCAAAACAGACTTTAAAATGTTTATAGATTAGCTCTAAAGCTCCAAATATATTATACAAAATAATGAAATCATATGTAATGCCTTGAATAAGTATTCACCCCCTTGACCTTTTCCACATTTGGTTGAAGAACATAGCTAAACAATCAGCATCATGAAGACCAAGACAAGTCCAGGACAAATTTAATTATGTTCCACAGGATGTTCAAAGTTTGGGATTTAAAAAATAATAATAATTATTGTTTTTTTACAGTTTCATTTTTATTGAACATTTCTGCTGTACATTTCTGCTGAACATTTCTGCTGAACTAAACATTTCTGCTGAACTAAACATTTCTGCTGAACATTTCTGCTGAACATTTCTATTGAACATTTCTGCTGAACTAAACATTTCTGCTGAACTAAACATTTCTGCTGGACATTTCTGCTGGACATTTCTGCTGAACATTTCTGCTGAACATTTCTGTTGAACATTTCTGCTGAACTAAAAATTTCTGCTGAACATTTCTGCTGGACATTTCTGCTGAACATTCCTGCTGGACATTTCTGCTGAACTAAACATTTCTGCTGAACATTTCTGTTGAACATTTTATGAACATTTTATATATATAAAAAAATTATAATTATAACCAAACCTTGGTTGATACTTTTCCAGAACTTTGCTCCAGGCTTGTTTTGATCTTGAGCTCCTTGGTCTTCATGATGCTGTGTGGTTAGGTATGTTCTGTAACAAACTCTTTGGCCTTCCAGGAACAGGTATATTTACTGTATATTGAGATCATGTAACACTTTGATTTTATTTGTAAATCATTTCAAAAGCTATACCGATTTTTTATGGGCTATTTTGTGTAGATTCATACATATAATCCATAATAATTAAGTCAATTTCAATAACATGTTGTAACACTACAAAATGTGGAAAAGTTCAAGGGAGGTGAATACTTAAAGGAGGTACAGTATTTGAGAAACACTGGATTTGAGCAAAACACACCTGCACTATGGGCTTCAAAAAAATATTTGGAATATTTTAGCAAAACTGTAAGCTCTTTACCCATTTTAATGTTTTCCATTGGTTAAGCATTTTCCCCAGGCCATCAGAAGATTTTCTTCAAGCCTTTTTTGTAGGAGTCTTGGGTCACATTTGCTGTGCTATGATGAGGGCAGACTGCCACACTAAATTCCACAATGTACACAAGTACAATACTTAAGCTGAATGTGAAAGCAGTATTAATACATTTGCCAAAAGAAATTCACAGGAGAATGTTATTTATGAACTACTGAATTGTTTTATAATGACCGAGTCAGTGGTTATATTTAAAGCCATTAAATTGAAACTACACTGGAGAACTATAATTGCCAAGTGTCATTTTCAGTAATCGTTTAAATGGCAATGTTGTCTTCCAGCAAATCCACCCTTTAAAGCTTATCCTGCTGTTATTGGAGCAGCCATTGGAGGCATGCTTCTGGCAACATTATCTACAGTCCTGCTCTTCATTTTTGTGCTGCGGAATCGCAACAACAATCCTCGTGAGTGTGACACAGCTATATACATTGTATCAATTTATACTACAGCAATGTTCAATTGTCAAATCTGATTGGTCAGAAGGTGTTGATTCATTTTTGTGTAACAGCAGCTCTGACAGTAATTCCGACAGCAAGGTACCATATAATTACTCTGTAAGGAGATGCTTATTTAACATTTATAGAAGGACCAGCAGCAGCTCATGACCATAGGTTTTGGTGGGGCAGGACAACATTAATGATGACATTGCCTTAAACACAATTAAGTCAATAGGCTATCACATTTGACTTGAGCTGTCGGCTACTATTTAGTCCATTTTAACCGTAACCATATAATAGACAGTTGAGAGTCGACAACATTCAGTCATCCATTTTCTCAGCCTTTGCATGGGAAACAGGTCACCATGCTGTACATACATTTCTGATATATGGACATTATCCACCCCAGAATCCACCTTTACCTCTCCTAATCTTTGCAATGTACAGTATCTTACAGTAGAAATGGTTATGTACATCATAGACACATTGTCTGCACTTACACTTTTCCTTTGCTTGTGGAAACATTCGATTTCATTCTTGGGTGCTGAACATGCTGATTAGTGAGTGCACACAGCATTTTTTTTTTTCAATCACCATTTTTAAAAGTCTGTTGAGGTGCATACAGCTGTTATAGGAAAATAATCACCTTCAGGATGGAAACAGTAACTCTGCTTCACATCAGGCTGCATCCCATCACCCTGTCATTGATTATTTTCTGTAACAGCATGCTCCCTTGTGTTTTATTCTTTTCATATATCATCTTAGATTAATATGGTGTCTATGTTTGTACAGGTCTTCATGACATGATATTTGGCAGGTAAGTAATGACCTCCAAATGATTTTTAAAATTCATATGCTATATGCAACCAGTACAGACAAAAGTGATGTGTCTGTGACATGAAACGAAATAAAGCAGCATATTTATTAATGTAGCCTACTTTAATAGAGTGACTTTGGTTTTTAAGGCATAACAGCCAGTCCAGAGAAAATATCAACTTCCCAGAGGATGAGGTTGTTGGAGGAGCACAAGATAAGGGTGGCAGAGGAGAGATAAAGCCAGGTAGGTTTTTTTTTTTTTTTAACGCAGGAATCGTTCTTTGCTTTCACTTCAGAAGTCCTAATTTAATAATTCTTAACTTTTTCAGGACCATCGATGGCCCAGCCAAGATCTGCTGCAATGCTCACAGCCACCTCCCCTGACAACAACCAGGCAAAATCCCCTTAACAGTGGTCTCTCATAATGCAAACCAAATCTTCAATCATCTACTTTATATTAACTGACAATGAAACCCAAAAAATGCAAAAACTTTTCCTGCTTAAAGGGCTCTATGACAGTAGGAAAGTAGTAGGTAACACATTTTTAATACAGTTCTTGCTACATGTTTAAAACATTTTTAAATGTATTTTATACTATAACTTTAATGGCACTTTAATATCTCACTAGCAAATTACAATGTGCTTTACTAATTACAACGCTATAGGAGTTCATATACTACAGTCGAATCTGGTTATTTAACATTTTTATAACAGTCAGAGGTAAAGTTGTTGTTTTAAGTTTTCTGCCATGGAAAATCTTCAGGACATAGGGATTTGCAGTTTCCTGGTAGCATGACAAGCTGCATTTTTGTATAATTAACTTCTAGAGGAGAAAAAAGATAGCCTGGTGAGGTGAACAACTGTTTCTAACTGCTATAACATAAGTGATAACAGGTCATCATTAAAAGTAACTATAAAAGGATAAAAACTATGGTGTGTCATTTTTTAATAAATAAAAATTTGTTAGTGTTGGTACATTGCTGTGGAAAAAGAGGAATAAAACACTTCGGGACATGCTGTTATTGTAAAATAATCATCTTAAGGGTGGTAATGCTTTGTATCACAGCAACCAGTCATTGCTTATTTTCCTATAACAGCACACCAGCAAGTATTTTAAAACAGTTTAAAAATATAGAGAGCGAGAGAGAGAGCGATGGAAAATTACACACAGTTGATGAAAAGTGAGAGGAATATTCAGTGTCTTACTTTAAAGAAGCCAACTGAAATTCTAGTACAGTAATTTGCAGTAATCAGGCTTGGTTGTGTCTAGTCCAGCTGAATCCCATTATGAATGCAGTTTCATAAATTTGGGGAATTAGTTACTAGGGGGGCAAATACATTTTCACACAGGCCCAGTTGGTATTGGATAACTTTTTTGTTTCAATAAATAACACTACCAAAGGTTTAATGAACTTAGATTTGATTTATTGCAATATTATAATAGGAAATACAGTCATGTGAAAAAATATGTACACCCCATAGAAATTGTTGGCTTTTGTGACATATTTGGATAAGCAAACATTTGATCATCCTTGAAATAGTGCCTATTAATGAATTTGATATACTTGAATAAAACCACAAGGAAAATGAGCTTTTTCAATCATTTATTCAACAGATCAATAGACATTCGTGTGTGGAAAAAGTAAGTACACCCTTGCAGAAGCTAGTATTTCCCAATTTAGCAGAAATAACTTCTTGTAGGCGTTTTGCATAACTGTCCACCAGATGTGCTGGAATTTTTGACCACTCTTCCATGTAATAGTCTTTCAGCTGCAAGATGTTTTAGGGTCTTGCATGTACTGCCTGTTTCAAATCCCCCCACAGCATTTCAATGGGATTAAAATCTGAGCTTTGATTAGACTATTCCATAAGCCTCCATTTCTTCTATTTGAGCTATTCCTTGGTGGATTTGCTAGTGTGCTTAGAATCATTATCCTGTTGAAAGGTCCAATTTCAGTTCAACTCCAACTTTCAGACAGATGACCTCACATTATCTTCAAGCACTCTTTGATATGATGCAGAATTCATAGTTGAATCAACGAATGCAAGCTGTCCAGTCCCTGAGGCAGCAAAGCAACCCCAAACCATAACATTTCCACCATCGGTTTGGGCTGAATGTGCTGGGACGGCCAGTCCTGGAAAAATTGGCAGTCGTTTGAAATCTGCACCATTTGAAGATGATTTTCCTTACAGTGGAATGATGTATTTTTAATAATTTGGTGATCTTTTTTAAATCCCTTGCAAGTCTCATAAACCTTACAGAACTCTTTAGATCTTGGCATGATGACACCACACACCTCAAGAGTAAAGGGAACACCAGACACGGGATATGAGAGAGGTATAAATAAGACAGGTTCCACCTGCACTCTCTAAGCAGGTTCTAACTGCTGGCACCCAATCTTGAACACCTGATTCTAATATTATGGATTTGAAAGTGTGATAAATGTAGGGGTGTACTTACATTTTCCATGTGACTGATCTGTTTTTTTTTTTGTTGATTTAAATTGTGAAAATTACTACAAAATGTCAATTTTATGTGTTATTTGATAGTGTATGAACTTTATTAATAATCAAACTTTATTAATCTGTTTCAAAGAGGATCAAATGTTTGCTTCTCCAAATATGTCAAAAAAGCCAACAGTTTTCATGGGTGTACTTGTTTTCACATGACTGTATAAGCTAAAATTATGTTAAACACCCACCCACATAAACACCCACACAAGCACCCACACAAGCAACACACATACACAGCCACCCGCCCACCCACAAACAACCACCCACACACAATAACCCAACACACTCTCTCTCTCTCTCTCTCTCTCTCTCTCTCTTCATCTATATCATCTAGTATGTTCAGGGGCACTCTTGCCTGGATAATGAATAACACTGGTAGTAATATCTCAAATATGGGCAAATTTATTATTAATTATTAAGTCTATTTATATTTGGCCTATTTATTATTTATATAGCCCATTTTTGTACCATTTGAGATGGACTGACCCTATAGAAATAGAAAAATGCCCATTAGCCACAGATGAAACAGGTTCTTGGCTGAATATTTTTCACATTCATTAAAAGGCTTAAATTGATATATGTTTTCTAGTGTTACAAATAATACTGAACAAAACAAGACTTGACTAATAATGGTCTGCTGTCTAATCCTTCTCTATGGCACATAAAACAGCTTCCCATACATACAGTAGGTATACAAATATTATCTATTAAAGGAGTTCCATTAAAACACATTTTTTAAAAAGCATACATTTTATTTGGAATGATTTAAGGTTTCTGGGAAATAAAGGTTCCTTGTCAACAGGGTGATACCATCAACATATTTAGTACATTTATTGCATATGTTTTACCTAAAAAAAAAAAAAAGCACATGTGGTGTAAAAGGAAAAGTACAATTTAGTACAGTATAGAGTGTGTATATGTCCAGTGTGTGCTTGCTGCATTTGAAGGAATGTTAGCATGACCATCCATGCCTCTGTCTTCAATAATGAACAAGCCATCCTCATGTCATCCTAAACCCTGGCTGTATTCCTGTAGCCAGAAATGAGGATCAGTAAATTATTTACACTATATCAGCTCATGAAGTCTAGATTGGCTCATACTCGGCTTCACCCAGACTTCTAGACTGACGGATGCACTGTTTGGACATTATTTCGGTTTCTAAGTTGGATTTCCGGTACTGAAGATATGCGTCATGTCACCATGATACAGGGACTGTCTCATTTCTCTCTACCTATTTTTATACTTCCTCTTCTGCAAGGTAAGATGTTTACTGAAAGTGTTGACCTTGCTGTCTTTTTTCCAGAGGTCACAACTAATGCCTCAAATAAAAAAAATTACAATATGCAACTATTTATTATAGAATAAAGAATAAAATAAAACTGCTTACATGCGGCATCTTGCAGTGTCAGACTCGAATTTCTGTCATTTAACACCCAGAGTCAATCATGTGATATTTGATCATCAGTTATTCTTAATAACGGTAATAACCAGAGCTAATTTAGACATCCTTTGGTGAATTTTGTGGGATGTAATTATTACATATATAATTATTGATATGTAATTGATAAAATATTAATTCAGACACCTTTGTGTAATATAGAACAGAGGTGATGAAGTTCTTTACTCAAGTAAAAGTACAATTATTTTTTATTATAAGTAAAATATCTGGTAGAAAAGAAATAAAGTACATCTTCAGTTTCTTCACTCAAGTTAAAGTAGAAAAGTGTAAACTCTTGAATTTACTGAAAGTACAAGAAAGATTCACAAAAGAAAAAAGCACCTGTCGTATATAATACACAGAGTTTAGTCACTGATGGTAAATTAGTGCCCCTCTAACCAAGGAATCAAGGAACGTGGAAAAATAATAGTTAAGGGTAACTAGGAACGTTATGCCTAATCTCTTAAAAGTTAGTTAGTATCATAATAACTCTGATGATACAAACTATCTGAATGCTAATACAGTACAGTAGCTAGCTGTCATGATACAAACTCCCTTGATAAATACAGTCTTTATAGTAACAACTAGATTACAGATTATAGATTATTTTTCTTCATCTTTTTATTCTTCTTCATTAGATCTCAATTTTAGATTTGTTAGAAATTTAGACCAGAGTAGACCAAAACTATATGATTACAGTTCAATGTAGTGATGTTTGAAAATGTAGTGAGTAGTCTATTGTGTCTAATACATGAACTGAAATTTAAACATATTAGGTGAGATAATATGTAAACATATTAGGTGTGTAAAGTACAAATTTATGACATAAGACTTAAGTAATTGTACTTTGTTACTTCCCACTTCTGATGTACTGTGTACTGTAAGCCAGGGATGTCCAAAATCTGGCCCCAGTACATATGCCGAATACAGCCCATGGACAGATATTAACTGGCCTGTGGCTTCTCTCTTAGAATGTATGATGGGTGGCCAGCCAACACGTTGCAATTCTTCCTTTCACCTGACGATGGCAACAGACTGTGTTAGCAAAGTTAGCTAAATTGCATTATAGCCTTTTTCCTCTGACTAAACCTGCATATTAATTTATTAAAGCATATCTAGTCATGACTGGAGACAAAAAGCACAACGTTACAAGTGACAAGGGGCGATTTCCAAAGAGCTGGAAAGAAGGATACTTTTTCATTGAGAGGCATAGCAAATATGTATGCCTCATATGTCAAGAGACTGTTGTGTTAATTAAAGAATTTAATATCATATGACATAAAACAAATCATGGGTGATACATTTTAAAAGTATTCAGAGAATGAAAGGGCAAAGAATCTGATGCAGTTGGAGGCAACTTTTTAGCATGTTACCACTTCACTATCCTAGCACACACAGAAATCATCCTTAACTTAAATAATATAGTTATTGTACCTGTACTATGAGACTCGATCACGCTCACTTTATATTTTACATAATCTTGTCATTAGAAACTTGTTTAAATTAGGTTGATCATAAGTTTTGATGAGAAAAGTAATATTTTTATGTGAACAGTTTGTCCACACATTCCATTTTTATTGTACTGTGTTCAGCTACAGTATGTTGTTCCATAAATCTTTGTGTGTATTTCCTAATAAATCCATGTTTCCTCAGGTCTGGATATCACAGACCCTGGGCAAGTGGTGTACAAAGAAGACACAATCAGCGGAGTGGTGGAACATGAAGTAACCCTGAAATGTGGTCTCAGCCTCCCTGATATCTACATCTGGAGCTTCACCAAACCAGGCACGGAGACGATTCGAGCCGTGGTGTATAACTTTGGAAAGGGTCCAAAGCTTCAGCAACTGGCCCAGGATTTGGGTGACCTGAACATCAGCAACAGTGCCTCTCTGTACATAGAGAAGCTTCCTTTAGCAGCAGAGGGCTTATACACCTGCCAGGCTCTGTATGACACTGCTGAAGGGGCCAAGCTTTACTACTACTACTTGTATCTGCGTGTTCTAGGTTAGTAATGTTCTAGTTTAACCAACAGCAGGTAATATTTTTGTGTGCAAGTATGAAAAAACATATATAATATATCAGACATCTTTAGTGGCAATTTTTGTTAGCATGACGCTTACAGAATAGATAGCATCTATCAGTTCTTTGGGGAAATTGCAGTAAATAATCAAAACAATTGCGATTAAAATTTAGACAAGCCTTATCCTTCCTCCAATTGACCAACCACCCCTTCATTTGAAACTACGTAAAATAAAATTAGTTAAATTGGGTGATTTTTTTTGGCATGCAAGGGCAGTGGTGGCCCAGTGGTTAAAGGCTCTGGGTTACTGATCAGACGGTCAGGAATTCAAATCCCAGCTCTGCCAAACTACCACTGTTGGGTCCTTGGGCAAGGCCCTTATGTAAGTCACTCTGGATAAGGGTGTCTGCCGAAATGCCATAAAAATGTAGTTTAGTTCACCAGTCTCCAAAACAAGGCAATGCCATTACTACTTCAGCAACCTCAGCGCAATCTAATAATTTGCTACACAAATACTGTTGATGGCTCAATTGACCAGACTTCACCTTAGATTTTTCAGGATGGAGGAATGCAAAAGGTAGAATAAAGGTAAAAATGGAAACTTGAAGGTTTTCCTAAGCTTTCTTTAGTACGATATCATTATTATAGGTTTAAAACTATTTAAATGTTGCATTAAGAAAGAATCCAGCTCTACTTCAAAACCACTCATTGTTGTTTTCTCCACTGACTTTTCCATGGCTTCACCTACAGTGCCAGTCTCCAAACCATATGTTTTAAAAAGTGACTCTTCAGCAGTTGAAGGTTTGTCACTTTGGATGCACTGCAGTCTGGAGAATGGCACAGAACCCATACACTATATCTGGGAACAGGAGAACAGCATTGGGCAGGTCAGCATATTGGCTGAGAGCAACAGCAGTCTGGTAAACATAACTTTGGTGACCCGCAACCACACAGGTTGGTTCAGGTGCCTGGCCAGGAATGAGGTCAATGAGCAGTGCAGTGACTGGATCTGGATAGATGTCTTATGTGAGTTAAAACTGTCATATCACTAAACATTTCAGATGCCTTTTTGTTCTTGTTATCTGATGCAAAAATGAATATGTATAGGATATATTAGATTTAGCCCATTTTGGGGTAAAGGAAGAATGTGAGTGAGTGACTATTGAGCTGCTGCTTATTCAACAAATTTTTTAACCACTACTTTTATGCATTTAGTTGGACCTGATCTTCCTCAGATTGATGGCACAACATATTCAGTAACATCTCAAGGATATTCTGTCCTGGAAAAAAGAAACATCTCCCTCATATGTCAAGCCTCCTCTAACCCTCCCAGCCAGTACATCTGGTTCTACAACAACTCAGAGATCTACTCTGGACCACAGCTCACCATCACCAACATCCTACGTGTAGACACAGGCCACTATACCTGCCTGGCCCAGAACACTTTCCTTAACACACGTTCTAAAAAAACCATCACTCTCACCATCTACTGTGAGTTCTACAACACACTTTTGTGTCCATGAAGCTTTTGTGTTTTCATCGTTACATGCCATTATCCAATAACATGGAGTGGTTTCCATTCAGGCTTAAACCTAAACAAACACACAGGTACACTCTTAGAAAAAGGATTAAATTAAGAACCCTAAAGCATTCTTTGGTCTGTCCCTCTGGGGAAATCAGAGAGAGTTCCAAGTAAGAGCCTTCTTAAGAAACTAAGAACACTTAAATATCCAAATAGCTGTTCTGAAACCTTTTTTAATTTTATTTTTAAATCCGTGAAGTCTAGAAAGGCTATGATTGTGCCACAAGAATTTGAGAGAAGGTGAAGACAGATCAGATTTAATTTGTAGATGGGTGGAATGTGATGTCATAAATTCTGTGATTAAAGGTTATAAAGTAAAGTAAAATGTAGTACATGGTATGTCTTACAGTATGGCATACATCTTTATAACTAAACTGGAGCCATCTGTATCTACACAGATACAGTATACAGGTGCATCTAAAGAAAATTAGAATATTGTGGAAAAGTAATTTTTTTTCCGTAATTTAATTCAAAAGGAGAAACTTTCATATATTCTATATTTATTACACATAAAGTGAAATATTTCAAGCCTTTTTTTGTTTTAATCTTGATAATTACAGCTTACAGCTCATGGAAATAAAAAAAAAATCCAGTATCTTAAAATATTAGAATAAAGAATTTATAATACAGAAATGTCGACCTTCTGAAAAGTATCTTCATTTATGCACTTAGTACTTGGTTGGGGCTCCTTTTGCATGAATTACTGCATCAATGCAGCATGTCATGGAGGCAATCAGCCTGTGGCACTACTGAGGTGTTATGGAAGCCCAGGTTGGTTTGATAGCAGCCTTCAGCTCATCTGTATTGTTGGGTCTGAAGTCTCTCATAGATTCTTTATGGGGTTCAGGTTAGGCTTGAAATATTTCACTTTATGGGTAATGAATCTAAAATATATGAAAGTTCCGCTTTTTGAATTAAATTACATGTACCCTGCCCTGTTAAGCAGTGGTCTTCTTCTCATAGACCCTCCAGATGGTGTGCCAACTTGTTCCATCTTCCCAGTGAAGAACTACACTGACCTGGCTCTCTTCTGCTCATGGAAGGGAGGTTATCCTCCAGCTACTCTCAAATGGAGTCCATATGTCAATGGAGAGAATGGACAGGGTATCACTAATGTCACTCAGATTCAACCAGGTCTGGAGACTGCTAACAACTCCGTATACACCTGCTATGGCTCACATGTTGCACTAAACTTCAATCAGACCTGCAGCACAAGGATATGTGAGTATGGGGTACATTGGTATATATATATGTTTCCTTTACTTATGAAAAAAAGTCTAGACTTCTGAATTGTGTAATCATAGAACCACAAATAGAAAAGGGTTGCAAACAAAATCATCCCTCCATCAAGGTACAAGAAAAACATGCATCAGCATTCTTTTCAATACTAGCACCTAGGTGGTGGAATGAACTTCCCCTGGTTGTCCGAACAGCTGAGTCACTGGCTGTCTTCAAATCAAGACTAAATACAGTTCCTACCTCTTCACCAAGCACTTGAATTAACATTTATTTACTTTATTTTAAAACCCCCTTGACATAGTTTTTTCATGGGGGGCATGGTGTCTTAATGGTTAGCACATTTTCCTCACACCTCCAGGGTTGGGGTTTTATTCCTGCATCTGCCCTGTGTGCGCAGAGCTTGCATGTTCTCCATGTGCTTCGGGGGTTTCCTCCCCCAGTCCAAAGACATGCACTGTAGGCAGATTGACATCTCCAAATTTTCTGTAGTGTGTGAATGGTTGTGTGAGTATGTGTGCGATTGGGGCTGTGATAGGCTCCTGGGATAGGCTATAGGCTTCCTGTGACCCTGTGTAGGATGTACAGAAAATGGATGGATGAATGTCTTTTCATTACATGGTGTACTAAACTCGCCCTAACAGGGTTTTGGGTCAATGGTATTTTTAGCTCCTGACCTACTGAACTAGCATGAGGATGTGTTTTTGAGATGACAAAGCACTTGGTTGCTCTGGATAATGATGTCTGCAAAATACTATACTATAAACGTAAATGAAAAATAATTGTAACTAATTTTCTCTAACTAGCTTGAATACCATCTATGGAAACAGAGGTTGAAAGAGCCTCCAACATACTGGTCATCAGATTACCCGGTTGACTGAAAACAGAAGCATTTCTGTGGAAAACTAGCTTAATCATCTACTTTGCCAACAGACAGAGGCTCCAACATACAGGTCATCAAATCACATCGATGACTGAAAACTTCCAAGCTATGTTTATTGTTTCTTAGGGCTGCCAAATGGAGAACCCCAGTGTTCTGCAAACTCTAGCCATAGTAATGACTACCTGACATTGTCCTGTTCATGGGAGGGTGGATTCCCTCACGCTCTGCTATGGTGGGCTTCCAGTTTTGGAGAGATGCAGGGTACATCTAAGGAAGCCACCAACATCTTGATCCTGAATTCAAGTGCAACGTACAATGGCAAAACCTTTGTTTGTCATGCCAAGCATCCACTGGTTAAAGAAAGCAAGCAGTGTGTGATCAAATTGGGTAAGACCTGCTCAAAATGAATATTTAACTGACATTGTGGTTTACGCCTGAGCTGTTTTTAAATATATCTATTTCATTTAGAGATGCCAGTGTTGATGACTCAGCGCAGTGTGGTTTCAGTGTATGAGGGCAATGATGTTCAGCTCACCTGTATTCTGAGCAATAACTACCCACCAGTCACAGAGGTCACCTGGTATAACAACTCAAATCAGAATGTTGGTGAGGCACCCAGGAAGTATGTCCTGCAGCAAGATGGTGCCTGGTTTAACCTGACAGTGAGGGAGACAGACATCATGGTGGACAGTGGACAGTACTGGTGTTCTACTGCTAATGCTGTTGGAGGAGCAAAGATTCCCATTTTGCTTCTGGTTATGAGTGAGTGGTTTGCAAAATTACACTGGATGGTTTAATCATGGGCTGATTTGTCATACTTTCAGTTTTCCATCAGGGTAATATTTGGCTTATCCATTCACTAGACATCCAATGACCTTGTGCTGATTGCTCTAGTCCTGTATGTCTATAGTGGCATGAATCTTGTGTAGTGTGTTGAGGTTTTCTGTCATTTGAGTGTGATCTGTTGTATCAACCTACCTGTTTTCATTTCAACTATCAAACAAGTCAGTGACTGGATACTAATCTCATTGTGATTCAGGACACCCATTGCCTCCAAATGTAACAATCAGTAAGCTCATATACAGTGGGCGCCAGAGAACAGATGTTAATTTGGAATGGCTAATTCAGACAGATGCTAACCTCACTGGGTTCTTCATCGAGTATCAGAGGCTTCCTGTCCCTGTAGGAAGGAGTGATATTGCCTCCCTCTGGCAAAAAGTGGCAGAAATTTTGAAGCCCAGTACCCGCAGCTACCAGATCACCAATCTGGATCCAACCAGCAAATATGCATTCCGTGTAACAGCTATCAATCACCGAACCGTTGGAAATCCTGCAGAGGTCATGAGTCCAGGTGAGAACTGATATGGCACCTAAAACTTGATGAAAAATGATTGATTATCAGTTACTACATCAGCAGAATTTACTATTTTAAAGCGTCAGTTCCAGTTTCTAAGCCATACATCATGCTGAGTGACTCGTCACCTCTGGAAGGTGCATCAGTGTCAATACGATGTGACCTGGAGAATGGTACAGATCCTATTTACTACTTCTGGGAACAGGAGAGCCGCAGTGGTCTGGTTACAATATTGTCTGTGAGCAACAGTAGTCTAATTAACATTACCTGGGTGACCCGTAACCACACTGGCTGGTTCAGGTGCCTGGCCAAGAACGAGGTCAGTCAGCAGCGCAGTGACCGGATCTGGTTGGATGTCATATGTGAGTGAGAGCTGACTATATTCGCCACACAGCAGTCCTTTTGTCATTTCAATTATTGATGACAGTATATACTTTCTATACTATATATTAATACTGGTCTATTCCACTTAGATGGTCCTGACTTGCCTCAAATACATTCCTTTGGCTACTCGGTCACAGAGATGGGATTCTCAGTCCTTGAGAAAGAAAATATCTCCCTTATGTGTCAAGCCTCCTCCAACCCCCCCAGTCAATATGTCTGGTTCTACAACAACTCACAGGTCTATGCTGGACCACAGCTTACCATCACCAAGATCATCAGAATGCACTCAGGGAGCTACACCTGCATGGCTCAGAACACTTACCTGAACACTCACTCCAAGAAAACTATCACAATCATCGTTTATTGTGAGTGCTACTACATACTAATTATTTATTACTGCCTATGATTTTGGTTCTTGAACTGCTACACTGGAATACACTATCTGTTAGAGTTGCCCAGAAAGCAAATATAAGTCACTGTATAGTATCTGTTTCTTAATAACCTGGTGTTTTGTGATACTTGTTTGTGCATTTCTTTTTCAAGCTTACCCATGTTGTATCTTTCCCATCTTTTTGTTCATTCAGATCCACCAGATGGCATTCCATCATGTACCATGATCCCAGCTAATAACTACTCTGACCTAGCTCTCTTCTGTTCCTGGGATGGAGGTTACCCTCCAGCTACATTGAATTGGAGTCCACATGTGAATGAGAATGGAGACAATGGAGAAGTTATCACTAATATCACTCGAATTCAGCCAGGGTCTGATACGGCTAACAATTCGGTATTCACCTGCTATGGCTCACATGTTGCACTAAACAGCACCCAATCCTGCAGCACCAGGACATGTAAGTGTAGGGTCTATGAGGTAATCTGAATTTATTAAAATGTTTTAACATAAAGTGAGTCAAATATTGGCTTGGCTTTTGACTTCTATAAAACATCACATAATCTGATAACTCTTCAAAATTCCACCTGTTTTTCATACAAATATCATGTGGTTCTTAGGGCTGCCCTATGGAGAACCCAGGTGTTCTGCAAATTCCAGTCGTAATAATGAGTACCTAATGCTTTCCTGCTCCTGGTATGGTGGTTTCCCTAAGACTCTGCTGTGGTGGGCCTCTAGTTCAGGGGATATGCAGGGCACATCTGAGTTACATACCAGCACTCTGGTCCTGCGCTCCAGTGCTAACTACAGTGGCAAAACATTTGTTTGTCATGCCAAACATCCACTGGTTAGAGAGAGCAAGCAATGCGGTTTAAAATTGGGTAAGCCTTATTTATGGCACTGCTCAAAATAAGCAAATATTGGTTGTCATAACATTATACATCAGCACTGTTTAATTCTTGAATCTGATTGGTCAGAAGGTGTTGATTAATTTTCTATAACAGGTTGCTCTGACTGTCATTTCAGCTGCCAGGTTTATAATAATGCCCTCGTTCAAATACATTATCATTTCTATTTAATATTTATGGAAGGAGTCTCCAGTGTCAGTACTTAGTAACATTCAGTAAGTTTTCTTCCATGGTAAAGTCTTCAGAGCTTTCAGACATGCACTTTCTGTTTTCTCAGTAACACAACAAGCTACAGCTTTTTTTGCATTTTAGTGTAAAGAGAGGCTGACAGAATAACCGTTTATAGCTGCCATAAGTGATAATATGAACTAACATATTTCATTAATTTGTTAGCATTTGTTAGCATTATTATTAGCAGTGTCAAATTGCTGAAGGATAAAAGGAATAATACACTTTGGGACATGCTGTTATTAACATAAATAAAAAAATAATAATAAACTTCAGGGTGTTCTGCTTTATATTAGGCTACATTACACCACCGCATCATTGCATTTCTGTAATGTAAATCTCTCCAAAAGCGTCTAACATATGGTGTAAATGTAAAGGTAAATGATTATTTTCATACAACAGCATGCCCTGGGTGTCTAATCCCTTATCCCTTACACAACGTAAAGCAGAATACAGTATACTGTAGTAGACTTTTGAGATATATCTACAGTATTCTATAAGCCTTGAATTATTTAAGAGTCAGCATTTGGCTGATTTGATCTATTTTTGATATAAGATACAATATCATCAAATCCACTTTGAGGTTTCTACTCTATTATTTTTCAGTTTGTTCATCATTCAACTTGAGATATTCCATATGCTTCTCTCTTCCAGAGGCACCAGTCTTGATGACTCAGCGCAGTGTGGTTTCAGTCTTTGAAGGCACTGATGCTCTACTCACTTGCATACTGAGTAAAAACTACCCCATGGTCACAGAGATCACCTGGTACAACAATATGAAGCAAAAGGTGGGGGACAATCCCAGGAAATATATCATTCAGCAAGCTGCTGGATGGTCTTTGACCGTGCGACAGACAGATGGAATGGTGGACAGTGGACAGTACTGGTGTTCTGCTACCAATGCTGTTGGAGCAGCAGAGATCCCAGTCATGCTGCTGGTGATAAGTGAGTGGTCTCCAATTTAATGTATAGTTACAGAGACATGGTTTTAATGACTTCAATCGCTCATCTTCACTTTAACTGGGCAGGTTTGCAGTGGATTTGAAGCCTATTCCGGGAACACACCCTGAATAGGACACCAGTCCTTTGCAGGGCACCACACAGACTGTAATTTGCTGCTGTTGTCAAGCAATTGTTTGATGCCGTACACAACAGTGCTCCACCTTTGTGCACTCGCTGAGTGTAGGCTCATGGTTGAGAGGCAGAAATTTGCTCAATAGTTGCTGCAAGCCCTTTATAATCGACCAACTGGTGTGCGAGAGCTCGGGAATTACAGAGCAGGGTTAAAGCAATAGAAATATGCACACACATGTTGCAGTGTTAGACCATAAGCACATCATAATGAAACTAAAGCAGAATCCTGGACATTTTCTAAAATTTTGAAATCCCGACCTGACGCTTTTTTAAGGTCCGCAAAAGAGGACGTGTCTGGGAAAAAGAGGATGTATGGTCACCCTAACAAAAGCATTTCAGAGAACAATTTCTGTTTGTTTCTACTAAATTAACTTTGAACAAAATGTATTTGTGCATGCTCCAGGAGGTTGCTCATGTGAGCCAGAACTGTAATTAAGCAGCTGTCTATATTGTGTTATGTTAAAAGATTAATTCTTTGGTTTTAAATGAAAAAAAATTGTAATCCTGATAGTATTCCCATTTTTTACAAAATGTTCCTGTAATCTGATTACTTTGTTTTTGATGTAACTGTAACAGAATACAGTTACCAGTTTTTTGTATCCTGTAACACTGTTACATGTATTCTGTTACTCCCCAAGCCTGCTGGTTCAGGCCTAAACTCCTATTACTGTTTGTGCAGAGCACTGCATGTTCTTGTGTCCATGGGGGTTTCTTCTGGGTACTCTGAATTTCTCCTATCTGCCAACAATATGCGGGTAGATGAACTGGCTACTCTAAATTGCCCCTGGGTTTAAATGTCTGAAGCCCTGTGATAGACTAGTGTCCCATCCAGGGAGTATGTCTGCCTGGAGCCCAGTTTTTCCAGGATAGGCTATTGATCTATGAAACGGAATATGAATGAATGTCAAAGTACATATAAATGATTAATGGTTAAAGTATTTATGATAAAAACACACAAAACATTAAGACAGTCATTAATGTAGTTAGTATAAACGTGTGAGAATTACTGCAAATCAAGAAAAGCATATTTAACTTAACAAGACTAAAGACCTATGAATGGACCAGGTTATAGAAGTAATTTTTTATTTTGGAGTTTTGTGTCTTGCAGTGCCAGTTTCCAAACCCACCATGCTGCTGAGTGACTCGTCGCCAGTGGAAGGCACATCAGTGTTGATGCGCTGTATTGTGGAAAAGGGCACAGAACCTATTAACTACACATGGGAGCAGGAGAGCCAGACTGGGCTGATCACAACACTGGCCAAGGAAAACAGCAGTGTGGTCAGTGTTTCTCGGGTCTCCCGTAATCACACTGGCTGGTTCAGATGCCTGGCCAGGAATGAGGTCAATCAGCAGCACAGTGACCGTATCTGGTTAAATGTCTTATGTGAGTGAGAGTTGTCATACTTTCAACAAGCCTTGTTCCCACAGAAGATTCCATGTCCTTATAAGCTTGCACATGGTAATAAGCCAAGTTCAAGCATCTGTTATACCAGACAAATTCCCACTGGATGGATTTTCTGACTGCATCCTTGATTGCCCAAGTGTCTAGAATAGGGGTGTCAAATTTGTTTTCAGTAACAGGCCAGTTCACACTTAGCTCCATGTCAAGCGGACTGAACCAAAAAATCGGTTTATTAGACCAATGACATATCAACAACTCTTCTTTAAGGTGTTCATTTATCTGATTTTTTCCTGAAAGGTGCGTACAAAATGCACAAACGGATTGCACATATATCACCTACACATATACAGTACAGTGAATATATTTGAGGCCTTGCATAATTGTTTGCCCCCTTTAATTTTCTCTGAATTTTGTAGTGTTACAGTTTGGTCACAAACTACTCAAAATAGCCCACAATACTGAATGGGAGGGGGGTTCTATACAGCTTGCAAACGTAAAAGAAAAATAATTAAAAAAAAAAAAAAATGAATCCCCTAATTTAAGTCTTTTGGAAAGAGACATAGTTACAGTGAAAACATTTTTAGCTTGCTAATCATGAATCAGATCAGCACATTTAGTCAGTAGCCGGGTTATGTCCCTGAGTTTATTGCTCTACTTTGCCCCCTGTTGGAATAAAAATAGAAAAATAGATTATATATATATATATATATATATATATATATATATATATATATATATATTTCAAATCTTTCAGTTAAATTCTTTCTACACACTGCAATTTTAATATAAATTCATTTGGTGTCCTTGATTAGTCCCCACCCATCGGCCGTATGTTTGACATCCTTCATCTAGATCACATCCATTACACTCTGTATTCTACTGAACTGGAGGTTTTAAACATCTCTTCGTTGTTCAGAACCTCATACAACAAACTGATTTGGGGTAACTTCATTTGTTGCAAGGGGAAACTGCATATTTCAACCGGTTCATTTAATATTTCTTAGGCTTCCTGTCAACCCTGTTGGGCCCTAACTATTAGCACATACAAATCTATGCTCTGCTCTTTTATAATTACACTTCCATTTCAATTTCCATGAATTTTCTTGTGTACCATTTGTTGTCATATTGTGAAACATAAAGGCACACACAGTAAGACACTAAACTTATTGATAAAAATCTGCTCTTGAGATCTCCTTGTTCTGCAGTCTTGAATTATTCATTCGTTCAGGTAATTTAATTACTACCTGTGTCTCATCTATCAAAACAAGACAAACTGTAAATGAAAATGTAAAAAAGAAAAATGTAATGGTTATAAGGCAAAGCAAGCAGGTGCAAAATAAAAATATAACTTTGCAAATTAGATATGCAAATCTTATGCATCAAACTGCCTAGTTCTGAGATTCTTGAATGCAGAAGTCGTTAAAGGATGAATATGATTTAATACAGTATTTAGTAGGTAAAGGATAAGGTTAGCTTGCAGACATTTCTGCCTTTCATTTTCTCATCTTATTCACAGTTGTATATCTTTTTTTTTATATCACATAATTTTTATGCCTTGAGTTTATACCTTGAAGAAGGCTCTTATAATTTAACTTTGGGTAAAGGCATGCTATGGGTTGCTATGGAAAGTTAACTGCTGTAGACTATACATGACCTTGACACCAAGGCACTGTTGGTTGAAGGAAGAATTTACTTAATCAAAACTGAAAAGGTAACATCTAGTCTGTTTGTATGAAATGTCAATAAAACCCATGTACATTTCCCTAAGTTTTATGCCTGCCTACATTTCATTTCTGAAGCTCTATCTATAGGGGATAAAATTCTACAGTTGGACATACTGTATAAAGCAGTATCCGAACTCATCTTCATTTAATTGATATGGGTATCTTGTTTCTAGTTGGTCCAGACTTGCCTCAGATAGACGTCACAGCCTACTCAGTAACAAATCATGGATACACAGCTCTGGAAAATGGAACCATCTCCCTCATGTGTCGAGCCTCCTCTAATCCTCCTAGCCAGTACGTCTGGTTCTACAACAACTCCCAGGTCTACATTGGACCAAAACTTACCATCACCAAGATCCTCCGTATGCAAGCAGGGTACTACGCCTGTCTGGCCCAGAATGCTAATCTCAACACCCGCTCTAAGAAAACCGTCACTCTCATTGTCTACTGTAAGTCCTCACACTTTATTAATGTATGTCTATTAAGCTATTGTTAATGTATGTCTATACTGTTATTGCGTCTCTCCTGTTTTCCACATTTGGTATTCAGAGAAAACACAACATTAAGCTCTTGAAATCACAAATGCAGCTGCATATTTACCTTTACATATGTGTGTATCATTCTCACTATATCATATCAGTATAGCATCAGTGAGATCTTGTGACGATATCCATTGCTCATCCTAATAGTTTTATTGTTAACCATTGATACTTATTAGATTTTAGCCCTCCCATCACCAGTCCTCACTGCATACGTATGTTATATAACCATTTACTTGTTTTAATGTGTTAACTATGTCTTAATGCCCTGTACAATGAGTGATATCACCTACTATCTTACTGTCACATCTCTTTGGATTAGAATCTTAGTGATGCCTTTGCCCAGAAAAAACATCTGATCTGACCTTCTTAGGCTTACATTAAGGAGCATCACCTTTCCTCCACTGTTTAGCTAAATTAGAGCTAATTGTCTAGGATCTTGTGTCACAGAGGTCATTTTCCCTACAGATCCACCAGATGGAGCTCCATCATGTTCCATATTCCCAATAAATAACTACACTGACCTGGGTCTTGTTTGTTCCTGGGTGGGTGGATACCCACCACCGAGTCTAAACTGGAGTCCATTTGTGAATGGAGACGATCAACAGGGTCCTGCTAACATCACTCGAATTCAGCCAGGGTCAGAGACTTCTAACAACTCTGTATTCACCTGCTATGGCACACATGTCACACTAAATGTTCCCCAGAGCTGCAGCACCAGGACATGTGAGTACAGTGTATTATAAGTGTATGTGAGTTGTATGTGTGCTTTTAACAAGTTGCGTTTCTCAGGGCTGCCTTCTGGAGAACCCCAGTGTTTTGCATATGTGACTCGTAATAATGAGTACCTGATGCTTTCCTGCACCTGGGAGGGCGGTGTCCCTCGGGCTCTGCTGTGGTGGGCATCCAGTTCAGGAGACATGCAGGGAACGTCAGAGGAGAACTCTAACATCCTAGTTCTGCGATCCAGTGCCAACTACAGTGGCAAAGCCTTCATATGTCATGCCAAACATCCACTGGCTAAAGAGAGCAAGCAGTGTGTGTTAAAACTAGGTAAGAGTTGGTTAATAGAGATATTGTTTGCTTAAGGGTGAGTTTAAATCAAGGATACAACGGTAAAGTTTTCCAGTTCTACTCTTGGATTTAAACTTATCAGGTAATTATATATATATATATATATAATTCTTTCTATATAATAATATAATTAATATATATAAGTCTTTCACCATCTTAAACAGGCAAATCAGTGAATATACTGTCATTTTCTCTGAGTCAGACTAACATAAACAGTCTCCAGATATCAGATTACTATTACGACAAACCACATTATCAAAGCCTTCATATGTCATGCCCATCACCCATCATCCATCAGCAGCCAAAAGCACTTATGTCTACTGTGGTTGTTGAGTAAATCACTTTACCAAGAAGAAAACTTTTGAAACACAACTTTATATGTTTAGCGATCTGAATGGTAATAAAAGGAGGAGCTGGAAAAAAAAGAAAGAAAATACCAGTATGGAATGCAGAAATCATTTTCTATGAATACATATCGTTGGAAGAGCACATCACAGTCATCTTTACATTGATTTGTCTTCCAGAGGCACCAGTATTGATGACTCAGCGCAGTATGGTTTCAGTATATGAGGGCAATGATGTCCAGCTGACCTGCATCCTGAGCAAGAATTATCCTGCAGTGACAGAAATCACCTGGTACAATAATGTAAAGCAGAACGTTGGTGAGACACCCAACAAATACATCCTTCAGCAAGCTGCTGCCTGGTTTAACCTGACCGTTAGGGAGACAGATAGCATGGTGGACAGCGGACAGTACTGGTGTTCCGCTACTAATGCAGTTGGAGGTGCAGAGATTCCCATCTCGCTCGTGGTGAAGCGTGAGTAAATTAAACCTAAAACCTCAAGTGTTTTCCTTGCTTGATATCACACCATCTGCATTTGACCTGCAGTGAGTGGCCTGTCTGAAGCCATACCACTAAGTATCCTACACTATACTTAAAATCTCATTCTGGTCATGTTTTTGGCAATTTTAACATCTGTCTGTCTCAGTACTAAATTCCTGTCTCAGTACTAAATGTTACTATTAGTAAGATCATGAACACCAGTGCAGTGTGTTCTGTTATGGACTTGCATCCTGTCTAGAATGTCGAGTCCAGTGTTCTCAGAATAGGTTTATGGATGCACCACAAGCCTGACAAGGATAAACCAGTAACCGAAGATTAATTATTTTAAGTAGATTTCCTACTCTTGGCTTTAACCAACTATGTCTGTGTTTTCCATACATTCTTAGAAAAAAGAGCTCCATTAAGTAACCTAAAGGGTTCTGGATTGTCCCTCTGGGACCATGCAACAGATGGTTCCCAGTCAGAGAGGGTTCCCTTTAGGGAAAACCATAAACGATCCAAAGAACTCTTGAATACGTTTTTTTTTTTTTTTCTAAGAGTGTAAACTAGGCTGGTACCACATCTGACAATTACTGAAGAGGGCAATTTGTATCTGTGCCATAAAATTTTTTTAGACTGCTGCTGTACTATCTTGAATAACTGGCTTTGAGATACTGCTATCATACTGTAACTGTTTCCACCTTTGGGTGCTTTCCAGAGCTAGCCCATTGATATTTTCCCAGCTGATAAAAATGACTATCAGTGACTTACTCCAATGCATTTCTGATTCAGGGTACCCAATGCCTCCAAACGTGACCATCAGTAAGATCACATACAGCAGCCAGCAGAGGACAGATGTCATGTTGGAGTGGTTGGTCCAGAGAGATGGAGACCTCACTGGGTTCTTCATTGAGCGTCAGAGGCTCCCTGTAGGCAAGACTGATGTTGTTCCTCTTTGGCAGAAAGTGGTAGTAGATCTGGATCCAAGCACCCGCAGCTACCAGATAACCAATCTGGATCCTAGTGGGAAATATGCATTCCGTGTGACTGCTGTCAATCAACGAACCACTGGACATCCATCAGAGATCAAGAGCCCAGGTGAGATATAACTTCAGAATGGATCGGAGATGTTTCACACTTACTTATTTTCCAGACACCAACCTTGTACCAGATGCATCACATTTTATGGGAACCTATTACCACCGTGATCACCATTCCCTTTTTCTCCCCAGTGACATTTTGAGTGCATGTACCTGTTATTTTCTCTCACAGTCCACCAGCCAGCTATTTTTCAGAATGCCCCTTTCCCTCCCAAAGTGCTCAATCCTCCATTCGTGAACCCTTCTAAAACTAAAACTAAATCCAGTTTTCATGATACACAGTTTACACTGCTATTATGTCTTCCAGCAAACCCACCCTTTAAAGCTTATCCTGCTGTTATTGGAGCAGCCATTGGAGGCATGCTTCTGGCAACATTATGTACAGTCCTGCTCTTCATTTACATGCTGAGGAATCGCAACAACCATCCTCGTGAGTGCCACAGTGTAATACAGCTACAGTATATACATTATATTAATTATTAATCATTAATAATGTGTATATCACTACGTTAATATGTTTATCATATTTCTACAGGTATCCATAGCTTGATATTTGGCAAGTAAGTGTAGCCAATACACTTATTTTATAATTAAATATCCTAATATAAACCCAAAGTGGGTGTAGCCTAAAACGATTTGTTTATTTATTTATTACCAAAAACAAACATATAGCCTAATTTAAATCACTGTGACCTTGAACAGACAATTACTAAAAATGAATAAATGAATGTTTCCAATGAACATGGTCTTTGTTTTGTGAGCTACATATCTAATTATTTTTAGTGACGTTTTGTTAGAGATTTCTTTCATTTTGTTTTTAAATTTCAGTTTTAGTTCATTTTGTTTGGGAAGCCTCTCCTGCTCAACTCTAGTCTCAATCAGATACCATGTGAACCTTTCTGACAGGCTTTCTAAAAAAAATAAACAAATAAATAAATAAAATTATTATTATTATTATTATTATTATTGTATTAATAATAATAATAATAATAATAATAATAATAATAATAATAATTAGTGCACCTTCTACTGTATTTGTATCTTAGAATATTAGCGGTTCTAAATAATATATTCATTTTTGGCTACATCCCTAATACACAGAGAATACATATATATGATACAGTATGTTATCTACAGTATATTCATACTATAAGAAAAGCATATTCGCCAATATAGCATACTTTGATACAGGTGTGCTTATGCTTTTTTTAATAGGCAGAACAACCAGTCAAGAGAAAATATCAACGTCCCTGAGGATGAGGTGGTTGCAGGTGCAGAGGGAGAAGGACACACAGAAGAAACAAATTCCCCAAATACAAATTCCAACAACTAAATTACATAGGCATGTGTTGACCTTAGAGTTTTATATCACAACTGACATTGTGCATTGGACTGTTGAAATACCATTATATTCTTCTTCTTCCTCCTCCTCTTCTTCCTATTCTTATTACTATTATATTGTCTGATACAGATTACTAACACATCTGGTCTCAAATAGAAAATTGTATTCATGACACGAAGTCTTTAGGATCTCCCTTTGTGTCATATTATTTAATTTTCATTTTAAAACTTTTCCAGGACAATCTATGGCATCACAAAATAGCCACGTGCCTCTGCTCCTTCTCCCTCTTCCAAGGACTGAATTCATCACCACAATCATCACATTACACATTCACAGATAATAAGCAAATTGGGGTTATTTTTGGTTACACTTTACACAAACATCCTCATTACTGGAGGAAAATATATTACTTAGGGGTAGCAGGACATTTAAAATGTCAGCAGTGCCATCTGTCGCACACTAAACAGAGATTTTGTTAAAAATATCTAAATGAGATTTGCCATTTACAAACTTTCAATTAGATTACTACATCACTTGCTACAACTGTTTGCATTTGTATTTGAATTAGTGGCAATTTGACTGCTCTGTTTTATTTTAATATTTATACCCTGACTAAAGGTGACTGACTAAAGATGATTTTTTTAAGCATGTTCATTTAATTTTGTTTAAAGTTCAGAAAATAACCATGAGCCTTATCAAAAAATGTTAAAAAAAAAAAAAAAAAAAAAAAAGGATGTCTTTTCATTTTAATTTTTGAAAGATTTGAGTACTAGATAAATGGGAGCCAAACAAAAATCTGTTTTGAATAGGCTGCTTTGAAGATGAAGCCTTTGCTTTTAATAAAGTGTGCTTTGGTTTGTCACTTATTTCTTCTAATCTGACAATAGGCTAAATTGTGTTCTAATAAGTAATAATGAATTCTTTGATATATTATTTGAACCCAAATCATAACAACAACAACAACAACAACAACAACAACAATAATAATAATAATAATAATAATAATAATAATAATAATAATAATAATAATAATAATAATAGGGCTACAATGACCACCATCTTGAAATGCATATTAATTATTACAGTGTGTGTGGAAAACAAATGACATTTTTATTGTAATATATTTTGTTGTAATATAGTGATTCTTAGTACTTTATGACATCCATTGCTCAAGGAGGATTTATTCTATCGCAATATTCCAGGCCCTACCACAATAATAATTATGATTTTAAGATTTGTAGGCTTTCAGCTTCAAATGTCAATACTGTATTAGAACAGTCCTTGCAGGTGTCAGAATACCTTATAACTAGCAAGAAATTATGGTACTTTTATTTATTTAAATCCTTGCTTTTGTGTGTAATGGAATGGTTTAATTTGGCCAGAGAGACGTATGGCACAGTTTATTTAACAAGTTGCTTAATTCGCCATACACCCTTACAGAAAGAGATTCTGAAGGAGTTTTTACCTTCTCAAATGTGTCATGCTAAGAACCCCCAATCTAAATGGAAACTGTCCCTGTAGAATAACACTCTTATGGGGAAAAATGATTGTTCAAGGGTAATTTAAATAGTTAATGGTTCTTGGCTCCCTAAAGGGGCCCTAACTGGAACCATCTCTGATAAGGAAACACTCTGTTGCAGAGATTTATATAGATGAACATTGATTCCCCAGAGGGACAAGCCAGATAATCCTTAATGGTTCCATATTTAACCATATTTTTTGCTCTTGAAAAATGTAGACTCTTGTGTCACAGGGAACTAGTAGAACCACAGAAGTAAGATATGACTGCCTGTCAATTGCTAGTTTCCATTATATAATAATAATAATAATAATAATAATAATAATAATAATAATTATTATTATTATTATTATTATTATTATTATTATTATTATTATTATTATTATTATTATTATTATTATTTAAGGGCACATTTAATGGTATTTTTGGGGCACATTTCTTTCAAAAATAAAACTTCTACATTGCTTCTTCAGTGCCTCTGATGCCGGGAGTAGATGAAGACTTTTATGTTCATTCTTACAGAACACAACAGTGTAGCTGTTCCAGCACGGAAAACATGGCGGACTGTTTGCAGCTCACTCAGGGGAGGATCTATGCCAATAGGGCAGAGTCCCTGGGTGGGGCTTGTTCCAACGTGACATCACATTAGGGCAAAAATGAAAATGGCTCATTTTGAGATACTGGTTGTGTACACACTCTGCCGACACAGATTTATGTTAAAACACCGTTTAAAAATGAATTTTGCATAATGGGTCCCCTTTAAAACAAAAAAGTCAACTCAGAATTTAATCATAAAATAAATCTTTTGCACCACTCAGGATTGCTTACTGATTTTAAATTAGAGGGTGGATATTACCTTAAAGAGCAAGATATAATTTCAGGATATTATCATATAGAGGTCTGTTTGGGATAGAGTTATACTGCCAGTCAAAAGTTTGAAACCCTTTTTTTTTTTCATTTTATTGCAATTAAATAATTAAAAACAAACAAACTATTCCATCAAATCCCTAAATCATCGTATTTAAGAACCATCATTGTCCACTCTCAGGCTGTAATGGGACTCTAACTGAGTGCTTTATTAAAGGTGCACTTGTTTGGTGAAGCAGTTAATTTAAGACTGTTAGTGACTATAAACTGGGATTTGTTACAACTTGGGAGTTGATAATAGACAGTGTTATTTTCAGCTGTAACACAATGTTATGTTCAATAAGTGCCTAATTAGAGGGATTCAGGTTGGCCTTTTCCAGTTACAGCTAGATCCCCCCCCCCCCCCCCCCACATTAAATAGTCACTTATATTTTGTAAATTTAGAGGATTTAACTTGATTTAATTTCTTAAACTAAACATATTTTAAAAACCTTGCAGCTTATGTACAAAAATAATCATAGTCTTTAGGTTAATTGTGTGTATTTGCTTTTGAGAAGGCACAGTTCAGTGTGTTTGTTCACATTACACAGATGCGTAACACGAGAACCTCATCAATGAATGTAGAGAGCTCTTAGTTTCCCTTCTCTGGCTGAACACAATAATGCTGTTGGTTGAAATATGAGTCTGTATTAGACATTAGCACAGTAGTGACCTCAAACAGAGAGACGGCTGAGCTCTCAGACTCAATCAGCATCTGTGATTAAATTACTATCATCTCATGGCATGTGCAAAGATTACGAGGTTTAAACTACAGGGTGTCCCAAAACTCTCCATACACAGGGGAAATTAAAACTTTTTAGCAAAAAGTCTTCCCAAATTTGTTTTATATTATATATATTTTTTCCTGATAGCCTTTAAGAATGCTTTTGACAAAAATAAATAAATAAATAAATGTATTGAAATCATTCTCATGGCTGGATCGCAAGGTTGCAATACACTTTAACAGGAAACATGGCAAGCATATTACACATGACAGTGTTGCCAAACTTATTAACAAATTCTAAAAGACTGGAAGTGTTGCGGGCCAACCGAGAAGTGGACGTCCATGAACACCCACTGATGAAGGCATGACCGATGTGGTATTGGCATACATAGTCCACTATGTATGGAGACTTTTGGGACACCCTATAGATGTGTAGCAAAGATGGACCTAGCTAAGTCATGTCTTTAATTATAACAGTTAAATTAATTGACAAGGTTAATATGAGGTGATACTTCATTGTAAACAGTGTTTATTTCTGGCTCAGTGTAGTAGCAGATCTTTTTTGTAATGCTGTCTCCACAGTGGAGGTGTGTTAGAAAAGGGTCGTGAGCAGGGTCATTTTCTAGGAATGTAAAATCATTGTTTGGACAGTGTGTGTTGTAGGTGTAGGTAAGTCTCCCGCTTGCTGTGTGTGAAGCAATGGAAAGGTACAAGACCATAGATCCCAGTGTTCTGCTGAATAATGAATGAGACAGCGGTATCATCGCGTCATCTAAAACCCAGTCTCTCCTCTCAACTCCACTACATTCCTGCAAATGGAAAAGGGGGGGATGGGGGTGGAGTGAGTGTGTGTGTGTGTGTGTGTGTGTGTGTGTGGAGGGGTATGTGTCGGTGAATAATTCAAGCCAAATCAGTTTACAGAGACTCAATCAGCTCTTACTCAGCTTCTCACTGCCTGTGTACACCAGCTAAACACATTGCTTGGACAGGACACTGTTTATTTTCAGAATATTTTAAATTTTTTAGACAGTTTTTATAGACCTTTTTTCCCTAAAGGATACGGCATTGGTCACCTGAGCGTCATGGCACCATGGTACACAGACTGTTAGGGCTGGCTGATTTCTCCCTAACTGTATTCCTGCTTCCTCTCCTTCTGCATGGTAAGAGGTCATGCACTAAGGTTAAATGCAACTTGGCATAAACTTCTGGTTAAATGCAACTTGACATAAACTTAATGGCTGCGTTTTTTATTTACTTGTCACAATGGATAAAATAAAAATGCACCAGGGAGATCTTAACATTGAAAAAGATTGTTAGGCAGAATTTAAGCACAATTGACAGTTACTGTTATCATGCCAAGGTTTATTTTCCAATAATAGCGCACCTCAAAGTTCTTTATTCCTGTTATACCATAGCAATTTATCCATTTATGGTTTATTAAGAAACAACACATTGTATGTTATATTAATTTATAGTTGCATTTAATGTTGTGGAGCATCATTAAAACAAGCTCTTGTTATTGCTTACATTATAGTAATTGTTTTCTCACTAGCCTCTCTTTTAAAATATGTATATAATTAAAATTTATCATTCAAATTTTATATAAATATGTATCATACTTAACCATATTAACAAATATGCACAATTATTAATTCTTTTATGAGTGCCTGCCATACAAGTCCCTAAGAAAGTAAATTGTTACTATAGAAATGATCATTTATTAGAAAGAGTGCATTAATATGAACGTGTAATTTGCAGCTGTATTACTGTCTGAGCTGCTATTACAGAAAAGTCAACACCTTCTGACCAATCAGATTTGAGAATTCAGCAGCGCTGTGGTATATCTGTTAGTAGGATCCCAGTTAATGTTAATTTATGTGTGCGACTTTTGACTGTTTTTGCAGGTAAAATGTATAGATACTTGTAAACCTGGTAATACACTATGCTTTCAGGTCTGGAGATTGTGGACCCAGGGCAAGTCATCTACAGAGAGTCCAGGACCAATGGAGTGGTGGACAAAGGAGTGATCCTGGAATGTGGCCCCACTCTCCCTGATATCTACATCTGGAGCTTTACCAAACCAGGAACCGAGACGATTCGAGCCGTAGTGTATAACTTTGGGAAGGGTCCAAAACTCCAGCAACTGGCCAAAGATTTGGGTGACCTGAACGTCATCAGTAACAGCGCCTCTCTATCCATAGTGAAGCTTCCTCTAGCTGCAGAGGGCTTATACACCTGCCAGGCTCTGTATGACACCACAGATGGAGCCAAGCTTTACTATTACTATGTGTATCTGCGTGTTTTAGGTTAGTGACTAGTGCTCAGGGTGAGATCTAATACAGGATGAGCTCAAGAGTATTTCTTACATGAGAAAATCAATCTCTTAATACGTCAGAGTCTAGATTGTCCACTAAATACTGATATGCACAAGGTTTCAAGTTTAACTGGGAAAATAGGTCAATCACGTAGAATGAGATTTTATCTAGAGAGCTCCATCACCTGGTGTAAAAACTTTTTAATTGAAACAAAGAAAAATGTATTGTTTAGAATTTAGGGTGCATTTAATTTAGACCGCTAAGGGTCATTTATAGCAATATCAAGTGCATTATGGGCAAACATTTAAAGTTTTTTCTCCACTTGGAATAACTGACCCAAACTCATCCAACAAGATTTAATGCAGAACTGGAGAATCAGGTCCATGTCAAGATTTCAAGAGTTCATTATTAATTCTTAAGGAGAATAAATATTGCCTCCAGAAATGCTATATCATTGTAGCTACAATTTTACTGCAAGTGATGATTGTAAAAACAGGTGATTTCCTTCAAACACTGTAACAGTTGGCCGATTCAGGATATCACAGGTAAACCCTAGTTGGTTGTTTCACAAAGTCAGATGATACATTGGAAAACGTTTTTAATACGGAAACAATTTTGCAGTTACTTAGACTATTTTAGCTATTATTTATTCCCAACTTTTCAGTCAAACCATGTTGATTTAAGACAATTTTAATATGCTAATGTATATAAATGCTAATCAAGCCGTGGTTGGCTTCTGTTAATTGTCATTTCTAATGAGGCAGACTCAGGTCAGTACTTTTATCATGGGTTCTTTTCTCACGACTGTGACCCAGGCATTACTGCTAGCAAGCTATCATATGTCCATGGTGGGGTTAATATCAGGCATCTATAAAGGCAGCTAATGTACATGAGAGCATGTGTGAACAGATATATTTCTGTATGTTGTCTCAGGACACTGCATTTAATCTTTTTCTACTATGTAAAGTCTACTCCACTGTTAGCTTGGGTTTTGACCCCAACCCCCCCCCCCCCATTATTATTATTATTATTATTATTATTATTATTAATATTAATATTATTATTGCATGTTACACATTTCACATGCTAAAATACTTTGAAGGAAATGTATGACCATTTTAGGTTGCAGAATTATCCAAACTATTATAATTATTCTTGTTGTCTTGTTTTATTATCATTTAGCGAAGTATACTTATAGGTAGAATATAGGTAGTAATTTGGCATATTTTGTCCGTATCTAAGTAACCGAGCAATGAGTACAAGACCAACAGTGACATAGAACATCTGGAAGGACATATATTTACTTTGTTGTAAACAATGTGTAAACATCTCCTTGGCTATTTTTGGCTAGATTAACTATAAAACCACAAAAAACAAGATGCTGGTGATGACTTTATGACCCAAAAAAAAGTCATCTCAGAATGTCAGAATTTACCAGTCACAATTTTTAAAAAGTAAAATGGTCTGGAAGGTTCAAGATCTCTCTAAATCTCTATAGGTAAAGCATGACCCTGTGAGAAAACAAGATGTCAGCAAGATTATATAGATAGCTAAAGAAAAAGATGGTTAAGGCCAATCCAGTTGGCTATGCTTTTCAATACATAGCTAGCACATGTATCTATTTACTGATGTCATTCTTGCTAGTTAATAAGAGTACCAACCATAATAATGCTAACATGTCTTACAGTGCCTGTGTCCAAACCCTACATCTTGTTGAGTGACTCCTCGCCAGTAGAGGGTGTATCAGTGTGGATGCGCTGTGGTCTGGAGAATGGCACAGGTCCAATTCACTATGTTTGGGAACAGGAGAACCATAGTGGGCAGGTCAGCATACTGGCTGAGAGCGACAGCGATCTGATCAACATCACCTCAGTAAGCCGCAATCAAACAGGCTGGTTCAGGTGCCTGGCCAGGAACGAGGTCAATCAGCAGAGTGGTGACCGTATCTGGTTAGACGTCATATGTGAGTGAGAACTTGGACAATATCTGTCTTTTAAACATCTACTCCATAAATTTTCAGTGAAGTTTAGCAGTTCCTTACACAACTGTTCCATTTTTTTAGTTGGACCAGATCTGCCTCAGATTGATGTAACACCCTATTCAGTAACAGATCGAGGATACTCAGCTCTGGAGAGAGAGACTGTTTCCCTCCTATGTCAAGCTTCCTCCAACCCTCCCAGTCTGTATGTCTGGTTCTACAATAACTCCCAGGTGTACACCGGACCACAGCTCACCATCACCAAAATCCTACGAATGCACACAGGCTACTATGCCTGTCTGGCCCAGAACACTTACCTGAACACTCGTTCCAAGAAAACCATCACTCTCACCGTCTACTGTGAGTCTTCTACTGTCATGACTCATATGGATCATATGGCCATTTCCTGTGTCCATGCAACCTCTTCTGGTCAACCTCTAGTGTGGTCTTATCTGAACTTTACTTGTCTATCATTCATACCTTTGCTTCCTATTATACTTTCCCTTATACCCATGTATACACATACACACACTGTTCGATGTCCACTGACTGGGGATGTGCAGCAAAATATTGTTCTCTGTCTACAACAAGCGTCTGGATGAGGTAAAGACAACTTTCTGGCAGCTGTGAACTTGAAGGTATAGAGCTGGTATCATGACAAGCAACAGAAAGCATTCTTGTCATGACCTCAGATCCACACTGAGAACAAAAATCATAGGGCTGTATTCAGAGGTCAGTTATACACGTGTAGTGAGTTAATACCAATGAGGTAAGTGGTAGAGGACTGGAAGGTTGTGAGTTCAAATCCCAGCACTACCATGCTGCCACTGCTGGGTCCTCAACCTCAACTGCTCAAAATGTATAAATGAGATGAATGTTTGTCACTCTGGATAAGAGTGTCTGCCAAATGCCAGTGCCATAAATGTAAGACCACAATTGTGCACATTGCTATTCAGACCTCAGACATAACTTTGGACTTAAGTGCTACTCAGATAGTTGCATGAGAATTACATAAAGCGGAGGTATGTCTCAGTTACATGCGATTCTGATCTTAGACGTTCCCATTTTTCTTGTACAAAATCCAGTCTCAGACACTTCTACTTAAAAAAATCTGACACCCTCGGGGCATGAACTATACCCAGGTGGTTTACATATTCTGAATGGAGCATCCAGGTACTTGACTTATGTGTAACCCATTTGTGAATATGCTAAACTTGCCCCACATAAATATTGACATAACTTTTGAACTTACTTGTAAGTTGGCAACTCTGAATACAGCCCATAGTGCTTTGCCTGAGACTGACAAACTGCAATAGAATGGTTAAATATGTTAAGGTTGTTGTGATAAGAACCTGACTAAGTTAAGAATGCAATAGTAAGATTTTGTCCCAAATAATTGTTTCTCCTTACTGTTTATCTTAAAAAAAAACTGGTGGTGTGGCCAAGGGTTGTGAAAGCCCCCCTCAAGAACTACAACATTTAATTTTCAGAAAAATACCACAAATTTTCTAGAAATGCTCTGTGCCTTTTACAAAAGGAATATATTAAATTGCGCAAAAATAGTTAAAATGCAGTCAATTATGTTGCCCATCAATGTATACAGTGCATCCGGAAAGTATTCACAGTGCTTCACTTTTCCCACATTTTGTTATGTTACAGCCTTATTCCAAAATGGATTAAATTCATTATTTTCCTCAAAATTCTACAAACAATACCCCATAATGACAATGTCAAAGAAGTTTGTTTGAAATCTTTGCAAATTTATTCAAAATAAAAAACAAAAAAAGCACATTTACATAAGTATTCACAGCCTTTGCCATGACACTCAAAATTGAGCTCAGGTGCATCCTGTTTCCACTGATCATCCTTGAGATGTTTCTATAAGTTGATTGGAGTCCACCTGTGGTAAATTCAGTTGATTGGACATGATTTGGAAAGGCACACACCTGTCTATATAAGGTCCCACAGTTAACAATGCATGTCAGAGCACAAACCAAGCCATGAAGTCCAAGAAATTGTCTGTAGACCTCCGAGACAGGATTGTTTCGAGGCACAGATCTGGGGAAGGATACAGAAACATTTCTGCAGCATTGAAGGTCCCAATGAGCACAGTGGCCTCCATCATCCGTAAATGGAAGAAGTCTGGAACCAGCAGGACTCTTCCTAGAGCTGGCCGCCCGGCCAAACTGAGCGATCGGGGAAAAAGGGCCTTAGACGGGGAGGTGACTAAAAACCCTATGGTCACTCTGACAGAGCTCCAGCGTGTCTCTGTCGAGAGAGGAGAACCTTCCAGAAGAACTCTGCAGAACTCCATCAATCAGGCCTGAATGGTAGAGTGGCCAGATGGAAGCCACTCCTCAGTAAAAGGCACATGACAGCCCACCTGGAGTTTGCCAAAAGGCACCTGAAAGACTCTCAGACCAAAGATTGAACAAAGATCGAACTCTTTGGCCTGAATGGCAAGCGTCATGTCTGGAGGAAACCAGGCACCACTCATCACCTGGCCAATACCATCCCTACAGTGAAGCATGGTGGTGGCAGCAACATGCTGTGGGGATATTTTTCAGTGGCAGGAACTGGGAGACTAGTCAGGATCGAGGAAAAGATGAATGCAGCAATGTACAGAGACATCCTTGATGAAAACCTGCTCCAGAGCGCTCTGGACCTCAGACTGGGGCGAAGGTTCATCTTCCAGCAGGACAACAACCCTAAGCACACAGCCAAGATAAGAAAGGAGTGGCTACAGGACAACTCTGTGAATGTCCTTGAGTGGCCCAGCCAGAGCTCAGACTTGAACCCGATTGAACATCTCTGGAGAGATCTGAAAATGGCTGTGCACCGACGCTCCCCATACAACCTGATGGAGCTTGAGAGGTCCTGCAAAGAAGAATGGGAGAAACTGCCCAAAAATAGTTGTGCCAAGCTTGTAGCATCATACTCAAAAAGACTTGAGGCTGTAATTGGTGCCAAAGGTGCTTCAACAAAGTATTGAGCAAAAGCTGTGAATACTTATGTACATGTGCTTTTTTTTTGGTTTTTATTTTTAATAAATTTGCAAAGATTTCAAAAAACTTATTTCACGTTGTCATTATGGGGTATTGATTGTAGAATTTTGAGGAAAATAATGAATTTAATCCATTTTGGAATGAGGCTATAATATAACAAAATGTGGGAAAAGTGAAGAGCTGTGAATACTTTCCGGATACCATGTCTCAGTTGTGTTTCTGTATCAAAGGGTTGTTTTAAGGGGAGGGGGTGCTAGCTTCTCACCCAACCCTCCTCCTTTCTCATCTGGGCTTGGAACTGGCAGTGGCAGAGTTGTATACCATGTATTGTAACTAGCACAAAATATACTTTGCCTCTAGCTCTTAGTTGTACAGGCCCTGGCTTCTCTGGATCAGTTCCCTTCAGAGGTATTCAATAATTTTCTACTCACAGATCCACCAGATGGTGTGCCATCTTGTTCTATCTTCCCAACTAATAACTACAATGACTTAGCGCTCATCTGTTCCTGGGAGGGGGGTTACCCTCCAGCTACCCTCAACTGGAGTCCATATGTGAATGGAGACAACTCACAAGGTGTCTCTAACATCACTCGGATTCAGTTAGGGCCTGAGACGGCTAACAACTCTGCATTCACCTGCTATGGCTCACATGTGGCACTTAGTTTCCCACAGCGCTGTAGCACCAAGACATGTGAGTACTATGGTTCACTGACCTAACCACAAAGTAGGCTTATAAATATCAGAATGAATATTAAGTTCTTGAGAAGTTTCCTAATTGAGTATTAAACTCAAACCATGACATATTAGACTTTTGTCCAAATATCCCTTGTGTCCCAGGGCTGCCGAATGAAGAACCCCAGTGTTCTGCATATGCGACTCGTAATAATGAGTACCTGATGCTGTCCTGCTCTTGGGAGGGTGGTTTCCCTCGGGCTCTGCTGTGGTGGGCTTCTAGTTCAGGAGATATGCAAGGAACATCTGAGGAGAACTCCAACATTCTGGTCCTGCGCTCCAGTGCCACCTACAGCGGCAAAGCATTTGTTTGCCATGCCAAACATCCACTGGTTAAAGAGAGCAAGCAGTGCATGTTAAAATTGGGTAAGTACTGATCATTCAGAGGCTATATTTAGTTGCTGTGTTTACAGTACTTGTGTATTGTAAGGCGTAAGGAGAAGTATCCTATCAGCTAGTCATTCTTTTTATCCATTGTTTCTTCCAGAAGCTCCAGTGTTAATGACTCAGCGCAGTGTTGTTTCAGTGTATGAAGGAAATGATGTCCAGCTCACCTGCATCCTGAGCAAAAACTATCCTGCGGTCACAGAGATTACTTGGTACAATAATATGAAACAAAAGGTGGGTGACAGTGGTACACCCAAGAAGTATGTTCTTCAGCAAGCTGCTGCCTGGTCCAACCTGACTGTCCGGGAAACAGATGGCATGGTGGATGGTGGAGAGTACTGGTGTTCTGCTACCAATGCTGTTGGAGGAGCAGAGATTCCCATCTTACTGGTGGTGCTTAGTGAGTGTACTACAAGTTACTTCCTGAATTATTTCACTACACAGTTGTGTTGTAGTGATTATTTTGTAGTGGATTTTGTTATTGAGTTATTGAATTTGACCATAGTGGAATTTTTGACAGTAAAATGCTAGCTCTTATGGTTCTTGTCCTCCATCATTATCTTTAACTGATATTGTGTTAAAGCAGTTTTTGGTTAAATTGATTGAACGTTGTCAAACAAAGTTTGACAAATTAAATTGAGTAGTGGATTGCTGTGGCATTCCACAAGGCACCATTATGAGACAACTGTTGTTTCTTTGATATGTTAAAGATATGTTAATGAGTTTCTTATTCCAGATATTCCAGGCTTTTGCTATTTTTATTGATTTATTTATTTAATGATGATAATAATGATCTCTAATGAATGTCTCTAATGACCCAGGGATTTTGGGCAATTCACTTTTGCTCTAATTCCTAGAAGCTAAACTGAAGTCATACTCAGAAAATGTATGAACTCCAAGTTTAAAATGTAATAAAGTTCTTTATTTTAAATGTATAATAAGTCAAAGAACAGATTCATACAAGTAGGGAAAAAAATTATGGCAGTCAGAACTGTTTCATGAGCCGTACTTGGTTAAAAAAATAAAAAAAAAAAATAAATAAATAAATAAATAAAATAGCTGCTTTACAAACTATAACTAGTTTTTTAAAAAGCAGAATGAGCTGAGGCATAACTATGTGAACTTCTTAACTTGAAAACAATGCAACAGTAAATGCCAGTCAAATAAAATGATGAATATGAGGTGTTTACTGAATACATATTACAAGTCTACTTGTAAAGTGTTAATGACTGAATTTCCATTCAGGGTACCCAATGCCTCCAAATGTCACCATCATTAAGATTATGTACAGCAGTCGTCAACGGACAGATGTTAATGTGGAATGGCAGATCCTGTCAGATGATGACTTTACTGGGTTCTTCATAGAGCGCCAAAATCTCCCATTCCCACTCTGGCAAAAAATGGTAGGAGATCTGGACCCCAGCATCCGAAGCTTCCAAATCACCAACCTGGATCCCTCTGGCACATATGCGTTCCGAATCACGGCTGTCAATCGCCGCACTATTGGACATCCCTCAGAGGTCAAGAGTCCAGGTGGGAACTGACATGAAATTGTATCAGGTTGATAATAGCTACAGATTGTCACTGGTACAAACTTACCCTAAATGTAGCCAGTCAGCTAAGACATATATTGGTGTCTGACATCTGTTCTTTCATTTTGTACTGCAGCTACAAAGTTAATGTAACTTCTAATGTAGCTACAGGTACTGGAACTATTGGCATGTCCAAATAAAACTCATTAGTCTATGTCACAGGTTCCCAACCCTGCTCCTGAAATAACCCTGTCTTGCATATTTTTGTATTTTCTCTGCTCCCAGAACTCCTGATTCAACTAATCATCTAATTAACAGCTGAGCTGAAGTCGGTGCGTTAGATCTGAGCACATTAAAATGTACAGAACAGCGGGTATTCCAGGTCCAGGCTCGGAACATGTAGTGTACATAATTTGATTTTTAAACAAGTCAAACTTTGGGAGGCGGGGCCTGGGAGTGCAATGATACCAAACTGTGCTAAATAAATGATTCCAATTGTTCAAGATGGCCAACCTCTACAGGGTCCAGCAACATGGTGAAATTTAATCATACTGTGTCCTAAACCACACTGGCAGATGAACTGGATGCAGTTTGAAGCACAAGTTAGCAACACTAGCCTTGTAGCATTACAAAATACAAAATTAAAGCAGTCGGACACTGAACATGTCTCTGAATATACTTAACTCTAAATATACATAACTATGTTTGATACAACAGTTTCTTTTAATTCAACTGACAGTGAGCAATCTAACAGAAATGGTACTTTTTTGTGTTTTGTTTTGTCTACTTAGGTGAAATGCACCATCACAAGTTCACCACTTAACCACAACAACAAACAAACCTCACACACTCGCTCTGACACTCTGTCTCTTTACATGATCTGTCTGTCATCTAATTCTTTGACCTTTCCTAACATTACTGTTGGACTGTACTTTTTTTTGGTTTGCCTTTTTAAGAATGAAGGCTATGTCAATATAATAACAAATACTATCTGAATTAAAGATAAACATTATAATTTTCACATTAACCAGTTCAGCTCATAAAGAATTCAAACATTTATCTGTACTAGAGGATGTTAGAGGCAAGTGTGAAATTATATCCAGATGGATAATAATCAAGGTTTGCTGTCTTCCAGCTCTTCCAGGCTTTAATGCTTATCCCGCCGTTATTGGAGCAGCTATTGGAGGCATGCTTGTGGCGACGATAGCTACAGTACTGCTGTTCATGTATGTGGTGAGGAATCGCAGCAACAACCCACGTAAGTGTGACATTGCAACAAGGGTATCGCATTGCACCATATTTCCCTTGTAATTTAGGATTAAGTCAGTGTGCAAATTTAATTTCATGTTCATCATTTGCTAATACGTGTTGCCAACTTATTTCTGCAGGACTTCATGATTTGATATTTGGCAGGTATGTATGACAAGCTGGAACTGTTAATCTTGAATATGAATATAGGAATCTTTTTTATTTGGCACTAGTGTAAGTTAAAGATGACGTTTGCGATTTCTAAAAGTGTTTTAGACCTGTAATAATCATATAACTTCAAAGATGTTCAATCTTGCCATGCAATGGATTTAACTATTCTATTATTGCTTTTTTTTTTTTTTAAATGACAGTTTACAATTTCTGGCCCTGAAATTAGCTCCGCCCACAGACAGAATAGAGTTGCTCCTCTCTGCACCTTTCCCTTAGGAAACAAATACCAGGGCAAATGTAGTTTCAGCTTAAGGTGTGGGGTCTACCTTATAGAGGGCATGCCCATCAATTTTTTGCATTCAATTTCATTGCAGTGCAAATTTTGCGGTGCAAAAATTGCTCAATACTTTAAATGCATTAATGTTAATTACTGTAATTGAATCTGATATAGAAAGCAAATTAAGTTGCTGTATATCCATTTAAAACGGCATATTTTCAATATATTTTATTTATGATTTTACTCACAGGCAAAACAGCCAGTCTAGAGAAAATATCAACTCTCCTGAGGATGAAGTTGTTAGTGGATCAGATGCAGATGGAGGAGGAGAGACGAGTCAAGGTACCATACTCAAACTTACACAAAAATAATGTAATAAAAAGTGCTAAAAGGATTTGGAGATCTATTTAATTTGACATGACGGTAAGATTTACTGTATATTCTCAACAGGCCAATCCTACTGCACCCCAGTGCATACACTCAAATATTTTAACTGGTGTCTCTCATTCCATTTCATAAGAATGGAACTTGGACATAGTGTATGCTACCTTATAGGAAAAATCCATCCTGAAGAACTTTCTAATTAACATGATCTATTATTATTATTATTATTATTATTATTATTATTATTTGAGATCAAACTTCTATTCATTGACATGCTGGTCTGTTTTCCCTTTGTTACCCACAATGCCTTCCTGCTGATAGTGGTACATTGAGGTTTAGTGCTCACGTTATCTCTACCTAAAGAAAGAAACGAAGCAGCGCTTTAGTCCTTTAGTCTGTCCAACTCTCTCACCTCATCATTTGTGCACTCATCTCAAACAAAAGTTCTAAAGCTTCAACTTTCATGTTAATACCAACATCAACCATCAACACCATCAGACTCGTCATCTCGTAGATCGTTAGCTAGCCGAGACGCTGCCGTAACTCAGTGAACTGTGTCGTATACTGTACATAGCTGCACTGAATTCTGGACATTTAGTTCTAACATTTGCTGTTTACACTCAGTCTACATTGAATTTCTCATAATTATGACTTTGTACCTCTCTGGAAAATGGTGAGTGTGAGAAGAAGCTCTTGCTCTTTTGCTTTTAGGAGCCTACAGTGACACATGACCATTATCCTTTACGTTTGCTGAATTTTTGTTCTCTCACTCTCTCGTAATGTCCACCCTGTTATACCAGTGTGGCAGACAACCACTAAGTTCTCATGGGAACAATGAAAATACAGCAACAACCTACATACAACAACATGCACATTAACACTACTAATCACAAAAATTTCTAAAACTATGTCAAGATAAATGTATTTAATGTGCTTCAGGGTGGAATTTTCCTTTAAGATCTGGAGCATGGGGAAAGATTTGATGGCCCTGCTGTAGTAGGACTATAAGAGGAATTTATTTGGCAGTATACAATGAAGCAAAGCATGTTAAAATTATTACATTAGCCTACTTATGATTATATTGACATACAACAGTATAATATATTATACATTAATACACCAAAGTAGTGGTGCTACCATTAACATGCTATGGGAAAGTACTAAACAGGGGAAAGTACTAAGAGCTATTAGCCTAAACATATCAGCAGTGAGTAGATTAACTACACATAAATAGCATAACAAGGCTTTAGATTTATACACTGCTATATAATAATGTGGGTTTAAGAATGAACATAGAGGGAGTTTCCTTGCCTGATGGAGGGACTGAGAGCAGGAAACAGTGGTAAATTTGGGCAAATTAGTATATATCTATTGTGTGTGTGTGTGTGTGTGTGTGTGCGTGTGTGTGTGTATATATATATATATATATATATATATATATATATATATATATATTACAAATAAAATTATTTTTTTTATTTAACTGGCATGTGCACATGATAAATCTCTGAGAAAAATCTCTGAGCATGCATCACTGCCATCTGCTGTTTTTGTGTTTTGTAATTCTCTGTGCATCCCCTGATAACATTTCCTTTCCCAGGACCATCTGTGGTGCTGCCACGACCCACCGCAACACCCACAAATCTCCCCCCAGGAGATGAACCCGTCAATGTCACTATCACTGTCATGGCCTCGAGCTAGATCCACCATGCAAACTGAAAGTTTTTATTTGATATAGAAATAAACGAAGTAAAATGGGGGGGAAAAAAAAAAAAAAAACCTACCTCGAGGATTTATGATATTGGCACAGAGAATACACACATGCACTGTTATATCTATATATGGTGCTTGAAAGTTTGTGAACCCTTTAGAATTTTCCATATTTCTTCATAAATATGACCTAAAACATCATCAGATTTTCACACGAGTCCTAAAAGTAGATAAAGAGAACCCAATTTAACAAATGAGATAAAACTATTATACGTGGTCATTTATTTATTGAGGAAAATGATCCAATATTGCATATCAGTGAGTGGCAAAAGTATGTGAACCTCACTCACACTTGATTGAAAACACTGTAAAAGACTGTAATTTCACCTTAAAATTAAACTGCTAATCCTAGAGGTTCACACACTTGTTAATTATAATTTTCCACACACTTTTTAAGATAATTTTGTAAAATCCAAATAAGCTTTACTGGAAAGGGTTTAAACAATGTTTTTCACGCTTGTTCAATGAACCATAAACAATTATTGCACACGCACCTGTGGAACAGTCCTTAAGACACTAACAGTTTACAGGCGGTAGGCGATTAAGGTCACAGTTACAGTAATTTAGGACACTAAAGAGAACTTTCTACGGATTCTGAAAAACACCAGAAGAAAGATGCCTAGGGTTCCTGCTCACCTGCGTGAACATGCCATAGGCCTGCTGCAGGGAGGCATGAGGACTGCACATGTGGCCAGAGCAATAAACTGCAATGTCTGTAATGTAATACGCCTAAGACAGTGCTACAGGGAGACAGGAAGGACAGCGGATCGTCCTTGCCGTGGAAAATTACATGTAACCGTGTGTCCCCCCAGACGTGATTGAAAACTTGCAGATGCCTTGGTGGAAGAGTGGACGAACATCTCACAGCAAGAACTGACAAATCTGGTGCAGTCCATGAGGATGAGATGCACTGTTATACACCACATACTGACTGTTACTTTTGATATTGACCCCCCCCCCCCCTTGTTCAGGGACTCATTATTCTATTTCTGTTCATGAAATGCCTGTGAAACTTGTTCAGTTTATGTCTCTCAGTTGTTGAATCTTTTTATGTTAATAAAAAAATTACACATTAAGAAATTTGCTGAAAATACAAGCAGTTGAATGTGAAAGGACGTTTCTTTTTTTGCTGAGTATATATTATATATATATATATATATATACACACACATACATATATATATATATATATATATATATATATACATATATATCACACATACATACATACACACACACACACAAGTTAAAAATTGAAAAATCGGGTTTACTGGCTTATTAAGATGCCATCCTTGCTTTAGCATTGTAAGAAACGGGAATATTAAACTACCTGCAAAAGTCGCATACATCTAAAGAAAGGATTATATTATAATAACAGTTCTGAAATAATTTTGAAAAGTTAACACTTGTTTTCATTATAATCTTTTCATATAACTAAGTATAAGATGATATATTGGGAAACTAAGCATTTGTAAACAATAACATTCTTATTTTCTGAATTTCCCTTGGTATCTTCATTTTCTGAAACTCGAAAGTCACACCTGCCTTTAAATATATATATATATATATATATATATATATATATATATATATATATATATATATATATATATATACACACAAAATTAAATCAATACCTTCTGACCAATCAGAACCAAGCATTCAATAGCACTGTGGTGTAAAACATTTTACTGTGAACATTAATTACATTTATATTGAACATTCAAATGCTTTTTTTTTTTAATAAAAAAAAAATTAAGTCAAAGTTGTCATTTTCTTGTTTTTGGAAATATTTATTCTTAGCTTTTTCAAACAGGAACAGCAGGATAAAACTTTAAAACAAGTGAGCAAGAAACAAGGGGTGGTCTTAAAACTTCACAGTGGGGGGGGGGGGGGTGCTTTCACATTCCTTATTCATGCTAACAAACTGGAAACACTAGAAACAAGGGTATAGTATAAAGTAAGAACAAAACATAATATGCAGAGTATATAATGTAGAGTATCAATACTGAACCAAGGTGATTTACTTCATCATGTAAAAACTATAGGAACCCTTTGGTTACTTATGATGTCCGTCAGCTTCTGTTTGAGTTTCACGAATATTGTCTTGAATTCCAAACCATCACCCTGAAAAGGGGGGGGATAGTTATATATTTTAAAATAACTTATACAATAATCTTAGCATCAAGTTCATTTTCTGCCAAGAGTTACTTTCTGCTTACCCTCGATAGTCTGAAATCTACAAGAATACGTTCCTCCATTTCCAGGAAGTGGATTTTGAAGATAAGCTTATTGTTACGGCGATCCATTGTGGACACTGTTGCCTGGAAAAATTTAAAAAATGGAATGCAATGAAAATGTCCTAAATCAGACTGTCATGATCTTACAGTACTTCCCAGTTATTGGTACAGTACCTGGTTGGTGCAGCTCTGTTTCCACGTGTAGCCCAAGCTAATACAGGTGTCACGCAGGGCTGTGCAGGACGCCTCTGCCTCCAGGGTAGTGAAGAACCTGGTCATCCTTCTCACTAACCTCTGCCATAGGCTCTGTGGGATAAACAATTCGGTCAGAGCAGCTCTGGGGGCATCAGTAGGGACTTGAAGCAACAACGGCTGTAGGGACGGCTATTAATGAGTAAATAAGATACCAAGGTAAAGGACCCCCTTCTGTGACAATTTTAAATAAATTATGCCATAAAAAAAGCATTTATTCACAACCCTTTACCTACATAAATGGACACAAGGCTCATTTATCAAAAAGCATTAAAAGATGCATGCTTCTACTATGTTTTGAGATTAACATGTGGATTTTTGCCTGTGGGTGTAAATAATTTGGAAATTCAAGCTTCGTGTCCTTACACAATATTTTTCCATCAAGAATAAACGCAATATCTTTTAAGGGAAATAAAACACCACGGTGTAGGCTAGAGAAGTTTTTTAATGGACAAGTAAAGATATTGAAGCACCCTGAATCAAAACCGAATCCAATCCTAAGCTCTGTGAGAAGATTTCTAAATTTAATACAATGTGTATCCTTGAAAGGTTGAACTGCGGTGAGAACTCCCAGATCCCATATGCTCATTACTTTAAACAACATTACAGATATGCAGCATGAGGTGAAGTGTTATTACCTGGCTAGCACCTGGTGTGCCGAGCAGTTGGCTTCCTAATAGCATGTGATCAGGGCAGGCAGGCTGGGAAAAGCTGACCTGAGCTCCCTCAGTGTGCACCACGTCTTCCCTGACCTCCCACAAGCCCTGTGGCTCTGGCTGAGAGCTGGAAATCTGCGCCCGCTCGTCACTGAGGAGACATCCATGCACTAGATGCTTATATTTTCTGTTGGACAGCTGGGTAAATAATTAAATTATCCTGTACGTGTGAATAACTTCAGACCTGTTCGTTCGTGCTAGCTGAAATCTCGCAGAGTCAGAACGCAGCATCTTGGTTAGTGGTCCGTGGACGTCAGTCTGGCGTTTTCCCCCTGGAGCCAAAACAAACAAACAAACAAAAAAAAACATGAGCAGTCATACAAACACACAAATTCAGTTCGTTTTCAGTATATTTCCTATATTGAACTAAAAAGCCAACTAAATCTTAGCATTGTTTTACTGCCAATTAATGTTGGTAAAATCTGAAGTTTAACATGATTTAACATAAACTAACATAACAAAATCAATCATTTTCAATTTTCCTGTGATGGACTGCCATCTCATCCGAATACTGCAGAGTTTTCCTGATTTTGTGTTCATTTCTGTGATCGCAAAACGGAGAAATCCTGAACGGACTATTAAAATCTTCGTGTTTTTCTCATTACTTCAGCTCATAAACAAAAAAAAAAACATGAAGATCGTTGTGGAGGAATCACGAAAGCACCGAAATAGCCCCAGACCTGATTTGAAGCTCCTGCTGAACCAGCGGTGCTTTTTGATCTCAGGAATGGTGATCCGGTCCTCAGGACTATGGAGCAGTATCTTTGTTAACAGACCTACAGATCAGACAGAGCTCATGTACAGGATTACAAAGAAATAAGCAGAGATTCAGTCCTATTTCAACAATTACTTTCTCAGAGTAACATAAAAATAAAAAATAAAAAGACTTGTATGTCTCCACTGTAATAAAACTCAGGCATGTGGACGGATTGAAAGTGAAGGCAGGAGGAGTGAGTTTCCACTAGATTTCTATTCCTGTGAATCCATGTTCGAGTCACACACGGGGATGTTATTACAGTGATTGTTATTGTGACACGGTGTTCAAGACAGAGGGAACACTTATTCATTAGGAATTTATGCACAAACTACACTTTCAAAACAAAAATGGTGGGGACATGCCCCCCACAGGACTAATCCCATCGAAATAGGGTTAATGTTAAACATTAGCATCACTTTATTCAAGGGGTGTTCTTGTTTGTAATTTTCTCGGAGATAGAGAAACATCACAGTAAATATCACAGTATCATGGTATTAATTGACCATTGAAAAACACAGAAGCTGGTGGTGAAAATTAGAAAACAAAGGGAATATGTCAGTATGTCGTCGTTATAAGCTGAAAGAGAGTAGGCAGAAATTTTTTTTTAAAAAATCTAAATAGTCTCCTAGTGTGCAGTGCTGCTTAGCCAAATATATCCAGCTGTTTGGTTTAGTTCTGGACAGCAATGTCACGGTGTTTGATAGCTGTCATGTGTGATAAAGTTAGGAACATGATAGCAGAGGTACTGTAGCAGAGTAACATATTTACAGCAGTAGTGGATTACACAGCTAAAGGGAAACAAAGGTTGCTGTAATATGATTTCATGAGGAGTCCAAAGGGAGGGGGTTGAGAAATTTTGGAGTGTCACAAAAAAGGGATGAGAACCACCAGAGTAAGGAGCATGATCAAGGTGGAAAAAAACTAAAGCGTGAGATGGTAATTGACAGAAATGCATTATATTTTGAAAACGTGAGGTAACCATCCGATCATCCAACCCTGAAAGCGTACATAGAACTGTAGCGCCCCTACTTTATACCGCCAATTACCAAGAGGCATGGAATCGATCTTCTTCCATGGTGTAAGGTAGGTGTTCTTCTGCAGCCAGTCAGAATACTCCTGACAGCTCTCGCTCGGTTGGTCCCATGGTAACTCTGTAAGAACCAGACACATCCATCAGTAATAATCTGTCCAAGCGGACAGATGCTGCAGGCTCTGCGTCTGTTCCAACAAACTAACACGGGCGTTCTCCTCACCTCCAGCGAGCATGGCAGTGAGAACGATGCCGCAGGCCCAGACGTCTGCAGGCTGAGCGTTAAACTCGGAACGGGACATCAGCTCTGGAGCCACGTAGGGCAGCGTTCCGCACAGGCGGGCCAACTTACGCTCGCGGCCACGGTGCCGGAACATGGTGGCCAGTCCGAAATCTGTGATCTTCAGATTATCTGAGAAACAGATGCGCCGGTTAAGAACAAACGTCCAAATCCATGGATTTTATTTATTTATTTATTTTTACAATTCTTGCCCGAACAAATTAACAATCACCTTTGTCATCTAACAGGATATTTTCTGGCTTGATGTCTCGATGTGTGATTCCGGTACTGTGGAGATATTCCTGTGGACAAAAAGCGGATTAGCGTCTATCTGGTAGGAATGTACATTTTGGAAAACAAGCAAATACTCGAATACTTTAATATTTTCCCTGAGGAAATAAACTTAAACTTGGTCCGCGTGAAGTGCCTTGAAATGTGCGACATTATTCGACTTGATGTAATTTCCACTGAAACAGGAAGTCAGGGTCGAGACATATCTAGTGGCTCCTCCGCCTTTTTAAATCACCAATAGCGTTTAGCTCACCTCACAATGCCCGGGCTAATAATAAGCTGCCGATACGATTTCTATCACTCAACAACGGCAACTTGCCAATGTGATTTTTACATAGTTGGAGGCGGGACACTTCGGATTCTAGAGTGCATTTGATTGGACAGACAATCTGACGAGAAGCTCAAGTGCAGAACAATGTCAACAAAATTGTAGATCCGTGATTGGCGGTACAGACAGACTGTAAATGTTGAATGCATAGATCTTCCGAATGCAAATTTTGTCATTGGTTTGGAGCGCACTAGCTTATAGATAACCTTAAGGCTAACACATTCATATGAAAAGCCACAAAACTTTGATTTTGATTTCACTGGGACTTTAAAGTACAGTTTGTGATGTTTAAAAGTGTTCCAAAATCTGTAATACTTCTAGAATGCCAAAGATACTTTAGGGTGGAAAAAACAAGCAAACAAACAAAAACAAAACACAACTACTATGATTCGTCACAGTGAAATTTTAAGCTCTTTATTTCAGGCTTTTGTTTACAGAAATTAGCTCCGCCTCTAGCTGAAACAGAAACTCGATTCGTAAAGGACTGTTTCAGCATAAAGGGCGATAAATCAGTTGGAGGAACGCGGAACGGCTTTTCAATGCTTTCACTGTAATTGCAGTTCGGGCAGCAGACAGCTCTAAACAGCTCTACATATCCTCTACAGTCTGGATGGACTCTTGGATTTCACTTGATGTGATGGTGCACAGGACCGGTAATGGAGTTATACAACAGCTTTGCAATGCATAACTGCTACTTTACTACATTTTGCTTAGTGTAATCAGCATTACTGCAGTTTCGAAGCCATAGCCCTGCTGCCCATTTCCTGTGAAAGGCAAAATGCATTATGGGTATTCTGTACTTCCTAATTTAGTAGCGTCTAATGTGGGATTTCATGAGCTTTCAGTGTGCATACATATGCGTGCTGAAAATCACTGAAACACTGGTATAATGCTACACAAACTTCAAATTCAGTACAATACAATACAGTACTATACTGCGGGGTCTTGATGCAAAATATTTTCAATATAGCAAAAATACATAAAGCTTTCTTAAGGATGTGCCTGAGGTCTCCATTTTCAATCAGCAGGATAAAAGTACAATCACAGAAACTTATCAATGACATTATTTGTGTGATCATGCACAGTAAAATCTGTCTTAGGGCTTTTTCACACCTAGCTCATTTGGAGTGTTTGTTTTGGAAGTGAACGAGGTGGTCTCGGAGCGGTTCATTTGTGGTGAGAAAGCAATATAACCCAACGAACCAACCTTTATAGCAATACATGATGGGATCTGCGTTACGTAAAAAGTGCGTTTGTTTTGCTAATGACTCGCAACTTGTAAAATTCCTCATTGAAATTTGGTCTGATGAACACATTTCTGCACAAAACACAGTTTTACAAGGTGTTTAGCGAGCGTCTCAAGAAGATAACTAAATGTAACCAATTTTACACTATACTAACTCAGTAGGTATGAAAGCACCTGTACAGCCCAAAGCGACAATGTTAACATTTGATGTTACAGCTGTTTTTTCATAAAAACAAACAAACAAAAAAATTAAATAAAAATTGTTGAACTCACCACTCCAGCTATTAGCTGCTGAAAAAACCTGTGAGCTTCCTTTTCCGGCATTCCTACATCCGGCTCTGTAACGAAGTTCAACACTATTCTTCAGCTGTGTGTTAAGCAGATTGACACCACTTCGCACAGTACATACACCTGCTCTCACCTATTCGATCAAACAGCTCACCGCCACTGCAATACTCCAGGAAGATGTAGTGGATGGATCCCTCGCTCCTGTGCCCATAGAAGCGCACTATATTGGGGTGGGACAGCATCTTGTGCACACACACCTCTTTCTTCACGTTGTCCATACAGTCCTTGGCAGTAGACATGTCCACAACTTTCACTGCCACTGCCTCCTCAGTCTTCCTGTTGACCAGCAGGCGGACCCTGAAAGACAGAGGGCGATATGAGGTCACTCGTCGTATACTGCAGGGTTAAAAGACGGTGCAGGCTTAAAAATCAGATGGTTTGATAGATAGATACTCACTCGCCATAAGCGCCCTCGCCTAGAGTCTGAACCAGATCCCAGTCCTGAACGAAAGGCACTGCCATGATCTGAACAAATCCAGAGCACAGGGTCAAGAGGACAGGCAGACACTTCAATACCATAGGGTGAGTTATCTTAGCATTCTGATACAACGATTAAACAATACAACACTTTGTGGATGTCCTATTATAGGAAAATCAAGTGATGTAACCCCACACAAAGGGTTGATTTCCAACAACAGCACATCCTGAAGTGTTTTATTCCTCTTATTCCACCACAGCAATTTGCCAATGCTTAAAACTTTTCTCAATTAATTAAAGAACAACACATCATACTTTTTATCCATTTATAGTTACAATTAATGTTGTGGAATGTCCACAAACCAAGTTAGTATAAAATCTAAAGTCATTTTTCCGATAAATAAACACAGATTGTCATGTAAATGATTAACCGCAACGCTCTAACCCTTTAGTCCAAAAGACTTTTCAGTGTCTGAAAACTTACAGTTCCAGCTTTTTCTCAGACCATTACAAAGCACTGATACTGGAGACTCCTTCTATATAATTTTTTTTTTCACCCTGACAGAAAACTTCACTTCATCAAATACTGCACACGGTTCTTTTTACAAAGTGTCTGTTTATGTGGCTCGTCCACCATACGAGTCCTTGTATACAATAACATGTTAGAATGAGCGCATTAATATACAGCTCCCTCTGAAAGTATTGGAACAGCAAGGCCAAGTCTTTTGTCTTTGCTATACATTGAAGACATCTGGGTTTGAGAACAAAAGATGAATAAAAGACGACAGGTCAGAATTTCAGCTTTTATTAGATGATATTTAGATCTAGATCCAAAACACACACGCTCATCTGTGAAAGATGGTGGAGGTAGTGTCATGGCTTGGGCTTGCATGGCTGCTTCTGGAACAGGCTCACTAATCTTTACTGATGATGGAACTCATGATGGTAGGAACAGAAGAAATTCAGAAGTCTACAGACACAATGTGTCTTCCAATTTACAGAGAAATGCATCCAATCTAATTGGGAGGAGCTTTCTTATGCAGCAAGACACACTACCAACTCAACAAAGGACTTTATCAGGGGGGAAAAAGTGGAAGATTTCCGACTGGCCAAGTCGATCACCAGACCTTAACTCAAATTGAGCAGGATTTCACCTCCTGAACAGGAGACTGAAGGGAGAAACTTCCTGAAAACAACTGAAAGAAGCTGCATCACAAAAGAAGAAACCAACAGTCTGGTGAGGTCAGTAGGTCACTGGATTGATGCAGTTATTACAAGCAAGAGATACGTAACCACATATGAAGTGTTATTTACTTTAAGACTATCTGTTCCCTAAAAGTTTATGTTCTGGCACCAAATGTCCCATGTTCGAAGTTGTTTAACACATCTAGATGTAAATACGAAGAAATGGAAGCTGAAATTCTGACCCATCGTCTCTTATTCATCTTTTGATCTCAAACCCAAATGTCTTCGATGTATAGTACAAAAAAAGAGTATTGCCTTGCTGTTCCAATACTTTTGGAGGGGACTAATTTGAATTACACCAGCACTACTGTCCGAGCTGCTGTTATAGAATGTTAATCAACACCTTCTGACCAATCAGATACAAGTATTCAACATAATAATAATAAGAAGAAGAAGAAGAAGAAGAAGAATCTGGATTCTTTAGGTCACGTGGCCAGATATACACAGTATCTTATTTATGCTTAGGCTATACAGGCAGTGAGACACCTACAAAATGTCTCCTATAATGGCTGAGAATGTCCAGAGAAGCATTTGAAGTTCTTTATGGAATAATGCTATATATATAAATATTCTATTTTATTACAGATCCTGTTGCTGGCATTTTATTCATCTAGAAACTAAACATGTCTTCAAGATTAACCACATCAATACAAATCGACTTTCTTTTAAATTTCGTAAAACACACACAATGTTGCAGATTACTACAACGCAAGAGACTTTATAGGAAAACACAATACAGTACAAAATATAAACACTGTATAAGGTTAGTGTTAGTGTAGCACATAAACACACAGGCTTACTACTGCACACACTGGCCCTGTTTTCTGCTCTATTACTACATTACCTTCAGTTTTCCAGCTCTGTGGAGGTACAATTTCGGATAACAGGAGATTCTTCCATATGACTACACAAACAAGGAGTACGACTGACAAATCAGACAATAAGAAAAAATAACTGTATTGTTTATTACTATAATTCTTTCTTACTGTCTGCTTTACCAATTTGGCGCGTTTAGTACGAGCACAACCTAAAGCCGGATGTTATAATAGCGAGGCAGGTTTGTTTTTTCAAGATTAAAGTCTCAAAGGTTCTGCGTCAAACTGTCACTTTGAAAATGCTGCTTTTCGACTGTTTCTGACTCTGAAGTAGGTTAATAAAGTAGATTATTCAAGTAGTCATGTAAACATTATACTACACAATCTTACAACAAGCTTATTATATTGATAATTATACTTTTTGTATAAAAAAATACAATAAAAATCTGTTTATTATTAGCGTTAAATTATTCGTTTTTCATACTGTCTATGTCAGGGGTTCCCAAACTTTTCCAGGGCAAGGCCCCCCAAATGGCATTAACATTTGAACGAGGCCCCCCTTTTGCAAGATGTCTTTAAAACACATTAAAAATACAGACTTCTGAATATATCTCCCTTTTTTTTTAATTAATAATTAATAATGAATAACAATAACATCTTTACATTACATTAGGAATTAATTGTGTGTGTGTGGTTGTCTGAGAGTGAGAAAGAGAAAACATACTAGTGGGAGGGATGGGCACACCAAATTGTTGAGGCCCCTTGGGCGCCCCCTGGCGGCCCCCACTTCGAAAACCACTGGTCTAAAGTTGTCACTATAGAACCTATAACCTAATTAGAAAGAGTGCATTAATCTTATCCTGGTTGTTTTCACTTTTTATAATACTTTTTTTCTCCCCAGAAAATATTACAAGCATCTGTGATGATATTTATCATCGATACAGATTTTATTATATACAACAATATGTATCACACAGATATATGCAGGAGAAAACATACATAGATTCACACTTTTACAAACATTCATATTTTACACATTCATTTCTTAACAGACATATATTTCATTTACGAGTCTTCTTAAGTGGTTTTATAGAAAGAAATTGTATTATGCATGGAGGGGAGAAAAAGAAGAAGAAAAAAAACTCCCACATAGATTCATAACTTACATGTCTTCATATTTTTAAGCCAGTCCATGGGTAATGTTTCTGTTTTTTTCAATCATCAGTTCTGAGTTGTCTCACGCTGTTTGCCTATTCAGCCCCAAGTGTTCCTGGAACAGGCTCCAGATCCACCATGAACATAAATATAAGGATAAGCTTACCAAAGATGGATATATGAATAAACAAGCACATTATTATAAACCCATGATTAGCAGCTGCACTACAAAAATATGAAATACAAAAATCAACCATTATTATACTTATTATATGGACTCTTATTTTGAAACGAATAAATAAAGCGCGCGAACACACACGCACGCACGGCAGAAATAAAGCGCGTGCACACAGACGCACGCGCACACACATAGAGAATTGACTTTACTGTAGCAAATGTACATTTAAAATTTTAAACGCATATTATAAATTGTCGCTTTTATATTGAAATGTAAAACTGATATATTTAGACAAACCATTGAGCATAGATAGTGTTCTGGATTCTGACGTCACCGTTGGTTGCCGTGGCAACACTTCCTCAAACAGGAGCCGTTAAATAGAAGGGTTTTTCTTTACGCTCCTTTATCAAATTGAAAGTTTTTCTGTCGGTGATTGGGCAGATATGCAGGTTGGACAGAGAAGCCAAGCTCAGTGTCGGGAATTTACCGGCCCTACACCTCACTCAGTGGCGGTGGTAAGATAAAATGCAATATATATATATATACAGAGGTGCATCTCAAAAAACTTGAATATTGTGGAAAAGTTTATTTTTTCCCCCTGTAATTTAATTCAAAAAGTGGAACTTTCATATATTCTATATTCATTACACATAAAGTGAAATATTTGTTATAATCTTTGATGATTACAGCTTACAGCTCATGGAAATGAGATACTGGAAAAATCCAGTATCAAAAATATTAGAATAAAGAATTAATAATACACCTATGTCGACCTGAGAAGAGCTCTAATCAGCTAATTAACTCCAAACACCTTTTTTATTACTAAAAACACCTTTGCTCAGTGGTCCAAGTCCTGTTTTCAGATAAAAGTAAATGTTGCATTTCATTTGGAAATCAAGGTCCCAGAGTCTAGAGGAAGAGTGGAGAGGCACTGAATCCAAGTTTCTTGAAGTCCAGAGTGAAGTTTCAACAGTCGGTGATGATTTGGGGTGCCATGTCACCGGCCCACAGTGCCAAAACTATTAGTAACTGGTTTGCTGACCATGGTATTACTGTGCTTGATTGGCCAGCCAACTCGCCTGACCCGATCCCCATAGAGAATCTATGAGAGACACCAGACCCAACAATACAGACGAGCTGAAGGCTGCTATCAAAGCAACCTGGGCTTCCAGAACACCTCAGCAGTGCCCCAGGCTGATTGCTTCCATGCCACACAAGGTGGATGCAGTAATACATGCAAAAGAATTAAAGCCCCGACCAAGTATTGAATGCATAAATTAACATACTTTTCAGAAGCTCGACATTTCTGTATTATAAATTCTTTACTCTAATATTTTTAGATACTGGAGTTTTGATTGGAGCTCTGAGATCCAGTGTAGGGAAAACTTAATGCGACAGCATACAAACACATCCTAGAAAATTGTGTGCTTCCAACTTTGTGACAACAATTTGTGAAAGACATATGGCCTATGGGTGTGATGGTTAAGTGGTCATACTTTTGGCCATATAGTGCATATTAATGAATGATATTTAAAGCATCTGATCAAGTCAAAAAGTGCACAGATACCAAAACCAGTCATCATTGTACCAGCACTGTATATTGCTCTCATTCACTCTTTATTCTTTATAACTACTTTAATGGAAAAATAGATCCTGATCTAATAAGGAAGAGTAGTGTGAGACAGCACAATGGTACTGTCGACACCACACAGCTTAGGTTACTGTCTGTGTAGAGTTTTTGCATGTTGTCCTGTGGGTTTCTTCTGGGTTCTCCAGTTTTCTTCTACCTCCCAAAACATGCTAATAGGAGGTTGGGGAACTTTAAATTTCCTCTTGTGTACCCTGTGATGGGCTGTTGTCCCAACCAGGTTGTATACCTTTCTCACATCCTATAGTATTCTATGATCCACTGCAAGCCTGACCAGGATAAAGGAGTTAATGAAGATGAATGAATGAATGAATGAATGAACGAATTAATAAATGAAAATGTAGGCTCAAAGGTACAAATATAGTCCTTAAGATCTAATCACGTACCTTTTTTAAAATTTATTTTATTTATTTATTTTGTATAAACAGTACACTACGTCTTCTAGGTCCAAAGTACAAAAGATACACACAGCATTTATTTTTGAGAGTGTATGTTCTACGTACGTGTTGCTCTTTTTGAGACTGAACATCTCTGACGGTGAGATTGTCATTGATTGATCACATTCTTAGCGAGCCAGACAGTCATCATGCAGAAAATCAGATTACCTTATCGTGGAACGAAGGAAACAGGAGGATGCTCGCAACAACGTGCTGGAGTTTACCAAGGACCATCGTGCCTGCGATGTGAGAATGCGCTGGGAAATGAACACCGAGCAGAGGATGGTGTCGGCCACTATCGGGCGGCGCGTCCATGAGGCAATGGAACAGTACGAGATGAGCATCGATGAACGGAGAGAAAAGTATTTGTCCTGTTTCATTTACACATTGTGTAGGTTAAACTCATGGATTTGTGAAATGATGTGTCTTCTGATCATTTGTTTGGCCCATCCATCTCGTTCTGTCACTGTTTGTACAGGTTGCGTAAAATGTTGGAATCTGAGGAGAGAGAATTGTTGCGAGAAATGGAGGCAAAGGAAGACACTGTGCTTGACAGGCAAGCCAGGATGCGCGAGAGAGCAAAGTACCTGCAGGAGAAAAGAGAGAGGGAGAGGCAGAAGGTGGTTGCTGAGAAGCTTGATCAACTCTTCAGGTAGTAACCGTATGCAAATAAATTATCCCGAATGAACAGATAATGTGTGCTCTAAACAGATACAAATACCAAAAAAAAAATGTTTAGAAAGCTTGAAAGGTTCACAGGACATCTGGTTGAGGATTTTACTTTTGTGTGAGTGCGAGAAAGAGGTCAGATATGAAGCTTGTGGGACAAACACAATGTATTAATGTACAATATCGTATCAGACTGTTCTATAAGAAATAACAAGAGCTAAAAACAGTCATGGTGCCATCATGAAATGTATGATTTCTTTGACTTGTGCTTTCTACATTGTAAGGTGAACACACAGTACTCTTATTGTTTAAGTGGTTAAAGTCATGAGCACAGTAGCTAGGTGACTGGAAAACACTGACAACTAGCATGCGGTATATAATGACTGAGGCTAATTTAGGAGGCAGGCACTTAGTTGTTAAGTCATTGTACAGATAATGTAAAGGCACCGTGAATGTGGACTCTAGATGAAAACGTCAACATTTTCCTCAGATGTGATGGTAAATTGATAAAAATAATCCTATAATTATACTTAGAATGTACTGCTAACCAAATTCATCATTGTGTCACTTGAGAATTCTTCTATGAACATACAACTACCAGTTTGGGTTTCTGTTGCTGGTATTTCTACAAGAGTGGGCCTTTCAGATGGAATGTTCTAGAAAGATAGTGAACAAACAACTACCAATTTAGACTTCTGATGTTGGAAATACCACAAGAATGGGCCTTTCAAATGGAATCTTGTAGAAAGACCGTGCACGTATTACTCCCAATTTAGACTTTTGATGTGAATACTATAAGAGTGGGCTTTCCAGATGGAATCTTCTAGAAAGATTGTGAACATACAAGTACCTGTTTAGACTTCTGATGTTGGAAATACTACAAAAATGGGTCCTTTAGATAGAAGGTTCTAGAAAGATGGTGAACATATGACTACCAGTTTAGACTTCTGATCTTGTGAATACAAGACTTGGCCTTTCAGACGGAATCTTCTAGAAAGATGGTCAACATCCGATTAGCAGTTTAGAGGTCTGCTGTTGGGAATACTACAAGAGTGGGCCCTTCAGATGGAATCTTCTTTAAATAAATAAATAATGCTGAACATACAACAACCAGTTCAGATTTCTGATGTTGGGAGTACTACCAGAACGGGCCCTTCAGAAGGAATCTTCTAGAATAATGGTTAACATACAGTATGACTAGCAGTTTAGACTGAATATTACAAGACGGTGTGATAATTTGGGCATCTAGCACTTTTAGATGACTGTGAGATTTCCTTACTTGTTCCTCTGTGCTCCTGGGTTTCAGAGAGCAGAGTGAGGAACTGCGGGTCATGTACACGCGTCGACAACTGGACGAGGTCTGCACGGAGCGTGCCGCACAGATCCAAACACAACGAGAAGAGCGTCAACTGCAGCAGGAGGAAGAAATGCTGTTTGCACAGCTGTGGGAAGGAGATCGTCTGGCTAAAGAGCAACGAGAGAACCTGCAGGCTCAGCGTCAGAGAGAGAATAACTTGCAGCAGCTGGCTGTCCTGCGCAGTCAGATGGAGGCTGCAGAGCAACAAAAGCTTCAGGCTAAACAGCTCAAAGAAGAAGAGGCCCAGTTACTGGTACACTGTTATTGGAAAACAATTAACTTTGGTGTAGTAACAGTAACTCCTTGTCACGTTGGGCCACATCACACCACCCCGCATTGATTATTTTCCTATAACAGCATGCCCCCAAGTGTTTTATTCCTTTCATGTTACATCTGAATGAAATATTAATAATGTATATGATTGAAATTATCTGTATTTGGTGATTCTGTGCTCATAATGTGTCATTCTTCAGCGAGATCAGAGGGAGATGATGCGTCTGGAAGAACACCGGGAGCAAAGACGAAAGCTCCAGGATCAGGAGAGCTGGTGCAAACAGCTAGACATCTCGCTGCGTCTGAAAATGAAGCGTCTGGCACGGGAACAGCAGGAGGATCTGGCGTTGGACATGAGCATCCTGGAGCTTACACTGCTTACACCGGTGAAGGACGAGAAAAAAGAAGAGACTCTGAGGAAGGTAAGACACTAGGAATGTCTGTCCACTGCACATTCAAAACAAGAACTGTACCAAATGGGAAGCAATATATGCTTGTGGTTCAAGATCTCGTGATGACTTCTGCATCATTATTTAGTAATGACATCATCACTTGTAACATAGCATTGCCACCTCACAGCTCCAGGGTACTCGGTTCGATCCTGAGAATGAGTTACTGTCTGTGGAGTTTCACATATTCTCCCTATATCTGCATGGGTTTCATCTGGGTTCTCCAATTCCCTCCCACCTTCAAAAAAACATGCTAGTAGGCAGATCGCTGACTCTCTGTGATAGACAGGCGTCAACTCCAGGGTGTCTCCCGGGGACAGACTCCAGATCCACTGTGACCCTGACCAGGATAAAACGGTTAATGAAGATGAATGAATGTTTTATGTTAATCCCTTCAACAGAGAGTTTCCCTGTGAGACAGGGCTCTGAGTAGAACCTCTTTAGAAAGCAAGGAAACATTGTTCTCATAAGGAAAACAAATCATGTGGACCCCCAACATCCAGCCAATCAGAAGAAGTACTTTTCTGTCAATCAGAAAGATTGTTCATTCTTAAGCTCTGTCTCTTGCTCTAGTATTTAGTTATTGTAGATTAAGCATGTGTTCTGAGGATGTGTCTTTGAAAGGAGCTTTGAAAATTTAACATTACGTAGTGTCAGCTCATTTGGTCAGAATTACCAACTGTATGGTTAAGTCTACATTAATCTGAGCTAAGAGTGTAGCCTGTTCCACCCTGTTTTACGAGCTATCTTTCGATTTCTTTTTATTTCCTTCCAGCTTCCAGTGTGACTCATCATTTAAACAGATACAGATTTAGCACCTGTGTTGCTTCACTGTTAAAGCTTAAAATAGTATTTTAAAAATGGCGGCTGTGTTTGTGCATATAGTGTTACAGTACACATTGCATATGTGGTTTCCAGAAGCAACAGTAATCCTCGGTACTGGATCAGTGGAAAAAAGTACAGTTTCAGTATTCTGCTGCCAAAAGCGTCCTAAAATCATACAGGAGCCCAGACTGTAGCTTCAGGCTGAATAAGAACACAAGCAGTTCCCAAATACAGTGTCAAAGCGTGACGTTCTCATCTCAGTTAAGCTGCAACCAGATGTAACCGTTGTATTAGAAGTAAACAGGAATGATTTAAAACATGCCACGTTAATGAACAAAATTAATATAGTTCCCGTTGAATAGTTGGAACTGCGTGAGGAGCAGCGCAGGTATCGGCAGTACCTGGCAGAGCAGCTGGAGGAGCAGAGAAAGCACGAGGCAGAGACGGAGCAGCTGATCGAGGCTGAGCTGCAGCAGACGTGGAACCGCAGAGCGGAGCAAAACCGTCTTGTGAAAGAAGCCAAAGACCGGCTCATGAAAGATGTTATGGACACACGGCGCTTACAAATTCAGGAACAGTGTAAGGAACATACTAAATGCTTGACATGTATTTGAAACAGTGCCATGGGCATAGATGAGGGAACCAGTTTGCCCATTATACCAAGGAATAGCACTACAGTATGTACAGGCTATGTGGCCAGTTCACTACCTTGTATCCTAGGTGTAGATGTGTAAAATAAAAAATTGCAGCCAGGGACCTTTGTCATTATGTAAATCTGTACTTTATTCTGGAAAAGTACAGAACAAACACTTTCCAAGTTGAAGTTATTTATAGGTTAATTGTTTTTGCGTTATTGAGCTTTGGATTAAACCCATTAAATTCATGGGACCAGTTAAACCAGCTAATATAAAACTATACAAAGTTAATAATACATATAATAACTTTAATAATGGTGGGTTGTGATTTCCTTCACTGTAAGTAAATCGTATGTAGCTAAATCAAATCAAATCAAATAAAAAATGTGGCATTGCTTATTTTTTTTCCCTCAAAGACCCCACTTTGAGACTGTTATAGACTGTGGTCTCATCATCATTCAGCAATTCTTCTTCTAAAAAAAATGTATTAATGACATGAGGAAATATCATTTAATGAAAGTTATTTAATAAAATCACACCGTAAGATGTGTGTGATTGTTCAGGTACGGATTTATAAATTTGTGAAAACTCTGCATGGAAAATTATAATCAGTAAACAATTCAACTGAGACACAAAGTATAAATGGAATGAGTAAAGATTAATTTGAAATGACAAGCATAAACATGAAAGTCAGGTGCTTTCATTCTTTATTTTGTGTTATTCTTTCAGTGGAGAGGAATGCTCAGAAACAGGCTGAACTGGCTAAGGAGAGAGACGAGCTGAATAGAACCATCCAGGAGAACAAGCTGCTGGACGAACAGGAAAAAACACGGTGGGAATTAAAACTATCACCTCTTGCTGATTTTTTTCCCCCTTTCTCTCTCTGATGTTCTGTGCTCCTCTTATTACAGAAATAATTCAGTGAAAAATTCAAATGCACACTATGGGCCTCAATCAACAGTGTTTTAGTATAGTTGTGCGTAACTGTTTTCATTGGCCACACCAAATGAAAAATTCCCATCAGATTTACAAAAGTTTGGGTAACATGGATTTTTTCCCCTTACTCATGCACTCATGATTGCACTATACTCACAAATTTCTTTATACTCCAAATACTCTGTTACCAAGTGTGTTCTAAATCTTCTAATAACGCAGCTCATCCACTGCAGTGCGTCGGCTACCACAGCCCACACGAACCCTTCCTCTATTTATAGGGTGCCATTTCTTTTGTCCTAATTGAATACACTCTTATTATTATTTGCCTTATTTGCCTTAGTATATTGATTTTCAAGTCGTTAACATGAAACGACTGATTTACACAAAGTTTTCATGATATTTGTGATATTTTGCGATTTAAACGTGACAGCATTATTAGTACATTTCCGCAGGAGCTCATGTAGGATACAAACATTTTTTTCCCAAACTAACTGGATTTTCATGAAGATCACATTTCAACTGTAAATGTTCTTTTGACTGTTTTATGAAAATTGATTTGTATGCAGGTTGATAAATGAGGCCCGGTGTTCCTCTCACTCCTAATGTATTTGATCAGGCAGGACGTGTTTTGTGCCTGATGTTTGTTTCTTTAGCATTAACTGGAGCAATTAGGCTAATGTAGCTAACAAGTAATACAAGTCTATCTCGCCCAGAAACCTTTCTGTAAATACAGGTCCAAGTTTTTATATACTTGCTTCAAATAATATTGTCAAATATACACATGGCCAAAACAGCTGAGCAGCACACTCATACTGTATGTGGTTCTTCCCCAATCTGGTCCCACAAAGTTGTATAGAATGTCTTTGTATGTTGTATTATTACAGTTTTCCTTCACTGGCACTAAGGGGCCCAAACATGCTCCAGCATGACAATGCTCCTGTTCACAAAGCTAGTGTCGTAGAAATCGTGTGTCCTGCACAGAGTACTGACCTCAACCCCTCGGAACACCTTTGGGATGAACTGGAGCACAGACTGAACCTCACGCCCCCTCACCCACGTTCACTAATGCTCTTGTGGCTGAATGAGCACAAATCCCCACAACCACACTCCAAAATCTAGTGGACAGCCTTCCCAGATAAGTGGTGATTATTATAATAGCAAAGGGGAATATATCTGGAATGGGATGTTCAAAGAGCACATATGGGTGTGATGGTCAGGTTTCCAAAAAACGTTGGCTATATAGTGTATTTCCTCTCATTTTTAAATCAGTTATTTTCTAATGGAGGAGCACGACCCAGTTCAAAGTGGAACTAGAGTATAATACGATTTTCTTTACTTTCACATTTTCAGTAAAACGCTGCTTACTCTAGAAAGCAGAATTCATACTAAACTGTACAAGAAAACAAAATAAAAACCCAACAACTCTACATGGTGACGTTTTGTTCATGATAGCAAGTCTCACTCTGTCTTAAACCACATCAGCAAGTCTTGTCACTGAGGAACTAGATGTGATGTGATGTGGCAGATTGTCAGGACCATGTTACCCATCATCCCCTGCACATCACGAGATCATGCACACCCGAGTCATGTAAAAATTCCTAATGAGAACTGGTATTTAAGTTCTGTCTTAGCTAGCACTCTTTGTCTTGCTTTTGTCGTGTTAGTGTCGCGTTCTTGTGGTTCCATGTTTGCCTCGTTCTTGAGTTTAGTGTTTGTGTTGCATCGATCAAACCATCTGCACTTGCTATATAATATAAATCCGACTCCAATCCCTGATACAGATTTTTACAGAAAAGATTTTGGGTGCCATAGACTTATATTACCGTTAGTGACATTAGTCTCATAGCTCCAGTGCAAAACAAAACAAAACAAAAGCAAACATTATGGCTGATCAACTGTTTTTGGAATAAGTGGAAAATTGTGTAATATTAATAACATGTTATTTTGTACTACAGTCTCAGGGAGGCGGGTCAGGAATATCAAGCTTGTCTGTTGGCTCAGATTTTGCACAAGCAGAGGCTGTGTGATGTCGAGCAGGCCGAGAAAGATCAAGAGGTCCAAAGGAGTCGAATGTTCCAGGAGCAATACAATCAGAAGGTGCAGGAAATCCTGTCCAGACCGACATCTCACACCACAGCAGTTCATCCTTTTAGAAGAAGAAGGGATCGACCAACCACTGACTAAACCTGCTCAAATCAATAGCCATAAGCTGTGATTAGCTCTAACAATGAAAACTATAGGTTTTTATAGTTTTATAAGCTGATATACAGTATCTTTGACTTGTGATTTAAGATTTGCAAAACAAAATAAAAATAAAAAGTTATAAAAAGCATCCTCTCGGGTGCAATTTTTGGTCCTGATTAAACCAAGTTTACTTATGAATAGTACTGTAGCTTGTCTTTGCAACTATATTGTCAAAACGTGTCTCACTTGACTGACGAGTTAAGGGGTTAAATAATCTCGAATCATTTCTCAGTGCAAATTTTTTTTTTATCATTTATGCATTATTGAGCCACTTTTCATGATGTCATGCCAAACTCCAGGCTTGAATTTGCATTAATACATTCATACCTAAATTTAAAAAAACAATCCTAGTTCATCCTCCTGTAAAAGCCTATTTTTGGTTTGAGCTTATTTTTGTGCTGGATATCATTTAAGCCTTAAAGACAAACCACAGGATTGCAGTATGACTGGACAGTAAGATTTTATCCAATTACATGCTTGCTCAAATAATTACTGTACACGTAACACCTTTTTATATGTTTGGGTTAGGTTAAACTATTCCATGACAAAGCATGCTAAAGAGCTCAACACCCCATACCTGTTGAAGGAGTGGTCTGGGAGTGGACCAGTTTTGTCTGTTGTCATTACTGTCTTCTGTCTTTTCGCCACTCGGGCATGTGCAGGCTTTAACTCGTACCTGTGTGTGATAGTTAGTTCACTCGCAGTTTAAAGTTCACAACATTCCGGGCTGCAATTTGTATTAGTCTTTTAAATATGTGAAGACGGAAACGGTTAGAAATACTTTTCAGAACGTTTGTGGATACTGTTACAATCTTTCTTTAAAAAGGTGAAGACAGGATGACGACTGACCAGGAGCTCTACGTCAAGGTAAATCTACATGTGGACTTTGTTCTATTTGATTAGTGTGTTATAATATGTGACAGCCTGGCCTGGGAAAAGCATTCACGTGGTCACATTTTGACATAGTGCTGAAAATTACAGGCTTTCCTGAACTATGTTTCTCTTTGGCACTCTTGAATCTCAAACACACACATTTTAGTTCCGGAAAAGTAAAGTTCTGGTTTGCTTATTTAAAAAAAAAAAATCCAAACTTTGAATATTCTGTGGAGCAACATTAAATGAATTATTAGAAATTTAAGTACAAGTATGACACGTATATATTAAGTGTGGCGCAACAATCCAGCAGACAGTGACAGGGTAAGGATGGCATTAGACAGAGGTTGAACCAAGAGGTTAGAGAAATCCATAGCTCACATAGGAGAAGCTGTTCACAGGACAACCGTAAAAACCAAACACTACAAAACTGGGCCAAAATTTCCAGCTTTGGCACTAAGCTGCATATAAGCTGAGCTCTAGCCACAGTGAAGCATGTTGGTGGTAGCACCATGTTTGGTCTCTTGGTTGCTTCTCCGACTAAAGTCCCTTTCAGATCCAGATTGTGACACTACACAATGTGAAAATACTCAAAGTGGATGAGTACTAGTGCAAGGCATGGTGTATTTGGCCAAACCATTCACTGAAACATTTGATGACTATAACTTCTCCCAGTGAAGATGAACGGCAATGTATTGGCTATATATTAACTGAATTAATTTGTTGCAAAGTTTAAATATTGCTGATATGAAAAATGCAAAGAGTAAATGCATACACATACAGTATATGGTTGTGACTAAAATGTAATGAATTAACAGGTAAACCTATGAGGAAAATGTTATTACAGATAAAGTAGTAACATCTACTTTGAATGTATGAATATTATCTTGTGCATCAGTGTTTCTCGTTCTCATATCTATCCTGACATTAAGTAAGAAATAATAATAATAATAAAAAAACATTTTATGACGTTTTGGTAAAATAAGTATTTAGGGAAACTGAATGATGGTAATCCTGCAGTTGTAATGTAATGTAACATGCAACTGTAAGTAGTGTGTAGAATTAGAGAAAGGATGTTTATGAGTTTTTTGGTTGTACTGGGTTGACTTTTTGGGCTGGATTTGCTTGGTCATTCAGCTGGTTTTGTCACGCGAACCTGACAACGGTGCTGGCATTAACGTTTATCTCTATCAGAGAAAGAACATATTGCAAAATGAATGAAATAGCTTAATAATGACACTATGTATCAGAGTATGAGCACCAAAAGAAATATTCATGAATTTTGTACTTGCTAAAATTTGATTAGTAAACTGATTTGGTAAAAAATGCAAGTGAAATAAGAATGATTTTTTTTTTTTAATCTACAAAATAGTTATTCTATATTAATAAATTGAGCATTGATTTGACACATTGTTTTTTTTTTTTTGTTTTTTTTTTGCTGATAACAATTCTGACTGGCTTCTAAGCTCTGTTTATGTCAAATTAAAACAAATGCAAACATTCTTTACTACTAATATATTAAAATACTGCGCCATGCTGGTGAAATCCCTAATGAAAATAATTTGTGGCCATGACTTACTATCCTAATGCTTGGCCACAACTTGGTGAGGTGGGAATGAGATAATTAAATGCAGCCACATTCTAATAAGTTAACTGCATTTAACAATGGATAATAATGAATTAATAAACAAAAGCAGCTGATCATGTTTTAATTAATATGGCACTAGAAAGGTTTATGTGCACGTTTTATTAGTAACATTTTTCTTAGAACATAATGGTCGTCATTGCAAAACATCTCAGTTTGATCATTTACAACTAGATAAAACACCATGTATTATTAACGGTACTATATTACTATTTAATTTGAAATCAGTTCATTGTTACAGAAATCAGTACATTGTTCATTATAGTCTATGTTTTCATCGATTGAAAGTTAAGTTTCCATATGGTTTTAATATAAATTCATATTATGCACCTTGTGCTGATGTCATGATGTTCGTGTTATCCTGATTGGTTGGAAATGGGGCACTGCAGCGCGTTGATTGGTCAGCAGGAGGCGCAAGAGAATCGGCCAGGTAGACTCTCAGCCCTATGGAGTCTATGGATACATGAAAGGAACACACCTACGTTAGTTCTGTTGTATTTTATTAACCGGTTTCTCTTGGTAATGCTTGTCGTTTGTTTGTTTATTTAAAATGCTGAGTTTGTTCCGCGCAGTGTAGATAGAAAAGTTCAGGAGGAAAAGAAAAACCACAGACTAAGTGGAATAAATGGGAAGAGCCACCTGCTGGGAACAGTGGAGTGTCAGCCAGAGACTCTCCTGAATCTCTGTCTATCTCTCTATCTGTCTCTGTCTCTGTCTGCGGGTTCAAAAGTACCAACTCGGACAGCCAGGACGTGTGGGACCGTGTGGGACCGGGAATAGTGACGGGACATGTCTCACATGGATTATACACCTTAATGGAAACATTACCATTTCCGACGCGAAGGATAAATAAAGACCCCGCACTGTGCTAATGTTGTAACAGAAACGGAAACATGTCCGTGAACGAGCTCTTCACCAGGGTGAGTGTTGTGTCCGGTTTCAGTCCCGGTTTATTTTATAGAAATGTCTGTTTTTGGGAACTTTCGACCCACTCGTAAAGAAATTCCGACGACACTTGTTAGAGCTAGCTATTTTAGCAGTCAAAGACGCTTTCCGTGATACAGTTTTTAAAAAAAAAGAGAGAGAGAGAGAAAGTGTAGGTTTTTATATTTATTGGGGCGCTATGCAAGGGCAGTGTAATTTATTTACATGTTTTTATTTACACCATCATTTTAAAAACCGGTTCTCCACAAACACTTCCGTAAAATCCCGTTTGTGTTTATGAGCTTCAACTTCCGTTTCCAGCAGGGACGCTATGGACAGGTGCACAGGTAGGGGAGGATGTAGCTCTCTACCCAGTTTCGGTGTGACTCTCTCTCTCTCTCTCTCTCTCTCTCTCACACACACACAGAGAGACACACACAGAGTCTCTCTCTCTTTCTTTCTCTCTCTCTCTTTTTCTTTCTTTCTCTGTCTCTCTCTCTCTTTCTGTCTCTCACTCACTCACACAGAGACACACACAGAGTCTGTCTTTCTTTCTCTCTCCCCCCCTTTCTTTCTTTCTTTCTTTCTTTCTTTATCTGTCTCACTCTCTGTCCCTCACTCACTCACACACAGAGAGACACACACAGTCTCTTCCTCTCTTTCTTTCTCTCTCTCCCCCCTTTCTTTCTTTCTTTCTCTGTCTCTCTCTCTTTCTGTCTCTCACCCACTCGCACACAGAGAGACACACACAGTCTTTCTTTCTCTCTTTCTTTCTCTCTCTCTCCCCCCTTTCTTTCTTTCTTTCTTTCTTTCTTTCTTTCTCTGTCTCTCTCTCTTTCTGTCTCTCACTCACTCACACAGAGAGACACACACACAGAGTCTCTTTCTCTCTCTCTCTTTCTCTCTCACACACAGTCATGGTGCAATAAAGGCGAACGGACAAACATATTTTCTAACCTGATGGTCACAAGTATCTTCCAGTTGAATCACAGGTTTTGCTGTATTAACATAATCCTATCATTCATGTTAAAGCATTTCAAATGTTAATTGAAATCTATTATTGTTCTTTTGTCCCGCAAGCTTCATATCTGGTCGTCCTCTCCAGCTTGCATGGGACTAAATTTTTTAATTAATTAATAATTTTTTTTAAACATGTATTTATTTGATTTAGTCCATAGGTAAAAATGTGTTCCGCCTCTTTTTCTCATGCGGACGTAGGACATAAAGAGTACACAAACAGTCATTTCAGTATTCGAATGTGGTTATAAGGTGTGGCATGAAATATGCACTCAAAGCAATAAGTTTGGATTCGTTTCTAATGAATTTTATCACACAATTAAACACATGATTAAACCTCGTTCCTAGTCACATGATGATAAGTTAATAATCTCTTCTTCTGCTGCTTCTTCTGCTTATCCACTGCTTAATGCTGACTAATCAGTTTCCACATAAATCTGCTGTAGGCTAATCCTCACCGGAGGTAAAGAGACGAATCCAAAACCCGGTCTGGGCATTCGGCGTTGTATCCCCAAAGATTTTTTTCTTTAGCCCCAAATATTTATCCACTTGGAGCAGTTTGTCACTACATTAATGAACGTTAGTAAAAGAAGTAATTTTATATCTTCAGTGAACAGAGGCGAGATCAATCAGACCGGGTTTACAGGAAAAAACGTGGAAATTCTTGTGTCTTATTGGCTGACAGTTTTTCAATTCTGCCACACGCTAGCTCACATAGTCATTGTGAGGAAAAATGGATATACGCTGTTTTTTAAAATATATTTTAAATCAGTAAAGGGGTTGAAGCTGAAACAGTAACATCGTCTGATGCTGAGCAGGAAACAAGGCGTATAAATGTCTATATGAGTTCCAGTTTGCGTGAACGTGATATGAGCAGAGCAGAAGAAAAGATCATGTACTTTGCATGGCACTGTAGCAGCTAAACCCATAGCTTAGCTGTGCCTCCCCTTGGCTAGCGACACCAAACTAGCCTAGTTAGAAAAGTTTCATATTTTATCGGTCTGGTAGTCCTACAAACAGTGACAACACCCGTGGCAAGTGTCATGATAAATCCGACTGTTTCTGATCATGTCATATGTTGACAGCTGAGTTACCGCAGTTTCCATAAAACAAAACTTAGGGTACTATCTGAACTGGAAAAAATGCATGGAGTCTGTGTAGAAGTACGTTTTTAATGTTTTTTTGATGGAGAAGAGTCTGAGCACAGCCCTGTATGATTAATAGTCCAGCTATTGCCCTGTCTCTGACAGTCCTGGGATTTAAGCTCCCCACCTTCTGGTTACTATGATGGAAGATTAAAGGAACAGAAAAATCTGACCTGAAAATTTCTACCTTACTTTAATAACGTATCCGATAAGCCCAGTTTGTTGTTTGAGGTTTGCTTCTTTAGATTCGTACCGCAGCTACGATGCTGATGTGGCTAACGAGTAACGGAAGCTTGTAGCTACCAGTTTAACAGTGTGACAAACAAGGGCGGAAATGAACTGCCTTTCTACATGATTGCACCTGTTATACACCAGGGTTTAGCGATATTACGATATCATTTCGAAATGGACGCAAAATCAAGCAAACTGCAATATTCAGAGGCGATCGCGATTTTTCAAAAATTAGCGCAGATTTTCAGCGGATTCAGGCCAAGACGCGTCATGTGACGCCATCACACCGTGCATTCAGCCGAAGCCCTCTTCGGTTCACGCGCTTCGAACATGAATACAGCTAAAAGGTCTCATTTACCAACAAACATCACTGTGAAAGAGCATGCAAAACAATTTCGTGCAGTTGCAATTTCGCCAATTCAAGTAGTTTTACATTAAAAAAGGCACAAATAAACTCTGTGAAATGCATCGCAAATTCTGGGGGGGGGGGAACGCTGCAAAATGAAGCTTTTTTAGGCCAGAGCGATCACAAAAAATTCCTCGAGATCCTGTACGGACTGTTTATAAGATTTTGTGTGTATCTTTCATGTAACTTTTTTTGTAAACCTGACCGACTCTAATACAGCTGATTGGATGTTGACATCTAATTTTTGAAAGTGTATTGTGAAGCATATTGTGTATTCGGAACATATTATTTATCGTGATTTATATTTATACATCTGTTTCTTTACCACACAGTGTAAAATGAGTGTTTTTGATTAGTGGATCTCTATAAAGACCCTTCTGACAAATCTGAAAGAAAAAGCTGAAACCCCATCCTGTTTCAGGGAAGCATTGGCTTTGTTGGGGGGAGAGAGAGGGAAAAAAGCAAACTCCCACTTGAGCAGTTAAAAAAGACCCCGATGCACAACCTGGGGCAGATAAACAAGTCATGTAGGTCCGAGGGGAGTGAAGAGCAGAGCAAGATGTGTGTGTGTGTGTGTGTTTCCCCCTCCCCCACTGCGGCTACAGTTACAGTACCACGCTCACCTCAGTTCCCGCCGTCCAGGCCACCAGTCACTAAGCCAGGAATGCTGCACTCGATTAATGTTGCACTTTCAATCAGCACCGAGTTAAACCCGTCCTCACACTGGAGAAAATGCTTCAGCAGTGACCTGGCTCTTCGGGAAAATCCAGAGGAAAACACAGTGGGCGACTTCTGATATACTACAGTGCTGAGGTTCTTCAACACGAAACTACAATCGAGACAAAAACACAAAGAAAAACATGGAAATATTTCCAGTGATCAGTTTTTTTGTTGAAATAATTGAAGGTGTGAATGAGTGTACTTTAGAGATGTCAGTGGAGCACCATGGGAAATAAGATTAAAGTGCTTGAAGCTGAGCGATTGTGTCAGAACTGCTAAATGCCTTTGTTATGGTTTACAGGGTGCACAATATGTAAGTAATAAACACTTTGGGCCAGGCTGGTATACTGAAGGAAATCGCCGTGTAGTGGATTTAGTCTTACCACCTCGGAGCTGATTATCTCCTTTTGTACCACAGCAGATTGGCGGTGATTACATTTTAAAACTTTTTTTTTTTTTAAAGATTGACACGTCCTACTTTTTATCCATTTATAGTTACAATTAATGTTGAAAGAAGTTTGATCTTGTTCATCAGCTTTAACATTAAAATCACTGAAAGGTGAAGTGAATAACATTGATTCTCTCGTTACAAAGGGGTGGGAAATATTAGGCATCAAGTGAACAGTCAGTTCTCAAAGTTGGTGTGTTGGAAGCAGGAAAAATGGGCAAGCGTAAGGATCTGAGCAACTCTGACAAAGGCCCAGTTGTGATGGCTAGACGACTGGGTCGGAGCACCTCCAAAATAGGAGATCTTTTGGGGTGTTCCTGGTATGCAGTGGTTAGCACCTACCAAAACCGGCGCCAGGGTCATGGGCACACAAGGCTCGCTGATGCACGTGTGGAGCGAAGGCTAGCCCGTCTGGTCCGATCCCGCAGAAGAGCTACTGTAGCACGAATTGCTGAAAAGTTCATGCTGGCTATAACTGAAAGGTGTCCGAACACACAGTGCATCCCCTCACCAGTCTCTCATCAGATTAATCAGACGCAAAAGCACAAAGTCATCTGTCCTGTAAACTATCTTGTCACAGCAAATCTAAAGGCACGTTAATATAAACACGCCGGATATATTGACCGAGCGGCTGTTATCGAAAATGAATCACCTTCTGACCAATCTGATTCGAGATTTCAATACTACTGTGGCATAAATCATAAATATTACATCACAATAATTGAGAATGTTTTTCTTGCAGTTACAAGAATCACAATGCCAGCAAAAGTATAGATCCATGCTATTTATATTTAAGAAGAAATGTGAGGAAGTAAATGCACCAAAATCATCCAGTCCAGTTTTGGGTGTCATCCAGAAGTATCCGCAGCTGTCGAACTATTTCTCTGTACTGTAATGTATAACGTGACAAATGGGGTTTTTCTTACTTTCTTTCGAATACGCAGCGAAGACATTGCTATTGATTTCACTGAGAGCGATGTTTTGCTGATGTATAAAAATAATGATTTTTTTTCTCTCTCTCTCTCACCAAACACTAAACCTAGGTAGGAACTGAATTTGTGAGTGAGACAATTAGGAACACATAGGACAACCCATGTTATAGTATTATTCCAATGTTTTTAAAAAATCATTAGGTTTTTGGGCTCCCAAGTGGCTCAACAGTTTGCCTTATTGTCTGGAGATTGTGAGGTAACATCCCGACAATGCCACAGCCATCTGTGGTCGGGAGCCAAGGAAACAAAATTGCCTATGCTGTCTTGGTGGGAGGGATGGCATTACTCTGGCATTACTCACTAGCACAACTTAGTTATCGGTGTCAGAGAAATCCACTATCGGTCGACCTCAGGGAAGAACTTAAATGTTAAGCACTGACCAAACTTTTTTATTGTCACGTAAGATTAATGGTTGGATGTTGTGTAAAAAGAGTACCATGTACATTGCATTTACATTTGATCTCACAACCTTCCAATCAGAAGTCCAATGTCTTAACCACTGAGCTACCAACACCACCGCACGTTTATCTTATAGGGTCGGATGATGAGACCGAGCAACAACGTTCTCTTTCATTACATGTCATGTTTGTATGTCCCAGTACTTGCTCACCCTTTTTGCTGTACACTCAAAAGTATGTACTTTTCCTCTTCACAAAAAAAAATAAAAAATACATAATTCTAGAGCATAGTATAAGTAGGCGAATTGGGACGCAGCAAGTGACTAGAAGTTATAGAATCCATTAGAAAGGATGAAAGGTCACGTGAGGTCAGAGTACATTCAATAGAGTGGTATAGGTGTGAATTAGTGCACCAGCTGCACTAATTTTGTGTAAGGTCGTTCGTTATCGCGATAACGAGTTTTAACAGCCAGTTATTCCTGGACAACGGAGGCAGCGATGATTGCAGATGGGGAGAAGCTGCCCTTCTCCTAGCACACACCCTGTCTCTTTGAACATGACGTTATTGCGGTTCACACAGTGCTGGGTGTGGCTAGACGAGCATTTAGTGTCTGTCACGTTCCCAACCTGTAGCACGGATATTCAATTCCAGGAACTGTGTCGAAACTCTCCTTCTCCTTGTCTGTCATTCCAGGCTTTATTAGAAATGACGACATGACCATAATAAGCTACAAAGTCAACCGCTTTTGTGCGCTAGTGATGTTGAAGTTCAGGAAGTACGCCTAATGAGGAGCATTTTCATTATTATTTTCTCATTGTAATATTCTCAGCTGGTATCTAAACACAGTGACATGGACAGTAAAACCCCAGGAAAGACCAGTAGAGCAGGTTTGTCCTCTGCGTGCAATCAGCTGCTTTTCTTCCACCACAGCAACTTTTATCACTGACCTTTATTTATACTACATGTCGCAATGTTTTGTTGAGAATTCCCAACAGCTTTTTTGTTGTACAAAGAAAAAGAGTTATTTAAAGCTTGATTGTGGCAGGGAAGAGAAACTCCTCTAAAACATGATGTTCCTGATAAAAGTAATAGTTAGTAACAGTTGTAGTAATAGCTAGGGCTGGGTATTGCGACCAATTTGCTGATTCGATTTTTATTTATATGGCTTCGAATCGATTTCGATTCAATATCAATTACTTCTCACGATTTCATTTAAAATGTTAGTTTTGCAGACATAGAATCCATGTTTCAGTAAAAATGCTGGTAACTGAAACCCTCCTACTTGGCTATATTACTGAAATACAGATTTAAATTAACAACAGGGCCCAGACAATTATATTTAACTACTTTTTACTTTTACTTTGAGTAACAAACATTGTAACAAGAAACCATAAATATGTGCATACAATGCACACAAGGTAAGCACAAACTGCACACTGTTTAAAAAATATATAAAAACATTGTAAATGTGCAACAGTGAAATTCAGTAACAACTTGAAACGTGGTTAAGAAATAAATCCATTTTCAAAATTCAAAACATGAAAGATGGCGACGTATTCAGGACGAGAGGCGAAGTACAGATAATATTCACTTCCTCTCAAGTAAAGCACGTGCATTAAGAATCGTTTCGTTAAATTGAAGATCGATTAAAATCGGAGAATCTCTATTTTTTTTTTTACCCAGCCCTAGTAATAGCTTTAATAGCTACTCGTAGACATTCACAGTCAGAGCCATCGGGTTCAAATCGAGCTCGGATACATCACCTGAAAATAGTACAGCCAAAGATTCGCCTTCAGAGTTCTGGGAAATAATCGCCTTTGAGAAAGATTGCTTGCAATAATCAGCTTCAAAGACACACAAGGCCTCATAATCTCGATCCAGAGACCTGCATGAGCAGTACTCGAATCAGGGCTAGGGACATTGTATTTAGTGCACAGAATGCAGTTTGGGATGCAGTCTTCTCGTTGAATGTGAATTACCAGGCTCGCGGAAGTGCTCAGATGAATACGCATGATCAAAGATGCAGCAAAGTCCTCAGGAAATGTAGAAATTTCGAAATCTTGTGTCCTACAGCTTTAATATTAGTTCTATCTAGGGTTGATATTAATTGAGCTGAAACTGTATGGTGATTTAGTTTTTAATATTACCTAGGCTATCTTCCTGTAAAGTTCATCCTGGGTCAGGAGCCAGTTTAACAACTGTCTAAAAATATCCAAAAGCTTACTATGTAGGTAAGTTTGATTTTCCTCATTACAGTGAATGTCATGCATTGATCAAGGTAACAGAGAGCCACATGCCGTAGCGAGATGAACATTAACCTAATTCATTCGGCTACCGGATACTGGCTGTCAAAAAGTCATCGATGCTCCTTTTTGTGACCGTTTACGAGAAATATTTTTATGAATTTCACTGTAAACGTATGCATGTAAAAGAGAAACATGTTTCCGTTCAGGAAAGTCTGTCGATTTTAGAACTGTTTATAGTAGTAGCACTACGTGAAGGGTTTTCCCAGGCTGCCACACACCGAGCAAGGGGACGTGTGGGATTGGAGTGCATGTCTCGGGTTTACGCTTCACTTGTGTGTACACTTCAGAAACACAGCTGCTGTGATTTGCCTTAAGTAGCATAATTAAGTAGTAGTGTCTGTTCTTATTAGGAAACTGTTTTAATACAATAGCTGCACAGTAAAATAGGAAGTATAGAAAGGTCTGTAGAAATGTAGTTTGAGGTTCTTTATCATATTCCGACTCTGATGGCATTTAATTTATTCGGTGTTTATTGGTCATGCTGTCACGGTTCAGCCAAGCTCACTTTTAAAGTCCCCGTGAAGTGCCTCCAAACGCACAGCGTTATTCGACGTGTTGACGTCATTTCCACTGAAACAGGAAGTCAGGGCGTGGCATATCGAATGACTCCTCCTTTAACAGCTTTTAGGCAAGGTGATTTATTTACTTTTTTTTTTTTTTATAATGTTCGGGGTGGAACACTTCAGATTCAAGAGAGAATTTGATTGGACAGAAAATCTGATCAGAAGCTGAAGTGCAGAATGATGTCAAAATTGTTGAGACTGTGTAAGTTTTGAATGCATATATCGTCTAAACACACATTTTGTAATTGTTTTGGCGCACACTAGCTTCTAGATAACTTTATGGCTAACGTGTTCATATTATAAGCCACAAAACTTTGATTTTGATTTCATGGGGACTTTAAAACCAGATTGTTCTTGTATCAACATATGTAATATTATACAACAGTTAGTTCCGGTCCACTATTTTGATTGGACAAGCGCCGTTCCAAGAGTGCTGATATTTAATATAGCAGCATTGGGACATTTCTCTGTCTGTATCACTTTACTTGTCTTTGTTCGCTCATAACATTGAGGCAAATCTAGCAATAGTTTGTTACTTTGAAACCCTTAAATTGGCAGTGGTAGCTCAGTGGTTTAGTGGTTATGAGCAGAAGGTCATGAGTTCAAATCCCAGCACCACCAAGCTGCCACTGTTGGGCCCTTGAACAAGACCCTTAACCATCAACTGCTCAGTTGTATAAATGAGATATGTAAGTCGCTCTGGATAAGGGCGTCTGCCAAATGCCATAAATGTGAATGTAAAATTACACTGAAATTTACTACGAGCTGTCAGTCAGGCTGTACATTTGCATGGCAACACACAACACTCTGTCCAGCTGTGGCTTCTTTGGGAGCTACTTGACCTAGCAAATATAAACACACATTTCACCATATAGTATCTGAAGTGTTACTTGATCTAGGAATTTCTGATCATCTGCATTGTTGTATAAAAGCTATTGATTAAATATTAATATTCAGCTCCGTGGTAGTGTGTGAAGGTGGAGAGTTGGAGCTATCAGTAAAATATTTTAATTTTATGTTAGATGGAAATGTTTGCTGAGAAATGGATGGTTATTTGTTGAGCTGATTTAGTGATGTCATCAGCAGATTTAGGTCTGGTTGAACAGCTCTGGTTGAAGATAGTCTGATGACACAAGCTGTTCGGGACGTTCATTAAGCTTGACCCTTAATGCACCCCGCTTCTTTTTTATGCTAATTGTGTGTGTGTGTGTGTGTGTGTGTGTGTGTGCCGCCCCACCACAAAGTGATTTTACTTATGTCACAGGGCATCCTGTGTCTTAGCTGCATGCATATCAGCTGTGAATAGGAGCAGAAAGACGTGAGACCTTCAGCGATCTGTAATAAGACCGTGATTTTCCAGTTTGTTTAAAGCCCTTTTAAGAGTTCAGCTGTGGGATTCGGCATGGTTAGATATTTTGATGCTATTGTTCAGTTAATTGGTTGTGAGACAGCCGTTTATTCAGTGTATGAAATATCGGCTGAATGTAGGACGAGACCGCAGTTCGTGCTGTAGCTTATGAAGCAGGCTATGTTTTTGTTTTTTGAGTAAAGCTACAGAATTAATTGTATAGCCTATTACTCAAAATCCAAGGTGTAAAACCATGTAAAGCTGAAATAAACCCTGCTGGAAAAAAGACAATAAAAACCCTCACAGAATTTGTAATGGTTTTAATGGTTATAATGAGAATTGTATTGGTTTGAACTGCAATGTGGGTGTCTACTGGTAATTTGTTGCATTCTATTGGTGGCATGTTATGTCTAGTGGATACCATTTATCCTCAGTTGACCGCATAAGTTTTTAAGTGCATTTTGGAGATCCGTCCAGTGTATTTTTAGTTGTTTTCTTGTAATTATTATTAATTTTTTTTTTAATTAATGCGATATATAATGAGTGTTTATTGGTCACATATACATTACAGCACAGTGCAATTCTTGTTTCTACTCATATCCCAGCATATTAGGAAGCTGGTTTCAGAGTGCAGGGTCAGCCATTATACAGCACCCCTGGAGCAGAAAGGGTTAAGGGCCTTGCTCAAGGGCCCAACAGTGGCAGCTTGGCAGTGCTGGGGCTTGAACCCCCGACCTTCCGATCAGTAAACCAGAGCCATAACCTTACTATAATTTTGCATAAAAAATAAGTGGATGGAAACAGAGTTAGTGAAAATTGTTAGATCATTCACTTGTCTTGCAGTAAAACACATGGGGCTGTGTGAAAACTCCAGCTCCTTTATCTATAGTTGGTTGAAATGACAATACATCAAACGCTGGCTCTTTCTCAGTATGTTTTTATGCGATCATGGACAATTGTACTGATATATCACGGATGATACGATATGGCACAGCCCTACCAGGCATCCCATCCAGCGTATATTCCCGCCTCACATTTCTGTGATCTGGTTAAAGCAGGTAGTGAAATTTAGTGAGTGAGAGTGGAAGGAGTCTCCAGTGTCAGTTTTCTGACATGGGGAACGCAGCGAGACAAAGAGACTATAGTGTAACTGATGGCAGGAACTAACCCCAGAACAGATAAAATACAACATTTTGTCCTGTAGTAAATTGTTCGTGGTGTCAAACTGCTGAGGTATAAGAGGAATAAACCACTTCAGGATGTGCTTTTATGTGAAAATCATCACTGATGTACAGCTCCATCATTGGCTTGGGCTTTGACTGAATGCGTGTTGTGATGACGTCTTGGCCCAAACCTGCAGAAAATCTGTGGTAATTAAGAAAAATTGCAAGCTCCTCTGAATATTACAGAGTTTGCGTTCAGTTCTGCGTCCGCAAAATCTCTAATTCCTGGAGGAAATGATTAGAGCATTCAAAAATGAAAAGCAATAATGAAATGTCGAATAAATTGATAGAATAGTCAGTCTGGGCTGAAGCAGTGATATATGGCTCCTTGTGTAATATCTGTTCGAGAGTTGGTCTGCTGATAAGCATGCATTGCAACACAGTTACTGACTGTAAAAGAAAGTTCAGCGGTGGTGTTCGATAGCCGTGCGAATAGTATGAGGTCAGAAGTATATCATCAGGGACACAGTGTACATGCCAGGTCATGTGATTCACTTCAAAGAGACGTGAACGAATGCAAAATATTTATTTTAGTATACATGTTACTGAGCTTAGTAGTTAGCATGTTTGCTTCGCACCTCCGGGGTTGGGGGTTCGAATCCCGTCTCCACCCTGTGTGGACAGAGTTTTCATGTTCTCCCTGTGCTTCAGGGGTTTCCTCCGGGAACTCCGGTTTCTTCCACAGTCCAAAGACATGCGTTGTAGATTGATTCGCATTGCATTTGCGTCCTGTGATGGGTTGGCACCCCGTCCAGGGTGTCCCCGCCTCGTACCCCGAGTTCCCTGGGCTAGGCTCCTGGCTCTCCGTGACCCTGTGTAGGATAAGCGGTACAGAAAACGGATGGATGACTGGATATATGTTATTGACAGAACTCTAGGGGTTATGGGAATGATGTGAAACAGCGCTTTACAAACCATTAGTCTCTGAATCATCACCGGTTTTGTGATATCTTTTTCTAACATTTTTTTAAAAATAGCTTTGACAAAGTCTGAATAATTGATTTGAAGTTAAAATCTTAAATGCAAAATGTTTTTAAAAATTATTATTGGAATTTATTAAAATGATACACATTTATTGTTTTTTTTATCCTTTTCCGTTTAAAGTAACTTATGTTTTTATATATTTTTTTTTTGCATTTTAAAAATCATTTATTTTTAAGTGTTACCGTTGTCGATAGTGTAGTGTCCACCTGGCGTTTTTGTTTAGATAAAATAAAATGTTGCATCTAAAATTTAATACGGTATATAGTTTTAATTTTGGAAACGTTTAAGGTTTAAAGTAGTGATTTCTGGAAATGACTGTGCTGGCAGTCAAGTGAGGTTGTGAGTAAATACTACAGGAGCATTCATCCTGCCTGGTGTAGTTTTAGAGAATATACTTTACAAATCAAATGAGCTGATGCTGTCTCTTTGCATATGACATGGTCCACAACGTAATATAGGTGCTACCTAACTCTCGTTTAAACTTGGTCGGTTCCGTCTTTGTTACAGGCTTCATACCTACACGCTTTGCGCCGCTTCATGTTTTTTCAGGACTATGGACACTGGATTGGGAAATTTTCTCTGACTTTCAGGACAAAAAAGAAATAAATACAATAATCACCCTGTCAACAATCAGATGTCATGGAAGACCAATTACACTTGTCCTCAAAACGTACAAGCTGTAATTATTTTAAAAGTAGAATTATACTCGAAGCGCCATCAAACTCTCCCACGTCGGTACCATTTAAGGAGTTCCTCAGAAGTGCCGTCAAGCTTCAAGGAGCTCATTTGTTTGTTTTACCCACCCTCATTTCCTCCTCCTGTTGTACATTTCCTAAAATGGGAAAGCTCATTTGATTGGCCTCACCCAAACAATATAGCGAAATAAATAACGCTTAGCCTTCTACTGCATGAATTATTACAGTTTAGTTTGTAATTCAGTTAGTCAGTGTGCGATGGTGGACAGTATCTTATAGTCATAAATAACACAAAGTGTATGAGATTACAATTCCAATTACTGCATTTTCCGGACTCTAAGTTGCAGAGGATTTTGCCACCTAGTAAACATGTAAAAGTTATACCTTCTAGAAATGAATAACAGTTGTAAAAAGTATGAGGACGGATTTTACTCACTCAAAATACATAAAGTTTTTAAAATCCAAATATGTTTTGGGTGAAATATCTTTTCAATTCTTACTCTTTAAATTCTTAAATCTTTCTCTTGAAACATAAAATGTAGCAAATAAGGTGCAGTTACAAAATGTCTGAAATTGCAACCATTTTTTTCTTGCTTTGAATGTGGAAGAAATGTAAGTAAACTATTAGAGAAGCCTAGTGTCTGTTTTTGCTATGCATGCCTGTTTAATTCATGAGTGCACATGCCACAGTTCCATTATCGCATGCTGTTGCCGTATGGCAACAATTACATTTTGCCATGTAACAGAATACTCAAAATATATAAACTTGTTTAAATGACAAAACATAAATGTTAACTTATCTCAGATAGTGTTTACATTTTTTTCTTTAAGTAGTTTTGCCTAAATATTGAAAAGTTAATCGCATTTTGAGAGCCCTCCGATGATCTTCACCATGCCATGTGATTCCAGACAGCACAAACAGCACTTCCTGGTCATATGACGTGGCATTTATTTTGTTAGGTCAAAGTTAAAGCCCCCCTTTTCCAGTTACATGTAGGAAAATAGTAATTTTCTATTATTCCCTGTCAAAAAAATGGAGATACATTAGTTGTTGTCATGGCAACACCATACAGTAAAGAGTTAGGAAAAAGAAAACCCAGAAACACAGACCAACCAAAGTCAAATCAGGAAGCACATAATTACAAGGGGGGAAAAGGGATTAACCAGGACCTGAGCACTTTGTGAAGTGAAATTGAACCTTGCAAATCACGGTTGTAAACAATGCTTGTTTTGGATAATGAGAATTGTTCTAGTTTGGGTAATGGATCAGCGATGAAAAAGCTGGAGTGAAATAGTTACGAGGTTTCCTACAATGGATTGCTTTGTGCATTTATCGAAGAATAATCCATTAATCGGCTTAAGTGTGGCTTATAAATGAAGCCAGTTGTTACAAATATCATTTTCACTAATATAATGTAAAACAAAACTGTGAGGAACAACTTTTAACATCATGTTAGTCTAGTGATTTTCTCCCCCAGGGATAATGAGTTTCATAAGGAAATTGTTGATATGGCATTTCACAGCTGGGAGCCAAGAGAGCAACACTGGCCATGCTGTCTGGGTGGGAGGGATGACGTACTCCCCTTCCCTTATCAATCACAGCAGCACTAGCCAATCGTGGGCATCAGTGAGATCATGTATGTGGAAGAGGGTAGATAGCGCTTTCCTCTGAGTGTGTGACACAGCATGAGCAGCAGGTAGAAAATATACATTTGGCTGGCTTGACGTGTCTTGGAGGAAGCACGTTAGACTTCATCCTCGCTGGTTGGTAGCTGTTGTATGTTCTGAACCTACTGGTCGGTAGGTGGAGATGGCAAGTGGCAAAAGTGGGGAGGAAAAAGCTACATCTATCTATATTTGTATTAAATCACATAGAAGTTGCCTCATCCGAAACGTAACCAGCCTCATTTAACTATGAAGCTTTACTACAGCATCGAAAAGATATCAAGCCCCTTTCCATGAAATAACATATCAAATATATTATACGTATCTTCTGATTTAAAACACAAACAAACGAATGCTGATAATTTTGACTAATTACTGCAGCCTACAAACAGTCTTTACTGGAAGCTAACCCTAAACCTAGCTTCTAACTGACCGATTTAGGAGACAAAAAAAGGTGGGGGGATCAGGATTGAACAAATCAGTAGCCATGATGCAAAGGACAAACAGCTCTAACTCTCCTGCTAGCACAAAACACACTTAAACATGTTAAACTTGCTGACTAGCTCACCATTTTACTTTACATTATAACTTTAATTAACTTTAACTTTTTAGTTTTGTGAATAAGGTTTCTGTGAAACCAAACCATAGGACTGAGCAGCAAATCGGAGCTTTGACTGCTAATAAGTATATCACTTGGTGTGTTAAAAAATGTAAAAAAAAAAAAAATTAATAAAAAAAAAAAAATTGCAACTACTATGTATTACTTTTTTCCTGAGTAGTTCACAAAGCATTTTAGTAATAAAAGAAGGTCTTAAGACTGAAAAGTTTGCCGTATTCCAGATGGATTCCTACGTCACCAAGACACAATCACAAACAGTCTTAATCGGCAGCTTCGGTGACTAACCCTATTCATATTAATGAGCGTGAACATTATATACATAGTGTGTCTATTGTGAGAGTGGTTCAATGATTGTGGAGTTGTAAAAGCACTCATGTCACCTCACCTCGCCTATAAAGTAATGCAGTACCACCGGAAATCAGAGTCAAAGGTGTAGCATATGTACCTGAAAAGTGAAAGTGCTGAATCATAAACATTCAGAATATTTTTTTTTTTTTTTTTTTAAATGTCAATATGTATAAATGTCCGGGTGTGAAAATTAACAATAAGATCAAATTAAGCATGTTTCATGTACACAAGTTTCAGGTTCTGGAGCAGTGTTCGCTTTAAAAGGACAGGAAAATGAGGTTTATGGAGAGCAGGTGAAGGTGTGATGATATTTCCAGCTGTGCAGTCAGGAACTGCTTGCTGGCGGAGGCAGTTAGCTACATTATTATTGGAGAGTCCAAATAGATTTTTAGGTGTTCTCCTGATAGTATTATTGAAGCAATTCTGATCTCCTCATACATACCGACTTGGTTAGCTGGTCAGTTCTGATTCCTGACTGCTGTGGTTTAAGGTTCAACACCATCCTGTGATTTACATAACCACGAGTGAGTCATTTCACCCGAAGGGAGAGGAAGTGATGTCACGTGCTTGAGCACAAGTTTGTACAAGGTGAAGGTGATTACATCAGTGGTGCTTGAAAATTTGTTTCGAATTTACGATAATTCTGCAACTTAATGATCACAAATAACAAAAGGGTCACATCATGTATTTGAATTGATTTGAATCATTTAGATTTCACAGTGTAGGTGTGTACACACTAGGTGTGTAACACTGTAGCGTGTTAATAGGAGCGGTGTGTAACGCTGTAGTGTGTTAATAGGAGCGGTGTGTAACGCTGTAGCGTGTTAATAGGAGCGGTGTGTAACGCTGTAGCGTGTTAATAGGAGCGGTGTGTAACTCTGTAGCGTGTTAATAGGAGCGGTGTGTAACGCTGTAGCGTGTTAATGGGAGCGGTGTGTAACGCTGTAGCGTGTTAATGGGAGCGGTGTGTAACGCTGTAGCGTGTTAATGGGAGCGGTGTGTAACGCTGTAGCGTGTTAATGGGAGCGGTGTGTAACGCTGTAGCGTGTTAATGGGAACGGTGTGTAACGCTGTAGCGTGTTAATGGGAGCGGTGTGTAATGCTGTAGCGTGTTAATGGGAGCGGTGTGTAACGCTGTAGCGTGTTAATAGGAGCGGTGTGTAACGCTGTAGCGTGTTAATAGGAGCGGCGCGTAACGCTGTCGCGTGTTAATGGGAGCGGTTCTTAACGCTGTCACGTGTTAATGGGAGCGGCTCTTAACGCTGTAGCGTGTTAATGGGAGCGGCTCTTAACGCTGTAGCGTGTTAATGGGAGCGGCTCTTAACGCTGTAGCGTGTTAATGGGAGCGGTGTGTAACGCTGTAGCGTGTTAATAGGAGCGGTGTGTAACGCTGTAGCGTGTTAATAGGAGCGGTGTGTAACGCTGTAGCGTGTTAATGGGAGCGGTGTGTAACGCTGTAGCGTGTTAATGGGAGCGGTTCTTAACGCTGTTGCGTGTTAATGGGAGCGGTTCTTAACGCTGTTGCGTGTTAATGGGAGTGGCTCTTAACGCTGTAGCGTGTTAATGGGAGCGGCTCTTAACGCTGTAGCGTGTTAATGGGAGTGGTATGTAATGCTGTAGCGTGTTAATAGGAGCGGTGTGTAACGCTGTGGCGTGTTAATAGGAGCGGCATGTAGTGTATTGTGTATGTATGGGGAAAGGGGAAATGGGTATTTAAATGAATGATTGTTAGTTACTTTCTGATCTTCTCCTTTCTATAAGCTGTAATGAACTGCAGTCTGAAAATTTTTCCCTCTCAGTAGTTTTGTTTTTGGAGCGAGGGCACAGCATACAACACACACACCTTATTACTTTTTATTTGACTAAGCCAGACTGCTGTGGACTGTTCCATCACCTCCTCCACCCTGAGCTCGACCTCGGCAGGTTATGAGGTCTCATAAACAAAACATGAGGAAACCATGCATCAGGAGTCTGCCTTTCTCTTATTATTTTTTATTTTATTTATTTTTATTTGCAAACAACGACTGCGAAATCTCATTGAGCTGATGAGACGTATTTTCTCAGTGAGCTAAAAAGACATATTTTCTCAGTGAGCTGATGAGACGTATTTTATTTGTAGTTTGAAGAAGCTCATGTGCTGATAATGTTATGGGTTACTATTTCACAAATCGAGGAATGCACAGGGATCAAAACGCATCGAGTGCAGATCCCGAGCCATCTAAAGTCATACAGACGCCAAAAATTGTCTGAGATTTACTGAATTTACAGGAAAATAAAGTGGTTTATAGGATCTTTATTACAACACTTATCACTGAGGACTTTAAACAGCTCCAGGAATTTGTTCAGAGTTGCCAGATTGGCTATAATTCCTTTTTTTTATCACAATGTTTATAATCCATCATTCCAGTCCTTCTTCGATGTGTACTACATATGTGTAAGCTTTTTAGTGCGATGTCTGATGTCCAAACCTAGCATTTGTGTTTTAATACTTATGTTTTATATGTGTGTGTGTTCCAGTACACTCGGGTTTGGATCCCCGACCCAGAGGAGGTGTGGAAGCCTGCTGAGATTATTAAAGACTACAAAGAAGGAGAGTCTGTCTTGCACCTCAAACTCGAAGATGAATCGGTGAGCAGTCTCTCCTGTCTCCTGTCTAAATTTTACCGTGTTCAGAATCACAGGTGAATCTCATAGGAGCTGAATCTCTGCTGCAGCCTGTGTTTCTTATTCAGCACAGCTGTGTGCGTGTGTGTTCATGTTCCTTTATTAATCATTAACGTTGTTTTTGTGAATGGGAAGTACAGGCCATGAAATATGCAGCTGAACTGTGTGTATGAGACTCTTCTCAAATAACAATGCAGCATATCAGGGGAAATGATCAGAGCCATAATCACCGCCATGATGTTCCCTCATGTTTTCTTTTCTTTTAGAAACACACGACTCACATTATCCCACCTCATGGCAACTGCGATTGCATTAGCCTTAAAGTCCTTATGAAATCAAAACTGGTGATTTAGAGCTTTTCCTCTCTTTGCACGAACGACACAAGTAAGACTCTGTATACTAACTGTCCACTTTATTACACATTTGTGCAATTATCGAGTCATGCCAATCATGTGGAGTAGCACAACGCATAAACGCATGCAGATACACGTCAAGCGCTTGAGTTAATATTCATCTCACAGCAAGGCTGTGGAAGCACAGATAACCACTCTTTTCAGCTGTGGTGAGCAGAAAAGCAACACATTGAGGTGGAGGGACTACATCTGCAGTAGACGACATCAGGTCCCACTCCTGACAGACAAGAACGGGAATCTGAAGGCACAGGCTCACTGAAACTGAACAGATGAAGATTGAAAAAAGACTAGATGACATTTACACTACCGGTCCAAAGTTTGGAGACACTCAACTGAAACATTTCTCATGATCTTAAAAATCTTCTGATCTGAAGGTGTAGGATTAAATATTTGAAATGGTGTTGTAGACAAAAAATATACTTGTGCCAACATATTCATTTCTTTCATTAGAAAACATTTTATTTACAAACAAATCTATTTTTTTTTTGTTAAACTGATGATTTGGAGCGTAATATTCCGAAAAGTAGCCAATAAGAGTCCAGCGTAGGTGGGAACTCCTTTAATACTGTTCAAAAAGCACCTCGGGGAGATTCCTCAAGAAATCGGCCGAGATTTCTGGAAATTCTTGGCAAAAAGAGTGTCAACTTTGAAGATGCCAAAATATCATATTATTTTGATTTATTTTGGATTTTTTATCACTACATAATTCCCATAGTTCCATTTGTGTTATTCCAAAGTTTTGATGACTTTATTATTATTCTAAAATGTGGAGAAAATAAAAATAAAGAATGAGTTTGTCTAAACTTTTGACTGGTAGTGTATATTTAACAGTCCAGTTAAATAGTTAGGTTTTTTTTTTTTTTTTTTAAAAAAAAGGTAAATATTTACCATTATTGTCATTTATTCAAGCCACCAGAGCTTCTTTATTCCTGAACTTTCCACTCACCCACATGTAGAAACTGTTTGAATATTAGAAAATGAACATTGCTTACACATTTTTGTTTTTTAGTTATTGAGTTTTAAATGAACTACTTTTCATTTCCAATGAACGCTCAAATAGCCTCACATGTATGATGACTAAATAATAACCATAGCAACATTGATGCTAGCTGATAAACTTCATCATGGGATTTTTAAACAAGCCATGCAGTCAGGAACGCCGTGGATATGAAACCCATTTAGAATGCCATGGCTCTAGGATAATGAACATGACAAAGTGGCAATGGGCAAAATGGCTGCGAGAAATCCCATACACTTTAGCAGGTTTGCTAAGTTCATAATGCTAATGGATTTTGTGTCTGACTTCCTGTTTAAAAAGGAAATATGTCCATATATGGATACAATTCATGGATCTCATACCATTTTATGGGCAGTTAAAACACTATCTTATGATATGCTGTCATAACTGATGTTAAAATTGAATTATTTTATGTCTATTGATCAGTCAGGATCGACATTCAGCTGCACTGTGATGTACGACAATGGGTTCCATAATTATGTGAAATGTTATATGCATTTGTATGAAGAATTTCATGTCAGCCTGAGAGTTAAGATTCTCCCTCAAGACTCTGTTGCATTGTTTCATCAGACATTGCCATATCCAATTGGTCCTAAAGACAACCCACTTCCATTCCTTCGAAACCCTGACATACTGGTGGGAGAGAACGACCTCACGGCCCTCAGCTACCTGCATGAACCTGCGGTGCTGCACAACCTCAAGGTTCGCTTCCTGGAGTCCAACCACATCTACACCTACTGTGGTAAGTTTCTAATACAAGCTTTGAATTTGTCTGCATTTCATTGAATGAATTAAAGTATATCAGTATATCAGTATGTATCGTCTTCTATTCCATGACCTTACCCACCCATGTGATTGTATTGTTTTGAAGACGTTTGGCTTTAAAGAATGACCTGTTTTCTGTGACGAAAAGTAAACAAGCGCTTAATAATATTTAATTTTTCTACTCAAAATATATAATGAAATGTAATGACCTTTTGATTTTGCATTTGAATTTTTGTTTGGTGGGGAAATTTTTTTTAAATGTAATTAATTTTTTTATTGATAAACTGTTCACTTTTAGTTCACATCAACTAAATCTAAAACCCATAATAACCAAACGATTAAAATATGACTAGAAGTATTATCTGTTTGTGTCAGAAGACTAAAACTAAATTCAAATTAGCTGTTAAAATGTTGTTCATCGACCAAATATGGCTGAATTCTCTCAGAACCTGACAATGGCAACTAAAAATGAAACTTGTGCTTTTTATGTACGTTTTATCTGTAAAATTGTAAATTAATAGGCTGTTAATGGGCTATTTGAAAATATTTTCATTATATTTATTTGATACATATGAAATATAAATGTTTGAAATAAATATTAAATATATGTTTAATATGTATTTGATTATATTAATAGGCTATACACTCACCAAGCACTTTATAAGGAACACTAAACTAATACTGGATAGGGCTTCTCTTTGCTCTCTCTTCATGGCGTGGATTCCACAAGATGTTGGAAACATTCCTTTGAGAATCTGGTCCATGTTGAAATGATCGCATCATGCAATTCGTGCAGAGTTTTCAGGTGCATTTTCATGCTATGAATCTCCGGTTGTACCACATCCCAAAGGTGATCTGGATTCAGGTCTGGTTACTGGGAAGGCCACTGAAGAACACTGAACTCATTATCATGTTCATGAAACCAGTTTGAGACGACTTTTGCTTTGTGACATGGAGCATTATCATGCTGGAAGTAGCCATTAGAAGACGGCTAAATTGTGGCCATGAAGGGATGCACATGGTCAGCAACAATACTCAAATAGGCTGTGGCATTCCAGCGATGATTGATTGGTATTAACAGGCCCAAAGTGTGCCAAGAAAACATTCCCCATAACATTACACCACCTCCACCAGCCTGGACTGTTCACACAAGGCAGGTTTGGTCCATGGATTCATGCTGTTGGCACCAAATTCTGACCCTACCATCTGTGTGCCTCAGCAGAAATCAAGATTCATCAGACCGGGCTACGTTTTTCCAGTCTTCAACCGTCCAATTTTGGTGAGCCTGTGCCCACTGCAGCCTCAGCTTTCTGTTCTTGGCTGACAGAAGTGGAACCCAACATGGTCTTCTGCTGTTGTAGCGCATCGTCCTCAAGATTCATCGTGTTGTGCGTACTAAGATGCTTTTCTGCTCACCACAATTGTACAGAGTGGTTATCCGAGTTACTGTAGCCTTTCTGTCTGCTTGAACCAGTCTGGCCATTCTATGTAGACCTCTCATATCAGCAAGGCGTTTCCGTCCTCTGAACTGCTGCTCACTGGATGATTTTTCTTTATTGCACCATTCTGAGTAACCTCTCGGGACTGCTGTGTGTGAAAATCCAAGGAGATCCGCTTTTATAGAAATACTCAAAGCAGCCTGTCTGGCACCAACCAGCATGCCACGGTTAAAATCATTGAGATCAAAATTTTTCCCCATTCTGATGGTTGAACATTATATGAAGCTCTTGACCTGTATCCGCAGGAGTTTTTGCATTGCACTGCTGCCAAACAATTGGCCGATTAGATCATTGCATGAATGATGATAATGAGTCTTTATTAATCACGTATACATTACAGCACAGTGAAATTCTTTTCTTCGCATACCCCAGCATGTTAGGAAGTTGGGGTCAGAGCGAAAGGTCAGCCATGATACAGCACCCCTGGAGCCGAGAGGGTTAAGGGCTTTGCTCAAGGGCCCAACAGTGGCAGCTTGGCAGTACAGGGGCTTGAACCCCCGGCCTTCCGATCAGTAACCCAGAGCCTTAACCAAAAGCCACTGCCCCTTAATGAGTAGGTGTACAGGTGTTCCTAATAAAGTGCTCCGTGACTGTATATAGTCTATAGTTATACACGCGTTCTACAGATTGATACTGCTCATTCGGACAGTTAAATTGTACATACACTCCATGTTGATTCACTGTCTCTTCTTACTGTATGTTTTTTTTTTTCTTCTCTTTTTCTTTTTTTTTTTCTTCTCATTGTGCTTCTATTACTTGGGTCCCATTCATGGCATCTCCAAGGGAGCCATAAACTTTGCTGTGGTGTAGTGAAGGTGAACAAAAACATGTCTGTCTGTGTCGTCCTCTCTGGTCATTATGGTGTGTTTTTTTTTATTGGTTTGAGCTTCTCCATGACAACCAGGGCTCGCTAAAGAAATGTAGACGGCTTTTCTTTGCTATAACGACTTTGAGAGTCAGTTCTTCCTCTAGGTTCTACTAAAGAATGCGTTACAGCCTGAATTATATCAGCAATGTTTGAATATACAGGACCCTAAATATTCATTTTCCTCCCAATTCCTTTAGCATTTCCTTTATGTATTCCACTGTATTCCTTTTTTAACACCCCACCATTCTGTTTCCTTTTTCCTTTGAGTGTATGAGTGTATGAGTGTATGAGTGTATGAGTGTATGAGTGTATGAGTGTGTGTGAGAGAGGCTGGTGAGGGAATGACCGTTTACTGCAGCTATCACATAGGTGTGAACAGGAACTAACTTGTCTCGCGGAAGTTCCACTGCATTAAATCCGACAATAAATGATTAAAATGTGCCACATGCTGTTTGTTAAGAATTAATTGAGAAATAATTTAAACTAAATTCATTTGTTGAGCTCCTGGAAGTCTGAAACAACACCAGAGCCTCAATGTACACTACTTTCCTAGACTGAATTGTTCTCTTTCATGGGTAGTCATGCACTTTGTCAGAGAAGTGATGGTGTCAGGCCTTTCTTGACGCCACACTTGTGTCTTCATAGAATGAACATACAGTAAAGCATTTTGTTATAATTAAGGTTTTAAATGAGTTGAGTGCTGAGGGATGTTTGAGGGAAATTTATAAAACTGCTTCACTAAATAATGCCACAAAGAGCACTTACTGTAAGCACTTTAACTACGAAGAGCAATCGGGCTGTCACAAAAGCTTGACTAATAATTTCTTATGTAACATATTAGCAAATCTAACTTATTTTTGGACGGAAATGTTCATGTTTCTGATGATCTCATCTTTGATTTCTGCAGTTTATTTGATTTTTTTGTGGTTTTCATGTGGCACACCTGGTCTTAACTTGTACTTTTATTCTCTCTGTTCCTCAGGTATTGTACTGGTGGCCATTAATCCATACGAGCAGCTGCCGATTTATGGCGAGGAGGTCATCAATGCCTACAGCGGGCAAAACATGGGTGACATGGACCCTCATATATTCGCCGTGGCAGAGGAGGCTTATAAACAGATGGGCAGGTAAGCAGTGATGTATCATAACAGTACAAAAAAGCATTTTTGTTCTTGATAATGCTTTGGGAATGTTTCCACTTTTTTCCCCCAACATAAAGGTTTGTAATGTTTCATTTCTAAAATTTGTTTTAAAACTCTAATGCGTTTTCCCTGAAATCATCTTTATTTTCTGATATATCAAATAAAAACAAATACACACAGACACAACAAATCTTTATAAGTTTATAAGATCAGCCATAAAAGTGGTTTATAAAAACGTGTAGTCATTAATATGGTGAATACATCCTTGATTTGAGACTGGAGCTTGTCTTCTTTTTCTCTTTTTCTTTTTCTTTTATCTTTCTTTTTTCTTTTTCTTCTTTCTTTTTTTCTTCTTTCTCTTTTTTTTCTTTTTTTTCTTTTTTTCTTTTTTTCTTCTTCTTCTTCTTGTTTTCTTTTTTCTTTTTCTTTTTTTTCTTCTTTCTTTTTTCTTTTTTTTCTTTTTTTCTTCTTTCTTTTTTCTTTTTTTTCTTTTTTTCTTCTTTCTTTTTTCTTTTTTTTCTTCTTTTTCTTTTTTCTTCTTCTTTTTATTTTTTTCTTCTTTTTCTTCTTCTTCTTTCTGCCCCCCACAGATGTTACTTGACCTTTAATTCCTCCATTTTGCGCTAACAGTAATAAAGATTGGACTTTACATCATGTGCTAAAGGCTCTAGTGTTTGGTTTCTTTATGAACCTCATATTGCTCCTTGTTGATTTTCAAATGCAAGCGATCTTGCATTTGAGACAGGTGTTACAAAACTCAAACAGTACCATAATTATTACTATTATTTTTAGCTGTTATTTCATACCAATGTTCAGTAGTTGAACCTCGAGTGGGAGAGCCCTGAATAATCTCAAAGACCTTCCTGCCTCAGTAATGGCTGGAGTGGGTGGATGATTACAGTGCACACGTCCTCATTGTTGACACCTTTGTAATTTTTCCCCCCCGTGGAAAACAAAGGACTAGTCCGTATTCGCATCAGGTTTAAATCGAGTCAGAGGAGCCCCCGCAGAGACAGAGGGACTGCTCGGTGAGTCACGACAACTGAAAACAGCACAGGAGCGGTGTTGGAATTAAAAAAATAATAATATTGTAGTGGCTTATTGTCTTCAGACTCTTTATTCCTTCTGTGAATGAACCTGGTCTATACATGTTGGTAAGCTATTTAAAAGAACGTCAAAGCTTGAGCTCGAGAGTTCAAATCCTGATGATGCCACAGCCATCCATGGCCAGAAGAGTCCAAAAGAGCAAAATTGGTCGTGCTTGTTGGGAGGGATTACGCTTTCGCCTGTCAGTCAGAGAGGCACTAGTCAGCTGTGCGTATCTCATGTGGAAGAAGTCAGACAGCGAGTGTTTAGCTGCTCTGTGATAGAACAGTTTAGCAATGATATGGTGGCTTCTCATGTCTTGGAGGAAGCACATGCTAAACTTCAACCGTCCCAGTTGGTAGCGGTCATGTGACTGGGATCTGGCAAATAATAAAATTGGAAGAAAATTGGGAACAATCCCACCCCCAAAAAAGAGCACATTGCTGAAATTGTCCCTTTTTTCAGGAACTGGGATGTAGCCCAAGGTGAACATAAGGATTATCCACTGGCATCATCCGCTGGCCATCAAACTCACACCGGAGAGCTTGTGTTAAGTCAGCATTTTTCCTGGAGCCCTAATGCCTCATTTAGTACATGAAACTAAGGCTGCTTTATTTCTGCCTCTTCAACATATCAGTGCTGTATGAATGAATTCAGAGTCCAGTGTGCTAAATTAAGATACTGTAATACTGTAGAAAGCTTGATATTTACATCATAATTGGCCAGTTTGTTTGAGTCCTAATGTTATTTAATTTGGTCAAGAAATTACTCATTCGAATCGGTTAAGGAAATATCAAAAACATTTCGGGGATCATATTTCTGGCAGCATAGTACATCACAGAGAAAGAACAGATAAGTACAATGTACATTGTACAGTCCATACATGATTTCCCAGGGGTTTTTTTTGTGATTGTTGCGGCCAAAAAGTCTTGATTTTGCTGCAGCTTTTTTCAAGTGTGTTTTTTTGTGGAAAACTACTTGAATTGGTGAAATTGCAATTACACAAAATTGTTTTGCACGCTCTTTCACAGTGATTTTTGAGACCTTTTAGCTGTACTCATGTTCGACACGCGTGAATCGGAGAGGGCTTGGGCTGAATGCGTGTTGTGATGACATCACATGACGCGTCTTGGCCCAAATCTGCGGTAATTTTGAAAAATTGCAAGATCCTCTGAATATTGTAGTGTTTGCTTGAGTTTGCGTTAATTTCTGCGATTGCAAAATCACGAAACCCTGGAGGGACTGATTGCATACACTTACTGGCAGCTTTAATAGAAACACGCGTACCCATGCTCTTTCATGCAGTTTTCCAATAAACGTATCATGTGGCAGCAGCGCAATGCAGATACGGGCCATTGAGGTAATGTTCTTATCAACCGTCAAAATGGGGAAAACGTGAACCACAATAACTTTGGCAGAAAACATCCATTATATGTTCACACATTTAAATGTCAGTCTTTTTGTGAATTTTCTTTTTGTACGTTTATTCATTTAGCAGACGCTTTTATCCAAAGCGACTTACAGATGAGGAAATTCAAGCAAAGCGATCTATCAGGCAGAGATCAATACTAGTAGTGCTATTGTACAAGATTTTTAACTGGGTTCTAGAGAAGCAAAGTGTGCTGAGTAGAGGTGTAAGTGCAGAATGTTAGGTTAGGTGTTCACGAAAGAGGTGGGAATTTAGCCTTTTTTTTGAAGATGGTGACCGATTCTGCGGTCCGGACTGAGGTTGGAAGTTCATTCCACCACTGACGAACAGTCAGTTTGAAGGTTCTGGAAAGGGACCTCATGCCTCACTGAGTAAGACAGAGTTCTCAAAGGCATGCAGAGAAGCATACGACACACTTGTACAAACAAGTCATTTTCAGGTAGTTGATTCCTTCCTCTGTACTGTATCTTCTCCAGAGATGAGAAGAACCAGTCGATCATCGTGAGTGGAGAGTCAGGAGCTGGGAAGACAGTCTCTGCCAAATACGCCATGCGCTACTTCGCTACTGTGGGAGGATCCGCCAGTGACGCGAATGTGGAGGAGAAAGTGCTGGCGTCCAGCCCCATCATGGAGGTGTGTATTATAACCCGAAGCGTGTATGCTAGAGTAACTATAAGATGATTACTGAGGGTAATGGAATGGTATCATTACAAAGATAACTCAACAAAATTGAAAAGAAGCTACATTGTGGTGGAATATGGCTAGACTTTTTAAAATAATAATTATTATTATTATTTCAGCTCTACGTTGGCATTTTTATTGTCTGGTCTGCAAATTGACTCCGCCCCCAGCTCTGGTGTTTTTCCCTGAAAAGCATGCACGTGACGTACATATTAGTAATGCGTGATGCCACTGCTTTTCAATCCATTACCAAGTAATAGGATGACTATTTTAATTATATAGAAAATTTAGCCATTTGCAAGCATGGATATCAAGAATTAAGTGTCAAAGAAATGATTAGAGACTGTTCTGTCTTTGGGTCCCGTTTAATTACAGGAATAATCCAGCAAACAAACGATCTAAACAATTATAGGAGAATTATAAACTTATAGGAAAATAATCAATGACAGTTGGAGTGATGTGACCGGAAGTGTTTTATTCCTTGCATACCTCAGCAGTTAATTTATTTAATAGCTCCACCCCCATCTTTAAGTTCAAAGACCTTTAGCACTTTCAGCCCACACTTTGCACTTCTTTATGAAATTGTTTATATTTCTTTATCGGTTCTATGTCTGATTTCTTTTATTTCTTCATTATTTAGGTATCCAGTTTATGTCTTTTACTGCAAGTTTTTTAATGTGGTGTGTCCATCATATAGTTTACTATAGAACTGATAATGTATCAGAGCAAGGCACATGATTCTAAACCTGTGATTTACTTTATTTATGTCAGAGCTGCTGTTGTAGGAACTTAATCAACACACTCTGACCAATCAGATTGGAGAATTCAACAGTACTATGGTAGAATGTTCAATATTGTTTACACGATTGCTTTATCAATGGTCGTAACCCAAAACATTGGCTTAAAAAATGGAGACAGTGTGTAGCAGCAGGCTTTTCTCTAATAGTCACTGGTAGAAGAAGCTTTGGACACCAGCTTGGACTTTTTGGACACCCTTTTTGCTCACTTCAATAACATATCATTACCTCGTTACCTCTCAGGGCACCTTTTTTTTAAATTTTTTTTTTTTACACTAATAGCTAGCTCAGCTGAAGTGTTGGTAAAATTGCTTACAGACCGTTTTTACTCCCACCCTTTTATCATCGCAGGCTATCGGAAATGCGAAGACGACACGTAACGACAACAGCAGCCGCTTCGGGAAATACATCCAGATCGGCTTTGACAGGAGGTATCACATCATCGGTGCCAACATGCGCACGTATTTGCTGGAGAAGTCCAGAGTGGTGTTTCAGGTAAGCGCAGTGTCGCAGGAAAGCTTTCAGCCTTAATTGTACCTCTAACATGAGCCCATCAGTTCATCAGCAGCTCTGCTGAATAAGACGTTTCCCAGAGTGATGAAGCTGGTGTTATTTCTGCAGGCTGAGGATGAAAGGAACTACCACATCTTCTACCAGCTGTGTGCCTCTGCCTCGCTCCCCGAGTTCAAAGACCTGGCCCTGAGTGAGTAGCCCACTGACGAAATCTTCATCATAATTCAATTGAACTGTGCAGCGCTAATTTACCCTCACATATCATTTCCACCAATTAACCTGCAAGGACATAAGAATTATTTCTTCCTTAATGAACATTTGAGTGTACGTGTTTTTAGTAATGTTCAAAGTTAATACTAGTTAATGCAAGTTTTTTTTTGTTGTTTTTTTTAAACATGGCCAAGACCTTCCTACTTTCACAGAAAGAGATTTGACTGGCATTTAAAACGACCAACCACAGCATGTACTTAATGCACAAGATTGTCTCATTTACTCTCTGTTTTAAACGAAATGCTTTAATAACTTTTAACGATAGGATTATGCGAGCTATTTTCAGTCCAGCGACTAAAGCATGCTCAAAAAAATATAATTCCATCAGATTTTATGTGACGCACATTTGTATGAACTTATTTTTACGTATAAAATTTGGCATAGATTGATACAGAAGCCCTTAGAGGCCATCCATTATTATTTTTTTTCTTGCTTGTTATCTTGTGATCTCGACATAACAAGTTGTTTTCTTGTGATCTCGACAAAATTAGGGCTGCAACTAGGGCTGCTAATCGATAATTAAAATAATCGACAACGAATTTCATTATCAAGACCTCTAAAACAAAATTAGGCTCTAATGGAGACTCACTTGTTGTCAGGACAAGCCTTTATGTAAAATGGACATACTTATGTGAATTTCTAACATTTACAGATAAGAATATAAAGGTAAAAATGTTAATTATGTGCTGAAAAAAACATGTCTGGAACACATTAAACAGCACACACATCTGTCGCAGCATCTGACACAACAAGCCTCTTTAATACACTTACGAGTTTGTTTGAAGCGTTTTAATATAAAACATTCTCATGTTTTGGACGACCGGGATGGTGCACTTTTCCTGCAGCAGCTCACTCTGTGATCTCCGCTGTTTTTTAGATGTGTTTTATTCATAGAAATGTGTTTTTCACCATTGTGAAGTGACATCACTGACGGGGGAGTTATCCACAGTGACGTCACAGACCCAACTCATCCGTAATGAAATTCGTTGTCGATTATTTTAATTATTGATTATTATCATATAGTTGTTGCAGTCCTAGAGTTCCCTTAACTAACATTACATTACATGAACATCAGCATTAATACATCATTAGTACTTACAATAAAAACCCGTATTCATTGATAAACTGTTTGTTTAAGCGTTAAGTCTCAGCCTCAGTACCGTTGTTAGTTACTTAAACAGTACTAATCCTAATATTTCTGGTTTCCTCATGTTAATTACTGTCTTACATACTGTTTATAAAGTAAACCTAAGTATTAAAGCTTTTCCGATGGAGCTCAAATTGACTGGACTTTATCCTCATCATGGAGAAAAAGTTTCCTTCACCAGACTTTAGGTCTAAATGTTTAACCTGCTGACTGTTCTATGCTGAAGGTAGGTCCTTTCACTGCACTGATTACTGTTGCATGTTTTTTGCAGACAGTGCAGAAGACTTCACTTACACCTCTCTGGGTCAGAACATCGTCATTCCGGGGGTTAATGATGCTGTGGACTTGGAGAAGACACGGGAAGCCCTGACCATGCTGGGTGAGGCTCATACTTCTCTCATTTCAGCATTGCACCATTTTCCAGACTTTTACCAAATAACAAGAGACGCTGCTCATTCAAGCATGTTTTTACAATTTATAGTACAAGGGGTATGATTCAGCATTCCTATTATCCTTGTGTATTTTTACTGTCAATGAGGCAGACCTGTCAATCAAACACTGTGGGTGGGACTTTAGAGTTCCTTTTTTGTACAGATTGAGTTTCAGAGTGATGAAATCAGTGTAAGTTTCTGGCAGTGGTTACAGATTCTCCTGTAATGTTAAACCTGGAAATGTTAAGTAAAGAATAAAACACTTGTGGGTTGTGCTGTTGTTGGAAAATAATCACCAACGGCCTGGTTTGCTGCAGCCTGATAGTTACTGATCCACATTTCCACAACTAATCTTCCCAACCAATCTTTACAGTTACGTTTAATGTTGTGGAACGACCGTGAGACAAGTTCGTTCCAGTTATCACTTACGTTAGAGCAGCTATAAACCATCATGCAACATCAACCTTCTCTTTTTCTCGCTTTTGGGCTTAAGACAAAAAAAAAAACACAGCTTGAGAAACCGGGAAGTGCAAACTCCTCAGTCTTGAAAATGTGTTGGAAAACCTAAAGTTACAGTTTTTCAATTACAAAGCGCTGACACTGGAGACTCTTTCCAAAAATGCGAAATTAATGTCTCGTTACAGAATAAACATATATACCATATCAGCATAAACACGTTTTATTTCTATTTATTTATTTATTTATTTATTTATTTATTTATTTTATGTGGAGTGTTTGCCATACAAGTCTCTGCGTAAGTTGCATGACCAGTCAGACCACTAGCGTGTACTCGTGATCACTTCAGAATGGATCACAGCCAACACCGATGTATTTACACATTGTGACGTTTTTGTTGCGCAGGTGTGAAGGAGAGCCATCAGATGAGCATCTTCAAGATAATTGCCTCCATATTGCACCTTGGGAACGTGGACATAGTTTCTGAGAGAGATAAAGAGTCATGCCATATCTCCGTAAGTGGATACGACATTATTCTAGTTCACCTAATGCCTTTCAAACAATCCTGTACTTTTGCTAGATTTAATTTCCTCTTTTAAATCTTGAGTTCAGTGGGGGAATTTTAAACATTATCCAAAAATATAGATGATTAGCTAAAATATTTTTGCTTTTTAAAGATTGTACTGGAGCTGTGAGGCTGCTGTAGCAAACAAGTAAGGGAAACCTATAGCTACCAGTTTAGCATTGTGCAAGGTGCCGTATTAAATCATATGGAGTCATTCCGTGTCTCAAACAGACTTGGCATGGTTTCTGACACTGTATGAACCACTGTTTAAAATGTATTTTAAAAATGGACAAAAGGACTTCTCCGAGCTAAAAACAGGTTTATAGTTTGAAAACTACAAACTGTTGTAATAGTTTGGTGTCACTTTGCAGCAACATCAGATTGAGGTAGGAGGTATGGCCTCCTACCTCAATAAAGTTTCAACTTTATTATTAAAAGTGTTCTCGAGACAACAGGTGATTTTTGAGGAAGGTGTGTGTGATGATTTGGACACAGTGTTAAACTGGTGGCTAGTTTTGCACCTCTGAAGAAGCAAGCTTCAGAAACACAAAAGTGGGTTAAGTGTAAAAGTCAATTTTAGCTGTTGCTTTAAATATATCATGACGTGTAGTACTGTTATTGTGTTAGTTCTTTCCGAGTCACACTTCTCATAGATCACTGTCTCTTGCTGTCTGACAGAGAAACGACCCTCACCTTCTCCATTTCTGTGAGCTGCTGGGGATCGAGCAGGACCAGATGGAAAACTGGCTGTGCCATAGAAAGTTAGCCACGGCAACCGAGACCTACGTGAAAAACATGTCCAGCGCCCAGGCTAATACGGCCCGTGACGCTCTGGCCAAACACATATACGCCCATTTGTTCGACTGGATCGTGGAGCACATCAACAAAGCCCTGCATACCTCCACCAAACAGCACTCCTTCATCGGAGTGTTGGATATCTATGGGTAATTCTGCTTGTAATGGTTTCTAATAGCTTGAAAACTGAAAATGTCTGAAAATGTGAATTTGCCACATTGGCCTCAGGTGAACATACTTGGATTATAGATTGTAAATTTGTATTGCTAAGTGAGCATGTGCACAGTTGCTTTGTGCAGCATCAGCCTTTGTTCTTTTTTCCATTATTTCAATACAAGATGAGACTATTGACGAGGGCAGTCGAATTCTGCGCTGTTAAGTGGTCCCTTGGAAAGGGGAAATTATTGATCAGTGCTAGAAGTACTGATAAGGAAGTGCGATACGCATGCACTCTCCCCTTTAAGGGTTTAGAGAAGACAGCAGTTATTAGGACAGAGGTTTTCCTGTGGAACTGGGCTACATTTGAAAGGCTGCTAAATGTTTTACAGGTTGGAAGTTTGGCAAAGATTAGATTCATTATATATACAGTGCTGTATCGCAGCACTGTACTCAATTGCAACTGGATTCTGCAGCAAGACAATGATCCAAAGCATATCCATAGTCCACGTCTGAATGGCTCAAAAAAAGCTAAATTAAAGTTTTGGAGTGGCCTGGTCCAAAAAATAAATAAATAAAAAGTGTATTGTGTGTTTACTCAGGTTGCCTTTGTTTTATGTTGCATTTCGTTTGAAGAGCTAAAACTGTTTCGTATGAGAGATACACAAAACGGAAGAAATCAGGATATTTTTTTTCTCAGCACTGTATTAGAAATAAAACATGACGTGTCATTATTATTTGTGTTTTATAACAACACATCCTGAAGTGTTTTATTCCTTTGATAGCAATAATTTGATATGGATTTTTTTTTTAATTGGTGAAAAGTGATGCATTTTAATCCATTTATAGTTACATTTAATGTTGTAGAAGCTCTGCAAAACAAGAGTTCCTGTTCTGACTTGTGTTATAGCAGCTATTGCCCATGCGAGATGGTCTCCTGTTAAACTCGCACCTCTTGATCCCTTTCTCAATATTAGAATTTGTTTAAGTTTTGTAACTGTATGAATGTATAATAAGAAAAGTTGATCGTTTGATCATTGCCATTTTCATAGCTATTGTTTATTCTTAACGATATACAGATGGGTGACAAATTAAAGGAAAAGCTAGGAAGGATGTAAGGAACTTTTGTAATACTGCTTTGTTAAAAATGTACGATTTGAATTTTATAGGATATGGGAGAGAAAGAGTCAGAGTTTTGGTATTATGCTGGGTTTGCGGTTTGCATAGCTTGCAACGCTAAAAGACCGTTTCCATCTAACAGACATTCTCATGTCTTGATAGATTTGAAACGTTTGAGATTAACAGCTTCGAGCAATTCTGCATCAACTACGCCAACGAGAAACTTCAGCAACAGTTCAACTCTGTGAGTAAAAGACAAGATGGCCGCCATTTCTCTTTTTTTTTCTTTTTTTCTTTTTACTACTCACTAGGGATGGACCGATCCTACTGTATGCAGAGCTGGATCAGTGATTTAGCATATTATCTGATACAAATTTTACGACATGACCGTACACTTTTTTGAGATCTTGCGAACATTTAAAGCCTGGACTGTGATAACTTTCTGTGATGAATTTATGTGATAAATTCTCATAACTAGCAGAAACAGAGCCACTCGGGTACAGTGAGGATCTCAGTATCTGATCAGTAAGAGGTATTGGTTGATGCTTATAGCTCTATTATGCATATTGTGTCAAAAAATGTGAGATCGGTGCATTCCTATTACTTAGGCTGTGTTTAGTTACAGACATAACGCGTGCCTGAGAAATGGTCCTTAATCAATCTTTTCCTTATAATTCTCACAGCATGTTTTTAAACTGGAGCAAGAGGAGTACATGAAGGAGCAAATCCCATGGACACTCATCGACTTTTACGACAACCAGCCTTGCATTGACCTAATCGAGGCCAAGCTCGGTATCCTGGACCTGCTGGATGAAGAGTGCAAGGCCAGTTCTTATTCTCAGGATTCTCATTTATGAGCTGAAAATATTTCACCAGATGAAAACGTTTCATACAGAATGTTACTTGTTATCTGTATGGCCTGGGCCTCATGTCTGAATTTCTTTTCCTCGTTTACATTTAATCAGCTTTGAAAATAAATGGATGTATTTATTAACTCAGTGTTAGAATTAATAATTCATTTATTCATTTATTAATTGCAGTCTACCTCGGGAGATCCTTGAAGTTGTAAAAGATTTGGAGTTGCAGCAAACGAGAAGCTTGAGGTTTTGTCTGAACCTGGTTTGATGTCCTCACTCTTCCTCTCACAGGTACCTAAAGGAACCGATCAGAACTGGGTGCAGAAGCTGTACAGCCGCCACACAAGCAGCGAGCACTTCGAGAAGCCAAGAATGTCCAACACGTCGTTCATCGTGGTCCACTTTGCGGATAAGGTGGGTTAAGTTCAGATAGAGTCAGCTTCAAGTGGAAGCCATTTTGTAAAGCTTCGTAAAGCTTGGTTTGGCTTGTAGAACATGCCTCAGTTATCTCACACTAGGGTTGTTACAGTAAACCACAACTAAAACCAATACTACACACTTGGGGAAAATTGTCCCTCAGGGGTTTTTTGGAGTGGTGAACAGTTCTAGGTTTCTCTGGCATGTTCCACGTTGTAGGGTTCTACATAAACGTTCCCTGCAGGCATGGGTGTGTCAAGAGACTTAAAACCTACTAAAAATAAACCTGCATCTGAATATAGGCAGGTGCTCAAGAGGGGGGAAAATGGCATCCCTCTCATAATTATTAAAAATTATTTTAAAAAATAAAGTTATAAACTGTAGAGCATGTTTTGATTTCTTTCTTTTTTTTAATACCCATGGACTCATGCAGATGTTTAATACTCAACAGATTTCTAGAAAATTACCAATTCAGAAAGTGGCAATGGTCTTTAGCCATCACTATTTCTATATCTAGGCTATCACAAGAACAGGCATCACCAAAGAAAACAATGCCACACTGTGCATGCTTTAGTGGTCTATAAAATAAATAAGCATTCAAAATCTAGCCATTCTTTACACAAAAATGAACAAAGGCTATTTTCTGAACAAATAAAATAATAAAGCAAACAATCTACCTTCCAATCTACAAATTAGGACTCTGCTCACTTGCAACAATTAGGCCAAGTGCGTTCTGTGTACTGAGGTGAAGGGAGCAGGTTCATTGTCCTGCTTTACAGGAGCATTCTCCTCGGTGCCTCGTCTTGGAAGATTCTGATGACCTCACTATGCCTTATCTAGTTGCCTTGCTCTGTGGCAAGCAGAAGATCAGAGATCCGTTCTTCTCCACAGAAACTTCTCAGTTTGCTCTAGATATTTTCAGTTTTGAGAACGTGAACATTGTGAAAGCCTCAGCAGTAATTATATGACACACTGTAAGTGCTAAACTCCACCAAGAGGCATTATAAGCTAATGTTCGGCAGAGGCGTGTATTCCCATTATGACAAACCCTGTTTAATTACGAAACGCCTCCACCTTGAAACGTACTTGCAAAAGATGTTTGTCATGAATGATGTTTTCCGTCTACACCATCTTTGTCTTTCTCACTCATCTGTTTTACACACAGATTTTACACATAATGTTCTCATGAACACTGACTTTATTCAAGAATGCAGAAAAGGCTGGGCAAACTAATGATCGCCCAATACTCATCTCTCCTCCTGCACAATTTACTCCCAGCCCTTATTTAACACACCTCACCCAGGTAATCGCTGCACCAGAATGTTAAAGTGAGGTGTGTTGGAGCTAATCTTTGCAGGAATGGGGTTGGGCAGCTGTGAAGAAACAAAGCAGGAATATAAATGTGATGTGTGGGAAAGGCTACAAAGTTCAGTCCGTACACGGTTTCGTGGAGTTTTTTTGTGATCATGGAGCCAAAAGGCTTGATTTTTCTGTGTCTTTTTTTATCTTCAAAATTTGCAGTGCAGTTTGTGGAGATTTTAGAGGAAAACTACTTGAACTGGCGAAATTGTTTTGCACGGCCTTTCGCAGTGATGTTTGTTTGTAAATGAGATTTTTTTTTAGCTGTACTCATGTTCGACGCACGTGAATCGAAGAGGGCTTTGGCCGAATGCGCGTTGTGATGACGTCACATAACGCGCCTTGGCCCGAACCTGTGGAAAATCTGCTGTAATTTTGAAACATTGCACGCTTCGCCAAATTATGGGGAGCTTGAGTTTGCGTTCATTTCTGTGATCACGAAATCCTGGATGGACTGAGAGTCCTGTTTCATTGTGGTAAAGCTCTGTTTGCAGACAAAAAGTGAATACAACCAAAAAAAGGACTTTTGACCTTTTTTTTTCTAGGCAATAATTCACTGCAGTATATGAAATGCACTTCTTTAGATTCTGTTTAAAAAAAAACAACATGCATGCATGCTTTGATACGTCAAAAATTTCCTGTGGGTGCACAAAAAAATGAGCAAACCGAAAACGCAACAGCGTTCAAAAACGCATCAAAATGAACTCAAAACTGAAATAGTAGAAATTGCTTTAGTGAACATCACATGCTTATTGCTGCTTGGCTAGAGCACATGTCAATCTGAGAATACAGAAAATACAGAGAGCTGGAGAATGTTTAGAGTGCGAGGAAAGATGAGCCTAGTGTAAGGCTTATATTTGTTGTATTTGTTTATACGAAGAGGAAAAGTACTCCACTGATGCTTTTATTTATGCTTATTTGATCAGATCCATTCAAATGATGCTATTGTTAGATGTGCCATTAATGAGTATGCGAACACTGAAAACCCAGCTGAAGGACGTAAGAAGGAAGAATTCCTGCTCTCTCTAATTAACAAGAACTAACTTTGATTACTAAGGTTAACTAGATAACGGATTGAAATACCCGAAATCTTTTTCTTTAGTCATGTGATATGCTCTGTCCAATCAGCAGCCAGGGTGGGATGTGCAGTAAGGATGGACCCTTTCTGTTCTGAGTTAATATCGATGTGTTTCTGATTTGCTTTTTCCGTTTGTGGTTTGTGAGTGAGTTTTGCACTTACAGGCCACCATACTTTGGAGACTCCTACTTGTGTAGCTTATTTTAGTGTTTAAGACTTAAAAACAGTTTGCCTGTTCATGGCAGTTATGATAATGCTCATTTCAGGTAGGGTGGCTATGGGATTTTCAGTTTTGTGCAACAGTGTTACAACTTCCAAAATTCTCCCTGTGGCTAGTGCAATAGCAGCTTACTGTACAATACTAACAAATAAGTAATTGCAGTAAAATTTATACAAAAATGACATCTTTTCACTTCATATGGTGAAGCATCCACCTTTGTGGTCTAAAAAAATATGTATATAAGTATCCAAACTATCATATAATTATTTTTAAGGCCTGACTACGCTGCTCAAATTGTTGTTGTTTTTTTTTTTGTTTTTTTTAAAGGATAAATAAATTCCAAGATAAGGTATGAGAGCTTTGCCATGTTTCTGTACATGTTGATTTGCTCTTTCAGGTTGAGTATCAGTGTGATGGTTTCCTGGAAAAGAACAGGGACACAGTGTATGAAGAACAGATCAACATCCTGAAGGCCAGCAAGGTGAGGCAACATTTCCTATTAAAGCTTTCTGAAATATCATGGGAGTCATCATCACTTTTATTAAGAAATGACACTCTGAAAAATTTACATCTAATCAGCTGCTTCCAATCAATCTTTAAACTTTTGAAACTGCTTCTCCACTGTTTAAGCGTTTAACAATCGTTTTTGAGGTTGAACGCCCAACCTGGCTAACGGGGTCAGGGCACAGTGCCGGAATCTTTCTTTTACTTGAAAATAAGGTTTGGTTGGCTCAGTATTAAAGCACTATTCTTTAATAATGCTAAACAAAAAAATTTTTTTTTTGCCCTCCCTGTTTATAGCTTGTTTTATAGGGTTGCTATAAACATCTTGTGAAATGTAATTTGTTAATGTAGTTTGTAGTAAGGATGGACCTTACTGTGTCACCAAGTATTAATAAATAGATACTGGTAATGCTTTATATTAAGGTTGCCTTAAGTGATATTATTTGAATCATTCATTAACATGAACAAACTAAGAACTTTAGCCATCAGTAACATTAAATATAATAAATAACACTCATAGAAATTGATGTTTGTAGGTTTTTAAAAATAAATAAATAAATAAACCAAATGAGCTGAATAATCACCTACATTAACCATTATACTGTATATAACATATAATAATATATAGAATTTTTTTTTTTACTTTACTTTTTTAAGCAAAGTTATGGTGTATTAATGATGTTAATGGTTTGTTCTTGTTAACTAATGCAGTAAACAGTGTTAGTTAATGGACTCGAAGGCTGCATCCAGATTCATCTGAATAGATCTGAAAAGTGCATTTAGGTTTTAAAACGCTCTCCGTCTACACTGGCGTTATCAAACGTCCTCATTAAAACCTCTGAAAAACGTAAGAAGCGCTGGCCTGCGTCATTACCGTCAGGCATTTATTTAAAAATGCAATCTGACGGTTATACAAAATGGATAACTGGATCGCAAACACAACAACTGCAGTACATCGTCCACCATCTTCTTTGTTTTGTGTTGAATGGGTCACATGACTGCATCACATGACTAAGAATTCGACATCGTTTTTGAATATCTCCGTTTTCTCCGTCCGCACTACAATATGAAAATGCCGTTTTTTAAATTTATCTGCCTTGGAGAGCGTTTCCGAAAAGCCGTCTAGGTCTGGACAGAAGGCCAAAACATTTCTAAAAGGTTTATTAAGTAATGAAAGACCCAGGACTAAGCCGTGAGCACTGCAGTACTTTACATGGGATAAGTGTTATGAAATATTAATAAATCAGGTTTCAAGACACTTGATTTTAACCCAATACTCAAACAGTCTGAGTGTTTGCTGTGTATTTATCCTTTAAAGACAGAAATTTGTTTGTGGACCGTTATTGAATAAAATGACATTTTGATTGTCTTTGTAAATGCCCATCAACTTTGAGAGGTAGAAAGTTCTGGCAAGCTTATTTACATAAATTATTTATTTATTTATTTATTTATTTATTTATTTATTTATTTATTTTTATAAATGTCATAGTGCTCTTTATGTTAACTTCTTGCCATTTTGTTTTCGGGTAAAATGGTAGGGTATGTCTCCAGAGGACTTTAAAAGAGTCCGTCTTAGAGTTCAGTGGAGCAACGTTAAGTCTAGGCTTAAAGCAGGAGAAAGATTCAAAATCCCTGAAGGTCACAGCGGAGTCCTCAGTAACACCGAGCTTTTTGTGTCAGTTCAGTTCTCTTATCACTCTTCAGGTTGCTACAGATTTGAAAATGACATGATAGAGGTCCTGTATTGCAATATCTGTGCAACCTTGATGTCTGCGTGAAATGTGCTGCTTTAGTGTGTGGCCATGTTTAAGTGGGGCGTGGCACGTGCTACAGACTTCAACAGCCTTGTAGTATACAGTAAGTTAAGAACTTTATGGACAGATCTGGATAAATATTTGAATCCCCTGTAATTTGTACAGAATAAAACACTTGGGGGGGGGGTGCTCTTACAGGAAAATAATCTAGAACATGACGCAGAGTTACTGTTACCAGCCTGAAGATGATTATTTTCCAATAATAGTACGTGTCGAAGTGTTTTATTCCTCTTATACATCAGCAATTTGCAGACTATTATGGATTTTTTATTCATGCTGTATGTTCTATCAGTTTATAGTCCAGTTTAAGGTGAAGCAAGATTAGTGAAAAAGTACAAACAGTTCTCTTTCCTGAAGACTATCGCGTGTCAGAAAATGTTACATCTGACTGTTACAACGAGCTGACACTAAAGACTCCTTCCAAATGTTAATAAATGTTTCTTCCCAAAAAGCTTCACCATAGCGACAGTTATTTATTTATGTGGAGCATCTGTTACAGACAGCTGCTTCTGTTCTCGATATTTTCTGCCTTCAAAGCTACAGCGAAGACGGACAACCTCCTCATAGCCACCAATCTTTATTATGTAGCAGCAGATCAAGCAACACTAAACCAAGTGTGAAAAGCATCTAAGTGCTTGTATGGATGTTGTATATCATATTTCTTCCTCATTAATGCCGTTCAACGCATCACCGCTGATGATAAATGGTTGAATATTTCAGTATACGGCAGCAGGGTGGCAAAGTGGGATCCACATATACCGCTACTCAATGACAATTGCTGTGATGTTTGTTCCTCCCTCAGTTCCAGCTGGTGGCAGAGCTCTTCCAGGATGAAAAAGGAGCTCCTGTTTCAGCAGGAAAAACCTCCAAGATCAACGTACGTCCTGCTAAACCCATGCCCAAAAGCCACAACCGCGAGCACCGCAAATCTGTAGGCACTCAGGTGAGGCACTGAGAAGTTGCACACTGAACTGGGATTTATTCAGATTGGTTAAATAAATCGGGATTTAGTTGAGAAGTAAAAAGTCTGGCCTGTTTGTGTTTTATAATATATTCATAATACCTCTCTTCTAGTTTCGGAGTTCCTTACATCTTCTGATGGAGACTCTGAATGCTACAACTCCGCACTACGTACGCTGCATAAAACCTAACGATGTCAAAGAAGCCTTTGTGTACGTTTTGTTTTTATAGATACACTATTTATTTTGTGTACATCTTCACCTGTGTGCCTGGGGAAGTGCCTGATATTAATCAGAGCATTTCGATATTTAGGTGTGTGTGTGTGTGTGTGTGTGTGTGTGTGTGTGTGTGTGTGTGTGTGTGTGTGTGTGTGTGTATATATATATATATATATATATATATATATATATATATATATATATATATATATATATATATCTTACGCATTTACATTGGAAATTAAAAATCTACAAAATCCTTGTAAAAATTACAGGTTTTTATGATGTAAAAAACAAAAAAGTGAAACCAAGAGAAATTATATCAGATACTTTTCTGGTTCTAATGTGATACAGCAGGCAACTGAAAATAAAGAAATGTTGGGGGGAACATATAATAACCTGGTTGCATAAGTGTGCACACCCCTTATGTACTGTAATACTTTGTTAAAGTACCTTTTGCTTGTAATACAGCACTCAGTCATTTTGGCTACGATTCTACTAACTTAGCACATCTACGATCTGTCAAACCGTGACAGGATCTCCTGTGTGCAGCCCTTTTCAAGTCATTCCACCGGTTTTTGATAGGATTTTTATTGATATAAGAGTTTATTGCTCATTATTTTTACATTTCATTTTTAGACTAACGGTATACGAATGTCATGAATGAGTGCAGTCCATGCAGATGCTGTACTCTGACAGTATACCTGCTCAAATTCTGCTCCGTCTTTGTACATTATAGTGTTACATTAATAGTGTTCAGTTTTCCTGAAGAATTGTGTCTTAATCTCTGAGGGGCTTGTTTGTCCCTCCTGCACATTCTTGAAGACAAGGGCCTCTTCATGAAGCTTAAATTGAGAGCGGTTTCTAAGTCACATGCTGCAAGGGTTCTCACAAACAAAAGGGAGCTGTATTCAGAGTTCTGAGTCAGTAACTGTCCTTAAGTGTCTGAGAGTCTACAGCTTTCCAAATACCTCTCTCACTAGAGACATGCACGATGCTTAAGGAAAAGTTAAGGTATCCATCCTGGACTTTTTCTAGAGATGGATTTTTTTTTTTAAATTATATATATATATATATATATATTTTTTTTTTTAGTGTAAATGTGTTTAGCTGTTTATTTCTGTATAATTGTTGATAAGTGTTTGTTTCATAGGTCTTGTTGATTCTGTATGCAGGTTTGATTCCAAAAGAGCCGTCCAGCAGCTACGAGCATGTGGTGTTCTGGAGACCATTCGCATCAGTGCTGCAGGATATCCATCCAGGTGACTGTTACAGATATTTGAACTGAACTTTTGTTGTTGTTTTTCATTATTTTTGCAAGTTTGTTATAGCTTAGTGAAGCTACAAATCCAAATAATAGGGTCCAATAAATTCTTCTGACTAGTTTAACGACACCGATTGTTCAAGTGAATTCTTTATTATTCAAATGTGGACTTAATTAAGCACAATTCTTATTTATTACATAAGGAATAAAACAGTTTACAGCATGCTGTTATAGTAACATAATCAACAATGCAGTGGTATGAGGTGGCCCATTGAGAAGAAGAGTTACTGTCACCACCTGGAAGATTATTGTTGTTTGTTTAAATGTTGGGGGGGGGGACCTTGGCGGTGTGCTGTTATAGTAAAATGATCGACAAATGGGGTGGTGTGATGTGGCCTGACACAAAGCGAAGTGCACAGTGAAGTGTTTCATTCCTCTTATACCACCGCAATTGTCCAGTGGTTAAAATCTTTTAGCAGTTAAAGAATGGCATCATACGTTTTATCCATTTATTCTTCAATGTAACATGTAAGTTAGTTTCGGTTATCACTTGCATTATAGCAGCTATAAGCAGTCCTTCCCTCATCAGCCTTTCTTTTGTCTCTTTCTTGAAGGGAATGAGATAAAAATTCAGCATGTCATGTTATAAAGAAACGAACAACAGCAAAGACTGCGAGTTACTGTTACCACCCGGAAGTTGATTATTGTCCCATAGCAGCACATCCTGAAGTGTTTTATTCCTTTTAAACCACAGCAGTGACATTTTCTTTATTTATTAAAGAAAATGTAATTGCTGCCATTTTTTAAAAATCTATTCATAGTTCTGTTTAATGTTATAGAATGTCTGGGAAACAAACGATCATTAACAACAGCTTTAAACAGCCGTTCCATCGGTTTCTCTTGAAGTTAATATGACAACCACAAACAAAAAAATACAGTTTGTTACTAAGAAACCAGCTCTCTGTCCTGATACTTTGTTACAGCATTACCTCAGACTGTTACAAAGCACGTACACTAGAGACTCCTTCCTTATATATCTTTTTATTCTCGCGTATGCAGAGCGCCAGTCATACCAGTCCCTGTGAATAAGCTGCTACTGTAGAAACAATAATGAGGAATCAGAACAAGTATGTAGCAGTAATACTCACTGATATGTGACAACTTTCATTTCAGGTGGACGTACCCAGATTTCTTTAACAGATACCGGGTGCTGATGAAGAAGAAAGACGTGACCACTGATAAGAAGCAGGTGTGCAGAAACCTGCTGGAGACTCTGGTCAAGGTAACACTTCATGGCTTTCACTTTCCCATGTCACACTGATGTACTGGTAATGTACATACAGTGGATATAAAGAGTCTACACATTTTTGCGATGAAAACAGTGAAACCGAGATCAATCATGTCCGAACTTTATCCACCCTCACTGTGAAATTACAACATTTAAGTAAAAACTAAGCGAAAAGAAACATTTTAGGGAAAGCTAGGACAAATAAAGGTGAGGTAGGATGGCTAGACAGAAACCCTTTTTTACAAAAAAACATCCAAGCCCAACTAAATCACCCCAAAGCATGTGCCAAAATGTGTTATGGTCTGATGAGAACAATGCCAAAAAAAAAAAAGATTTAATAAGAAGTCCATAATTCCAAAATGTATATTTGGTATAGTTTTGTATATTGTGAATTCTTTATTCTAATATTTTGAGATACTGGATTTTTGATTTCCATGATTTAATCATCAAGATTAAAATGAAAAAATAGGCTTGAAATATTTCATTTTATGTGTAATGAACGTAGAATATATGAAAGTTCCACTTTTTGAATTAATTTACTGGGGGGAACTTTTCCATGATATGAAAATTGTTTTGAGATGCACCTGTATGCTAGCTGAAATCCAGTCGCACTTTTTGTTGTTTGTTTGTTTTGGCTGCCGCTTTGGAGTTTTCAAACTGTCGTCCTTCATCTGAGCAATATCAATACATTTTCATCTGTGAACTTCACTGCCCCGCTTCAGTGAGTTCTCTAATGGCTTTAGCTTTCTTAGCTCAGCATTTCCACACTCTGTGCCATCCAAAAGCGGAGAGCCGGGTGAAATATGGCGTAATCAGCATGGCTTCTCAGGATATCAGGATCAGGATCTGAGGAAGTTTTCTTTGAAGTTTTCTTTTTACCATTTATGCAAGGAGTCTCCAGTGTCAGAGGGAACTTTAATGTTTCCAACATGAAATTCTTCAGGACAGAGGTGTTTACACTTTATGGGTTTAAGCGGTGATTTGAGAGAGAGAGAGAGAGAGAGAGAGACTGTTTTGAGGGAGAGAGAGAGAGAGAGACTGTTTTGAGAGAGAGAGAGAGAGAGAGAGACTGTTTTGAGAGAGAGAGAGAGAGAGACTGTTTTGAGAGAGAGAGAGAGACTGTTTTGAGAGAGAGAGAGAGAGAGACTGTTTTGAGAGAGAGAGAGAGAGAGACTGTTTTGAGAGAGAGAGAGAGAGAGACTGTTTTGAGAGAGAGAGAGAGAGAGACTGTTTTGAGAGAGAGAGAGAGAGACTGTTTTGAGAGAGAGAGAGACTGTTTTGAGAGAGAGAGAGAGAGACTGTTTTGAGAGAGAGAGAGAGACTGTTTTGAGAGAGAGAGAGATACTGTTTTGAGAGAGAGAGAGAGAGACTGTTTTGAGAGAGAGAGAGAGAGACTGTTTTGAGAGAGAGAGAGACTGTTTTGAGAGAGAGAGAGAGAGAGAGACTGTTTTGAGAGAGAGAGAGAGAGACTGTTTTGAGAGAGAGAGAGAGAGAGAGAGAGACTGTTTTGAGAGAGAGAGAGAGACTGTTTTGAGAGAGAGAGAGAGAGAGAGAGACTGTTTTGAGAGAGAGAGAGAGACTGTTTTGAGGGAGAGAGAGACTGTTTGAGAGTGAGACTGAGAGAGAGCAAGAGAGACAGAGAGAGAGAGACTGTTTGAGAGAGACTGTTTTGAGGGCGAGAGAGACTGTTTTGAGGGCGAGAGAGACTGTTTTGAGGGAGAGAGAGACCGTTTTGAGAGCGAGAGAGACTGTTTTGAGAGAGAGACTTTGTGTGAGAGAGAGAAAGACTGTTTGAGAGTGAGACTGAGAGAGAGAGACTGAGAGAGAGAGCAAGAGAGACAGTTTGAGAGAGAGAGAAACTGTTTATAGCTGATATAATGTAAGAGATAACAGGAACTTTGCTAATTGTTATGGTATAAGAGGAATAAAAGACATTTGGACGTACAGATATTCTTTTTTTTTTTTTTTCAAAACAGCAAACTCCCAAGTGTTTTATTCTTCACTTATTAGTAAGACCTTCTTGTTTGTTGAGGATTCCTCAGTGTTGAAGGACAGATGTGACTTTTTCAGACTCCATGCTAGTCTGAGGTTATCATCTACACACACACGGTCATATTTCCTCAACGCAGCTTCTGAATGAATTTGGCTGTTATTGAATGAATGATTACCGCTCGGTTTTTGCACAGGTTTATGACCCCCTTTTTAATTCCATCTTCCATCCAGGACCCAGATAAGTTCCAGTTCGGAAAGACTAAGATCTTCTTCCGAGCCGGTCAGGTGGCGTACCTCGAAAAGCTCAGAGCCGACAAGTTCCGCTTCGCCTGCATTAAGATGCAGAAGACAGTGCGAGGATGGCTGCAGAGGAGACGCTACCAGAAGATCCGCAAGTCAACCATCTTGCTGCAGAGATACGGCCGTGGCTTCCTGGCGCGCAGGTGAGGGGATGTGTTGGAGTACGGATGTGGATTTAGATCCCTAACGAGCAAACCAGAGGCAATGGCGAGAAAAACACTTCCCAAGATGACATGAGGAAGAAACCTTGAGAACCAGACGACTTCTGGGGGGCACTAGACAGTGGATTAAATCGTTCTAAATCATTATGCAGGTGTAGAAGAGTAAGGATGAACAGTAATACGTGTGCTGAACAGTCAGTATGAGCAGACTGGGAATAATCTTTATAATTACAGCAGCAGTTTTTAGGTTCCAGTTAGATAATGCAGCTTTGCCTTTATTTACTGTCACCACCGCTCTGTCTCTCTCTGTCTCTTCTGTCTCTTCACTGTCTCTCTCAGTCTCTCTCAGTCTCTCTCTCTGTCTCACCTTTTGTCAAACCTTACTGGTTTGTCATTTTCTTTCTATTTCTGTCTCTTCTTTCTCCTGTTTTCTCTCCTCTTCTCTCTCTCGTTCTATCTCTGTTTCTCTGTCCCTCTTACTACATTGTGGTGTTCTCTCTCTTTCGTGTTCTGTCTCTCTCTCGTATTCGCTTTCTCTCGTTCTCTCGGTCTCGTGTTCTCTCTCTCTCGTTCTGTCTCTCACGTTCTCTCTCGTTCTGTCTCTCACGTTCTCTCTCGTTCTGTCTCTCACGTTCTCTCTCGTTCTGTCTCTCACGTTCTCTCTCGTTCTGTCTCTCACGTTCTCTCTCGTTCTGTCTCTCACGTTCTCTCTCTTTCTGTCTCTCTCGTTCATTCTCTCATTCATTCTCCCTCTCGTTCTCTCTCTCATGTTCTCCCTCTCGTTCTCTCTCTCATGTTCTCCCTCTCGTTCTCTCTCTCTCATGTTCTCTGCCCCGCTTGTTACTGTGATGTCTTATTCTCTGATGTCTTTTTCAGGTATGCAGAACTGTTGCGTCTCACCCGAGCAGCTCTTATCTGTCAGAAGCAGTACAGGATGGTGAGGGTACGGAAAGCGTATCTGACCATCCGCAAGGCTACAATCACCATCCAGGCCTTCACACGGGGCATGTTCACACGCCGCCTGTACCAAGAGGTGCCACACTGCTCCATGTTTCTCTTAACTTCTGCTCTTTCTTTCTTTCTTTGGTTACTTATTTAGTGCTCTCTCTTGCTCTCGCCCTCTCTCTCTGTTCCACTGCTGCTCTCTGCTCGCACACCAGCTGTGCTGTGAATAGTTTAGACATTTGGAAACAACACACACTATATTGACAAATTAACGTTCTGGAAGAATGCTGTGTAACACCACTTGTTTTCTGCAAATCTAAATCCGTGCTCTTTGTGTGCTTGAGTTCACACTGCACTCGCGTTCTATAGTGCGTATTTTCTCATATTAATTTTTTTTCTTTTTTCCTCTCAACCTGTTCAGTACCTGCTGCACCACAAGGCCAGTGTCATCCAGAGAACAGTGCGCGGATGGCTGCAGAGGAGGAAGTTCCTCCGTGCCCGAAACGCAGCAGTGGTGCTGCAGTGCGCTTACAGGCGTGTACTCGCCAAGCGACAGCTGAAACAGCTGAAGATCGCGGCTCGCACAGCAGAACATTTCAAGGATCTCAACGTCGGCATGGAAAATAAGATTGTCCAGCTTCGAAGAAAGATGGACACTCAGGTGCTGTACAATGCTCAGAACGCATTCCTCATGCTCTCAAAATCCAGTCTGAGGCACACACTTAATGTTTATACACCGAGTTGCTAGTTTATTAGGCACACTTATTATAGAGGTGCATAGCAGTCAATAATTGTATATCTACAGTTCATCAGCCCTTCTTAAACTTACCCATCAGTGCAAAGCATCACGGAGCAGATAACAATGCAGTTCTTTTCTTAGTACAGGGAAATGTCAGTTATTGTAGTCCTTTCCATGATAATCACACACACACAGTGCATATATAAAAATGGTCTTAGCACTTATTTCCAAATGGGTTATTTGGCTTTTAGTGCACAAAGAAGACTCGGAGTGTAAAGTTTGTTGTTGTTGTTGTTGTTGTTGTTGTTGTTGTTTTTTTGTTTGTTTTAAACCCACCACCCTCAGCAGACAATTAGGACTGTTGGTAATATATAAGGTTTACATTTGTATGGGCTATTAAAGCCATTCCTAATTGATGTAGAGGAAAAATAGAAGGAAAGAATGGAAGAGAAAGAAAAGATATTTCTATATTATACAGCGAGGTCCATATGTCTGAGAGCACTAGAGAAAATGCTTCAATTTTGCATTCTTTTTTAATTTCATACTCTGATTTTCATGACAAATTTGTGCAAAACCTTATGATCCATTTTATGATCCAAATCCATCAGTGTTGGCTGAACGCACGATTCGGTCGAAGAGATTAAGCATGAGGAAATCTGACCTTTTTGTTCAAAGCATGGAGAATATCACAGATGTGCTTACAATTAAATAGGGACCTAGGAATAGTACAGAATTAAATATTCAAGATATTTACTTTCTTTGTTTTTAAATATTTCAAAATTCTACAACCTTCCAGTTTTAAATGAAGAATAATACGAACAAATCCCAGATTTTCAGTGTGGTCTCAGACTTTTGGACCCCACTGTGCACATGAATAAAAGTAAAAACATAATTTGACACCAGAACAGAAACAAATAAATGGGAGAAAATTTATTTCCAATTATCATCATTTAAATTTTTTGGAAGTTCCACCGATGCCTTAATATCAGACGATTCATCAACCACTATATCATTTGCCTACTCGTTAGTCAATAAAGTTGACGCTTAGCTAAACCCTGACCCTTATTCGTTTGTGCAGAAACACGAGTATAAGGTGCAGAGTGAGAAGCTGTCCGAAGCCAACACCGCGTTGGTCACGGAGGTCAGCAAACTGCAGAAGGAGCTGGAGACGGCACGCAATCGTAAAGGCGAGACCACGCAGCTGAGCTCACTGCAGGACGAGTTGGAGAAACTGAGGGCGGAGCTCCAGGAGGCACACGCCCAAAGGAAAAAGCTCGAGGAGGAGCACAGCACTGAGAAGCTGGGACTGGAAAAGGTAAACAGTAATGCGTAAGGAAAAAGCATTAAAGCTTTTGGCCTTGCTTTTTAGAGCAAAACAGAGCGATAGAGGAAGGATAATAACCAAACACACTGATTGAAGAGGGGCGTAGGGAGCATAAGAGGTCATAGGTTATGTAACTATTGTACGTCTTTTACTGGCTTTTAATGAATTCATGCAAACTGATTTATTTATATAGAATATTTATATAGAATTTATATATATTTATATGGAACAAAACTGACTCGATTTCAGAGCATTATAAGATTAAGATTTAGCCTGTAGCACCATGAAGTGAAACTATGTCAAATTTGTGTCAACAAAAAGCTGTTACATGGATTTTTTTATATTTTTCTTTTTATAATGTCATTTATCACAATTTTTATGTGCTTATTTTCTTTGCTTTCTTGTACTTTTCCCACCACAGATAGAATTGACACACAACCTATTGATATTATGTAGTTTATTAATATTTGTAAAACATTTTTTACATCTCAAATCAATTCCGAAGCAATGGATCACATGAAACTACAAGAATCGTATTCGTTTAATGTGCCATATTTTCTTCAAAATGTACTCTGTAAGGCTGTCATGTCCTTCCCAATCCAGCCCTGTTGATCTTCTGTTGTCTCATGTGATGAAAATCTCATGTCTCATGACGCAGCATTTATGCAGAATAGCATTTTTTCCTGTAAAAACTGTTTCCACCATCATTTTTTTTTTTATATGCAGCAGCACACATTTCGAAATCCTTCAGATGGAAACCTTCCTGACGATCCGCTTTTATGATAATGTCGATAAAGCACGGTTATTATTCTATTCGGTTGATGAGCTGACGAAAGCTCTGCTCTGCCCTCTTCAGAGAGTCCAGGAGCTGGAGAGAGAAAACTCTCTGCTGAAGGAGGAGAAAGAAGCGATGAACCAGAAGATCCTTCGCCAATCGCAGAGCTCCGGGGGTGAGTTTCACACGTCATACACCTGCATCTCTGAACACACACCTCATCGGTTGAGTATCGTATGAAGCTGAAGTAAAGTAAAAAGGAAAACTGCCCCGAGGGCCGGGTTGGTATCGTTTCCCCACATAAGAGGGGCCTCTGTGCAGAAGTAGGATGAGAGAGAAGCTGCATTGAGTTTCAGAGAAGGAATGCAGGACACCTTTTTCCCTGCTCTTTAGCGGAGCATTGTTTTGGGCTGGTTCACAGGCAAGAATGATACTCGAAACCAAAGGTTAGGGCTTTTAAATCGAAATAAGTGTTTTCTATGTTCAGGTTTTTTTTTTTCTAATGTTCATTTCTTATTAAAGCCAAGCTGTCTCTTTTTATGCTTGTATAATGCTTTCAGTAATAGTCATACAGCCTCTGCTGAATAACTTTATTTTTATTCTAGAATATTGACCGTGTCCTGGGTCTGAAATGAAGACTGTTGATCTTTATTCAGTAATCTCCAATCTCTTAGCTTCTGGCTGCTCTGCTTAAATTTTAAAAATCACAAGATGATGATGTTCTTTTGAGATGTTTTTGTTTAAAAAAAAAAAAAAAAAGGCTTTACTGTGAAGCTAGCAGGGAAAAAATGTTTAGTTCACAGTCAGCCCTTTTTGTGTGTGTGTGTGTGTGTGTGTGTGTGTGTGTTATGCTTCTAGGCTTATGTAACCTGGTCACGTTGTCATTTCAAACTTTGTCATAGGTACATTCAAGGGAGAAACATAGAAACGGTCAAATGTAAGAAGCAGTACAGTACTTAATATGGAGTATATACGTGGAGTAGACATGAATATGGAGTGTATACACGGAGTAGACATGAATATGGAGCGTATACGTGGAGTAGACATTAATGTGGAGTAGACATGAATATGGAGTGTATACACGGAGTAGACATGAATATGGAGCGTATACGTGGAGTAGACATGAATATGGAGTATATATACGTGGAGTAGACATGAATATGGAGTATTTATATGTGGAGTAGACATGAATATGGAGTATTTATATGTGGAGTAGACATGAATATGGAGCGTATACGTAGAGTAGACATTAATGTGGAGTAGACATGAATATGAGTGTATATATATGTGGAGTAGACATGAATATGAAGTGTATATATATGTGGAGTAGACATGAATATGGAGTATATATACGTTGGGTAGACACGAATATGGAGTGTATATATATGTGGAGTAGACATGAATATGGAGTGTATATATATGTGGAGTAGACATGAATATGGAGTATATATATGTGGAGTAGACATGAATATGGAGTATTTATACGTGGAGTAGACATGAATACGGAGTGTATATATATGTGGCGTAGACATGAATATGGAGTATATATACGTAGAGTACACATAAATATGGAGTGTATATATATGTGGAGTAGACATGAATATGGAGCTTATACGTGGAGTAGACATGAATATATGGAGCGTGTACGTGGCAATGAGATATATTTTTATAGCAATACAAATGTAAACTATCAGCACCTAGTATATTAATGTGACGTATAGAACAATGTGAAAAACCAGGATATTTTCGCCTGTTTTCAGCATCCTGTACTAACTTATCTCATCATAAATTCAGATTGCATAATAAAATAGAAGAATGATATCAGTCTATGCAATGAAAGGATCAAAGTTTACTAATAAATTTGTCACAACTCACTTCCTGTCATAAAAATTGTACGCATTAGTGCCATTATGATTTGGAAAGGACTGTTAAATGGGCTTGCAAAGCTAATTGCGTTATTTCTTTGAAAAATCTGTTCACCTGTATTTCACTATAAATGCATTTTTACAATGTAACATGTTTACTTTAAGATAAAAATATTATGTGCCATTAATAATGCCAGTGGGGCTTGTCACAGCCTTAGTCACTAGGAAGGTCTGTATAGCTCTGGTTGTGTTAGGCAAACATGCCTGAGTGGTATTAAGTGTAACAGGAGGAAATCATCTGGAACCAGTGGCACTGAGCATGCATTAATGGTGCCAGTTGGGCTCTCTACAGCCTTAATCACTGGGAAGGTTTGTATGTTTTTGATTGCGTTAGGCATGTTGACCAGGCTGAAGGATGAGCGGGGTAATCCTATGGGCACAGACGGAGGTGCGACAGGCAGTAATGCCATAAGAGGTCATGTGTAATTAATGTGGGCTTTTGGGACCCATTTAAAATATCTTATAAAGTGTGTGTGTGTGTATGTGTTAGGTAAAGGTGGCAGTTTGTCTCAGAAAGAGGCTAGTCTACAGGCTGAGTTGGATGAAGAGAGACTGCGCTATCAGAATCTGCTGAAGGAGTTTTCCAGACTGGAGCAGAGATATGACAACCTTCAGGAAGAAGCCACTTATGCCAAAGTAAGACATATCATATTTGATTTTATATATGAGAGTGATGGTTGCTGGAAGCGATCAAGCAAACCTCCATGATTGACCGCAGGCTAGCACCTAGCTCTGACTCCATGTTTTGTTTTGGAACGCCCACTTTTTATGAGCCGATCAAATTCTGATGGATGAAACCCTAACAGAACACTAACAAAAGCTCATCCTTCCAATAGGTTCCTGCAGAAATGATAGCTAAATTATATATGAGCTTGGCTCTACTTGCTAGAGGACTTGTTAGAGTATTGTAAATAAAGTGCTCAAAGGTAATGGCACCAGGTACTAATCCTTTAGTTCAAGTAGTAATTCGTAATATCTTCCCTCTCTAGTTTGTTCCAGGCCATCGGAGAAGCCCATCCATCCAAAGCAGCTTGGGCTCTGACTCCACATTCCCCTCCATCTCTATGTCTGAGGTGGGAGACACTGAGGACACCATTCAGCAGGTGGAGGTATGGCTGATCATCACTTTATTCGTTAGAGCTGACCATGCATGTACTAAATAAAAAAACAAAATGCAATTTTTATGATTTCTCTTTTTTTTTTTTATTATTATAAATTTTATTAACATTTTGCAGATTCTGCAAGGCATATGTAAATTTATGACTTCAGCTGTACATGCATGATAAACTTTAAACTTGATACATTTTATCATTGTCTTTACTGTAATTGGCCTGGAAACGAGAAAAGCCTAATGATAAGGACACATCTGCCTTTTTAGATGAGTTATTTAGTACAAGTCTGTGTTCTACTTCATCTCTGTATAGGACATGGGACTGGAGAAGGCAGCCAACGACATCAGTGTATTCATGAAGCTGCAGAAAAGAGTACGAGAGCTGGAGCAAGAGAGGAAGAGACTCCAGACCAACCTGGAGAAGATGGAGGAGCTCGGCAAGCACAAAGTTAGTGTCATGCACACACTAAAGGTTGCATTCAAAGTTGAGTCACAAGTTAACATTTATGCAGGGAGCATTCCATATTCAGACTTGGATTAGGCAGAAAAAGTCCTTATTCATTTATTTCTTTACTTTGTATGCTTAACAACTTAATATGACAGTTGCGATGATGATCGATGAGTTAAGGATATTAAATAACCGGTGTAATGTGTGACTGACAGTTCTTTCATTCTTTTATTGTGCTAATTTGAGTTTTAGAGTTAATTAATTGTAGCCATGTTTTGGTTCATTTGCTATATTGTCTAGATTCTGTAGTTCCTCATTTTATTGTAATCAATTTGTCTTTAATTCTGATCACCTATGCGCAAACTATTTTTTATTATTATTTTTTAAGGCAATGCCTCTATAGGAGCCATTACGTTTAATTAAATATCATGTCTTAAGTGTTTGTCTAAAGCTGCAGTACTGAACTTTTGCCTCTCTACTGCCATCTTGGTTTGAAACATAAAATTGCAAGTTTCTTGCAGAGTTTTTTATTTTTATGTGGGTTGTGCTTTGGCAAAATCTTTTTCTATTCTACATGATTGTTTTGTGTGTGTTTTGATCTGTATTAGAACAGGTAAGTGTCTTTTTAAAAACCAAAGCATGGCAGTGCCATAATCAAATAATGTGTAAACTTCACTATATAAGGTAGCAGTTATTGTTTAACTTTGGACTCTGTCACCGCTTTGTCCAGAGTGATAAGTATTTATCATATTGATAGATTTCCTAACAGAACACACATCTCGTATCTTATCGCTGTAAACATGCTTATCGTTTCTTGTTCTTTTCTTTTCTTTTTTTTTTTGCTCCATCTGATCTCCCAGGCGATTGAAGCAAATAGCTCAACGTCAGAGGCAGACACAAATGCAGATCTGGCCTACAACAGTCTCAAGGTTTACACACACACACACACACTCATACACATGCTTCTTTTAGACTGTCAACCACTCGACATGTCTGTGCTCATGTTGATCGATTTGTGCTGCACTTTGGCTGTGCTGGTGCTGCTGACTCTGCTGCCTGTCAGACTGTGGGTGAGTGGAAGCACAGTGAAGAGGTTACCCTAGAGAAAGGATTTTTTTTTACATCTGCGAACGCTTAATATATTTAAAAATTTGCCATTGGAGTAAGGACTTTGCACGGTGAGAGCATAATAATTCTTTCTTTTTAATTGGCACTAATCATGACAGCTTAAATGACATTACAAAACAGGGTTTAAATGGACAGCTGTATTTATTAGGACGTTACTACGTTATCAGAATATAGAATTAATAAAGGTTAAAAGTCAGACTGTTTTTATTATAGTGCCAAAGCTCTTTGCGCTGTCAGACTTTATTAGGAGCTGTGCATTTAATTAGTCCACTTTAACATGGCAGACCACTAATGTAGTCAAGTTCGATGTCTGAAGTTGCCCAACAGGCAATATAAGCAAATAGCTACAAGTTTAATATTGTGCTAAATGCATGTCTAAATGCTCGCCTGAAAGTGTAGGGAGTTGTTCAGTGTCTAACACAGACTTTATGCGGTTTCTGACACTGTGTAATACTATACACACACATACACTGACTGAGCACTTTATTAGGAACAACTTACATCTATTCATTCATGCAATGATCTCATCAGCCAATCATGAGGCAGCAATGCAATGCATAAAATCCTACAGATAAGATCAGCAGCTTTGGGTAATGTTCACATCAACCATCAGAATGGGGGAAAAAATTGTGATCTCAGTGACTTTAACCATGACATGATTGTTAGTGCCAGACGGGCTGCTTTGAGTATTTCTGTAACTGCAGATCTCCTGGGATTTTCACGCACAACAGTGTCTAGAATGGTGCAATAAAGAAAAAAATCATCCGGTGAGCGGCAGTTCTGAGGATGAAAAACGCCTTGTTGATGAGCGAGGGTAACGGAGAATGACTAGACTGGTTCAAGCCGACAGAAAGGCTACAGTAACTCGGATAACCACTTTGTACAATTGTGGTGAGCAGAAAAGCATCTCGGAACACACAACACGATGAACCTTGAGGACGATGGGCTACAACAGCAGAAGACCACGTTGAGTTCCACTGCTGTCAGCCAAGAACAGAAAGCTGAGGCTGCAATGGGCACAGGCTCACCAAAATTGGACAGTTGAAGACTGGAAAAACGTAGCCCGGTCTGATGAATCTCGATTTCTGCTGAGGCACACAGATGGTAGGGTCAGAATTTGGCGCCAACAGCATGAATCCATGGACCAAATCTGCCTTGTGTGAACAGTCCAGGCTGGTGGAGGTGGTGTAATGGTGTGGGGAATGTTTTCTTGGCACACTTTGGGCCTGTTAATACCAATCAATCATCGCTGGAATGCCACAGCCTTTGAGTATTGTTGCTGACCATGTGCATCCCTTCATGGTCACAATTTATCCATCAGAAACTCAAAGGAATGTTTCTAACATCTTGTGGAATCCATGCCACGAAGAATAGAAAGGGAGTATTTCCATTATTACTATAGTGTTCATAATAAAGTGCTTAGTAAGTGTACATTACCTGAGGTTATTTCTGTTGGTCATTTTATAGTAGGTAAAAGACAATCTTTTCAGTCATGAGAATGTATAGTCTGTAAATATGACTAACATGACAGTTTCATATTGTAGATGGCTAAAATCTCAAACGTACACCAGAAAAAAAAAAACTGCATGACCTCACCTCCGATTAAGACTCGTGATAGATTTGAGAAGAACATCTGAGACACGTATGTATAGGAGGGGCTATGGGGGTCTCAGAGGATCAAAAAGCTTTTTAGACAATATGAACAAAGGAGGAGGTAGTCATGAAGGCCTTTTTAAGGCCCCATCACAAAACATCATTGTACAGACGACAGAGTATTTTCATTCACAGTCACTCACACACCCGTATGCCAAATCATATTTCACAGTTTGAAGTCAGTAACTTGTTTTCTAACTCTTCTTCGCTTGTGTTCAAACATTAAAACTTTTGCTCCTCTTCTGAAATTGTTTTGTTTTTGTTTTTTTATGCAATGTGCAGAGGCAGGAGCTGGAGTCTGAGAACAAGAAGCTGAAGAACGACTTGAATGAACTCAGGAAGGCACTGGCGGACCGGGCCTCCGATAACTGCTCGTCCAATGAACCGCAAGACAGCTACAATGTTCTGCTCAATCAGCTCAAAGCAGCCAATGAGGAACTGGATATACGCAAAGAGGAGGTTCTTATGCTAAAAACACAGATAGTCAGCACCGCCAAGCCATCAGAAAACACCAATCACATTGTGAGTCTGAATATAAAGGAATTATTCCTGAAGTGGGGATAATCAGGATCTCTGAGTCAGATTAGTGCGGTCAGATCACACTAATTACATGTGGTTCTGTGGTGAGGCTTCCATCTATGAGATTTTATTCTTAAAAAAAACATTTAAAAAAACTTTTTTTAATGTTAAAAAAATAATAATAATAATTCAGATTTAAAGGATAAAATGTTTGTAGTGGAAATTTTGAACTGATTTATTCCCCCGACGTTGTCCTCGCTCTCCTCTCATAAAACAAATGAATTCTAGACAAAACTGTGATGTTTATATTTAATGGAGAACTACGGCATTAAATAGGCAGTTTATTCATGTGATCAGTTGCTTTATGTATGTAAGTCATAGACAGATAGATTAATACATAGATGGTCTTTTTCTAATAGAAATCATTTACCTAATGAAAGAATTCTGTTTTGAAGAAATGAAAATTATTTTGAACTGATTTATTCCCCCGACGTTGTCCTCGCTCTCCTCTCATAAAACAAATGAATTCTAGACAAAACTGTGATGTTTATATTTAATGGAGAACTACGGCATTAAATAGGCAGTTTATTCATGTGATCAGTTGCTTTATGTATGTAAGTCATAGACAGATAGATTAATACATAGATGGTCTTTTTCTAATAGAAATCATTTACCTAATGAAAGAATTCTGTTTTGAAGAAATGAAAGATTCTGGAAATAATGTCATGTAAATCATTTTTAATACAAATTATAAATACACATTATAAATGAGCTTCTGGAAGCAAAATTTGCGCAAAAAATATCTTACATTATGTGTGTGAAGTCAGTAGAAACTAGTGCGTGTCTAAGAAGAACTCTAAATTGTTTTTACTTAAAAGTTTATATTTAGATTACAGTGTTCAGTTACACCATGTTGGAATTTCTAAACAGCTGTTATTTCCAGTCCAGTTTATAGAAATGCAGAGTGATGTGTGGTGATAATTGTATGCTTCTGTAGATTTGCCTGGTATTTTTACCCGTACACACTACTCTGTAGAGTCTGCATTGATCTGTTAGCATGGAGTTTGATAAATCACGTCAGCACCGCACGGTTCATTCTGACTGCAGTGACCAATATTTCACACACTTAATCAATGTCCAGTCAGTCAGACCTCACATGATTATGCAGTCCATTAGTCTGCCATCAAGAGCCCCGGTAATGAAAGTCGCTGTAGAGAGGAGAAGAGCAGCACTGCTGAGGCTACAGTGTCACATCGCTACAGCGTCAGTGCATAGCTCACGTCAGCTTTCGTTATGTTTAGAGTGTGTTTTATTAGGACGCCTCATCCCACAGACCTTCTTTTATCTTCTGCATAGGCTTTATTTTTTCAGTTTCATTTAACTTTTAACTTGAACTGTTTCTCCAATGAGAGCAAAGTGATGATCCTGAAGAACAGGAAGAACTTTTGTGTAATGGACGAGTTTATTGTAAAATGGCGGTGGAAAATGTGCCAACTTTTATACACATGCATGCATTGAGGCATACCAAGGGGTCTGTGAAGCACACCCTCCGTTATTATACCAAATATAAACTGTGTATATACTGTGAAGCACACCCACCATTATCAAAGTAATATTTATTGCTGAGTTCTTAGTCTATTTGTTAGTTTTATTTTACTTGAATTGAATGACTTTAATCCAAACCCCAATAAATGAAAAACAAGCAGAACTGTAAATGATGATAGGGATAAAATCTTCCTGGCTCCAGTAAACAGTCAAGATATTATTGTTCACAAATAAATAATAAGTGTCATATTTGAATAGCTGGATTATATTCAGAGAGGGTCCATGAAATTTATTTTGCAGTTAAAGTTGGCCCTTACTACAAAAGGTTTGGGAACCCGTGCAGTAGGGGGCTTTCTAATACAGTGTACGATTCAAGTCATCAGTGATTACAAGATTACACAATCTTGGACTAATTGGTGATTAGATCAGATGTTCAGACTCAAAGTTATACATTATTGTTAAATATATATCAGTGTTAGATAAGACTGTTCAATAGGGCACCCAGTATCATATTCTTGTCTTGGCCTGTTTACTGTCTGGCATGTGGACTAAGGAAGGGCTTAGTTCACATCAAGCAAGTCCATGTGCTTAAGGTGAACTGACTCTTAGTCTAGATGCCAGATAGTAAATATTTCCCCTCATGATTCCACTTCCATTTTGTGTTTTGGTTCAAGTTGCAGCATGGCTCGTTAATACAATCACTATATAACTTACTCAACTGTTCATTTAGTCACGTAAACGGCACCTTTAATTAAAGATAATGGATTAATGCCATTGACTGCTTTCAATAAATCTTATAAATAAAGACATCTGAATTTTAAGATCAGTAGGTTCTTCAGCTCATTGCATCACAGAGCCCGAACTCTACCATTCACTAGAGGGTCTGATCCCTTTCATGACTAAACACAACCAAGAAGCGCTATTTTTCATAAGATGAGGTCATTTGATTGCCATTGCAATCAAATGACCAATCACAGACTAAGGCCTGTCTGCAAAGAATATCACATTTAACTTCTTACACACTGCACACTAGTGAACTGGTGTTCAATCTAGCTGCATGTTTATGCACAATGGAAGCATAGATAACCAAACAGATGATTCTGAGGCCATATATGGTGTTTGAGGTTGAGAATATCGTGTGCATGGACCCCCTTAGTCTTGCATTTCTCATTTTTCTAGATCTGCACATGGGCACAAACATAATTGGTCACAAATGTTTAAAAAAAAAACAAAAAAAAACAGGTGAATTAGTTAATTGGGGGAGGGTTTATTCTTGTAAGGCTGTGTTAGCAATTGTACCTCAATTGTCATTTACAGCGTTTTTTGTTAGTGGTACAGACACTCACCCATGTAACTGCCTATCTGTCCTACCAGAACTCCAATGAAATCATATGGGACAACAGCAAAAAGCCTGTGGACAAGGAGGAGGTTTTGCAGGGCTACCAGGGACTCAGTGAGTCCAAGAGGTGAGTCAGATCGTTCTGCTTTTATTATTTGTTTAATTACATTTGTAATGTGTGTTTGTAATGATGGCACATACATTCAGCACCAAAAGATGTCTCTGCCCCCAGATTCAGTATGTTTCTGTCTGCACATCCTCCGGCTGTCAACTGGGCTTATACATAAAAATAGCTAACAATGCCTAGTCTTTAAGAACTCTATATATATATATATATATATATATATATATATATATATATATATATATATATATATATATATATATATATATGTGTGTGTGTATATATATATATATATATATATATATATATATATATATATATATATACACATATACACATATATATATATATATATATATATATATATATATATATATATATATATATGTATATATATATATATATGTGTATATATATGTATATGTATATGTGTATATGTATATGTGTATATGTATATATGTATATATGTGTATATATATGTATATATGTATATGTGTGTGTATATATATATATATATATGTGTGTGTGTGTGTGTGTGTGTTTATGTGTATGTACAAATAGTTTGAATGTTATTTACTGAACCAGAGTCCAGTAGAGTAAAAGGTGTTAGCGGATTAGTTGAGAGGAAGAATCGTGAACATAACTGATTAATTATATAGTAATACTATCTAAGCTGTGGAAACTGGATGGACACAGATTAACAATTTCATGCTTCTGGTGCTGAAGGCTGGTTCACACTTCATCAGAAGTGTTTTTGGGCTCCTGTGTAGCTGTCACATGGTAGGAGAGAGCTATCTAGATAGTGAGAATTGACAGATAACCAATTGGAATATTCATGGTACAGGGTTTTATAACTCCTTCATAATGTTTGATCGTTTGTTAAAAAAAATCTCAAAAATACACTCCTCTCATGGACGTCAAACAATTGCAAACAAAACCCTGGTTTGTCCAAAATACCTTGCCTTGGCTTTGGCACGATAACAGCTTTGTGTCTTCTCCTGTAATGCCTGATGAGGTTGGAAAATACATGGCAAGGGATTGGAGACCACTGTTCCATACGGAATCTCTACAGATCCGTAAAAATTTCGAGGTCCACACTGGTGGACTCTCCTCTTCAGTTCACCCCATAGGTTTTTTTTATGGGTTTCAAGTCAGGGGACTGGTATGGCCACAGCAGGACCTTGATTTTGTGGTCAGTAAACCATTTTTGTGTCGATTTTGATGTATGTTTTGGATCATTGTCCTGCTGGAAGATCCAACCATGGCCCATTTTAAGCTTTTTGGCAGAGACGGTCAGGTTTTCATTTAATATCTGTTTATAATTGATAGTCCATGATACCATGTATCCCAACAAAATGTTCAGGTCCTCTGGCAGAAAAAGAGCCCCAAAACATTAAAGAGCCGCCACCATATTTAACCGTGGGCATGAGGTACTTTTCCATATGGCTACCTGTCTGTGTGCGCCAAAACCTCCTCTGGTGTTTATTACCAAAAATAATTTTGGTTTCATCTGACCATAGAACCCGATCCCATCTAAAAGTTCCAGTAGTGTCTGGCAAACTGAAAACGCTTGAGATTATTTTTGGATGAGAGTAGAGGCTTTTTTCTTGAAACCCTTCTGAACAACTTGTGATGTATGTGACTTCGGAATGTAGTTCTGGAGATTTTCTGACCCCAAGATGCAACGAACTTCTGCAATTCTACAGCTGTGATCCTTGGAGATTTTTTGGCCACTCAAACCATCCTCTTCACAGTGCGTTCAGACAGTATAGACACACACGTCCAATTCCAGGTTGATTCATAACATTTCCAGTTGACTGGAACTTCCTAATTATTGCCCTGATGGTGGAAATGGGCATTTTCAATGATTGTGCTATTTTCTTATAGACACTTCCCATTGTGTGAAGCTCAACAACCTTTTGCTGCACATCACAGCTATATTCCTTAGTCTTATCCATTGTTATGAATGACTAAGGGAATTTGGCCTATGTGTTACCTCATATTTATACCCCTGTGAAACAAGAAGTCATGGTTGAACAATTTCCTGTTCCTAGTCACCCAAAAAAATTTAATGGGAATATACTTCACATATATTTTTCTCATATGAATTCATAGACGTGCCATTAATTGTTGCACACCTATATTTAACAAAGTGTTTTTTTGTTGATGAACCTGTGTTGTGTTTGCAATTGTTTGATATCCCTGGGAGCAGAGTATTTTTGTGAATTTTCTTAACAGAAGAACAAAAGATTAAACAATAAAGACAAATTTTCAAAGCCTTCTTTGCTCATATTTACCAAAGTTGCCAATATTAGTGGAGGGCACTGTTGGTACAGTATAGTAGGCATACATAACACCGCCCCCTTTATACACAACATTTCTGAAATGCCTTGCTGCTCTCCTTAATTTCTTGCATTAATGTATTTTTTTCTCATCTTTTTTTAAGATATGGGCCTTTTGGTAAATGGTCTGCACTTCTATAGCGCTTTTTTCACCTTAGCGGTTCCAGAGCGTTTTACACTGGTTCTCATTCACCCATTCTCACACACACACACACACACACACACACACACACACACCAATTTCTCGTCTACCAAGCACTGGCTAAAATGTTCTAAGTGTAGATAAATAGAACAAACATTGGGAAAGATAAAAGATTTCTTAATGTATAAATATCATCTTTTTGGGAAGGGAATGAGAAAATAAGCTTTACAATTCAACTGCAAAAAACTTCTCTGTATAAATAACCATTTTCTCGTAATTGCTTTTTTTCTCTTTCTTCTCCTCTGCTTTCTGACTCTATTTATGCTTCCGCCTCGCCGCCTCCTTTCTCTGCTCCGACACCAGTAAAAGACATGACTGGTGTTATTTGAACGAAGACGGGGAGCTTGGCCTGGCCTATCAGGGGCTAAAGCAAGTAGCCAGGTTGTGCTTTTGTGCTGTGGTCTTCTGCTACCTTCTTGCTTCCTCATTTAACATCAGCTAACTTCAGTCCACTTTTTTTTTATTAGATAGTATATGCACTTAAATGAAATCATTTATGTTCCTGGCTTCTTTTGAGCTTTTTGTGTTGTTTGCATGGAAAATGAGCATCTTGGGATGTTTCTGTCTTCTGTCACTGCTTCAAGTATTTTGTGACGTAGTGAACACTTTGTTTTAACTGGATCAGTGTGAACTCTCAGTGCTCAGATTTATTTTCAATCAAGTAATGAATTGTGTGTGTGTGTGTGTGTGTGTGTGTGTCAGGCTGCTGGAGGCACAGCTTCAATCCCAGAACAGGAAGCACAAGGATGAGCTGGAGGCTCTGCACACGCAAATCGAGGTGATGAAGGTGGATCTGGAGAAGAAGCAGGAGATGCTGAATCACTTCAGCACGCTGCCCCCCGAAGCCCTGGTGGAGTTCAGCGTCCAGCAGGAGATCACACGCCTCACCAACGAGAACCTGGTCAGTCACAACCCTCTCACTCACTTAAACGACTCGAGAAACTGTCAGCTTTATAAAATTGCATTGTTTAGTTTTGGAAATCCAGGAAATGCTGTGGATATGAAATTAGAGCTGGGAGGTTCTCCTTATTTTTAGGTAAACATCTATAGACTTGTGTGACGGTTTGCACTGTATAGCCATACTGTATAAACAACAGGATTCTTTCCAGAACATACGAAAAAACAGTATAAAATTAGCCATGAGTTTTTACAACATTTTCACAGAAGTGGAAAAACACCAGAATTTGTGCTTAACGTTTATTTTTAAACTATCTTAGAAATTTTTTCTCCACTAATATATTGTAAACGTACTTTTCTGTAGTTTGTTTTTATATATTTTTATCATTCTATTTTTAAATGCTTAATTGTTCCTCATTTTAGTGTAATAAAAAATCCTGGGGTTTTTTTTCTGTCGGATGTTTTACTTTTATAGAGCGTGCTTTATAGAGAAGTGTTTGGGGTTTTTTAACAGGAGAAAAAGCATTTTTACAATTTATCTGCAAACAAATAGAGGTTAACAATCTAAAACACAAGAAAAAATCAACAAAAGATATTTCAGGATCAGGAAGATCTTTGAAACCGCACAAATATCTGGAATAAATGAAGTTTTGTCGTCTGCTTTATTTTGTCCTGAGAGCATGCAAATGTTTGCACGCAACTCAATTTATTTCTGAATAAAAGTTTTAAATAAATGTCGGAACATCGACAATTAGAATAAAGACGAGACTGGAGTGAACTCGTATCGTGAAAATATTGTGTTGAGACGTTTTACTTTATGTAAAATGCAGTGCACGTAAAGCGTAGTGTGGTTTCTCCCCATGCTGAGGATAATAGTGGTTATTTGCATTCCAGGACCTCAAGGAGATCATGGAAAAGCTGGAGAAAAATGAGAGAAAACTGAAAAAGCAGCTCAAGATCTACATCAAGAAAGTTCAGGAGCTTGAAGGTTTGCCTTTCTTCCTTTTTAAAAAAAATTATTTTCTAGTATTTATGCAATTTCGTTAATATCGATGGTAATGAGAGATGCTTGTGTGTTTTGCAGCATCTCAGGCAGCGGCGAATCGGCCCAAGCTGGTCAGGCAGGTCACAGTTCAGAGGAAGGAGAAGGACTTTGAGGGCATGCTGGAGTACTACAAAGAGGACGAGGCCCTGCTGGTCAGGATGCTTATCAGCGGTAAGCATTGTAAGGCATCATGATGAGTTAGTGCTTTAACTATAACAGATCTTAAACCACCCATGGTGTGTGTGTTGATTTCAGACATGAAGCCCCAGGACGTTTCTGCTACAGTACCTTGTCTCCCAGCGTACATCCTCTTCATGTGCATCCGGCATGCAGACTACATCAACGATGACCAGAAAGTGCACTCCCTGCTCACCTCCACCATTAACGCTATCAAGAAACTTCTCAAGGTATAGCATCCTTCATCCATACAAACAATGAACTTTTATTTGAAAACTTTGCCAAGGGTCTGAGTCCATTATCAGTTTTTAATGATGTACCCTAGAGGGTAGACAATCCCAATAGTGCACATCTTCATGTGTAGGGAATAGGGCACCATTTTGAACACCAGCCATAGTGTGTTCATTGGTGTCGACTCATAAATTGAAGAATTTTTTTTTTTTTTTTTTGAATAATGAATTGTTTATTTTTTTGTTGAAAACAACTAAAGTCGAAGAACCAATACGTTAACTCTCGTCATGATATTCAAATTTCAAACATGCAAATTGAAAGCACCCCATTCGAACACGACCTGCCTCTTCCTCTGGTAAACCAGAGTAATATGCAAGGAATTAAACTCCTGAGAGTGCACTGTTATAACAAAGTAATTAAGAACGTGGTGGTGTGATGCAAGCCGATGTGTAGCTGAGTTATAGTTACAACCCTGAAGTAGATTATTTTCCTATAACAGCGTGTCCCATAGTGTTTTATTCCTCTTATACCACAACAGTTTCATTTTTCATTTTTATTGAATGACACAGCATATTTTTGATCTGTTTATAGTTACGGAATGACCACAGAACAAGTTTTTGTTATCACTTGTGTTAGAGCAGCTATAAACATGCAACATAAAAAACTTTTTTCCCCTCTCCTTTAAAGTTAATAACACTATGTACAGTAGCTTGTAACGTTGCCTAGAAACTGTAAAGCACAAAGCCCTCCAGTGTGAAGACTGTTCATTCTACTGTCACATGTCTAATACTATTTGAGATTTTCAAGTGAGGTTTTAAGTTCTTAGCCAAATATGGCGAAACCTTTCAGCTTACATTAAAATTGATTTTCAGTCGTTTGTAACTGATGAAATAAAATAGACTCGTGCTTTTGCATCCTGCTTCAGCTCACAGGTTATTGATGTCTGTCATTCACAGAAAAACAGCGAAGACTTTGAGATGACATCTTTCTGGCTAGCTAACACGAGTCGACTCCTGCACTGCCTGAAACAATACAGTGGAGAGGAGGTGAGAAAATGCTTAAAAACGAAAGATCCAAACTTACAATTCATTATAGCATCAGGTCTCATCTTAAGTAGTAGAAAGATCGTCTAAATACGTTCTGTGTGTTAGTTAAACCTTGTATGATTTTTGTCTCTCAGGCATTCATGACCCAGAACACACCAAAACAGAACGAGCACTGCCTGAAGAACTTTGACTTGGCTGAGTACCGACAGGTTCTGAGTGACCTGAGCATCCAGATCTACCAGCAGCTCGTCAGAATAGCTGAGGGCATGCTGCAGCCCATGATCGGTTAGTACAAGAAGAGTTTTCTTTAAACACTCAAATAATTGTTTTCTAATGTTGGCATCAGATACAGTTAACATTGAATCTGATTATTAAATTTTATTCTAGTAACTTGACCCCTTCTTCCCCCAAACATTAGTGTCGGCCATGCTAGAGAGCGGCAGTCTGACTGGAGTGAAGCCCATGGGCTACAGGAACCGCTCCTCCAGTGTGGACTGTGACAGTGGAGGCCCATCAAGCTACACGCTGGAGGTTTTGATCAAGCAGCTCGGTCAGTTCTACACACTCATGAGTGACCACGGGCTCGACCCTGAGATCATACAGCAGGTTGTGCGCCAGCTCTTCTACTGCATCAACGCTGTCTCACTTAACAACCTGCTGCTGCGCAAAGACGTGTGCTCCTGGAGCACCGGCATGCAGCTCAGGTACTAACCATGCGTCACACCGTAATGCAGCTCAGGTACTGAACCATGTGTCACGCTGTAATGCAGCTCAGGTACTGGACCATACAGTATGGCATGCTGTAATGCAGCTCAGGCACTGAACCATGCGTCACAATGTAATGCAGCTCAGGTACTGAACCATGCGTCACACCGTAATGCAGCTCAGGTACTGAACCATGTATCACACCGGCATGCAGCTCAGGTACTGAACCATGCGTCACAATGTAATGCAGCTCAGGCACTGAACCATGCGTCACAATGTAATGCAGCTCAGGTACTGAACCATGCGTCACACCGTAAGGCAGCTCAGGTACTGAACCATGTATCACACCGTCATGCAGCTCAGGTACTAACCATGCGTTACACCGGCATGCAGCTCAGGTACTAACCATGCGTCACACCATAATGCAGCTCAGGTACTGAACCATGTGTCACGCTGTAATGCAGCTCAGGCACTGAACCATGTGTCACGCTGTAATGCAGCTCAGGCACTGAACCATGTGTAACACCATAATGCAGCTCAGGTACTGAACCATATGTCACACTGTAATGCAGCTCAGGTACCCAACCATACACTGTCACACCGTAAGGCAGCTCAGGTACTGAACCATGTATCACACCGGCATGCAGCTCAGGTACTAACCATGCGTTACACCGGCATGCAGCTCAGGTATTAACCATGCGTCACACCATAATGCAGCTCAGGTACTGAACCATGTCTCACGCTGTAATGCAGCTCAGGCACTGAACCATGTGTAACACCATAATGCAGCTCAGGTACTGAACCATATGTCACACTGTAATGCAGCTCAGGTACCCAACCATACACTGTCACACCGTAATGCAGCTCAGTTACTGAACCATTTCACACCACAGTGCACCTCAGGTACTGAACCATGTCACACCACAGTGCACCTCAGGTACTGAACCATGTCACACCACAGTGCACCTCAGGTACTGAATCATGTGTCATTATTTTTGAGATTTATGCAGTATCACATGTTAAAAACAGATGTGTATCCTGCTGATTCAGGTACAACATCAGTCAAATGGAGGAGTGGTTGAGGGGACGAAATCTTCACCAGAGGGAAGTTATGTTAACCATCGAGCCCCTCATCCAGGCTGCTCAGCTGCTACAGGTGAAGAAGAAGACATCTCAGGACGCTGAGGCCATCTGCTCCATGTGCAATATTCTGAGCATGCATCAGGTAGGAGCCATAAACATTTATTATTCACACTCAATACAACTGTGAATGAAGGAGCTCAACCTGCACTTTTAACTTCCTCAGATTGTGAAGATCCTGAATCTGTACACGCCGCTGAACGAGTTTGAGGAGAGGGTCACTGTGTCCTTCATCAGAGACATACAGGTACACTAGTGATTAAAAACAATAAAATAAAATAAAACAAGCAAGGAAGCTGGCTGTATTATGTTTTATACTACAGCGCTGTTGAATTCTTGAATCTGTTTGTTCAGAAGGAGTTGATTAATTTCCTATAACAGCTGCAAGTCAAATCGTCCTTATACGTTGTTTCTGTAGTAACAGCTTACACAGGAACATGTATGGCAGATTCTTCATGTAATCTAAGATTAAGAATTAATGGATAAAAATAAATGATTTGGTGAGGCTGTCATAATGGAGATGTTTATTTAACATTCATGGAAGGAGTGTCCAGTGTCAGCACTTTTGTAACAGTTTTCCACCACATCAAAGTCTTCGATACAAAGGAGACATGATGTTAAAAGGAAATAATCAACTTTGGAGTGGGAACTCCAGCAGTAACTCCGTTGGACAGCATCACAACACAGTTTTGACTATTTCAATATTTATTTTGCAGCACACTACAAGTATTTTATCCTTACTTTTCATTTTTAAAAGAAAAATAAAATTTTATCTTAGTTCTTACTGAGATAGAGAGCACTAATATTAAATGTAGGGAAAAATATACACAAGTGCCTCTCAATTCACTTCCTCATATGTGAAATGTGAACATTTTAAAATATGTTTACCTATTATTTGAATTTTAACCCCAAAATATTAGTTGTTTAAAAATATTTGATTTGTTGATTGTATAACTGACCACTGCTAGTTTCTCTTTCTTGTCTGTACAGTAAATGTGTGATGAATCTTCTATTTCCAGAATCTTCTACAAGGCCGTACAGAGAACAACCAGCTCCTGGTGGACACCAAGCACACGTTCCCTGTGCTCTTCCCTTACACTCCTTCAGCTTTGAGCCTGGAAACGATGCACATCCCTGCCTCTCTCAACCTGGACTTCCTCGTCAGAGTCTGATGTCTCTCTGTTTCTTCTGTTTGTCTCTCTCTGAGCTCCATCAAATCAGCCTGAGAGCAGACAGCAGAGCAAACCCCATGCACACAACCTCAGCAACCAGCAAACAAACACCCTGACCAACACCATGACAAAGCTAGTTTTTCTGATAGAAGAATTACAGTGTTGAGGTGCTTTCTGTGTGTGTTCAGAGAAGGTGTAGAAGTCCCATTGCCTTCCTATGAGACAGCTTATTTTCCTCTGGGTACTGTTTAGGATTAAACAGGCAGGTATTCAGGTAACTCTGGAGATCACGTGATGTTAAGTAAGCTTCAGTGCAGATTTATTTCCTTACAGTTCAGAAGTTTGGTCTAATTTTCCGCACTTACACCCCTCAGTCCAGGTTCTAAATTGGGTCACCAAAGTCTTCACTTTTTATGAATTTTTAGAATTCTGCAAGAATGCAGTGTCCGCAGTGAATCCTTTTCTTTACGAGATCCAGAACAGCCAGAGTCTCGGACAGCTCTTCTAACACACGCTGGTCGAGAGAGAGAGACAAGCCTGAGAGCAGCAGTTGTATGGTGGTGCAGAGAAGAGGTCTAGGAGACAGGACAGGACCTACCAGATACAAATGATTACACGTGTGATGAAAGGTAAATGGGGATGTGCTGAAAGGTCTTTGCAAGTGAATTGAAGAAATTAAGAGACACTACTCAGAATACCATAAACAAGCAGCTCTAGCTATATCATACGCCTTTGCATGCTGCCTTTATTTACAATTTTTTTTTTTTGTTTGTTTTTTTTTTTGTTTGTTTTTTTACATTTTTCTTTAATCTTGTCATATCAACCATCGATTTTTGGGAAAGTTGTGCACGTCCTGTACACACACGCCACTACATCGTGTGACACTTCAAATTATTTTCATTACTGCTGAGGTAGATAGCATCTTTTGGAGATAATTATCTGCAAAAAAACATTAGTTCATCATCTAGCCCACAGGGCAAGTAAAATCTCTAGTGTGTTGTCCAGTCCTGTTTTGGTTGTCCAGAAACCTAATTCACAAAGCTAAATAAGATAATATAATAACATACGAGTTAGTTACAGCATCAAGGTATGACTCATCAACGTGAAGTGTATTAAGTTTAAAGTCAATACAAAAGCCTGGTTTATTTTCTCCAAAACCCAGGCTACTTCCCAGGATACTGATTTCTCTCCCCCTGATTTTGGATGAATTTACAGTAACATTTGCATGTGTCCTCTCAGAAAGGTTTTATATCTGTCCATCAGATAACAGTGAAGTGAGACATAATTATATTTGAAATGTTGTAAAATACATCTTCATCTTCAGAGCTCAAGATCCCTGGTAAAATACCATATATTGATACTGTTGTAAAACATGATATAACATTATAAAATTTATATTTAATGTTGAAATCCCATCTGATATAGCTGCAACTCTTCTCCTTTTACTGTACATTTTGCAAAATATGAGTTGTTATTTTTTCCCCATACATATACTGTATCTGTGCTATAACAACAGGGAGGGTGTAAATAGCACAAATCTGTCCAGGTCTTGGTTTATTCTGTCTGTATCTAATTTTTAAACATCATGAGCATGGGCTATGGTCTCAGTAATGCCACTTTATACTCTTTTTAAAGGCAATAAAAACAACACCATTGTGGATTTCAGTGTTGCTCTTATATATTATACAGGTGTAAATATATAATGTTTTTTTTCCCCCCTTCATTCTTGTGTGCTTATTACTTTATACAGTTTTAATTCAAAGGTTTTGGGAAGGTTCCGTACACAGCACTGTGATCAATAATATCGGTCACCTGCATTAATGTCTACATGTATAGCTGCATCGCAAAAAATTAGAATATTGTGGAAGGAAAAGTTCATTTTTTTCCATAATTTAATTCAAAAAGTGGAAGTTTCATATATTCTAGATTCATTACATATAAAGTGAAATATTTCAAGCCTTTTTTTTTTGTTTTTGTTTTAATCTTGATGATTACACTTACAGCTCATGGAAATCAAAAATCCAGTATCTCAAAATATTAGAATAAAGAATTTATAATGGAGAAATGTCGACCTTCTGAAAAGTATGTTAAAAGTAAGTTCCACTTTTTAAATTAAATTACGGGAAAAAATGAACTTTTCCACGATATTCTATCTTTTTTTTTTTTTTTTTTTTTTTTTTTTTTTTTTAAGATACACCTGTATTTAAATTGCAAATCACATCAAGTGCCACAGGAATTTTTCAGTATGTTTTTCATCAGGCGTGTTTAGCCACGTTTAGCTGCTGGGTGGCAGCAACACTTTCATATTGGATGCCCCTGAGTACTGAGGATGTGTATCATTGTGATTTGTAGGCTTGTACCCTGTATGACTAACACTGTCCACAGATGTACTTTGTTGTACTTCAGATGTACCATCTGATTGTGAATCTCGTTACATACTCTGAGAAAACTGTGTGTATATATTTTAAGGAATATATTTTCTTGGGTGTTACTTTTCCAGACCTCTGACCACATGTTAATAATGTACTAGTGATGTGTGCAGTCTGAAGAAATGCTGTATGAATCTGTTCATACTAAAGTCTACATACTAAAAAATAGAAATGCATGTCTGATTAATATTAATGTGTGATCTCTAAAACTTATCTCATCCTTTATGGAGGAAATGGTTCCAGATTACATCTTAGGCAGAAAAAAACCTGTCTACTAAACCAGCTAGCTAACTTGAATAATGTCAGTAGTGACTGCAGTAGTCGTTAGTGTAACAGTAAAGTAATGAGGGTAAAGTCAGAAGGTGTTGATTCATTTTCTATAATTGCAGCTCTTACAATGGTGCAGATACAAATTAGGTTATATCACTGGATTTGTTCTAATGTTTTAGCATTTAACTCATTCACATTTTTGTTTTGTTAACTTTTGTTTTGTTTGAGGAAAAAAAAAGAAAAAAAGACTGGTCAGGGAACAATTGTTTATTGACACTATATCATAAGTGATCAGATGTTCCACAATGTTAAATGTAACTAAATATTTTTAGGAACTTTTTGTGGTTTCACATGCTTTTTCCTCAGTTTTCATGTTTCTGTTACATTTTCTATGTACTTGCGTACCTTGCGCTGGGTCACTGGCAAGAAGAGGAGAGCAGAAGCAAATGGTGAAGTGCAAATTGAATGAAAAAAATGGTAAGAGAATGAAAAACAGGACTGGCTGGCACCAACAAGCAATTGGTTTGAAATGTGTTGACAAATTTCTGATAGGGACCCCATATTAACCAAAACAACCAATTAAAATAAATTACACAAAATAAGTACACCCCATGGAAATTGTTGGCTTGTTTGACATATTTGGACAAGCAAACATTTGATTTATTTATTTATTTATTTAGTCTGCGGTCTTGATAAAAAAAAATTGTAGTTTGTAAATGTAATAAAAGTTTAGTTTGTGGTGCTACGACCAACGATGGCTTGTGGCTTATAATTTTATTAAATATTTTCAAAATATTATTTTCTGAATAGTGAATGAATGAATTTTGATGAATAAATTAATATGCACCTTAGTCTATCATGTCATCTAGTGACTTTTGGTTACGTTCCTCTGAATAGAGTTGGCAACACTGCATAGTAACTAGTAGGATTGTAATGGTGCATCATGACGATGCAAAAATTTGACAGTACATTGTGGGAATGTACCGTTCACATCATGGAACTCGGCATTGTGTTAATTATGCATCTAATGCAATTGCACTGAGTACCAGAGGGCCCAATCTGTGAAATCCATAAAATACATAGAGATAGGGCTGGGACGGTAGCTCCGGATCACAAGGACCGACACGCATAATATGTTCTATGGTTAAATGACCATGCTATAACTGTTAAAAAGAGCTCTTTGGTAGCTCCAAATGATACAAACCCCACGTGATCTACAGTGCCTGAGAAGAGGTTGCAGAAGTCTGCCATTTTTGAGCTCTATTTCTGGCTAAAATGATGCCTCAGTTGGTGTTGCATGTTTATTTGAACACATTTTTTGAGGAGAATTTAGAAATGTATTTATTTATTTTTAAGATATGGCACATTTTGTTTACAATATTAAACCTCCGTTCTTTTTTTTTGTTGTTGTTTTGTTTTACGTTGTATTTATACAGACAAAAATGCACAATGTTTTCTTTGTTTATCCATCCATCCATCCATCTTCTACCGCTTACTCCTTCTTCAGGGTCGCGGGGGAACCTGGAGCCAATCCCAGGGAGCATCGGGCACAAGGCGGGGTACACCCTGACAGGGTGCCAGTCTATCGCAGGGCACAATCACATACATATTCACACACCCATTCATAATACAGATAAAAATGTGAACTACAATCTCATTTTGAATAAGGTCCCAGAAGATAGGAAGACTTCAAAAAGACATATTAATACACTGGTAAGTCACAATCACATTGGGTTTTTATTTACATTTTCAAAGGAAGGAAACCATTAAAACAAACAAAAAATACATTAAATTCCATCATGTAGCCATCATCTTTAAAATGTTTTTCAGTGAAAGTTTTCAGTGTCTTTTTTTTTTTTATTTTTTATAAAAAGATATAGAAAACATGACTATATACACTATTTGGCCAAAGCTTTGTGGACACCTAACCATCACACCCACCCACACCCACCCCCACCCACACACACACAACACAACACAGAGTGTGGCAAAAAACATTGATTGTTCCTAGTCAGCTGTGTCTAAAAGCTGGGTGAACATCCTCTAAATGTGCTGATTGCGTAATGTTTTTGCCAGGGCTTGTACTTGTTTTGATTCAAAAGTTAGTAGAGCATTTTTCTCAGTCTGAGTATCTGCCTCCCAGAAGTGATAGAGACTGTTGCTAAAGTGTAATAAAAAAAAAAAAGGGTAAAAACATTGAGCCTTCCAACTGCCTGATCTTAGTAGGTTCTATATAAAATGCAGCCACACTCTAACCAACCCACACAGACAAAATAAAACAGAAAAATGGTCAGATACAATTAATGTACGAGAGTGCCTGAGTATTTCTTTAATTATCTGCTAATGTTATGTTACCATGTTACCATGTTATCATGATATTATAGTAGCTACTGTTTTGTGATCAAGCCCAGGGGCCACTATTACCATAAGTCTGCCCCTGTTCTGTACAGAAGACAGTTAACAAAGGTTTAAAATATTTAAATGGCCTAGTAAAAAAGGCATTCATGAAAGAAATGCAGCCAACAGTCATTATTTCCACACTGATTTTAACGTGGGCAGAGCTTAGTCTAGTAGAGAGTTGACAAGCCTCGGATACGTTAAATGATGAAAGTGGGTTTTACCTCTTGTGACGAGACCGAGACTGATTATTAAAGTGATAATCAGCATTTCCTCTCGTAAACTTCTAATTCTTTACAATTTTCAAGTGATGGTATTTTTCCATTAGTAGTTTATAGTATAAATGAGGTAAGGGTATCTGTTAGTGGAATTTGAATGAAAACTTAAAAATGCAATTTTCTCCTTTTTCACTTTTGATTTGAAAGAGTAGATCTTTACTTCTGGTCGAGATATGTGCAAAAGAGAAAGTTCAGGAAAAGTTCAGTTACAGTTTTCAAAACTACAAATTTGACCATGTTACAGGCTGGCACACACACTTGAATTTATTTAGGTTCATTCTGATGTAGACACTGTATTAATTTTCATTTGAACAGGTCTTTAAAAAAGGAATTAAAACTTTAGATTTAAAAAAAATAATTAATTAATTAATCTCTGCAGCAGCCCTGTTTGGCTTAGAAATGGCTGTTGGTACAGATCGGCTGGTTTGAGTAATTCAGAAACTGCTGATCTCTAGGGATTTTCACACATGCCAGTCTCTAAAGTTTATACAGAATGGTGTGAAGAAAAAAAAAACATCCAGTGACCGGCAGTTCTGCAGAAACACCTCATTAATGAATGCAGCCAGAGCTGACAGAAAGTCTAAATGAACTCAAATAAACACTCTTTACAACTGTACTGAGCAGAAAAGCATCTCATCAGGCAGCTCGGCAAAGAACACATATGTCAGGATACACAGGGTCAGTGAAACGGGACAGTTGCAGATTTTTTACTGTCCCGTGTCCTGCACCCACTGGAGCCTCTGATTCCATGATTGTCTGATTGCATAATTGCATGAATGAGCAGGAGTACATCTGGCACTTAACCTCTTAATCAAACCTTAAAGTGACCAATGAGTGTATATTACACCAGTGTATCACTGTAAAACTTCCTTTAGATGTTCTGAGTGGTCCGAAAGCATTTTTATGTATTTTATATGCATAACACTAAAAAAGGACCCTAATATCATTATTACTCACATGACCATGGCTTAAAAGTTGCTAGGAACAAACAAGTGGGTGGCAGTTTAAAGGGCATTAACGTATCACAGTGTGTTCTATGATTTAAAAAATAATAATAATAATTAAAGTTGTTATACAGTATATATTGAGTTTGCATAGTTATTAGCCTGTTTTACTGGTCATTGGATTTTAATGTTTTTAAAAAATATATTATTCCTATAAATAGCGGCTGTGGCTCAGGTGGTAGAGCGGGTTGTCCACTAATCGTAGGGTTGGTGGTTCGATTCCCGGTCCACATGACTCCACATACCAAAGTGTCCTTGCACAAGACACTGAACCCCAAGTTGCTCCCGATGGCAAGTTAGCGCCTTGCATGGCAGCTCTGCTACCATTCGTGTGTGTGTGTGTGTGAATGGGTGAATGAGACACAGTGTAAAGTGCTTTGGAAGCACTAAGGTTAAAAAAGTACTATATAAGTGCAGACCATTTACCAAATAAGTTCATCTTAGACCCAAGTGTTTTGTGTTGGTGGAAAGTCCAAGAATAAAAACTCTGACTGCGGCTGAAACGATCCCTCCAATAAATGGAATAATTTGATTGCAAAAATCACTTCAAAGCCTGTTTTTAGAGAAAACCTATTTGATTGATGTATACAGCAGAATCTGTAATTACAGTTGCTTAAAGAGCAGACACTTTCGTTTTGACCGCACATGAGTACTGAGAGACGGGTAAAGGAAAAAAAAAGGTGTTGGTGGTTTAGAATCGTTTCTAAATCATAAATCATAACTAAATCATTTAAAGATTTTATACAGCAAACTGAAGCTAGTGTACCACAACAACCTAGTGTCTGTGTGTGCTTCAGCACCTTAATGAGGAAAGCACTACACAAACAGATCAGTGACTAACTAGCTAGCTTTAGCTAATTAAAAAAATAATGCAGATGTAAGCAGTAGTTATGAAATAGAACAACCAGTTAATGCTTAAGAACATAAATCGAGTTGTGATTACAGAGTGTCCCAAAAGTCTCCATACATAGGGGAAATTAACACATTTTAGCAACATGTCGTCCAAAGTTTTTCATGCTTAGTTTATATTATATATTTTTTCAGATAGGGGAGCAACTCAAGCATTGGGGGTTCGATTCCCGCCTCTACCATGTGTGCACGGGGTTTGCGTGTTCTCCCCGTGTTTTAGGGGTTTACTCTGGGTACTCCAGTTTCTTCCCCCAGTCCAAAGACCTGCATGGTAGGCTGATTGGCGTGTCCAAAGTGTCCGTAGTGTATGAATGGGTATGTGATTGTGCCCTTCGATGGATTAGAGCCCTATCCGGGGTGTACCCCGCCTTGTGCCCAATGCTCCCTGGGATAGGCTCCAGGTTCCCCGCCACCCAGTAGGATAAGTGGTATAGAAGATGGATGAATGGATGGATAACTAAATCTATGCTTAGGGGGTGAGTGGAATATATTTTACAGTTAAAGGGGTCCCTAGATACACAAAGTTTGAGAATCTCTGTGTCAGAGAACTTATTGGGAAACAATAGACAGAATATATGTAACAGATATCAATCCATCCATCTTCCATAACACTTATCCTATACAGGGTCGTGGGGGAGCCTGGAGCCTATCACAGAGAACTTTGGGCACAGGGCAGGGCAACTCATCACAGGGCACATTCGCACAATTTGGATATGCCAATCAGCCTACAATGCATGTCTTTAGGGGAGGAAACATGGAGTACCCGGAGGAACATGCAAGCTCCACACACACACAGGGCAAAGGGAGGATTCAAACTCCCAACCCCGCAGGTGTTGAGGCAAACCACTAAGCCCCCATGCACCCCAATATTAGATATCATTCTAGGGTATTCTAAAGTATCGTGATGAATCAGCGTCAGTATATCTCTTCATCCTATAACTTTTTTCTTTCGCTCCAGAATTGAAGTGCTACAGTTTACTGAATATGTTTAAAAGCCATGCGTCCTTTGCAGATGAGCCTACACATATTAAATGTGAATGTTGGCAAAGCTGCAGCTCCACAGCTTGTGCGTACAGACATGCACTGCACCTAACCTCCGTCTTCCTCTCTCACTCTTTCTCACTCTCTCCCTCCTTTTTTCTTTCTCTCTCTCCTCCTGTTTGTGGCTTTTGTTTCATCGAGCCTTTGTGAAAGTGGCTTTGCACTCCTTCCCATCCACAAACATAATGCTAACGGTTCCAGACAAAAACACACTGCTGCTAAACACACGCTGAATCTCTCTGGCATATCTTCTGCACAGTTAGTTACCACAAATGAACAGGAAGTCATCAGCTGTGCAAAACCATTTCCAAACTCACGAAGTAAACAAAACCTGTAAGGTCACGAACAAGCGTCCTTGCGCTTAATTTATTCACAGGCTGTACATCCTTATTGTCACCTCAGCTGTTTTCAGCTTGTTTTTAAAGGTTTCTTGCTGACAGGTGTCTGTGTCACGGGTCCATTTGCACGTAGCATGTGGTGATCTGACGTTCGCACATCATGACCTTTTCTTGTACATTTTGTTTCATTTTTTTTTGCACATCTACCTGTTGTGACTAATATCTTATCTGATATCTCCATTCAGTTCTGTCATGTCATAATCTGCTGTAATTCTACCCATGCATGTACCTGCTTCATACCCTGCTGTGTGTAGGATTTAGGTGACAATCAGTCTGAAAAGAAAACAGAACAAAACAAACATACAAAAAACAACAACAACAAAAAAAAAACAATTACAATTCGTTAGGAAAATTCCATCACATAATGGAACTCAACTGTGAATGGCTTCCATCAGATTCCTTTATGTTTCTATTAGGGATTTTTTTAGTTAGTATTAAATGCCACCAGAGCCCAATAGGACCTTATTTCATGGGTGGATGATTGGGAAATAATATTAGACATCAAGAACCATTCCTTTAAGACCACAAAAAAAATATATTAATACCCATCAGAGACCACTAGAAATAATCAATGGTTTTAATTCAATGTTTTTTGTTTTTTGTTTTCCAACAGGGAAAAGGTGAGTCTTAACAAAATTTAGGGTTATTTATGTAAGGAATAAAAAAAATTATCCTACTTAATTTTAGAAAAATGATGCAGAACCACATTTTGCAAACCACAGCAAACTATTACAGTTTTTAGTATACATATTCACTCCCCCACCAGCCTTGAAGTTAGTAAGACAAAAAAATGCAGCTTGTTCTTGTGCCTTAAACGCAGCTAATCATGTTCCTGAGAAAAGCTAAAGCTACAGCTTTATCTCTTACTTTTACGAAACACTGAGCCAACTTTCTAAAGCATTTGATCAGCGTCAGATCATATCAGCAATTACACACAGTTTTTAATGTTTACATGGAGTGTCCCGTACAAACCCCTGTGTAAATTCTTACTTAAGCCATCATTTGTTAGAATGAACACAATACACAAACCTATGATTTGCCTTGCAGCTTGTAAATATTCATTCTCACCAATCACAACCCAAGAATTCAACAGCACTGTGGTATAAATATACTGTATGTAATGCACGTATCGTGTTGGCGTCCCACATGGATGCTCTCAATCCTGAGGCATGAAGCTCGAGACCATGAAAACTGAGGAGCTTGAAGGGGGATGACCGCAACCAGAGATGAAAACGAGACTGAAAAGCAGAGAGTGAGAGAGAGAAAAAAAGACATATCCCAGTGTTAACAAATGGCAAGTGCTGTGTGCAGATAAAGCGAGCTCTGAAGCTGTTGTTCAGAGATGGTGTGCATGATAGGGGCCTCCAGCGATGGGTGTGTGGTTTCAGGGGGTTTGTTTGACTTTCTCATTCTGTATCGTGAAACCTCTTCTGTACAGCACAGTGCTCTGCATAACTTTTCCCTGTCTAACCAATGCAGTTAGGCCGCTTCGGGAGCCACCACAGCGGCCGTGAGTTGAAAGACAAAACGCACCAATCAGTGCATTTTTTTCAGAAGGAGATGACAAAGCACAGCAGAACAGAGCAGGGAAGGGGGGGTGCTTACCCCCTTTCCCCGTCGCCATACTCACATTCTCGTCTTTGAGCAGGTAACCACAGCAAACGCCCACGGACACACTCGAGAGCACAAGCTTGTCACCCCACACCCCGCTCACTCCACCCAGTTCCCTTTCACCCTTACTTCACTCTCTCCCCCACCTCTGTACACAGCATTTCCAGCTTCTCAGTCTCGTCAAGCTTCTTGAGAAGTTGAATTGTAGCATTTTTAGTCACTATTATAGTTACAGTTTTTTTTTTACAGTTTCATTTTTATTGAACATTTCTGCTGTACATTTCTGCTGTACATTTCTGCTGAACATTTCTACTGAACTAAACATTTCTGCTGAACATTTCTGCTGAACTAAACATTTCTGCTGAACATTTCTGCTGAACTAAACATTTCTGCTGAACATTTCTGTTACAGTTACAGTTTGACAAAGAAAAAAACAGCACAATATTCCCACATCACCTCAAATGTAGTTCATCATTCAAGTGATGTTTTTTCTTCTGATGTTTTCTTGCTTCGACTAAAGGGACTTTGTTTACAGTTTTTGTGGGGCTCACACTACTCATAGCATTCTAAACATAATTAAGCAATATGTTGTTCAGGATACATTTCTTTAACAACACATCTGTCATTTTGAATATGGAGACTACTGTATTCATACACTTCAAATTGCCATTTCCTAGTACCCATAATACTACTCTGGTTTAACTATTGTTTACTGTGGTTAACCATAGTACATAAAGGTATACATGGTTTTGCTATGGTACATTGTACGATAAGAATAATAATGTCGTGGTTTAATCTTATAATACTTTATGGTGACCATGATGCTACTCTGGTTTTATTCTGGTACTTTACAGTAACCATGACACTACAATGGTTTTTATTGTGACATTTTATGATAGCTATGGCACTACCAAGGTTTTATAAGGATACGTTATGGTACTTTATAATTTATACAACCATTACACAATCATGGTTTTACCATGGCACTTCAGGGTAACCATGGTACTTTATGATCTTGATGCTTCCATAGTTTTTTACTATGGTAGCTTGCAGTAACCATTGAACCACTGTAGTTTTTCTATCATAGTTCAGAGTACCATGGTTTTACTATGACACGTCATAGTACATATAATATTATCATTTTACCATGTTACTTTATAATAATCTTAATGCTACCATGGTTTTACTATGGTATTTTATGGTAATCCTGATGCCAACATGGTTTTAATATGGTACTTCCTAAAAAGTATGACATTATCATGGTTTTACTACCGCACTTTACAGTAACCATGACACTACCATGATTTTACTATGGTACTTTATTGTACCCATGATATTACCTTGATTTAATAGGGTACTTCATTCAATTCAATTAAATTTTATTTGTATAGCGCTTTTTACGATGAACATTGTCTCAAAGCAGCTTTTTCATATACATATAAACACAGGATATAGATTTTAAGTGTGGGAATTTATCCCTATTGAGCGAGCCGGTGGCAACGGTGGTGAGGAAAAACTCCCTAAGATGATATGAGGAAGAAACCTTGAGAGGAACCAGACTCAGAAGGGAACCCATCCTCATCTGGGTAACAACGGATAGTGTGAAAGTAAAAGAAAGTTCATTATGGTTTTTACATGAGGTCTTTGTTGAACTAGTCCACTGTTCACTAAAGGAGATGTGAGTGCAAAACTGTATGTAGTAATTGCAGTCCCAAAGCCATAGTAGCAACCGTAGTACTAGCAACCACAGTGAGATTGTCCATGTGGTCCATACTTCATGATAACTATGACACTACTATGGTTTACTATGGCAGTTTACAGTAACCATGACATTACCATGGTTTACTTTAGCACTTTGTGGTAACTATAACACTTGTTACAGCCCAGTCAAGGGTTAGGCCTTTACCTGTCCTTACTAGCCTCCCTGTGAATAAACACGGACAAAACCCACATGTAGCTCACCAGCTACACACACCCATCAGTAATATATTTCACATCCCTGCAGTCAGTGAAATATACACTGGCTGTACAATATTTACAATATACAAAAACGTTTACTATTTGCAAAGAACAAATATTTTAAACAACTAGGGGTAGATGTCTAAGTCAGGACAGGAGTCAGGAGTTACTACAAAACCAGAATTACTAATCAATACAACAATAGATTGAAGCAGAGAGCACAACACACTACACAGAGTGGAACATAGCATGAAGCACTAACAAGTGCATTCAGACAAGCAGCGAGCTAAGCCAAAGCTGCCGACCCCGGCTTCCATCGCAGCTAAATGCTGTCACCTAATCTAGATGTCACTGTCTCTGAAGTGGACACGGCAATGCAGAATGCTGATGGAGAGGCTGCTGGAGAGGAGAAGGAGGATACAGACCTAGAATCTGGAGTGGACTGACCTGCACAGACTGAAAAACACACAAGAAAAATTTACCTGTACCTTTGCTCTGACTGGGCCATAACACACTACCGTGGTTTTACTAACCATGACATTACCATGGTTAGCTACCACTGATCTTTATGCGTTGATGTGAGCACACGGTTGTCATTAATATGAATTGTAGTGGTGCAATTTTGAAGGACACGAAAAAATCTTGACAAAAGTCTATGAAAGTCGCCTTGTACTATCACGCCCCGACCCCCCCCCCCACCCCCCCTTTACAAACATGCCCGATCTTCCCATGATGCAAATGTGTGCTATTAACCTGTTTCCGATTATGTGGGAAATGGGGTTAGTCTGCTTTATATTTTGTGAATTTTCATAGTATTCTTGGTTACTTTGACCCCAAAATGTATTAACCTTCAGTGCTTAAAAACCAAAGTAACGCAATAAGGCAGCAGAAAATGTTATTAAGGCAGTCACCGAATGTTTTAGCCTTACGTTTGTTACAGGAGTGCAATCTAAATACAGTGATGGCTCAAGTACGGAACTTAAATGGCTAGCTTTCTGTATCAAGCCACTTCCAGTACAAATACATTTAGAGAAAATATTACTATTAAAACAAATATTAAATAAGCAATTTTGTAAAGTAGCAGGGAGAGTTTATATCTACAGATTTGTACTGTTTAACCTATGCAATCAAATTCATATCTTATTTACTAGTAAATTTGAAATTTACATATCAAAATTACTAGTACACTTTCACCTACAGAGTAAGCTGAGAAAAAGTGATTCCAGTTGTCTAAGCTTGAGCTGTGTACTGTCACACTGGTGCTGAAACCTGGGAGGAAACAGCTTGACTGTAACAGCATGGTACTATCAATACTATCATCAGTGGCTCCTGTTGGCTCAAATTTAGCCTATTACCCAAAAACATTTAAAATTCAACTTAGAAGCCAATACTCACATCTACCTCTGAGCCCAGTTGGAGATAGAAAAAAATACACCAGCCGTGAGTGAGAAGAAGCAAGGGTCCAGCTTTATTGTTCCATTCCACCACACGAGATCCACACCGATGAGAATTCTCAGAAGTGATCCCAATACCCTGAGCTTAAGCTCCAGTATTTATACTGTATTTACACACTAAATAACCCAGATGTTTCAAGAAGACTATGATCTCACTACCAATAGGGTTAAAAAAGAGCTCATTTACCTTACTCTTATGTTCCAGAAAAGGGCTATTTCACTTACACATAGAATTAAAACCAGGGGTTTTAATTTACCCATAAAATCAGAACCCAGGCATTTCTAATAACCCAGAAAGTAAAAACCCAGCATTTCTAGTTACTCAGAGGATCAGAAACTTCATTTTTCAGTTACCCAGAGGATCAGAAACTTCATTTTTCAATTACCTAAGGGAAATTAGATAACGTAGACAAGACTAAACAACCGGGAGGGACCTTGGTCTTATCGTTATCTCGAGGGGGGGGGGGGGGGGGGGCAGTTTGCTTATAACTGGCTCTCTTCATGGTTCTCTTAAAATTGAGGCCTTCCATGCGAGACGAGAATCTTCACCATCGGAATCATGAGTAAGTTATATTTTCCCTGTATTTCTAGTTTTTATTTTCAGATTTACTCTATATCTCTTATTATATATGCTTAATAGCATTTTTGTAAAAAGCATATATATACTTTTTATTATAAGACATTACCTTTATAATATCTTAATATTCCTTTTTATTATTCTTATAAAGTTATAATAGTATGTGTGAGAGAGAGATTGTGTGTGTGTGTGTGTTATGTCTACTTGCCCGCCCTTGACTGTACGAGCGTGTGTGTGTGTGTGTGTGTGTGTGTGTATTAGCCCTCCTCAGCTCAGCTCGTATAGCTCTTTTTGACTTTTTTGACTATTACTGCTCTTAAAGATCTTTAAAGTGTAATTCCCATTTGTCAATGTCCGCCTAATCCCACTTCTATGCGTCTAGGTGCCCGTCTTTTCTTCTTCTCCCTTTTGCTGGATGCTAGGTCTCCCTTATGTTTATTTTATGACATTTTTTATCCCCAACATTTCCCCCTCTGAGGCTATGAAGCCTCATACAATACCTTAATTAAGCGTGGAGGAACTGATTCTGCCGCACCCCATGGCCGTCCCCCGCTAGCTGTCGGAGGATTACTCTAACGAAGCCATAATCCCTGCGCCCGTCCCCGTTCTCAAATGGGTCCCTAAAATTAACCACTTCTACGCAACACTGATCCGAATAGGAGCTGAGGAGGTTTTGTAGACCTGGTGGGAGACGTGCTAGCGTTGCGCGCCCCGGGGTCTCATAGTAGATTGGCAGCTGGAGAATGGGCCTTAGGACCCCCCTACATCCACTTGCCGGACATGTGTAGATGTACCTAGCCATAACTTTTAACCCTTAACCTACTTCTCCTTTTAACTATGTATATATATCTCTAACTACCTTGATTATACGTTTGTTTGCCTACATCGATTATAAGTGTGATTAACTGAGTTCCCCTAATCATTCATTGCTACTACTACTGCCGTACGTATGAGTGGCCACTACAGTAACTAACTATTTGATCTACACGTCCCTATCTTTCTCAACTAGGCCTGTCAGCCCACAGTTTTGTATTTGTCGGGACCTGCAGATTCTTGCTTCCCCTCAAAAAACAAAACCCCAGTCTTTCGCAGTCAGGGGTGGGCGAAAAAACCTCCTACGAGGAAAAATTCCCACCCTGCCAGCACTATGTGCTCGGCAGCACTATTATACTTTTCTCATGCCTGAGTGCGTCATATCACAAACATTTTATAACATTTTATAACAATACTTGACAGTCTGTTGTATGCAGTATCTCTCTGTATGCTGGTTGTCTTCAGCTCAAGCACTTTACGTACTGTAGAGAGCCACCCTTTGGGGAGAGGTTAGGCTAGCACGTACACCCAGGGTATGGATCTTCACATCTTCTCATCCTGTCTGCCACTGACTGAGCAGACCCCCCGTTGACGGCAGCTTCGTACCGGACCTTCACGTGTTCCCCACCATCTCGTCATTGGAGGATTGAGCATCCTCCAGGGGTTGCATGTTCTAGTCCGCTGCTGCCCTGTAGTCAGCATTCTCGTAGTCAGCATTCTCTCGCTGCTCCGGGTCTCCCACCTCCGGGTGAACACCTCACCCCGTTGAGGCGGTGACGCCTCACACATAACACTGCACTCAGCTCTGTTCCTGTGAAGATATAGCTCCATACATAATAGTTAGTGGTCTTATATATGTTCTTGATTCATCTGCAATTACTCCAGCGGCAGTCCATCATAAGGAACAGACACAGACATAGGTCGACCCGTAAGCATTTCATGCGGTGTTAGATACATATTGCTGTTAGTCTGCATGTGCTAGGTCATTAGTGCAAGAGGTAGAGCATCTACCGAAATACGTTTAGTATCAGCACAAATTACGTTAACTTGAGATGGTATGTCAGATCTGGGACCTATCCCTGGTCAAGGAAGAAATTTTCGAGCACAAATATCACACTTAGATTATCCTCCACCGTAATACATCTGTAATACATCCAGCGAGAAGTGCAGTCAGAATTAGAATTCAGTTGAACTATTTGTTTGATAAGTGGCGTTCCAACGGTTTATTTATTTATTTATTTATTTATTTATTTTCCCCTAGAACCTCATTGCATTCAAACAACTCTAAACAGACGACACAATCCATGGGCCTAAACGTCAGTATTTATATTTTTTAACAATTCTACCCTTAACCAGGTTGCATTCTTTAGTGATAGACTTCAATTCAGCCAATTGGGCAGAACAGGGTGTTCATAATGTTTGTGAAATTTCAGACCCAAAACTTTTAAGCTCAAGGAAATATGAATTTCGGCTGGGCAATTGTGAGTGTTCTCAGTGACTGGCTCCACAGAATTAATTACACCATTACAACACTACAGTTGGTGTGTTAGGCACACTAACAGGTTTAAGAATTTTAGTTCGGGTGGTACATAGATTAACCCCATATCCCCATATCCTGTTCTTTCAAAATAGAAATGACCTGGTGTGATGAACATAAGATCGATGTGTGAGAGAGCAATTTTCCCAGTGATCTGCACTAAGAGAGCATCTCCAGCCTGGCAATCCTTATGCCACCAAATCCAATGTTTTCAATACATAAACTACAGCCCTGTAAGCGCCCCACTCTCCTGAGCCGGGACCCCCCCAGCAGCACCCCCCCTTTTCAGTCACATGTAAGACACAGTCTTTGTTGTAGTTTGCCAGCCATAGTACAGGTGCAAAGCATAGGTCCATTCAATGTCAGGCTTGTCCAAAGAACACCCGGATCCCAGGATGTTGTCCTTCAGTGAGCAATCAGTGATCTACTGCAGACCATACTTGATAACGTCCAGGAACATTTGTTGTGCTTTTATGGGGCGGAGGATGACCCCAATCATGTCCTGACGGCTTTGGGAGCGTGCAAGGGAGTCTATGACCACAGAGGAGTACACCGCAGGGGAGCCCACAGCCCCCGAAGGAGACGCTTCCAGGTGTACTACTGATCTAGGAATTGTTAAGGGGAGTAACGGCCTTGAGCTCTCACATGCAGTCACTTGGAAAAAGCGCTGATCAATAATAATATCATGTGGAATGGAATTACAGTTACAGGTTACAGTTGGGACATCTTATATATATATATATATATATACTGTATATACATCATACTGTAGATAATGGTTACTGGGTGGGTTGGTTGTATCGCAAAACTTATCGCTTTTGTTATCACAGCTTGCTGTAATAATGCTAGACTAAGTGGGCATGTCCTTCCATCCTTTTTCTGAGGATCGAAGATATTGTTTACAGGACAATAGTACTGGAAACTGGAGACAGACAACTGGGAACACACAACTGAAAAACCCATCTTTAAATGTTCAATTTATGCATCAGATCTAGGCCTTAAAACGGTAAATATTTATCGTGATTTACTATACCCTGATTTTAATAAAGCAGGAAGCTATTAAAAACAATTCAAAATGAGGAGTTCAGTTTTTAACGTGTTAAGACTTCTGATGTTTACAGATCACTCAAGTTCGATATAAACACATCACAAGGCCCTGATTGTGTGGAGTCTGTATTTCTAAACTTAGCAGTTGATATTATTTCATCTCTTTTAATTTATCATTTTAATCTTTCATTAGACAATGGGGTTATACCAGAAATTTGGAAATCAGTTTTCTTATTTATTTATTTATTTATTTAAATTAAATTAGGGACATCCAACTATATTAGATCATTACAATCCAATAACAAGGCCTCCTCGCCTATGTCCCTTGTAGAAAGCTTTTTCAGTGAACCGTTCACATGTTATCAGTCTGCAAGAAGTCTAAGGTCATATAAACATATCAGCACAACTGTTGTTTTGAAAGTCTTAAGACAATGTCACGGTACCCTCTGCACTTCCCTGTCTGTTGATTTAGAAGAGGCTCTTAACACAGTGAATCAGAAAATATTGCTGCAGAGATTAAATAATGTTGGTCTATCAAATCATTTAAAAATTACTAAAGTAACCTACCTCTACTGCTCTAATCACACGAATAACACCTCTCATAAAGGGGTTTTCCATTCTCATGTATAGTTATCCTGTAAAATAGTTCTAGTCCGTTTACTTTTAAAAATACAAACCCACTTGGCAAAGATACATTCTTATCCCTTCCTGATTTTCATTTACCAGATAGATATTGAGAAAGGAAAACAAAATTCCTTTAGTCTACTAATTTGTGGTGTACACTAACCTAACATATTAATATCCCACCTGTGCCAATGTGTGATAATCCCAATAATAAAGTAAATGAGGTTGAGATCTAGATATGCATTTACAGTCCCCTAGCCACTTTTATCCCACTAATTTTCATTCAAAACACCCTAGTGAATTTGGTTTCCAGTGTTTAGTCTAAATGGTATACATGCATGTACATGCATTTTGTCTCTTATTAACTTATAACTGTACCACACTCAAAATATCACTCAGATCTTTCATACATGACATTTAAATGTAATTTAAACGCTCACTTTGGAGGAATGTGAATCTGTATTTTAACTTAGTCTAAAATAAAATTTATCATCTGTGAGCTTTGTTTCAATTTACCACCAAGTTGTTACCTTGGCTGAACGCCCAATTGTGAAAGGCATAAGATTTGTCCTATAAATGTATCCATTTCATTTAAACTGTTTTTGACCATATTAAGGTAGTGTTAAATCTACTCATGTCACAAACCACATTTCTCATCCTGCACTGCGGTTCACAAACATGGTTGGCTGCCAGGGACTGCAATTCCCAGCTCACACACACCTGCATCCAGTTCTCAGCTCTCAGTTTTTATCAGTTCTCAGCTGCTGTATAACGTATTATCAATTCATTTCACAGATTGTGCAGTATATCCTCCCTTCCTCGAGTTTGTGACCACTGCTTTGTATCATTTAAATATTGTAACTCGTATACTTTGTATGACATATCCATAGCACACCGTATACCACATATGTATATATATATATACACACACACACACCTATATATTTGCATAACTACTCTATTCTATTCACCAATCTACGGTTCAGGGAACACAAACCACTTCAAACTACACTGTTGTAAAGGAACTGTACTTAAACTACCTCCCAAACTCATATCAGCACAACATGTCGGCAAAAGGAACCATTATGCATGGCTGCCTAATCCAGATACTCGTACTCCCTGCAAAACCCGAATTCCACATTGAGTAATCAAATCATCACCTTATTCTAATGTTACGGACTCAGATATCACATCTGTAACAGGCGTACAACACCTTACAGAGAATTTAAAATATGCAGACTAGTACTGCCATCTGATCTTACTAATTACTTATCATTGGACATAACCAGCATTTAAAGAGAAAACATGCAGAAATTATTCAGCATTATGCAACATGAATACCACACGCCAGAAGAATTCGCACTTACACTGCTTAAGATATTGTATAGACACGTACCCGTATAGGAATCACCGATACACAACTTAGTTATGGTTATTCCAGCTCTTGTTAGCGAGTCAGTTCATGAAGGTAGAGCGTTCTCTAAAACCAAATGTTTAGGCTCAACATTATCTCAACAGGGAGGATGTGACCTAGCCTGATACGGACCACATTGTGATCAGCCAGAGACTGTTACCTCGGGTCTGTTTTACTTTTCAGGATTTTATTAATTAATATGTTAAGTACATCACTCAAAACGAACAGGTTCACATGTCAGCTGATCAATTTTATCATTAGTCAGGCAAAGATGTCGATATGCCTGTGCAGAAGAAACTATGTGGCACACCGCACAACACATAAACTATTATTAAAGTTCTCTCCGGACTGATAACATCAAGACATACTGATTGATTTTAATTTTTACAGGAATATATCCACATATATATATACATTGAATCACTTTGACTTTAATGTAGAGCGTGAGATAACTAAAGGATTGGAAAAAGGGGAAGAAACAGAAATCTCTCGCACGCGCTCTCTCCCTCTCTCGCGCGCTCGGTGGTTTAGATAACCGTCACCATGGAACTCAAAACACTTTCATTCAGTTTCCAAACAGGGAAACACAAACAGGGAATTACAATTAAAATGAAAAGAATGATTTGGAGCTCCGGCGCGCATGATTCTGACCAGCCGTGTACCCCATCTAAATATGGAACTGTGTACAATCCGCGCAACACGGTCTCAATCCAGTCTGCTGTCATGCCAGGAGACTGAGGAGCCGGGCCGGACGCCCTCCCTCATAACTTGGAACACGCACAGTAACACCATAATACTAAACAAACAACAAACACACATAAAACTCTTTTAGGCGAACCACACAGACAGTTTTGCAAAACACCCATCATTTTTGAGTTATGACAACTTTAAATTAATTTCAACCAATGAAGCACATTGAGTTGGAGAAATCACCTTTACCTCTACAGTCAAATGTCTTCAATTAAAACTCATTTAATAATCTGTATAATAAACACAAGTTTTTAACTTGATTACTCATAGAAATAATGTTGTTCCAACTAGTTTTTCCACATTATTTAAAAGGAATTTAAGTGTTATGTACTTATTTACCATAATTGTGAACACAATTTTTTTTATATAATTTACTACCTTCAAGTTGTATAACAATAGTTACTAAAATACTACAAATATAAATGAAATGAAATATAAATATAAATGGAATATAAACGAAAGGCCCAAATGGACTTTCTCCTCCACATTTCGAGCGTCGGACTCACTCATTTCTTAACAGTGGCTTCTGGGGCCTGAAAATGCACACTTGTTTCCCCACCTTCAGTCTTCCTTTTCCCATGGATCACACAATCTGGGAATATGTTGTTAAATATTACAGGTCTAGAAGTTCTTATTTACACAATGGGAAGTCTGACAGATGTCTAAAATATTTACCATGTTCGTGCATGCTCCCCATTTTTTTAAAACACTCATACAGCAGTTATTGATACCAAATTAATTATAATACACACAGTCACACCCAACTCACAGAAAGTCCGTACCAGATTCAAAACATTAAAACAAATTTAAAAAAACAAAAAAACTCACACTGTTCTATGTTACTCAGCTCAATCTGAAGTGCGCACACACACACATTTTTCTTCTTTTCCTTTTTTTCTTTCCACACAGACGGCAGGCCTGCTTGCGCAGATAAGAACAGATAGGAACACACACATACACCCCTTTCTATCAACAACGCCGGCAAGCTCACATACACACATTGTATTCCACATTATTACACTTATTTATGTTACTACATGAAGTTTTCAAAGTATAAAGCACCTCCATACCAGCTCCGTATGCATGAAGCTTACAGTCATACAAATTAAATCCAACTTTCTCCAAAAAAAAATTTTTCTTTTCTGTAAATCTTATCCAACGTATCCAACACACATATCTCTTTATGTATGGAGCTCATGTTCAGAGCACTAATAAATACCTTTTTTCCCTGTCTCCAAAACTTACACGCTCTCACACCGCCCTCGTATTATAAGCACATATATTATAAGCACACACATTTGTTAGTACACATTCCATTCATACACCGGGCACGCTGTATTGCGCGACCCGGACCTGGGCCCCAGGATTTATTTTCCCCTCTCTATCCAGCCCTGGAATCTAATCTATCTATCTATCTTTTATCTAATCTTTTTCCAGCGGTATTAGGGGTCCCCACCAATGCAGCCGCCACTAGTCTGCTAGTCTAGTCTAGTAGCCGGTATCTGGGGTCTGAGGCCTCCTTTTCCACCTGCTTCCTATCCCCGCCCTGGAGTATTTCTCTATTTCTCTTCTCTTTTTTCTACCTTTTTTCTACCTTTTTTCCCTTCCTCCAGCGGTATTGCAGGACTTTCACTCACACAACACATATACCATTTCCTTACACAGTCTTATGAACCTTATACAATTACAAAAAGTACAATCTTCTACAATCTACACTTCTCTTACCTCTTCTCACTCACTCAAGGTTCTTTTGGAGACCCAGTTAGTCTTTCTTCCTGCCCCGGGGCTTCCCAATCGTAACAACAGACCACTAAAACAGAGCTTTGAAATAACAGGCGTCTGCAATGCCTTTTCCTATACGGCCTGTCTGTTGCTTAGAAAGCGAAGTCCCACGGGAGAGATTCCAGACATATAGGTCTTAGCCCAGTCCCATCTGGGTCGCCAAATGTTGGCTCAAATTTAGCCTATTACCCAAAAACATTTAAAATTCAACTTAGAAGCCAATACTCACATCTACCTCTGAGCCCAGTTGGAGATAGAAAAAAATACACCAGCCGTGAGTGAGAAGAAGCAAGGGTCCAGCTTTATTGTTCCATTCCACCACACGAGATCCACACCGATGAGAATTCTCAGAAGTGATCCCAATACCCTGAGCTTAAGCTCCAGTATTTATACTGTATTTACACACTAAATAACCCAGATGTTTCAAGAAGACTATGATCTCACTACCAATAGGGTTAAAAAAGAGCTCATTTACCTTACTCTTATGTTCCAGAAAAGGGCTATTTCACTTACACATAGAATTGAAACCAGGGGTTTTAATTTACCCATAAAATCAGAACCCAGGCATTTCTAATAACCCAGAAAGTAAAAACCCAGCATTTCTAGTTACTCAGAGGATCAGAAACTTCATTTTTCAGTTACCCAGAGGATCAGAAACTTCATTTTTCAATTACCTAAGGGAAATTAGATAACGTAGACAAGACTAAACAACCGGGAGGGACCTTGGTCTTATCGTTATCTCGGGGGGGGGGGGGGGGGGGGCAGTTTGCTTATAACTGGCTCTCTTCATGGTTCTCTTAAAATTGAGGCCTTCCATGCGAGACGAGAATCTTCACCATCGGAATCATGAGTAAGTTATATTTTCCCTGTATTTCTAGTTTTTATTTTCAGATTTACTCTATATCTCTTATTATATATGCTTAATAGCATTTTTGTAAAAAGTATATATATACTTTTTATTATAAGACATTACCTTTATAATATCTTAATATTCCTTTTTATTATTCTTATAAAGTTATAATAGTATGTGTGAGAGAGAGATTGTGTGTGTGTGTGTGTTATGTCTACTTGCCCGCCCTTGACTGTACGAGCGTGTGTGTGTGTGTGTGTGTGTGTGTGTATTAGCCCTCCTCAGCTCAGCTCGTATAGCTCTTTTTGACTTTTTTGACTATTACTGCTCTTAAAGATCTTTAAAGTGTAATTCCCATTTGTCAATGTCCGCCTAATCCCGCTTCTATGTGTCTAGGTGCCCGTCTTTTCTTCTTCTCCCTTTTGCTGGATGCTAGGTCTCCCTTATGTTTATTTTATGACATTTTTTATCCCCAACACTCCAGAACATTTGGTCATGTGCATTCAAGAGAGCAAGGGTTATTCCCATCCTGAAGAAACCCACCCTGGCTAACTCAGACATGAGCAACTACCAACCAGTATCACTTCTCTCTTTCTAAAATCATTGGGTGCACGGTCTACAATCAACTGTCTCTCTACCTCTCACAGAGCAACCTCCAAGAACAACCTCCTCACTGGGAGTCTTCAAACGACGTCTAAAGAACTGCACCTTCCGGAAGTACTCAAATTAGCATTTTAATTAAAAAAAAAAAAAAAAGTCAAATAAAATTGTGTTGTCTGTGTCTTACTATTTTACCTCCACAACAGAGTTTTTCGACTGACGGTATTCTTAGTTGTTATTGCTAGATACTTCAAAACACTTCTGTAAGTTGCTGAGAAGGGAGTCTGCTAAATGCCAAATGCAAATGTAAGCATGGGGGGATTGACTGTAACAGCATGTTAAATAAGCATTTACAAACAGAGACAGTTTGATTTGCACACTCCCCCACACTCAGAGTGCAGACTCCCACTAAACCACACCCCCACCTACCACACTTAGCTTTGTAGCTAAAGAATCAAATGCATTGGACACCAAACATCTTGGCTTATTGACTACATTTTAGGTAAGTGAGAAAATTCTACATACAACTCTTCCATGTGTCAGATTCTTAGCTGATATGAATTGAGTCAGTTTAGTATCACTCAGACATGTATGAAGAGAATTATTCATACCCAGACATTACAATATTATTATCTAAAATCTATTGATCTGAATGAGAGATAAGACATAGCAAATGAATTGGGGACACTTGGGGACACCACCAGGCCCCTTACTACATTATCAGAAAGATCAAACACTTTACAGCTAGATGGCTCTGGGTTGCTCATCAGAAGATGAGGAGTTCAAGCCCTAGCACTGCCACGGTGCTCTTGAGCAAGGCCCCTATTGGCTCCATGGGAACAGTATCATGGCTGGCCCTGTGCTCTGACCACAACATCCTAACAAGCTGGGATATGCAAAGAATAATTTCACTGTACTGTAATGCACTGTGTATGTGACAAATAAAGGCTTCTTCATCTTCCTAATCTTCTATAATAGCAGCTCTGGCTCCAGTTCTGGCTGCAAGCTAAATCACAGGTTTATATTAACGCACCCAGTTGATTGACAGCTGTGGACGCTCTACATAAATGGATTTAAAAAGTATGTAATTGTTTCTATGGTGAAGTTTATTTAGAAGTTTATTTATAAAGGAATCTCAGGTGTCAGTGCTTTGTAATAGTTAGAGGTAAAGCTGTAACTTGAAGTCTCCCACCATGTGAAAGTCTTCAGGAAGGAGGACTATCTGCTTTGTGGTTTATCAGTAACATGAAAAGCTGTCTTGTTTTTAATAGGTTCAAGAGAAGTAAAAAGAGGCTGATGAGGAAATGTCTGTTTATAGCTGCTCTAGCTTATGTGATAAGAACTAACTTCTCTCATGAACATTCTCCAACATTAACCAACAGTAACTACAAATGGATAAAAAGTACATATTCTTTAATAAGGAAAACAAAACTGTCATCATCAGAAAATTACTGTGGTGTAAAAGGAATAAATAACTTCAGGCTATGCCATTAAAGGAAATTAACCATCTTTGTGGTGTTAACAAATTCGTTAATCCGCTTCAAGTCTGGCCACATCACACCACACACCCGAAAGTGTTTTACTCCTTACATGGTGATTGGTGCAGTGAATTTGCTCCTCTGTTTTGGAGTGAGAACAAGAATCAGCATTCTCTGTTGACACAGGAAGTATACAACCGTAACCACAGTCTCGACTTTCCGCATGCCATCAAGCGTCAAGTGTAATGCTTAGGTTTACTTAATTAGACCTCTGACTTTCTCAAGACAATTTAACTAAATACTCAATTTGGATTGCTCTAACAGCTGTCACATCAACATCTTGTATCTCGCTGTGTTCAGTTCACTGAAAGATCAGAGATGTGCAGAGTAATTCCTCCCTTCGTGTTGGCCTCATTCTGATGTAACCCCAATTGCCAAAGTTGACAGGAAGTGGGCTGGAGCAGGTTACCGCTTGTTTTTGTTTTTCAGATTGGAGTGTTGAGAGGAGACTTGTTTTAAAAATAATAATATTATTATTACTATTATTTAACTTTTGCTTTAGTACTCTGCACCATAACTATGCAAACACAGGGAATTAAAAATAAAAGAATGCATGTCTTACACAAAAGTTTGCGAACACATGATCAAATTACATGAAAAAGTTAGCACAACCTCTATAGGGAGCAAACTCTAAAGAAATATGACATATTTCTGCACATTTTAATGCACCATTCCTGCTTATTTGTTGAATTTAACATATTGAAAACACTGAAAGTTTTACAATTTGACATGCCTGTTGGTCAGTAACATCCCCTTTGGAAACAGCCTCCAAATGTTTCTTTTCACCAGCTAACAGTCTTTGTATTCCTGCTTTAGGATTTTCCCTCCATGCTTCCTTGCAGAATATATTCCTCAGTTGTTTTGCATGCACAGCATGTTTGAGATCTGCCCATATATTTTCAGTGATATTTAAATCTGAGGACTGTGAAGGCCATTCCTAAACCTTACTCTTTTAATTCAAGTAGTTCAAAGTTAATGTTCAGATATGCTTTGGATCACTGTTTTCTTGTAATATCTGTCCTCTTTTCAGCTTCAGTTTCTTCAGTGTATGTGGGACACTGACTTTCAGGATTTGCTGATATTTAGTAGAATCCATTCTTCCCTCTATCTGTATCAGTTTCTCCCAAAAAAAGGTAAATCATTGTAGCCAGAGTTCATCTTTGTTTTGTTGGACCACAGCAGGTTATTTCAGAGTGTCTCTGGCTTATCAATGTGCTCTGTTGCAAATTTTTGTGATGAGATCGCAGGTAAGCTTTTCTTCTGCAGGCTCTTGCATGCAGCTCATGTTTGTGCAAGCACCGCTGCACAGTGGACTGGTTCCTGCTCAACTTTGGTAGTGATGTAGTGGTGGGCAAATCTATTAGTAAGTTTTCTTGGTCTTCCAGATCAAATTTGACCTTAAAAGTGTTCCTTAACACATTTTTATGGAATTGGATTAATGCCTAACAAGTCATTTGAGTTCTAAGACCTTACCAAAAAAAAAATCCATCAGCGGATCACTTGGATCATGTGCCCAAACCTATTTTTTTTATATAGTTATATAAATTTGCCAGTGTGTTACTATATTTGCCAGTGTGTTAAATTCAACAAATAAACAGTAATGTTGCGTTAAAATGTGAAGAAATATAATAAGAAATATAATATAAGTTTCTTCCCTTTTTGTTTGGAAAATCAACAAAATGGAAGTTGAGCATGGGGTGCCAAAACTTTTGGATAGGTCCGTATACTGAGAACATATTCTAGTACAGAACACATTTGAATAGCTTTTGTACTCTAAGGTGATTTATAATATTTACATTTACATTTATGGTGTTTGGCAGACACCCTTATCCAGAGCGACTTACAGAAGTGCTTTGAAGTCTCTATCAATAAATACATCAGATACTGGTTCACTAGGGCATGGACCATGAATACCATCAGTTTTATACCTCTGTTGGGAGGAAAAAAAACAGACAACCAAAAAGTAATTTTTTTTAAATGAAAAATGCTAATTTAAGTACTTTAGGAAAAGGTAGGTCTTTAGATGTGGTTTGAAGACAGTGACTCAGTGACTCAGCTGTTCGGACATTTAGGGGAAGTTCATTGCACCACCAGAACAGAGAAGAGTCTTGATGCCTTGAGGCCTTCCTTGTACCCTGAGAGATGGTGGCACCAGTCTAGCAGTGCTAGCGGATCGGAGGGATTGTGGTGCAGTGCAGGGTGTGATAAGTGCTTTGAAGTAAGTGGGTGCTGGTCCATTTTTGGCTTTGTAGGCAAGCATCAGAGTTTTAAATCTGATGTGGGCAGCTTCGGGAAGCCAGTAGAGGGACCGTAGCAATGGGGTGGTGTGGTAGAACTTAAATGGTAAATGGTAAATGGCGCACTTATATAGCGCTTTTATCCAAAGCGCTTTACACTGTGTCTCATTCACCCATTCACACACACACTCACACACCAATGGTAGCAGAGCTGCCATGCAAGGCGCTAACTTGCCATCAGGAGCAACTTGGGGTTCAGTGTCTTGCCCAAGGACACTTCAGCATGTGGAGTCATGTGGGCCGGGAATTGAACCACCAACCCTATGATTAGTGGACAACCCGCTCTACCACCTGAGCCACAGCCGTCCCACTTAGGAAGGTTGAAAACAAGTCGAGCAGCTGCATTCTGGATCAGTTGCAGAGGTTGTGAGTCAGAGGCAGACCTGCTAGTAGTGAGTTTCAGTAGTCCAGTCTCGAAATGACAAGAGACTGAACCAGCAGCTGTGTGGCCTGTATGGATAGAAATGGACGAATCCTTCTGCTGTTGTAGAGGGGAAATCGACATGAGCGTGTCATATTAGCAATATGAGAGGAAATGGACAGTTCACTGTCCATGGTTACCCCAAGGTTCCATGCAGGAATCAAAGGTGGGATCAAAGAGATGTCCAGGGAGATCCTGACATGGTGACGAATCAGTTGGGATGAACAAAACAGTTCAGTTTTGCTGAGATTAAGTTTCAGCTGATGAGCTGCCCACCATGAAGAGAGGTTCACCGGACATGCTGAGATCTGAGCAGAAACAAGAGGATCTGAGGGACGGAAGGAGAGGGTGAGTTGAGTGTAATCTGCATAGCAGTGGTATGAGAACTCATGTGAGGATATGACCTCACCAAGAGATCAAGTATAGCGGGAGAACAGAAGAGGACCAAGTACTGAGCCTTGTGGGACACCAGTGAAAAGTCTGCAGGGAGCAGATGTAGATCCCCTCCACATCACCTGGTATGAGTGACCTTCCAGGTAGGAAGCAAACCACTGCCATGCTGCACTAGGAATTATGAGACTCATGAGGGTGGACAAGAGAGTATTGTAGTTGACTGTGTCAAACGCTGCTGAAAGGTCGAGGAGGACGAGGACAAATGACAGTTTGGCTGATCTAGCAGCATATAGCTTCTCAGTGACAGCCAAAAGGGCAGTCCCTGTGGAATGTGTCACTTTGAAGCCAGACTGGTTAGGATCTTGGAGGTTGTTCTGCGAAAGGTAGAGAGATAGTTGATTGTAGACAGTTTGAATCACTGAATCCTCAGTGGGTAGTGAAGGAGTTGGGGTAGAAGTAAAGGTCTGGCATATTTTTTATGACACATCGAGTTTTGTTTCTACATTTACCAGTCATAAATGTAATTCATTGCTTAGTCTCTTCATAGCTGTTGTTTCTCATTGAGGCTCGCTTTGGTAAACCAGTCTGACTAGTTTAATTTCTTCAGGATTTCTGACTAAAGGAACTTCAGAATTTTTTAATTGTTTATATGCATGTGTATCAAACAGCAATAGAAAAAGATTATATACAAACTCTGTCTCTCTCTCTGTTTCTCTGTCTCTCTCTCTCTCTCTCTCTCTCTCTCTGTTTCTCTGTCTCTCTCTCTCTCTCTATCTCTCTGTTTCACTGTCTCTCTCTGTTTCTCTGTTTCTCTGTCTCTCTCTCTCTCTCTGTTTCTCTCTCTCTCTCTCTCTCTCTCTCTCTCTCTCTGTTTCTCTTCCCTCTTCCTTTGCTCTGTGGTATAAGTACTGTGAGTGATCGGCAACAGCATATTCTCACTCACTCACTCACTCACGTTCATCTGTAACACAGCGATGTTGCACTGCTTCTTTTCTAATCTTTATTCTCAGTGAATATTACAGACTAACAAATGGCAACTCTTTTCTGGATGCTCCTGATTCTGTATCCGTTTGTGGCTCATTCTCAAAGTGGAGATGATGGTAAGCTTTTCTTATCCCAATCAACAGATTATTAGATTATTATAAGATACATTATTTTTTTGGACTTAGGAGAATGTAGACTATGGATTTTATTCTTTACATGTTCTGTGAGGCACTATAATTCAGCATAAGTCAACAAACATAAGCATATTTGTTGTTATTAATATAATTATTGATTTCTTTAAGGATTTTACTGGTTAGTAAATGGACCACATAAAAAAGACAAGATACGATACTACATAATGTTTTTGCCATGTCTTCTTGTTTAATTAATTAAATATCTATACAAATAATAATAATGATCATCAGAGAACCCTTTAATTTAATTATCTTCCTATTACAGTACATATTTAACATTTCTCTGTTCCTCTATAAGCAATTACGGCATTAATATCTAATTGGGCATGCATACATTTTCTCATGGATTGTTCATGTTATATTTTATAATAAGGCTTATCCTTTATGTTTTCCATTTCATTTACTCTAAAGGTTTTAACTAGATTCACTATTATTGTTATTATTATTATCATCATTTTAAGGATTGAATAGTACGTAGATATAAAACTACACGATGGAACAGAAAACTTATGGCATATGTATTTCTGTTCAATCCACATGTCCTGATACAGAAGCCCCCATTGACACTGACTGCTGGTCATTGATGACCTTACAACAGAGCAGTCTAGTCTGTGTCCTGAATGAGTTTGACCCCAACATGTGTGAGAAAGTAACACTTTGGTATGGTGCTGTTTCTGGCATTTCTGTTAGTTTTATCTTGTAAATTGTCAATCTTTACTGACTTGACTGCATCATGTTGTTCTGTCTTCAGTCATTTTGAAGGTCCAGTTTCTATTTGTTCCAATGCAACTGTGGAAAGTAACAGATTCAGTTTTTGGAGTCTGAGTCCTGTAACACAGTATGAACTGTACATCCACATAAAAGATGAGAAACTGCAAACACAAAAGTTGAACTTGGTGAAAATGGGTACGTTGTGTCGACTTCTTTATTTGCCAATGTTTGAGACACTGATTTAAAAACAGTTGTCTTATTTGTACTTTGCAGTTAAAATTACAACTCCTGAGATTGAAAATGCTACGTATAAGGATGATGAGGCAGTTATACACATAAAATACATGCATGACTATGTAAAAACACCGGATTTCCAAGTGGAATTCTGGGGAGACCGTTCCAGAGTTAAAGAGGTGACTTCATATTTCTGATTTCTGTACATTAGATTCATAACTACATACAGCAAATGCAAGCGGTATCAAAATTTTTATAATAATATCCTCTTTCTGAAAGAAGGTGATAGTGAAATCCCAACAAATAAGAATAGGGGGAGACAAGCTGAAAGACAGTGAGATATACAACGTACGTGTCAGAGCCAAACCTGTGGATAATTTTGATGGGAGATGGACCAAGTGGAGCAGGGTCAAGAACTTCAGCGTGAACCACATCACAGCAAAGGGTGAGAGTCCTCCATGAGTTAATACATGCACACTATTGCAATCAGTTGCAACCAAACGTTCAGGCCTAATTCCTAGTGGCTTTTTATTTCAGTCCCATATCAATAACATCTCTAAAGAGGCATGTTATCATTAAGGCAAGGAATAAAACACTTAGGGGCATGCTGTTATAGGAAAATAATCAATGATAAGGTGATGTGATGCGGCCCAGCATGAAACAGAGTTGTTCTTACCACCCCAAAGTTGATTATTTTCCTATAATACAGTGTCCTTTATAGTGCTTTATTCCTCTCATATCACACCAATTTCCCAAAGATTCCCTTTCTTTATAAAAATGACACGTCATATTTTTTTTAATCAAATTATATCTATGTTTAATGTTGTGGAGCATCTACAAAGCAAGTTATTGTTAACTTGATGTTAATATAGAAACTATAATGTATAAGAATAAGCAACCTATGATTTGCTATTGTTATGGAAAATTAATCAACACCTTCTGACCAATCAGAATCAAAAAATTCAGTAGCATTGGTATAAGAACTATTGGATTCTTATCCCAATCAAATGCTGTGAACAGATGATTAGGTTACTATAAGATACATTATTTTTTTGGACTTAGGAGAATGTAGACTATGGATTTTATTCTTTACATGTTCTGTGAGGCACTATAATTCAGCATAAGTCAACAAACATAAGCATATTTGTTGTTATTAATATAATTATTGATTTCTTTAAAGATTTTACTGGTTAGTAAATGGATCACATAAAAAAGACAAGACACGATACTACATAATAATGTTTTTGCCATGTCATCTTGTTTAATTAATTAAATATCTAAACAAATAATAATAATGATCATCAGAGAACCCTTTAATTTAATTATCTTCCTATTACAGTACATATTTAACATTTCTCTGTTCCTCTATAAGCAATTACGGCATTATAATCTAATTGGTCATGCATACATTTTCTCATGGATTGTTCATGTTATATTTTATAATAAGGCTTATCCTTTATGTTTTCCATTTAATTTACTCTAAAGGTTTTAACTAGATTCACTATTATTGTTATTATTATTATCATCATTTTAAGGATTGAATAGTACGTAGATATAAAACTACATGATGGAACAGAAAACTTATGGCATATGTATTTCTGTTCAATCCACATGTCCTGATACAGAAGCCCCCATTGACACTGACTGCTGGTCATTGATGACCTTACAACAGAGCAGTCTAGTCTGTGTCCTGAATGAGTTTGACCCCAACATGTGTGAGAAAGTAACACTTTGGTATGGTGCTGTTTCTGGCATTTCTGTTAGTTTTATCTTGTAAATTGTCAATCTTTACTGACTTGACTGCATCATGTTGTTCTGTCTTCAGTCATTTTGAAGGTCCAGTTTCTATTTGTTCCAACGCAACTGTGGAAAGTAACAGATTCACTTTTTGGAGTCTGAGTCCTGTAACACAGTATGAACTGTACATCCACATAAAAGATGAGAAACTGCAAACACAAAAGTTGAACTTGGTGAAAATGGGTACGTTGTGTCGACTTCTTTATTTGCCAATGTTTGAGACACTGATTTAAAAACAGTTGTCTTATTTGTACTTTGCAGTTAAAATTACAACTCCTGAGATTGAAAATGCTACGTATAAGCATGATGAGGCAGTTATACACATAAAATACATGCATGACTATGTAAAAACACCGGATTTCCAAGTGGAATTCTGGGGAGACCGTTCCAAAGTTAAAGAGGTGACTTCATATTTCTGATTTCTTTACATTAGATTCACAACTACATACAGCAAATGCAAGCGGTATCAAAATGTTTATAATAATATCCTCTTTCTGAAAGAAGGTGATAGTGAAATACAAACAAATGAGAATAGGGGGAGACAAGCTGAAAGACAGTGAGATATACAACGTACGTGTCAGAGCCAAACCTGTGGATTATTTTGATGGGAACTGGACCAAGTGGAGCAGGGTCAAGAACTTCAGCGTGAACCACATCACAGCAAAGGGTGAGAGTTATTGTTAACTTGCTTTTAACACCTACATCATAGAAATGTCATTCCATCACTGGCCTATCTTTATTCCCCTCGCTCTTTCAGTTAATAACACAATACAACACATTATGTCAGTTTGTTTGAAACCACAAAAATTAGTTGCAGCTTTGCAGCTTTACCTCTGACTGTTACAAAATTCTGATGTCTCCTGAATAGACAATCCTCACAGAAACTTTCACCATGTTAAAAATGACACACTTTTTAAATCTATTTATGTGGAGTATCTTCCATACAAGCCCTCATGTAAGATGTTAATATACACAGTAAAATCCCTAGTGTTGAATTAACACCCAGAGTATTTATTTGAGTCCAATGGACTTATATAAACATTGTAGGGTGTAAATTCAACACTGTGGGTGTTAAATCAACACTGGTGATTTTGCTGTGTAGAAACTATAATGTAGAAGAATAAGCAAAGTATGATTTGCTACTGTTATGGAAAACTATTCAACACCTTCTCACCAATCAGAATCGAGAATTCAGCAGCATTGGTATAAGAACTATATAAGACACAATATGTGCAAATGCTACATGACTAGTGCAGCATGTTTCTGTCACTTTAAATACACTCCTGTTGGTTCAGAATGAAGTGTTTACCAGGGAAAAAAAAGTCGGACCGCATTCAAATGACTTTCAATGAAAGCTTTTAATGACTCATTTATATCTTCCTTATCTCTTGAAGCATTATAGCCCTGTCTAACCACTTCAGCAGGCTTCCTGTTAATTCCTCAGAGGACTGAAAAGAGCTTAGCATTTGGAAGTGAATGCAATGTTTAAAAGCCTACTATCTCTTAGGGTTTCATTTTAAATCTAGATTACAATCTTACTTCCTTAGTCTGCCCTTCTTGTAGTGTAGTAGACCTCTTAACTATTTTATATTTTTATAACTTGTACTAATATATCATTATCTTTGGTACTAATGTATATTTAGAAATATAATTTGTACTAATGTATTACTAATGTATTACAGTGAAGCACTTGTGAGTCTGAACATAAAACAAGCTGTACAAAAAAAGATTAATATAAATAAAGTTGTTTAAAAAAAAAATAAAAAAAAAGTACCCATAGAACCAAATGAGAAATACACTAAATTTATAGCAACCAGACATTTAGTATGTTAGAGTTCTGAGATGTTTATTCATTATAATGTACATGTATCTTAAGATATTTAAAAAAACAAACAAACAAACAAACAAACAAACAAAAACAGTTCAAACATAATGAATGTGATATCATCACTGCCTCCAACATCTTTCATATCCTCTAATCAGTTCCTCTAATTCAGTTCCTCTCTGTTGTAATATTTGGTGCCACTTCACCATTCACCAGCTCACTTTTCTCAACTCTGTGAATGTTACACACTGTCATCTTTGAAGCAGGTCTGGAGGTTTAGAGAATCATGACAAATATGTCAAATACTTTTCCAAATATTTATCTGTTTGTTTTATGTTTTAGATTGTAGAATTGTTGCAGGGCCCACATTTCCATCCATCCATCCATCTGTCCATCCATTTTCAGTATACTTCTGAGCCTGGAGCCTATCCCAGGGGACACCTATCCCATGAGGCAGGGGACACTCTGGACAGGGTGCCAACCTATCACAGGGCACAATCACACACACACTCACTCACCTATTCGCACACTACAGACAATTTAGAGATGCCAATCAGCCTAGAACACATGTCTTTGGAGTGGGGGAGGAAACCACTGAAACACGGGGAGAGCATGCAAACTCCACCCACACAGTGTGAGAGTGTGGAGCTCGGATTTGAGCCCCCAACCCCAGAGGTGTGAAGCAAATGTGCTAACCACTAAGCCACTGTATACAACTACATAACCCCCCCCACCCCCCCCCCACCCCCCCACCCCAGGCCCACATTTCATTTTTATTATTTAAAAAGTTGTAGCTAAATTATGTAATAGAGAGTGTCACAGTGATGCAGTGGGTAGCGTTGCTGCCTGACAGCTCTATGAGCTGCAGTTCGATCCTGAGCTCAGGTTACTGCCTGTGTGGACTTGTATGTGTACTCCCCATGTTCATGTAGGTTTTCCAGTTCTATTTTTATTGAACATTTCTGCTGTACATTTCTGCTGAACATTTCTGCTGAACTAAACATTTCTGCTGAATTAACATTTCTGCTGTACATTTCTACTGAACATTTCTACTGAACTAAACATTTCTGCTGAACATTTCTGCTGAACTAAACATTTCTACTGAACTAAACATTTCTACTGAACTAAACATTTCTGCTGAACTGAACATTTCTGCTGAACTGAACATTTCTGCTGAACATTTATGCTGAACTAAACATTTCTACTGAACTGAACATTTCTGCTGAACTAATCATTTCTACTGAACTAAACATTTCTGCTGAACATTTCTGCTGAACTAAACATTTCTGCTGAACTGAACATTTCTGCTGAACATTTCTTTTGAACATTTCTGCTGAACTAAACATTTCTGCTGGGCATATCTGTTGAACATTTCTGCTGAACATTTCTACTGACCTAAACATTTCTGCTGAACATTTCTGCTGAACATTTCTACTGAACTAAACATTTCTGCTGAACATTTCTGTTGAACATTTCTACTGAACTAAACATTTCTGCTGAACATTTCTGCTGAACATTTCTACTGAACTAAACATTTCTGCTGAACATTTCTGTTGAACATTTGTGCTGAACTAAACATTTCTGCTGAACATATCTGTTGAACATTTCTACTGAACTAAACATTTCTGTTGGACATTTCTACTGAACATTTCTGCTGAACTAAAATTTTCTGCTGAACATTTCTGCTGAACATTTCTGCTGAACTAAACATTTCTGTTGAACATATCTGTTGAACATTTCTACTGAACTAAACATTTCTGCTGAACATTTCTGCTGGACATTTCTGCTGAACTAAACATTTCTGTTGAACATTTCTGCTGAACATTTCTGCTGAACTAAACATTTCTGCTGAACTTTTCTGCTGAACATTTCTGCTGAACTAAACATTTCTGCTGAACATATCTGTTGAACATTTCTACTGAACTAAACATTTCTGCTGAACATTTCTGCTGAACTAAACATTTCTACTGAACTAAACATTTCTGCTGAACTAAACATTTCTGCTGAACATTTCTGCTGGACATTTCTGCTGAACATTTCTGTTGAACATTTCTGCTGAACTAAACATTTCTGCTGGACATTTCTGCTGAACATATCTGTTGAACATTTCTACTGAACTAAACATTTCTGCTGAACATTTCTGCTGAACATTTCTACTGAACTAAACATTTCTGCTGGACATTTCTACTGAACATTTCTGCTGAACTAAAATTTTCTGCTGAACATTTCTGCTGAACTAAACATTTCTGCTGAACATATCTGTTGAACATTTCTACTGAGCGAAACATTTCTGCTGAACATTTCTGCTGGACATTTCTGCTGGACATTTCTGCTGAACTAAACATTTCTGCTGAACTTTTCTGCTGAACATTTCTGTTGAACTAAACATTTCTGCTGAACATATCTGTTGAACATTTCTGCTGAACTAAACATTTCTGCTGAACATTTCTGCTGAACTAAACATTTCTTCTGAACTTTTCTGTTGAACATTTCTACTGAACTAAACATTTCTGCTGAACATTTCTGCTGGACTAAATATTTCTGCTGAACTAAACATTTCTGCTGAACTAAACATTTCTGCTGGACATTTCTACTGAACATTTCTGTTGAACATTTCTGCTGAACTAAACATTTCTGCTGAACATTTCTGCTGAACATTTCTGCTGAACTAAACATTTCTGCTGAACATTTCTACTGAACTAAACATTTCTACTGAACTAAACATTTCTGCTGAACATTTCTGCTGAACATTTCTGCTGAACTAAACATTTCTGCTGAACTAAACATTTCTACTGAACTAAACATTTCTGCTGAACATTTCTGCTGGACATTTCTGCTGAACTAAACATTTCTGTTGAACATTTCTGCTGAACATTTCTGCTGGACATTTCTGCTGAACTTTTCTGCTGAACATTTCTGCTGAACTAAACATTTCTGCTGAACATATATGTTGAACATTTCTACTGAACTAAACATTTCTGCTGAACATTTCTGCTGAACTAAACATTTCTACTGAACTAAACATTTCTGCTGATCTAAACATTTCTGCTGAACTAAACATTTCTGCTGAACATTTCTGCTGGACATTTCTGCTGGACATTTCTGCTGAACATTTCTGTTGAACATTTCTGCTGAACTAAACATTTCTGCTGAACATTTCTGTTGAACATTTCTGCTGAACTAAACATTTCTGCTGGACATTTCTGCTGAACATATCTGTTGAACATTTCTACTGAACTAAACATTTCTGCTGGACATTTCTGCTGAACATTTCTACTGAACTAAACATTTCTGCTGGACATTTCTACTGAACATTTCTGTTGAACTAAAATTTTCTGCTGAACATTTCTGCTGAACTAAACATTTCTGCTGAACATATCTGTTGAACATTTCTACTGAACTAAACATTTCTGCTGAACATTTCTGCTGGACATTTCTGCTGAACTAAACATTTCTGTTGAACATTTCTGCTGAACATTTCTGCTGGACATTTCTGCTGGACATTTCTGCTGAACTAAACATTTCTGCTGAACTTTTCTGCTGAACTAAACATTTCTGCTGAACATATCTGTTGAACATTTCTGCTGAACTAAACATTTCTGCTGAACATTTCTGCTGAACATTTCTGCTGAACTAAACATTTCTGCTGAACTTTTCTGTTGAACATTTCTACTGAACTAAACATTTCTGCTGAACTAAATATTTCTGCTGAACTAAACATTTCTGCTGAACTAAACATTTCTGCTGAACATTTCTGCTGGACATTTCTACTGAACATTTCTGTTGAACATTTCTGCTGAACTAAACATTTCTGCTGAACATTTCTGTTGAACATTTCTGCTGAACTAAACATTTCTGCTGGACATTTCTGCCGAACTAAACATTTCTGCTGAACATTTCTACTGAACTAAACATTTCTACTGAACTAAACATTTCTGCTGAACATTTCTGCTTAACTAAACATTTCTGCTGAACTAAACATTTCTACTGAACTAAACATTTCTGCTGAACATTTCTCCTGAACTAAACATTTCTGCTGAACTGAACATTTCTACTGAACTAAACATTTCTGCTGAACATTTCTGCTGGACATTTCTGCTGAACATTTCTGTTGAACATTTCTGCTGAACTAAACATTTCTGCTGAACATTTCTGTTGAACATTTCTGCTGAACTAAACATTTCTGCTGGACATTTCTGCTGAACTTTTCTGCTGAACATTTCTGCTGAACTAAACATTTCTGCTGAACATATCTGTTGAACATTTCTACTGAACTAAACATTTCTGCTGAACATTTCTGTTGAACATTTCTACTGAACTAAACATTTCTGCTGAACATATCTGTTGAACATTTCTACGGAACTAAACATTTCTGTTGAACATTTCTGCTGAACATTTCTGCTGGAGATTTCTGCTGAACTAAACATTTCTGCTGGACATTTCTGTTGAACATTTCTGCTGGACATTTCTGCTGAACTAAACATTTCTGCTGAACACGTCTACCAAACATGTCTGCTGAAAATCACCTTTTTTCTTCTCTCCTCCCCTCCCTTTCCCAAATATTCCATTGAGAAGAAGAAAAAAAAAACAAAAAAAAAACTGAGCAACACACAGCAGTAAACATTCACAGGTTTTTTTTCTTTTTATACTAACAAAGGAAAACAAAATTAAAAGTAAACCCGCCCTCCGCCCCCCCGGCTCATCATGGCTACCCAATAACTATCGCTGGTTATATAGATATTGTAAGACCCAACAACAGGCACAAAAATTTAAGTGGGAAGTGTCTGTAACTCCATAAAGTATATGATAAAGGGATGCCATTTATAAAAAAAAAAAAAAACTTGTCCGTACAACCCTTCATCGTATACCTTATTTTCTCGAGTTTTAGAAAAAACATCATGTCCTTTAGCCACTGGGAGATAGATGGGTATTTAGCAGACTTCCAATGCAACAGTAGGGAATGTCTTGCTATAAGGGATGTGAAAGCAATAACATCCATTTGTATCGAGCTCAATGGAACTGAGGCATCAGGAATCCCAAATACAGCAATCAATGGGCAAGGCTTTAAATCTACCCTAAGAATAGTGGACATGATGGTAAAAAAAACAGACCAAAAACCATGGAGATCAGGGCAGAAGAAAAACATATGGCCAAGATGGCAGGGAGAGCCATAGCATTTATCACACTTGTCCTCTACGTCAGGATACATCACAGAAAGTCTCGACTTGGACAGATGGACTCTGTTTAAAACTTTGAACTGTATAAGTCCAAGACGAGCACAAGAAGTGGTAGACTGTATCCTCCCTATAGCACGTTCCCAACACTCCTCACTTATCTGTACTCCTAACTCCGTTTCCCACGCATTCCTAATTTTGTTACTTGACTCACTACCTAGCGCCAGAATAAAATCATAAATCCTAGAAATCATTCCTCTCTGATGTGGATTGTTTGAAAACAAGCTTTCCCAAGCCTGTTCAGGTTTTCTCTCAAATCCCAAAAACATGTTGATAGATGTATTGGCTAGTCTAAATCAGCCTTAGGTCTGAATGTGTGTGAATCCGTTTGTATGGTCCCATGTGATGGATCTGCATCCTATCCGGGGTATGTTCCTGTCTTGCGCACAGTGCTGCGCAGTGTGCTGAGTCCATCACAACCCTGACCAGGATAAAGGGATTACTGAAGATGAATGGGTGACTGATTATACATTATAAAGATACATTTTCAAAAACCTTCTGCCTTCTCCCTGTGTGCATGGAGTTTGCATGTTTCCTCCATGTGCTCCGGTTTCCTCCCCTAGTCCAAAGAGATGCGTTGTAGGCTGATTGGCATCTCTAAAATGTCTGTAGTGTGTGAATGGGTGTGTGCGATTGTGCATTGTGATGGGTTGGCACCCTGTCCATGGTGTCCCCTGCCTTATGCCCCGAGTCCACTAGGATAGGCTCCAGGCTCCCTGTGACCCTGTGTAGGATAAGAAAACGTATGGATGGATTTTCAAAAACCAATTGAATTCATTTAATTTAAATGGAGTTAACCATCTTTCAGCTGTTGAAGCGCCTCCTGTTCTGTACATCCTCCTCTGCATAACTCCCATTGTGCTGGTTGCCATTGGGTTTCTGATCCTACAATGGAAGAAAGAGTGAGTGCATTTTCAATTCAAAGATTGCAAATAATGTTTATAGTGTGTTGTTGACTTGAGTTTGCATGCATTTTGCTTCTCCTAGGATACAGACCTGCCTTTTCCCAGATGTTCCAGACCCAAAGGCCACTCTCGCTCAAATCCACAGACAAAAGGAGGTAAGTCACATTGAGTTTTATGAACAGTAGGTGTGTATACACCAATCAACTGGAAATCCTTACGTGGTAGATTTTAAAACAAAAAAAAAACAAAACAGCTCTTACCTGTGTTACAGCACTTACCTGTGAGTTTCAGCCCGGAAATGTTCAAGGATATCAACATTTATCCAGTGGTTTATACTGACGAGAAGCAGTTCACCCCTGAGTTTGGTGATGATCAGGGTGACACCACAGAATCCTGCGATGATGGGGTTGCGGCTTTGATAGGTTCTTGTCCCACTTCAATGTGTGAGAAGCAGAACGAAGATGGCCAAAGTCTGGAATCTGAGACATCCCAAATAGAAACGAAGCTGCTGGATGAAAGTGCATCTGATGAGGATGTACGCGATAACCCTGGCTGCCAAAGTGTAGTGGCTCTCCAAAGACATTCTAAGGACGAGACGTATGTCACCATGTCGAGCCTCTTTAAAACCCAGTGAGGTGGGCAAAAATTTACGACAGGTAAATATCTCATCATTAGCTGCTTATTTCGTCAGGCTGCTCTTATCCTCATGGTAGAACTGTCAGTTAGTAATTATCTACCAGAAACCAGATGCCAAAATCAGCAAATGGCCAATCAAAGCAAAGTTATGGATAGTATGCATGATTGACAGTTCTAGTAAACATCTACATTATAGCTGAAATCCTACAGTATATAAAAAAGGAAACATGGAAACAGTTTGTAGGCATCTATACGTCAGGTTCAAACAATCCATTATCGCTCGCTGCTAATTTCTTCTGAATGTTTCAAAAACCATGAACTTGAACTCCAAATGCTTAACAGTGCTGTTGTGTGATTTCCTTCACCATACATGCCAGAGCAAGCCTTTTTGTACCTACTAATATGAGTCATCAAATTAAAGCACAACCGAAATATGTGTGGGTGGATTGCGGAGCAATGAGAAGAGTTGGTGTTGATTCTTGTAAGAGAAACTCATCATATGTAAAACCACCAGTGGTGAAAAGAACGTCGAGCCCGTGCAAAAATTTTACTGTTTAGCCTAGCAACCTATAAACATAGGCACACAATAGTGCTACTAGGGACGCTATTAGCTATTTTTAATCTATTTTGTAGCTTGTAATAAGTTAAATAAGTTAGCTCTGATAATGGCTATATTTTATTTCCTTGATGTACAAACATGTATTAATCCATTAAGTTATATTATGTCTTGTCTGACAAGTAAACACACAACAAATGTCTCAGAGGTTCCTGACTGCTAACACAGCCAAGCTGTTTACCTGCAGTTTTTTTTTTTAATTAGGTGACATGCTAACATCAGTAATGTAGCTTCAATAATGTAGTTTCAATGTAGTTTAATTATGCTATTTTTTCCATATAGCTTGCAGTACAGCTAGCATGCTTAAGCTAACCGCATTTTTAAAGTAGCTTGCCTAACGTTTCCTATTAAGTATTATTCAGATTAACTATACAATTATCTATAGTGATCATTTCTTAAACTTGTAAAGTGTATCTTTAATAAGTGGAAACATGACATAGGATACACTGGGATGACTGTTATTGCAGAGAATAAGGAAGTGTCGCAGTAATGTTTTCACATACCCTCATCAACTTGTATTTAGCATTTCCCCTTGGGGGAAACCCAGATGCCATCGTAAAGGCCATTCAATCACTCTATTAGCTCAAACGAAGCGAGGGATTAGCTCAACATATATGTACATAGGCTTGGGGTACAGAAAATTGCAAGATCTTGTTTTTAGTTTCACCTCAACTAAATTTTATCTAGAAGTAATGTGTTATCCTATAGGCTACATTTTGAATGTATTTCTCTTCAGTGTACATAACAAAAGTGTCAACTTTTTGACATGATATTGTATGTACAATGCTGTGAAAAGGTATTTGCCCCATCCTGATTTCTTCTGTTTTTGTGTATCTCATATTAAATTGTTTCAGAAATTAAAGCAAAATCTAAGATAAAACAAAGGCAACCTGAGTAAACAAACAATACAGTTTTTAAATGATAATGTTATTTATTAAAGCAAAAAAAATTATCCAATACCAACTGGGCCTGTGTGAAAATGTACTGGCCCCACTAGTTACCATTTTCCCAAATCTATGAAACTGAATTCATAATGGGGTTCAGCTGGACTAGACACAACCAGGCCTGATTACTGCAAACCCTGTTCAATCAAATCAACACTTAAATAGAACTTTTTCAACAGCATGAAATTTGATTAAAATGTCTTTCCATAGGTATTACCATAGTAACACAGTATGCCAAAATTGAAAGAAATTCCAGAAATGATGAGGAAGAAGGTGATTGAAATACATCAGTCTGGGAAGGATTATAAAGCTATTTCCAAGGCTCTGGGACTCCAAAGAACCATAGTGAGAGCCGTTATCTCCAAATGGAAAAACTCGGCACAGTAGTGAACCTACCTAGAAGTGGCCGACCTTTAAAAATTCCTCCAAAAGCACAGCAACTACTCATCCAGCAAGTCACAAGAGAGCCTAGGACAACATCAAAGGACGTACAGGCCTCTCTTGCATCAATAAAGTTCACTGTTCATGACTCCACTATCAGAAAGACTCTGGGCAAAAATGGCATCCATGGAAGAGTGGCGAGGTGAAAACCACTGCTAACCTAGAAGAACATTAAGACTCATCTGAATTTTGCCAAAACACACCTTGATGATCCTCAGACCTTTTGGGAGAATGTTCTATGGACTGATGAGTCAAAAGTGGAACTGTTTGGAATGCAGGGTTCCTGTTACAGCTGTTCACAAAAAGAACATCATACCTACAGTCAAGCATGGTGGTGGAAGTGTGATGGTGTGGGGATGCTTCGCTGCTTCAGAGCATGGGCAACTTGCAATAATTGAGGGAAACATGAATTCTGCTCTCTACCAGAAAATCCTAAAAGAGAATATCCAGTCTTCAGCCAGTAAGTTGAAACTGAAGTGAAACTAGATTATGCAACAAGATAATGAGCCAAACCACAGGAGTAAGTCCTAGTCCTAGAAGTAATTGAAACACTTATCTCCAGTTTTCAGAAGCATTTGGTTGCAGTTATTGCTTCTAAAGGTGGCACAACCAGATTTTAAGTTTAAGGGGGCAATTAGTTTTTCACATGGGTGATAGGATTTGAATAACTTTTTTTGCATCAATAAAAAAAAACCCAAGAAAAACTGTATTGCGTGTTTACTCAGGTTGCCTTCGTTTTATGTTGCATTTTGTTTAAAGATCTAAAACTATTTATTATGAGATATACACAAACAGATGAAATCATACTTTTTCACAGCACTGTATGTACAACTTATGCACATGAAACTACACTGTTATGCATCAACTCAGCTACTGTTTGGATTTTGCCATTGAATGTTTTGTAGATTTCGGCAAAACCACTGGCTTTTCCAAAAGAAGAACTTGTATTGAAATGCTGATACCAGTTAATAATCACGATCACAGTATGGCACAAAGTTGCTGTTAGCATTGTTGGAGTTCAGTCCTTCATAGACATGAGCACTTGATTAATCATCACCGCTAATGACACACAGTAATACAGCTGCTAGCCTCAGTCACTTAAAGTATTCCTTCACTTTTGTACTTATGTATGATTAGTTCAGTAAATCAGAGGGGAATGTACTCTCACAAAGCTGCATTGATAGCATTACTATATATACCAAAAATCAAATGTTTTCTTGAGATTTATACATAACTTGTATTTTTTCCTGACAATGGGCCTCATTTATCAATCTTTCAGTAAAGCTGTGTGTAAATAATAATAAATCAAATTAACTGCTTTTATCAGATTTACAAAGCATCTCTTTTTTTTTTTCCAGTTTCATTTTTATTGAACATTTCTGCTGTACATTTCTGCTGAACGTTTCTGCTGAACATTTCTGCTGAACTAAACATTTCTGCTGAACATTTCTGCTTTCTTACAAAGCATCTCTAACCCTGCTTTTCTTTTATAAGCGTATGCACATGCTGATCAATACCAATTGCATGTAATTTACCATACATGCTCACAGTAGAGCTGATTTACATTTACTGACACCCACAAAACTCCAAAAAAGGCAACACTACAAATGATAAAATGATTACCAGTCAAAGAAAACAGTGTCTGCTATGCCAATGTGATTTACAACGTCATTTACCATAGACACAACTTTTCCTCCTTGTATAGGGTGCCATTATTTTGTTCTAATTGAACAGCTAGTCTTATTTGTCTTCATTTATGGATTTGTGTTTGATTGATTGATCTTTCAAGATTCAATTAATGTGAAACAACTGAATTTCACAAAAATGTCATTACATTTGTATATCTAATTTAAATAAATCAGCAATTTGACCCTGAAAGGTGTCATTCACATTGCTAATAATACCAATTGAATCAGTCGATCAATCAAGGTTCATATTACTGAGTCTCCTTAAACATACATTTCCGTTTAAATTTATAAAAGTAATTAGATTTGTTCGTATCCAGCTTGATAAATGAGGCCCACAGTGTCCTGCCTGCTGTAAAGAGCAGGTTGTCGATGATTTAAATATATACTCAGGTTTATTCTTAGTCACTGCTTCATTACATCTAGTATCACATTTAACTGAGTTACATCTCTTACAAGAAATTCTTTTATTACCACAAAGCATTTACATTGTATAGTACATTGCAATAATTGTTTATACTACTGGCTTTATTAAAGATTTTGCACAGAATCCGATATTAAAAGATATCCTAAAACCTACGATTTATTTCGATTTATTAAGACGATTTAAAGGGGAAGATTTAAAGGTGATGTCCTCTCTATTGAAACTACATATGTCTTCTGAGTTGCCTTTTAAGAAAAAGAGGATGAACTGAGCGGCTTTACTGTGGCTGGGGTGGAGCTAAACTCTGGCCCAGAAAAAATTCAGCTGAAGCCTGAAACAATCCTGGTCCAGCATGTGACAATGTTGAGAATTGAGAGCTGTATTATATGACATTTTTTTGTTATTTTATAAGGATGATTATTATATTATTATAAATTCAGGTACAAATAAGAGTAAAAGTACATTTACTTAATGTTGTGTTTATTATTCACAGCATGTTCACCCTTACGCTCTATGCATTTTCTCAGCTGCTGTATCGTGTATTTGGAGATTTTGCAACATATTCAGATCGACATATTTGCTCAACATATTCCCATTGGTTCCTGATTTAGGGGTACTTTTAAAAATAACAAATTGCAGCTTTACAGTAATTTTTTGTGTTCTAGCAAATGTCAAGCACGCCTCTATCGACATTGAATCAGCACTGGATATTTCTATTCTGGATACTGATTGTTAAGCATGCACAGTTATGTTGTTAAACATATCATCATAACATATAGGCATCTTACTCAGGTCTGAGTTTTAACTGGAAAATATACTGTGTCCCAGGAAGCGTAATCACTTGGTGTGTGTTTGGAAGGAAATGATAATATGGTCCTTAATCTGGCTGGGCTGAGATTTAAGAGCGTGGCGTTCTCCTTCAGTCACAATGCTGTGTATTGTAAGGTGACAGGATTCATATACATGCATGAGTAAATTCTGAGCAGCCTTCATTTGGTTTTACACTGCTTACGGTACACACTGCACTCTGAAAAAAAAATGCTGTAGGGCAGCAAGGTGGTACAGTGGGTTGCATTGCTGCCTCACAGCTCCCTGGTTTGGTTCTGAGCCTAGGTTATTGTCTTCACATGTTCTCCCCATGTTCTTCACCACATGGGTTTCCTCTGGGTTCTCTGGTTTCCTTCCACTACAAAAAAAATCCAGGAGATAGATTGGCAATGCTAAATTGCTAGTAGTTGTGAATGTGTAAAAGAATGTGTGAATGAGTGGACATCGCTCTCTGCAGAGAGAACTGGGAAAATCTTGAAAACGTTTGAACTTTGTATGACTTGCTTGACCTGTTTGTTTCTACACCCACTGCTTTTCTGTGAACAGTGTGAAACCAACTTCACGGATGTGTGCTAATTTGGGAACCAAAAAACACGAATGCTCGAAATAGAAATCAAAGGTCAAAATCTTCATGATTCACAAATATCAACTTGCTATTCTATATAGTCAGTGTGTCATAAAAATGTCAAATGCATAGTGAAATTTTAAGGCGTTATAAATTAAGGAAATACAGTACGACTAGAAAACTCTCATAGCCTCCATGCCGTCTTCATCATCAGAATAAAGTAGACGTCGCTGTCGATGGACGCACTCACTCCACTGTAGTAGTTGAAAAACTCCTCTTTCGTGACCTGTAGATGGGAAAGTGGATGGAATTATTTCCACCAAACAAATTCCCCCAACATGATTACATTTTTCTCTCTCATAAAGGTTTCCATCACCCATGTTACAGCTACAAAGTGGAACGGAAAGATGAAGGCAAAGATAAAACTGCCCAAGCCAGAGAGAAACCCAAGCGCGTCTATGTTCATACATATGAGTGATTGATTATTCCTGGCTGCATTAGTCTAAAAGTGTACTTCTCATTTCAGGACCCAAGCAGGTGCAAACATCAAATAAGCCAGCAGTTAAATAGAGAGAAAGACTCAGTGTAGCAGGTTAGCCACATCACCTGCCTTTTTCAGATAACAGAGATAGAGAGACGAACACTGTTAAACACCGGTGCTTGCCTGCACTTAGAAATACTTCACCGTGTTAGGAATTTGGCTCTTGTGCCTTTTGAGAACTGCAATAAACCCAGGAAAGTGCATCCAAAGCAAGAAGGGCAAAATTCTAGAAGAATTTTTATTTCTGAAATCCAACGAACAAATACTAAGCTGGGAGAAAAGATCTACAAGTATTGTCAGCCAAAGACCTGGATCCTGATTCGATCAAAACACATCAACAGGCTACTTTTAGTCTACATAGTGTTAAGACTACACACTATGGACTTCGGAAGATACAGACGGGTAACAGACTTGTGTCATTATTATGCTGTTTGGGGCATTTATTTATTTTTTGCTAGCATGGTTTGTGTCGATTAACAGTGAAATTAACACAACAAACATTCTCAAAGAAATCCTTTCCGGAGAGCTCATATTTGCAAGCTGGCCGTTAGCAGATAAGAACATTTAGGAATATGAATTAAAAATCCTGTTAGGTTCGCTCATGCTAATGGATTAGCTAGCATTAGCAGTTAAAAAAAAAACCAACAAAGATTAACATTAAAACAAGAAAATTTCTCAAAGAAATTCTGTCAGGTTATTATTTTACCAAGCTGGCCAGCATTAGCATTTAAGACTATGAATGTTTATGATACAGTTTTTGAAATGGTTTCTAAAATTCTCTCAGTAACCCTGTCAGGTTAGCTCATATTATCTAGCTATGTATCAAAACCTATGAAAATATATACATATATAAGAATACCTTTTTCCTATTTGAAGATTTTCATACATCTACACAAAATCATGCCTTTTGTGGTTTGTAATCTGCAGCCAGACCTTAATGAACCACACACACACAGAGTCTCTACAGAACTGATGTTGGTTCGATTGAATCAGGACAGGTACATTAGTAATCTGTTGTCCACGTGCTGATTGATTCAGGTTTGATGTTTTTAAAGAAGAAGGAGTTCCATCTGGTAGCACTTTACCCTGGGGCAGACATTTGAAGACGTTAGTTTAAAGTTTCCAGGCATTTCTCATCATTATAATAAAGTAGACGTCAGTGTCAATGGAAGCACTCACACCAGCGTAGTAATTTAAAAACTCTTCTTTGGTAACCTGATGCACAAAACAGGGATGCAAAATCAACAGCCATCTTTATGGAAACTTTCAAATGATTAATTAATTATGTTTACCATTCCATACAGCAAACACAGTAGAGAGACAAACAAAAATCGTGTGAAATCAGCGTCACATCATTTCCATCCATGTTGATAATCATGAGTGACAAATACATTATTAATAGCTACCAACAGTCTGATCACCCTAGATATGATATATGATATGATATAGTATTTTAGTATTACAGTATAAGTAGTATTATAGATAAGCTTACAGTATGCAGACAACCTACCACTTTTTTGGAGCCTACCTGTCCATCCTTATCATTAGGAGAATCAAAACTGTCCAAGAATTTGCGGAAGATCTGCTCCTCAGTCCATTCCCCGTTCTGATATTTGGGGTGATGTTTCACATTATACACTCCTCTCAGATCATCAATGGTGATCACACCATCACCAGTCTTGTCCAGCTTTCTAAACGCCTGCATGATCACTTCCTTCCTCGCATTGGACATCGGTGGCTGTGATCACAAGCATAAACATAATATTTCTCAAGAGAAAATATCAACTAGAGATGCATCGATAATGATATAGGAATCTGTCCAATACAACGCTTATTTACTAATGACTAACTATCAATGCGATCTACTGCATCTTCCTACAATACAAGTAACTTACTGAAACATCTTTTGGCATTTATTAAATGGTACATTTAACAGAAAGTGTGAGAGAAGCTGACCTGAGCGAGCCAAGCAGTATCAGCAAGCCCGGTCATTGAGATAAACACAAGGTGCCGTGAATTGTGCACATACAAAAGTATTCACGAGCGTAGAGCAGTGACGTGAGCAGGCAGAGAAATTGTGGTGCATAGAGCACTTCATTTCTGCGAGCACTGAGACACGCTTGTCCTTCCTTCTAGCTCACAACTGTGTACACATTGCTATGCTCTGCACTTTGCTTATCTACACTTATCTAATACTGCTGTGTACTCTCTGATCAGCCAACTTCGCCCCTGAAAAATGTATAACACGCTAAATATCTTCTTATGGTTACCCTGAGAGTGAGGAGAAACTCATCAAAATCAATCTGTCCACTTCCATCCTTGTCAAATTGCTGAAACACTGCAATGGCCTCGTCTTTCTCCATCAGAACCCCGTAGTCATTCAGACCCTTTATGAACTCCTTCAGGTCCAGTGTTCGGCTGTTGTCATCATCCATAATCCGAAAAGCTCTATAAAACAACAACAACAACAAATCAAAACAAAATAATACAACAACTGTGGTTAAACAGCAGTCTGACAAAACACTTGACACATTTATATTGAGAATTTGAAAAAATTAGCATGGTAAAAACTTTTGTTTTTTTAAAATCACAAAATAAATATGTTCTTGCATGAACTTGGTTGAAAATGACCTACAAACTTCTATTTTATTCAGAGGTCAGATAAAACAAATAAATAAAAACAAAGAAAGAAATACAAGACCTGCTTTACTGCATCTCTCATTCATTACATTTTTAATTAAAGCATATTATTAAACAATGCTTTGTAAAAATTTTATTATATTCCTTCATTACAGAAATTGATTAATCTCAAACTTTTCTTTTATTTATTTATTTATTTATTTATTTTTACTGTTGACACATTCAAAGCTTTAGTGTAGGCGTATGAATCCTGTACAGTTCTGGAAATAAAAATGCATAATGAGTTCGTCGAGATTCTAGATTTGTCACCCGGTGCTCAAGTTATTGAAACGTTCTTAAATGCCTAAAATGGAATTTCCGCTTGGTTTTGGGGGTGCCCGTCTTCAGCACTGAATTTATGCGTGATGTTACACTCCACAGTACTGGTTAATGTCCATATGAAAGTGACACTCAGGGCTTTTAAGGATTTGCAGTTTTTCATACGTATTTATCTTTTCTTTTTTTTTCTTTTTTTAACACCTAGCCTACCAGGTTTAAAAGTTATAATTTTATAGTGGCAGTTGCAGTTATTGTGGAGAGGTGTGAATTGAGACTCACACCCCTCCCATTTCCCATCGCCCTGCTCACCAGCAGCTAAACAGAGTCACAATACTCTACACACAGAAACCCAACAATGTCCTGACTAATCTTATACCAGACTTGCAGTGATAACATAATTCATTTGTTTATACTGACTGAAAATGCCCGATAAATCGATTTCCATTCCGCTGGCAGACTAGAATGCTTGTGTACTGCAAGAAAGGGTTAAAGTAGCCAATTCACCTACCCCAGCATGTTTTGGGAGGTGGGAGGAAACCAGAAAATATATACAGTCAAGTGAAAAAATAAGTACACCCCATTGAAATTGTTGGCTTTTTTGACATATTTGGACAAGCAAACATTTGATCATCTTTGAAACAGTGCTTATTAATAAAGTTGATATACTTGAACAAAACCACAGGGAAAATTTGCTTTTTTCAATCATTTATTCAACAGAAACATTAATAGATGTGATATTCTTCTGTGGAAAAAGTAAGTACACCCTTGGCCACAGAGGCTAGTATTGCCCCCTTTAGCAGAAATAACTTCTTGTAGACGTTTTGCATAATTGTCCACCAGGCTTTCTGGCATTTTTGACCACTCTTCCATGTAATATTCTTTCAGTTGCAGGATGTTTTAGGGTCTTGCATGTACTGCCCATTTCAAATCCCCCTACAGCATTTCAATGGGATTCAAATCTGGGCTTTGACTAGGTTATTCAATAACCCTCCATTTCTTCTTTATGAGCATTCCTTGGTGGATTTGCTAGTGTGCTTATAATCATTATTCTGTTGAAAGGTACTTTCGATTCAACGTCAACTTTCAGACAGATGGCATCACACTATCTTCAACCACTCTTTGATATGATGCAGAATTCATAACTGAATCAATGAATCAGTCGTTTGAAATCTGTAGTCGTTTGAAGTCGTTTGATGTATTTCAAATAATCTGGTGATCTTTTTAAATCCCTTGCCAGACTCATAGGCAAACACAACCTTTTTTCTGAAGGCCTTACAGAACCCTTTACATCTTGGCATGCTGACACAACACACATCAATATGGTATTGAGGTGTGTCGAGTGAACACTAGACACTAGATATGAGAGGGGTATAAATAAGACAGGCTCCACCTGCACTCTCTAAGCAAGTTCTAATCACTGACACCAAATCTTGAACACCTGATTCTAATTTTATGGATTTGAAGGTGTGATAAATAGGGGTGTACTTACTTTTTCCATGTGACTGATTTGTTTTTTGTTCATTTTATATATATAGATAGATAGATAGATATCAGACATCCATGATTTACAGTAGCATTTATATGTATTATACATACGTATAGTTACGTATTACTTTTAGATTTTTTTGTGTCTTGTGAAAGAAGGACAAATGATTTTGATGAAAGGGGAACAGATCACCTGAGGTAATAAAAGGGTTTTTTTTGCCACCATGACTGGAAAATCCCCTACCAGGCATGGCCCCTAGAGAAGTAGCTGACTGCTATCTCTTTCCACTTCTCACTATTCAAGGCCACGGATATCTTGTGTAAAAAATAATGCTCTTTAAATAAAACAAATTATATATATATATATATATATATATATATATATATATATATATATATATATATATATATATATATATATATACATACATATTCACTCACTGTCCACTTTTGAACTTCTGTACACCTGCATATTCATGCAGTTATCTAATCAGCCAATCATGTCAGCCAGGAACAGGAATCTGAGGCTTGGGATCACATGGTCTTTTTCCAATCTTCAACTGTCCAGTTTCATTGCGTCTGTGCTCATGATTCTTGTTCTTGGCTGACAGAAGTGGAACCTGATGTGGTCTTCCGCTATTGTAGCTCATCCACCTCAAGGTTCAGTGTTTTGTGAATGCTGAGATGTTTTTCTGCTCACCGTGGTTATAACAAGAGCTTAGTTGAGTTACTTCCTGTCAGCTCCGACCAGTCTGGTCATTCTCCTCTGATCTCTCTCATCAGCAAGGTGTTTCAGCCTAAAGACCCTTTGCTCACAAGACTGTTTTTGTTTTTCACACCATTCTGTGTAAACTTTACAGATTGTTGTGTGTGAAAATCCCAGGAGATCAGCAGTTTCTGAAATATTCAAACCAGCCCTTCTGGCACCAACAAACTTTCCACGATCAAAGTCACAAAAATCACACTTTTTTTTCTCATTCTGATGTTTGATGTGAACATTAAAGGAAGCTCTTGACCTGTATCTGAGTGATTTTATACATTGCACTGCTGCCACATGATTGGCTGACTAGATAACTGCAGGAATGTTCAGGTGTACAGGTGTTCCTAATAAAGTGGACGGAGAGTGTACATTAAGGTGTGGTATCAGGGCACCGGTTAAAGAAGTAATCACACTGCAGCAATGGATATGAGAAACAATATATTCACCTGCTGAGGCCTTTAATCCCTGCTGATCCACGGGCCAGACACTGCAGCCGCAGCCGCTCCACCGGGTCCGAGCACTCACTCAGCTGCTTTTTAGCGTTTATCGCCATCTCCCGGTCATGCCGAGACGTTCCTGCCATTATTCTATCTGAAATAAAGATTTACACCACATACTGTACTAAGCACTTCATTTTTACACACGCGCGCACACGCACACGCACACCCGCGTGCGCGCGCAGTAAGATACGTGTATAGTTAATGTAGCCTACTGTTGTGATATGCTTCACTAGTTGTAGTCTAGTCTAGACAATTAGCAAGGAAAACACTACAGGTGAATATGGCTTTTTTTTTTTTTTTTTTAACAGTAGACATCACAATCTACCAGCTGATTGCTGATTTTTTTTTATTGGAACTTTTATTATTCATCCATTAAAAAAAAGGTTGCAAACTCAATAAAATGAAAACAAAAAAAGTCTTTAGATGTCGTTAGTATTAAAAGACACTCTCATGAGAAAGCCTTTAACATAAAAAAAAATGTTTTGGGAAATAATTTCTTTATTGTTTAACCAAGAAAATATCACGGACTGTTATCAAAAATATATTTTTTTAAATGTCATTTTTCAGTATAAAATATTTAACATAAATCCAAACATAATCAACATTTTGGGAAATTCCTCTATAATATCCTTATAATTAGATGCAGATATTTTTGGTTCTGAAAAGAGAAGATAATGACTGTAGGATTTAAAAATACAGTGTTGATTAGGTGTTTGGGTGGAGGGGGAGGGGCTTAAACCATCATCAAAGTTGCTAAGTTTCAGATAAAGCGGAGGACATGAGAGGACAAAAACACTTTATTTATTTATTTATTTTATAAATACTTTCATTATATTTTGACGGTTCTATTACTGCTGTTTTGAAGTCAAGACGTGTTATGTCTTTATGAATTTTATCTAAAATAAATAAATAAAATGTCTGTGAGAAATGACCTGTAGTGTCTTGCTTTAAACTAGAGCAGTTTGAAAACCTTAATAAGTCAAATAACAATGGTAATTAATGGAAATACTGCTTCTAAGGAGATGATATATTTGCACACTATTCCCATATGGCTGAAACATTAACCCAACGTTTACAGTGCTGCCTGCCCAAACACGGAAGCTGGTCATCATTAGTATTATTTATCCACTTTCCGGATTAAAAACAGTTGGCTGAATGTATTCAACAGCGAACATTATGACTAAAACTTAAAAACGTTAACTACATTCTCGAACTTGGATCATTTAGAAGAAACTCTGGTAGTAGAAAGTGGTGTTAATGTTTTGGTTACTCACCTGCTGCTGCTGCTGCTGCTGCGTCCTGCGTCTCGCGGTTGCCATAGAGGCAAAAAAGAAAAAAAAAAAGTGACCACTTCCGGGATGTGCCATTTTGTTTAGGGTGGGGAATCTACTACTAACCGAAAAATCCAGAAGCATTTGGTCCTCAAATGCACATTAAAAAGATATCTTCAAATTGTCACGTAATTAAAAAGTTCTACCGTCTACTTTACAGTTTTGTTAAAAGTTGAAGTACAGTGTAGACTCCCATGACTGCATTCTTCTTATGCAAAGGTTTTTAAAGAAAGAAAGAAAGAAAGAAAGTGATACAGCTGTGAGATTTGACTTGAGCTTTTATTGGCAATTTCAATATAGTCTAATCCAGTTTATTATAATAAGTGTATTTCTACAGAATGTACCACTAGAGAAGAACACTGAGGAGAAACACCAAGTAACAAATCACAACAATCCAGCATTAGAAGGGCGTGTGGTCTTCAATTCACATTGCACACTAAACCAAACACTGACATTAGCGTGGTCTATTGATTCTGTAAGAAACCAATCATCATTTTCATAAATATATAGAGAAGCATTTTATTAAATGAGTTAAAGGAGTAGAAGAGTGAAAAAACAATTTCACATTAACCAAAGCACCATAATTTGGTGCCTTAACAAGTTATGATTAATACAACATTGCTAAATTATTTCATCTATGTTTTAAATATGATTTTGAGGAACTGAAGCTATATTATCATCTGTATAACTTCCAGCTTTTAGTACAATTCTGCTTACTTTCTTTAGGAAGTAGAGACCTGGAGGGCCAAAGATACGAAAATGGACTTAATTTTATAATTTAATCCTATTTTCACAATAGAAAGTGAAAAGTTACTTGTAGTTGCTTGTAGTTCGTGGACATGTAGCAGAATGGTAAAAAGGAGAAATTTCTTTGTATATATCATAATATCTCTTTATACATTTAATGAAAGGTCATATATGACAGGATAAGATGAAAACACGGTTATAAGCTTTTTTTTGTCCATTTTGTGGTGTCAAAGTACATAGGAATTAATTGCATATAGGAACTAAAGTTGTGAGTGGGGAACTAAAGAAACGCTGGACCACACGTGCCATGGGATTGGTCGGAGGAAATGTTCAAGCCAATTGTTTGGATTTGTAGAATTGAGAAAATCTCGTTTGTTGTACTGTTGCACACATAAAAGAAATCTGTCACATTATGGTGTGAATATGTGGTTTGACACAAACATTTTGGGTGAGAGACTTTGATTACTTGTTAGCCAAGACATTGGTGTTGGTTGTTTCAGATTAAGTGCAAAACTCAACATGTCTAAGCTGATCGCGTACATTTCGTTAAGGGGAAAATTACATGAATTTTCACTGAACTATTCCTTTAAGGAATGAAATGGCAAAAAAAAAAAAAAAAAAAAAAACAGTAAATGTGAATGCAGTCATAACATAGTACACTTCATTATTCTTTGAAAATTCAGATTTACATATACATTGAGATTTTAAAAAGTTGCCCAGAGTCCTTGCTGAAAGATTCAACAATAAAGATGAATATTTACATTGAATGCATTTGATATAATTGAGGTAATATTCATGCTTGTGCATGACTTCTATAATCTTCTGTAACCTCACACTGACTATCATTAATGATTAAGCCTCAGAGAAATAACGACCAAAAAAAACCCCACAAGTGACTACAATAGTAAAGAATAAAATCAGCTTTACACATTTCACATGTGACACTGAAAACGACTCTACTGATCATTAATCATTATGCATCATGTACAATTAAAAAGAAAAGCCACAGTAGTCTGAATTTCTCTTGCATTCAGGATGACAGTGCAGTGATGAATGGCAGGTAACTTAATCCTTCTTTTTCTCATGACACACAAAAAATAAGGTCACTTTATCGCTGCATGATACAGTATGTCAGTCAACTTCATACATCAAAATCAGATTAAAAGAAAAAAAAACATTAAACTGAAAAACACTGACATTAAATGCCATCATTATTCACTCATATGATGTTTGCCATTTTAACTGATAACAGAAAAACCCCCAAACATAATAGTGTGTGGTTCTGCTTTTAACCCAGCACCTGGCAAAGTTAATTTCAGAGTTTAACCCTGGCCACAAGCCCATCTGCACCGTACACAAAAAAACCTCATATGTACGTAGCAAGTCATTTAATGAGAATAAATATTAGATTTAATTACAGTATGTGAATGTGCAAGCATGTGTAGGCGTTAAATAAACCACTTAAATGGACGGAATATTAAATTAAATCATACTTCACTATGTAGAGTTTTGTACTTCCTTAAATATATATTTCCTCCCTAGAAGGTCCACTCTCAACCTCTTTACATGTGAGATGACTCCAAACTTTATTACAGTTTATTTTCTGCTGAAGACACTAAACCTTTCAACCAACAAATCTCACTTGAGCACTCAAACACCGTATATATTCTATATATTTTTTTATAATATGACAAAATTTACATCTGGGACTAATTACAGTTTATCTACAATGTGAGACTCGCAAATTCACCTAGGTAAAGTCATGGCAAAGCAAAAGTAATGCTACCAGAAGCAGACCTGCCAAACCCAAATGGGGTCAAATGCAGTAAACAGTTCATTTAATAGGAACACCTGTACGCCAGCCAATTATATGACAGCAGTGCAATGTACAAAATCATGCAGATACAGGTCAAGAGCTTCAGTTAATGTTCACATCAAACACCAGAATGGGGGAAAAAATGCAACCTCAGTGACTGTGGCATAGTTGTTGTTGCAAGACGGGCTGGTTTGAGTATTTCAGAAACTGCTGATCTCCTGGAATTTTCACTCACAACAGTCCGGGAGTGGTTTGAAAAACCAAAAACAACAACAACAACAACAACAACAACAACAAAAACTCCAGTGAGTTCTGTAGAACTTCTGCAAGTGGAAATGCCTTGAGAATGGTCAGAGGAGAATGGCCAGACTGACCGGAACTGACAGGAAGATTATGGTAACGTAAATAAGTACTTTCACAACTGTGGTGAGCAGAAAAGCATCTCAGAATGCACAACATGCCAAAACTTGAGGTGGATGGACAACGACCAGGCAACATTTATCCAAGTTTCAAGCATTCAGTTTCGGTAAGCCTGTAATCATAAATGCTACGGCTAAATTATAGATGTTGGCACCTCTAGATATTAGCAGTAAAAGGAATGCAATCAAAATTAAGTTCTTGTAGATATTTGAATATTAATTGCACCATGCCTGGGGTGACTTAATGCTTGGGTCATTCAGGTTTACATAGTAACTGACCAGCGAGCTTCTCTGTATGCAAAGAGAAGAAAAATCCAGTTTTTGACATGCAGCATTTAAGAGAAAAAAAAAAAACCCAATTGTTTCACTACTGTTTTAAATGCCCTTGCTGACTCGGAAGAGTGTGATACCTACATCAAACAACAGGAGGCAGGTATAACAGGAAGAGCGAGCACACCCCCGTTGCCACCCCACTCCAAATCCCATCTATGAGAGATTCATGCAGAAGTGAATCATACGTAGCTCATGGTGATTTAAATAAACACTGTAGTGCTTCACCCCGGGGAAGTCAAGGCTAACCAAATCTATTTAGGTTCAGGAAATATGGAGCAACTATGAACACAAATACAGTAATGCCATTACACAGCCATTCATATTGCATCAAGATATAACAAATCAGATGTTTTGCGACTGTATGTCTGATTTCCTTTGAACTATATACAGAACCAACTAGCTAAAAGCTACAGTAAGTAGCAGACGGTAACATAAATCCCAATGTGAAGCAACAATCAAACGTGAAATATAAATTATTTCATTGCTCCTATTTACACAACACCTTCTGCCAATTTTTGCTCGTCTGAAAAGGTCAAATCGCAATGCCTTTTGGGTAAGTTCCTTCTCCTTATGCCTTATAATAATAATAATAATAATAATAATAATAATAATAATAATGTTATAGAAGGACCTTTAACGTTTATCCAAGGGGAAAGAGAGGGGAAGTCAACGAGGGAGCAATTAAACAGTATTGGAACAGGGTTTTTAGTAGTTACATACTCTCCATTCAAGGATACAACATGAGTACCCATTACTGTTGTGCATTCTCAGCATAATGTAACATTCTACATTCATGAAGGATACAAAGTCCTATAATGTCTCCTTACGTGATGTCAGATTGAGCAGAACATAACTTCAGCCTCCTTTCTGCTCTTCCTGCCGTAATGTGTTTACACGTCATCAAAGATTCTGCTCTGTGAGGAGGACATGGAGAGATACCGTCCTCCTGTGTGCCTGTAGTGTAGCGAGAGAATGAGCAAAAAAGAGGGGGGGGAGTGGGGAATCATAAAGTCAGCACATTAGTATTTATCTGAGCACACATCTACATGCACCAGCATCACAACATGGCTCTGCTAAAACAGCTGCCTGTGTGATACTACTACCCCCACCTCAGAGTTAAATCCATTATATAAACTGCAGTGCTGCTGAATTCTCAAACCTGATTGGTCAAAGGGTGCTGATTAAGTATTTATTACAGCAGCTGTGACCGTAGTCATATTAATGACCTTGTTCTAATCCTTTCAATAGTGACAATATACACACAAACTTGTATTATGGGCGCTATTTGACAAAGACAAGTGGATAATTGTTGATATGGTGATGTTTTCTGTGAGAAGATGTTTATTCAACATTTATAGAAGGAGTCTCTAGTGTCAGTGCTTTGAAACAGTCAGTTAACGACTGTTTAAAGCTCTTGGTTGTTTCACAGACATTCTACAACATTAAATGTAACTATTAACAGATAAAAGTATGACATGTTCTTTAATAAAAAAAATTTAATTGTTGGCAAATTGCTGTTGTATAAGAGGAATAAACCACTTCAGGACATTGGAAAATAATTAACTTCAGGGCTGTAACAGTAACTCTGCTTTGCATAAATATAACCCATCCTGACACGCCTGCAACCTAACCCTAACCCAGTTTTTGCACCTGACTTTTTGGAACCTAATTTTGTTGGGCAACATGCAGCGCTGAAAATACTAGTACCACTGTCAGCTTGGTGTCAAGCTTTCAGACAAATTTAAACTGACTGGTGGCTCCAATACATCAGGGGTTCTCAAAATTATTTGCACTTTTCTCAACTGTTTAAGCCAATCAGGACAGATTTATTACATGAACACAATCCAACAATTAAAACATTTGTATTCAGTTTATTTGTAAGGGTTAAACCACGGCTAGATTTTAATGCACGACGTGGAGGCAAAAAAAAAAAAAAAAAAACACCCGATGCGAAGCTGTGGCTGCCTCCGCGGAGTGCATTAAAAGTGCGTAATGCACACCTAGACATGGATTATCCTGCTTATACCATGGTCACTTGCCAGCACTGACAAATTAAAGCTGTCATTTATGTTTGCAGTGCAAACTTTGACTGAAAGGATAAAAATAACAGTTAACTTTCATTACTTATTTTATATACGGGTCATTAGATCTAGAATTATGCTCGATCTAAATCATACACAGAGATAAAGTAGTGCAAGAAGATTCAATTTATTGAATAAACTATAATATAGTTAGAGAGAGAGAGAGAGAGAGAGAGAGAGAAAGATTGTGCGTGTGTGAATTACCTGTGTCCGTGCCACATCTCTACTCATAATGAAGCTGTGAGTTTAACTATTGTATGCAACTGTAACTGTATGTTACTATGGTTACAGTTGTTTATAGGCAGCGCATTAATTTAGAACAGTGATTCAACTGACTGGAACTACCTGAGAATTCAATGGTATGAAAGCAAACCTTCCAGCCAATCAGAATCAAGTATTCAGACAGACCATGGTATAATATTATTTATTTACTATACTGATAGGAGGCAGTGAGTTTTTATTCCTGACATAAGTTTACTCTGACAAAAGACATTAGGACCACGTTGACATTTAGTTGTTTTTAAAATGTCGAGGTTTGGATTAAACCCATTCAATTCAGGGGACCAGTCATACAGACTAAAATTGATAAATATAAGAACTAAAAAAATCATGGGTTTTGTAATAGTGTGAACATACTACTGACAAATTTGAGCTTACTAGTTAGTCTGATATCTCTGGTTTCATCAGAAACAACCTGTATCTCTCTTACTCAAAAAATACAAAAACAAGAGTGATGCTTTAAAGACAACATTACTTCCATTCTGCGATAGCAGATAGTTGATCAGGTGGGTAGGTAAGTGAAAGTTGACCAACAGATCAAAACTAATCTGAAAACCAAACCTGTTGGACTCCAGCGGGTCGTCACTGACTGTTTCTGCATTGAAGTCCAGAGGCTCCGCGTCCTGCAGGAGCTCTATATGGTCTCTCTCAGAGCGCATACCTCCACCGCGAGAGTATTTAGCCTCTGTGGAAGAGTGAGAGGGAATAAACAGGATGTTACAAAAGTCGAGTCAGCAAAAAGTCGGTGTATAACCGAGATAAATGTGGTCAGGGTATGAAACTCACGTCTGTTTGAGTTGGAGCCGAGTGCGTCAGCGTAATTGGTTTCTTTCATTTCAGAGGCAGAGGCCCGGTTTCTGGCTCCTGTTTCATCTCTCTGCTGGCCGTAGCGCTCTCGCCACTCCTGTCACAGAGGAACCCTTCAATTAGGGTTTATTCATTCATATCCAACACATCTGAATCAAGACGTAGTTAACATAAAAACATAACAAAAACATCATAAAAAGCATAAAACCAAAACTTTTGCAATCTTTTCCTTTAAAAACAGGCTGCACAATTAATCAACGTGAACACTATTATTGGCTTCCAGAATTAATAAAGCATGACCACAATATTGGTGAGATATTTGTGGAAAAAAAAACACTTTAGAGGATTGTTACTGTACTGTATCAGTGACGAATGATTATTAACAGCAGAACTCAGTTTTGTTCCTCTTTTACCACAGCAATTTTCCAGTTACTGTCATTTTTATTTATTAAGGAAGAAAACATCATACTTTTTTTTATCCATTTATGTTATAACATGTAGAAACGGTCATCCCTTTACTTTCTTTTGAAGATGATAAAGAAGAAAAAAGCAGCTTATTACAGAAAAACCACAGAGTTTCCTGTGGTGGAAAATGTACTGAATGTTACCAAGTGCTGACACTGGAGACTACTCATAATTTATAAATGTTAAATAAATACAGAAAGCTTCATCATATTAACAAATGAAAAAAAACAACCCAGTTTTTTAATCTGCTTATTATTAGCCTTAGATGTGCAGCATCTGCTATACATGTCCCCGTGAATGAGCGGTTACTATAGAAACAATAACTTATTAGAGCAAACGCATTAACATAAACCTGTGATTGGAATTAAACTGGAACTTCTGTATGGATGCATGTATTTAGTTATTTATTTATTTCTGCATATTCAACATTTAGGTGAGCTTTCTCTACTTAAAAAAATATGCAGGCAAAAAAATTCATAATAAAGTGTAATAACACTATTTTGATTCTAATCATTTCAATAGTAACCAAAATAACTGTGATGATCATTTTAACCTACCTAAAATGTCTGTTTATACTGCTTGAACTGATTGTTGTTAGGTAAGAATAAAAAAACATCTTAATCTTAACATAAACATAACAAAATCATAGAAAACTTACACTTAATGTTTAAAAGATCAAAAAATAAACTTACTCTTCTTCTGTTCTCCCCATCCTCTATCCTTTGCCGTTTTCTTCTCTCTGCACCAAATAAACGAAACAAAAAAAGCATGGAGAGGTTTCTTTGCAGTGAAAACGAAGCATTTTGTTCTTATATGCTTGTAGATTATTGGTGTAATGCTCCTAACTCTAAACCCCAACCCTAAATATGCACTCACCTCTGCGCAGTAGTTCCCTGCCCTCATCGATCAGGTCAGAGGTCATCTCATTATCTCCCATAAACTGCTGGAAGCCCAGGAGGTTCAAACAGCGGGTACCAAGGCTATAGTATATACACCATTATTTTATTTTATATATATATATATATATATATATATATATATATATATATATATATATATATATATATATATATATATATATATTCTATTCATAATTAAATAAGTTCTTTATTTTCCAGATCACAGTGCTTTGGTGAAAATTATCTCACACTGGTCTTTGTTTAGCCCCTGTGTATAATTTCAGTGATTGTGTATAATAAAGTGACAATCCTTATATTAATAGGTTATTATAAATAAATGTGGTTGTTGCTATGGTTATGTCTCAACGTGTTGTTACCTCTCTGTTATTGATGAATGTTTATTCTGCCTGATGGAAATGTCTCATTATGATACAAGATTTTTAAGCTGTTAAATTGAGTTTTTGGACGATATTCTGGTGGAATATTTGAATGACAGACCTGAAGTATGTGGCAATGCAGAGGATGACAATCAGCATAGGATAGTAGATGTAAAATCCATTGGCAATAAAGGAGAGGACACGCATCGACCCCATGATCTGTAAAAGACATGATCCAGATGAGAGAGTGTGAGAGTGCTAAGTAATGAATAAAAGATGACAGGACGTGCTGTTAGGAAAATAATCAGCAACAGGTTTGTGAGATACACACTGATGCAAAGTGGAACTATTCTTACTACTCTGAAGTTGATTATTTTCCTGTAATAGTGTGTCCCGATTTTTAAATTTGAGCTATTTATCTATTTCTCAATACTAACGATATTTACGTTGAAGTACATTCTATCCATTTATACTGTTATATTGTTATATCCATGTTATATATCTATTAATAGTTAATGTTGTGAAACATCTGCAATATTATTGATCATCACATTTTATTCATCTATCGTTATATTTAATGTTGTGGAATGGCCACGATATTATTGATAATCGCAATATTTTAATATGGATATATTGTGAGAATTATTTTTAGATATCGCCAGCCCTAATGGAATCTTAAATTTTTTTTTTTTACCGTAAAACCAAAGTGAGGAGCAGTAAAAGACACACTGCTGCTGGTGAGACTTACTGAAGTGTAGGCTGTCTGCTCTTTTGCCTGGTGAGAGATAGCCGAGTCCATGTGAATCAGGCCAAGGAAGTTCAGGCATAGGGGCGGAGTCAAACGGCAAAAAAGCCTAAAGAATAATTACACTTTGGTGAAAAATGAAATGAACATAAAGTTTCCCCCTCTTCAAACATATCTGAACAGCCAAGACATGTTTAATTTGCCAAGTTTGCTTGTTTAGTTTAAATAATTAGGCTATTGTCACTTAAAAGTATACTTATAGCTACCAATTTGCTGGCACTTTTTTTAACGTAGTGCACTGCACCGCATTCTGAAGGTGGAATTTTATGTTGTGATTTAAATAAATAATTTTTTTTAGTTCAATTTGATTTATATACTGTATGTATTCATTCACAGAAGTCCTAATTTATAAACTGTTTATGTAAAGTATAATGATATCTTTTAAGATGAGTGTGATTATTAAGACATGCGGTTTGCACAAGGCTAAACTGGTAGCTTTCAGTTGCTTCTAAATTAGACATCAGATATGAAGCAGGTGGCTGGTAAACTACATGTAGAAAAAATGTAAAAATTAAACAAAATGTTTATGCTGTATAAACGCTTCCTTTTATGCTCTTCTCTGTGGACCTACATGCCGCTGAACTGAAGGCTATAGGCGTCTGTCTGATGGTGTGAAGCCAGGTAGTAGTAGTTGAAGACACGGATCCGAAACACAGTGGAGTACACGCAAGTGCACAAGAAGAAGATTGTGATGAAACATGCCATCTAAAGGACAAATCAGAAATATCAGCATATGAGAACTGAAAGTAACAACCCAACCAAATTAGGATGAAGCTGCAGATGTACAGTCCCCTCTGTAAGTATTGAAACAATCAGGCCAATTTGTTTTTTGCTATACATTGAAGAAATTTGGGTTTGAGATAAAGATGAGTATGAGCCAATAGATCAAAATTTCAGCTTACATTTTCTTATATTTACAGCTCTATGTGTTAAACAACCCACCCACATTTCAAGTGATTAAAAATACTGGAACATGTGACCAACAGGTGTTTCTTGTTGCCCAGGTGTGCCCTGATAGATAGACTGTTTAAGCAATTAATAGCTCTGAATGCCCACCCTTACTTGGAGCCCTGGGTTTTGTTTGTGAAGACTGTATTTGTTGTTAAAAAAGGATAAACCCCCATGATGACCAGAGAGATGTCTATGGGAGAAAAGCAAGCCATTTTGAAGCTGAGAAAAGAGGGAAAATCTATCAGAGCCTTGCATGAGCATTGAGGCAAACAACAGTAGTTGATGACAGAAACATTATGAGAGCTGTGGAAAAAAAAAACCCCAAAACAACACAGTCAGTAACATCACCAACTATAGGGCAACAACCACAGGGCAGGGTTGAAGGTATCACAATCCAAACCACAAGATGATGCCAAATCACAAGATGCAAACCACTCATCAGCAATAAGAATCTGAAAGCCACAAATAAATACAGAGATGAGCTACAAACATTCTGGAACCAAGATTAACCTCTACCACAGTGATGGAAAGGCCAAAGTGTGGAGGAAGAAAGGATCTGCTCATGATCCAAAACATACAAGCTCATCGCTCAAGCATGGTGAAGGTAGTGTCATGCCTTGGGTTTAAAGACTTCATCAGGGAGGAAAAAGTGGACGGTTTTAGTCTGGCCATGTCAACCACCAGACCTTAACCCAATTTGAGCATGCATTTCACCTCCTGAAGAGGAGACTGAAGGGAGAAACACGCCCAAAACAAACAACAACTGAAAGAAGATACAGTAAAAGCATTGCAAAAGAAGAATGCAACAGTTTGGTGAAGTCAGTGGGTCACCAGCTTGGTGCAGTTATTGCAAGCAAGGGATATGCAACCAAATATGAAGAGTTATTTACTTTAAGACAGTCTGTTCCAATACTTTTGCTCACCTAGAAACTGTGTGGTCTGCCACCAACGGTGCTATGTTCGAAGTTGTTTAACACATCTAGATGTAAATATCAGGAAATGAAAGCTGAAATTATGATCTATCGTCTGATATTCATCTTTTGATCTCAAACAAAATGTCTTCAATGTAGGACCAAAAACAAACAAACAAACAAACAAACAAATAAACAACAACAACAACAACTGCCGTTGCCATTCCAATACTTTCAGAGGTGACTATATTACCAACAGTATTAGCTTAACAATCTTCTCTGTACGGTTGATTCTGGATTTAAACACAGAGCTGGGTTTGGCTTACTTCGATGTACAGGTAGTTGTAATCTTGTTCTGCGAGCCGGATAAACACAGCGAAGAGAGAGAGGACAGGATGAGTGCTGAAGAAGGTGCACTCAGACCAGACCACAGCCACAGAGAAGAGGGACAGGACCACGGCCAACACACGATAAAACCATTGCTTCAGGAAACATTTCCAATACCATTCTAAAAAAACACAGGGAACAATACAGTAACGTACAAAACGGCGTGAATGATCTACTTCGCTGCTGTGCATGTACTGGTTTCTCAGTTTATTTAGTGATTTATAGATGTCTCATGCTGTACTGACCTACAGTAGGTGTGTAGATGTACCGAGTGAACCAATTCGCAGGTTCTGTTGGTGCAAAGCTGTGGACGAACTGGCGAGATGAGCTGGTCTCATTTTTCGCCACGTCTTCCAGGTGAAAGGCTTGATCGAGAAGAATCTGCCACTGTACCTGTGTACGGTTGTGTCTCTGCACAGCGTAAATCACCTGATGGAATGAAGTACACATATGATCCAAACATGAGATTTGCATCCAAACGCTGTTTAATTATTATTATTTTTTAATTATGTAAGGAATACATTTGGAATGTTCAGAGTAAAGAACCGCAACCACATTTCTGAATGGAAACACAAGTAGAAGAGAGGTTTACATTTCACACCTGCTTGTGAAGCTTCACCAAACTCCTTTCACTGGGATAAGTGTTCTGTTTATCGTCAAAATCTTCATAGTCATCCATATTCCTGCCCATCTTCTCCTGATATTCAACAGGACACTGGAAATACAGGTACAGCATTTAATCAGACTGCATGTCATTATATTATGTTATGATTTGGACAATAAGTCCTTTTTATACCTCAATATATACAATATGTTGCTTTGTTGTTGTTGTACCATGAATTTTTGTTTGTACAGCCTCGAAACAAAATTATAAAAAGACTCCTTGATAGACAAATTTCACAATATGATACATATTGCCATTTTTTGGCCGGCAATACAATTCTGAAGTAAAAAACAAACAAACATTTATCTGTTCCCAAATTGCAAGAACATAATGCAGAAGAAAGGTGCACTGAATTAGTGAATTTAACATGCAAATGTCCGTACTGAAAAAATATGTTACATGCATTAGCACTGTATATTACGTTTAGTTTGTTTATTCAGTGAGACTTTCATTCTGTGCGCTCACTGGCAGTTCAAAGTTTCAATTTAAATCCAAATGAAATCGGAAGCTATAAATATCTCCGTGGCATGAGATATTTCGCCAGTTTATGATTGACAGGAGGAGTGGTTGTTGGAATTCATGTTTTCTCCTTGCATCAGTAACTGACACAATGATGGGAATTTGATCTCATTTTAAGTGAAGCAGTACTATCAGCTCAGTTAACCAGTTTTTTTTTTTTTTAACCCAAAGCTGATGAAAGTCATTGATCTTTGCCTATCAATCACTTAAATTGTTCAGTAAAACCATACTATACATTCTGATTGACAATATAATATTATGCTGTATAAAACAATTTAAATAAATGTCAAAAGCCCTGCTATTATAGTACAATGCCTGCACTTAACCTTCCTTAAACTAGCATTCAAAGAATATTCCTGTACCTTAATATTCACCTCCTCAATATATTACAGGTCATAACAAACAGCAGTGAAGTCGACAAAACCTTGTGCAGTTTCGGATTCAAAACACACCTCACTATTCTCACTAGAATGTCTCCAAATCGATCAAATTCACAGGATGCCTTTTGGTCACGACTGCACACTATCTGATTAACAGCTATAGAGGATTGAGCACTGCAAAAATATGAAAGCATCTATAATGACACTTCAGACATGAGTCAGCGCCCAATGTTCAGGTAAAAGGACAGACTCAAAGAACTGACTCATTCACGAATGACACACCGCTAACTGACATTTTGGTGATTTCACAAATGAATGATCAGTCCTGTTTTAGAAATGTGGTGAAGCAGAACACTGAAAAACAGTTCAATAAAATGTCAGCATGTCTGATCACATACATGTTTCTAGCATAAAATTTAACTGTAATCGATTCACAGTGACAAACTTTACAGTCAAGAAAACGCATCGATAAAAAAATGAAAGCCGCAAATACTGTGTATTCACATTCTGTTTCCTGTGACCCACTTATACACACTTCTTACCTTTCTAAGGATTGTATCAACATACTTCCTGAAGGGGTGGTTATACTTGATAGACTCATTGACCTTCCTCACCTCCTGTATTATACAGAAAAAAAAAGTTTAGCTCTAACATTCTGTCATAAAGATAAACACAGGTATTACAGTCACAGTTATTATATACTATTAGGAAAGTCACATTTGTTTCATTACTTGTGGCTGCATGTAGATTTTTGCTTTTGTTTGCAAAAATGGCCTAATCGATATATATTAGCTGGCCAAAAAAAAAAAAAAAAAAAAAAAAAAAACAGCCACTACTAAAGCTCCATTCACTTATTGGATTCCATTCATTTATCGTCACATCATTCCATCATTGATTATTTTCCTGTAACAACACACTCCCAAATGTTTTATACCTTACTTCTTAGACATCAGGAAATCAGTATCGGTATAATTTTCATGTCGCAGGGCTTTAGTAAGCATGCACTGCCCACCTCCATGACGTCCTCCAGGTTCTCCTCTGCGTCTGCTTTCTCCGTCATCAGCTTAGCTGCTTTGAAGTAAGTCTTGATGAGCAGGTGTCCTTGTTTAGACGCTTCCCAGTAAGAGCGTGGGATTTCCACCAGGCCGTAGCCCATCAGCAGCACCAACAGGAAGAGACCCCACGTGTTGGCCGCTGTGATGCCGATCGTCTGCAGCTCGTACCTGGTAAAAAGATGAGTTCAGATTCTGTCATAAACCACAGTGAGACAAGGCCAGTGTGTGCGCTGCATGACTGCTGAGGTGCTCTTACCAGGACAGACTCCACTGAGGATGTACTGCTACGTAGATGAGCAGGGAGCCGAATATAAACAGGTAGGTGCCGTAGTAGATGGCGTTCTCGATGAGAGCAGTCTTTATTTTGCCTGTGATGGAGAAGCCCCCCGAGCGGGCATACGACTGCATAAAGGGCAGAAGAAGCCTAGAAACAAACATGCACACGCACCAGATTAAAACAGCTTGTAAACATGCATATAATCAATGCAAATTATAGAACAATGAGTTATATGGGTACTCGCTTAGGATCCAGATGAATAAACATGCAACGGTTCATTGTCTTAAATAGCAATCAACTAATAAATCAAGTGATAAGCTTAATTATAACCTAATAATCAATAAAATCAGTCATATAACAAGTGTGAAAATTGATGCATGTGAAATATAATCTGCAATATTTTTACTGTGACCAATGACAACAGACGTTGTACTACATGATCTTACACACACAGCTGAAGTGCGGTTACAGAAGAAAAAGTTATTTAAGTTAACAAGACAATAAAAATGCAGCTTGTCTTGTTAACAGGAAACGGGAACGCACAACCTTCTCAATCCTGAAGATTTTCCCGTGCTCGAAAAATCAAAGTTATGGCTTTAAGCACGAACATTAGAGACTCTTTCCAAACATGTTAAATTAACATCTCCTTACAGAAAACATCACCATATCGACAATTATACATGTTCTTTAATCCATTTATGTGGAGCATTTGCCGTGCCCCGGGGAATGATCACTTACTATAGGAACTATAACATATTAGAATGAGTGCATTAATATAAACTTGTGATTTGCAGCAGCAATAGTGTCAAAAGTGTCAGAACTACTGTTATAGAAAACTGATCAATGCATCCTGACCAATCAAATTTGAGAATACAACCGAATATACAATAAAACATGTTTCTTTAAAAAGAAATGGTCAAAGAATCATGAAAATCGTGATCTGGGGCCAGATTCAGGAAAACCTTCTTAAGAAAGTTGTTAAGATAAATTTCAAGTTCATAAGAATGTTCCTGCAATTTTTGAAAAATTCTTAAGTTCTCAAATATTTTCTTAAAAACATCTTAATTTTTTTTCTTAAGAATAAAATGACAGTAGTGTAATAGCTACAACAAATTCAATACTGCCAAATATTAAATGTATCAATTTATTATCCTTTTTATTTTTAAGTAGCAATCACCTCCTGATCATTTATTCAAACGTAAAGGGTTCGTTTAATGACATTAACCAACATAGGAGAATTTACTTGCTGGAAAGTAGAAACAATTCAGCTTATTTGAAATGGAGGAGAAGAAAAGAAACAAAAACTTCAGTAGGCAAGAGCTAAAATATTGTAGCAGTATTCTAACATATAATAAATAATATTACAAGTTTTATAATTGTGTAATGTTTAATACTTGAAACAACCCAATAAATTCATTTAAAAAAATCTACCACAGGTTATTACGACTATCCTGATTTTAAGAAGTTATTTACAATGATTTTTAAGAACACTATTTTCAAGAATTTAAATTTTTCTTAGGTTTTATCTTAGTAACATTCTTAAGAAGAACTTTTGGGAATACAAAATATACGTAACTTCTTATTTCTAAGGTAGAAAATAAGAAGAAAATGTCAGTTAAGAAGAATTTTATTTTGTGAATCTGGCCCCTGAATACCAAGGCAAAAAAATGTAATAGATATACTTTTTTTTTTTTTTAAACAGATTACAGTAGCATTATAGTAGAAAAATACTGTGCCATGAGTAACAAGTAGAAGATTTATTGATTTATTGTCATGTTTATGGTCAAATTCTAATTACAAGGTTGGCTGATCATCCAAAAGTGAAAGCATAGGCAGCAACATAAAAGCAACGAGAAGGTCTTGGTCTCTCGGTTATACTTCAAATGAAGTCTGTATTTTGATACATGTGTCAAACTGGAAATGGTTTACAAACTGAAGAGTCAGTGTTTTCTGTTCTCATTTGAGCCAGTGAGAGTTTTCGTTTCCCATTAAATGTCTCTAAGGATTCTGGGTTGCGGTGTGCAAAACTGTAATCTTACCATTTAAAAATTTACAGTGTCACTGTCTATAGATCAGTAATCTTTGCCATATGCCCAGTGAAACCCCTTACAGGACTGCGTAAGAACAATCCAATAAGGTTTTTTTCATTCCCCCAGGCTTTAATGGTAGAAAGAGTGGGTAAGACCATTGTCTGTCATATCAGATGACATTTACAACATGGTCTATACATCATTGTGTTTCTTGCGCATAAGGCATCATGGGAATTCGGGACATTGTGAAAAGGCTGCTTGAAGTTAACAACACCAAGAAAGCTGTATTCTAGTACATTCCATTTTAATGATCTTACAGTGCATCTCATGAGAGCTGACCTTAGTGCTGCGTCTCAATTTGCCTACTATCTGTCCTAGATAGTACCCGAGATTAGAATTAGCGTGTCCCAAATTGCAGTATATTGAAATGGGTATCCCAAAGGTACCTGGATGGGCTACTATTTCTGGTTCATTTTCAAAGTGTGGATCCATGGACACTTTTACAGCAAACATTGCCCACAACTCCTTGCACGAGGGAGGAGGACTTTTGTGATGATTTGCTTTTTGACGCATTTTAAGAGAGGTGTAAATGAAATGTGAAAAAATAATTCAAGGGAATGGTAAATCATTAGTGCTGAAGGAAGGAAGGGACTGGGCCCCTTAGTTCCAATGAAGGCTAATGTTAATGCTGCAAACATTTTAGACAATTGTATGCTTCCAACATTGTGGCAACAGGCCCTTTCCTGTTCCAGCATGACAATGCCCCTGCACGCAAAGCGAGGTCCATAAAGTTATGGTTTGATGAGTTTGGTCTGGAAGAATTCCAGTGGCTTGCACAGAGCTCGGACCTCAACTCTACTGAACACCTCTGAGATAAATGGGAATGTCGACTGTGAGCCAGACTTCCTCGACCAACACCAGTGCCTGACCTCACTAATGCTCTGTTAACTGATTAGGGAAAAATTCCCACAGACATGCTCCAAATCCTGTAGAAAGCCTTCCCAGAAAAGTGGAGGCTGTTATTGCCTCGAAGACCATATTTTGTTTTATGTCCTGTCTCCACCCATGTCCTGTCATTGGTTGTCTTTCTCATGTGTCCTTATTGCTTGCACCTGTTTCCATTTGCCCTTTGATTAGTTTGTATATTCAACGCCTTGTGTTTCCGTGTTCAGTGCGAAGTAATGGTCAGTTTTTGCTGCCAGACTTTGCCAAGACTTTTGTTCCATATGGTTGTGCTCCGGTTATCCATCCCATACTATTCCCTGGTTTCTGTATTTGGACTTCCCTGAAATTGCTGTTCATAGATCGCCTGACCTCTGCATGTTTCCTGTTCACAGTTTGATTCACGTTTCGGATTTGTCTGTCTGTCCTTCTAATAAATGCCTCTTACTGCACCTGCATTCATCTTCGCCTCCTTTACGTGACATTACAGTGGCAAAGATAGCATATTAGACTGAGTGCATTAACCTGGGATTTGTTTGGTGCACTACTGTCAGAGCTGCTCTTCTAGAAAATTAATCAACACCTTCTGACCAATCAGAATCAAGAATTCAACAGCGCTGTGGAATAATACAAACTCATAATCAACAATTGATCAGAGGACAACAGAGCAAAGGAGCGACAAATCAACAAATGAGCATTTGATAGGACCTAATGTATGTCTGCTGATTAGGAGGTAAGTCAGATAGTAGTTACTATGTAGAAAAAGATTTCTAAATAGGCTGTTTAGCAGGTTGCTAAGATTAGTTATTAGGGAACTGTGTTGCCATCTCACCATGTAAGACACTGTGAGGTCCAGTACACAACCCTCCAGAAGACAGGCATGATCCCATCAGGAATGTAGCTCCATGGCTTGTGACACACTGTTGCAATGCTGTGAAATGAACACAAAACAGTGTGCCTTCATGACTTTACATCATTTGTGACCAGCATCATCATCATCATCATCATGACATCAAAACGTGTAGCAGAGTTTTAAAAATAAAATGAATCAATGTTTCAACTACGTTCATGTATAAAAAAGTGATGCTCAAAGTGCTCGGCTGATTTACACCTGCATATGAAAAGAAACGAGCAGTAAAACGGCAGCATAATGAAGAGATTCATTCATGTTGTTTATGTTAATAAAATCAAGAGATACTTTCCACCCAAAGATCACAAAATCTCCTCTGTGATCATGATTATGTTTAGATTTATCCATTAGGGCTGGGGAATATGATGATATATTATCAATAGAGGGTACACAGTGACGTCACTTTTCCGCTGGAACATGCCCCCCTCGGCTGGACTGAATGGCAAAACATCCAACAAAATGGCTGGTTTTAATAGGGGAAGCTGTGAAAACGCTAGTATAACTAACGATTATCAGCTTAAATTAAAGGGAGTTGGACTCAACAGTGACCCTTACAACTTGCCCAAGAACCTATGGTCCATGAACTGGCATGAATTGGCATGTGGCCAGAAATCGGTTTTCCCCACATTTATATATACCTGAAGCCTGAAGGCATACAAAAGCTTTGATGCTTGGTCCTACTTCAAGGTGTGATTTGTTGGAGAAATTAAAGTGACAAGCACACCAATAAACATTCTGGTTGTATGTACACATTTTTATTTTTTTCTATAATTTTATCTGGTAAACTGTAAGCTAGCTAGTCCTAGATTGTTTGTAGTCAACACTGTGAAGGTAAAACACAGTAAGAGAATGAATGACCCCCATTATTCATCAATGGAAATAGACAACGTATAAAAAGAATTGTGTAGCAAATTATTCAACATTGTACAACAGAATACCACATGTCAAAAGAGCTTACACTTACACTGCTAGACTTAATAAAAAAATGAGTGAATAATAGGTAGGATATGGACTTTTTTTTTGTTTTTTTTAAAAAACAACAACAATATTTTCAATATTCTGAATACCACAGTCCTTGTGTAAATGCTTCTACAAATAATTCATGAATAAATCTGTTCATATCCAGCTTCATAAACGAGGCCCACTGAGAGTATCATTGGTATTTTCATAACAATTACAAACCTATCGGAATCAGCAGAGCCCAAGTTTCCAGCAGAAGTTCAGCAGAACTTCATAGTGAATTTTTTAAACTGTAAAATGTTACAATTTTGTACTAATTTTTAAAATAAAAATTCTTTCCTTTTCAGTGTTAAAACAATCTTTGTAGATGTTAAATAAAAGTATCATTAAATTTCATTAATCGCAAATTTAAACATTTTATTTATTACAAACGTGAATGTGTATAGTACAAAATAAATATAGTGTTATTATTATTATCATCATCATCATCATTATTATTATTATTATTATTCATAATAGGCTGATGAGTCATACAGCCTCACCTAATAGTGGGTGCAACAGTTGCATTTCCTGTTGTCTGGTTGGAGATCTGAGGTCCCGGAGTGGGGGCCTGATGGCTGCTTACACACTGCCTGTATACTGTCTGAGATATCGAATAAAAAACCACAGTGAGATTTAGTTGTGTGTGATTGTAGTATGGTGAAGAACTGAAAACAATGTAGGGAACAGAAAATATTAATCAATCAGCGGAGAGATGTCTACTGTCTGTTCTCTCTCTCTCTTTTTCTGGAGCCATGAGGCTAATATATGTAACAGGTCAGGAAACATAATTACCTCCAGATTAGCATCATGCAAAGTGCGTTCCTAAAGTACAAGTGCGAGCCTACTCAATTAAAAAAAAAAAACCACACAAGTAGATCAAATTCCTCTTGATTTTCCACCTCCAGGACTACAGA